>NC_044980.1:36500550-37700550 GCF_008728515.1 Papio anubis | reverse complement strand
CAACAGCCTCCAAAAGTCACTTTTCAGGGGTCACCTCACCTTGGCCCCTTCCCCTTCCTGCCCTTGTGATTTTCTGAGATGTCAAGGGCATGGATGGTCCATGTCATGCAAGTGGTTGATACTGTATCCTTTTGACAAGGGTTGTATCCCCAGTGCCTGCCAGTGTTTCATTTTGGTTGCTGTGGCTCACAGAATGCTTTGGGGATGCGAGAGAATCAGTCAGATTTGTGAACCTGCTAAATTCAACAGGTGGGAGCTGCGTGTTTGGGGAATGGCGAAGCACCTCCGAATCCCCAGAGTTACTGCTGCCTCTTGTGGCCACGCTAAGGGGACATAGATGAACCAGGCATCCAGGAGACTGGAGACTTCCTTTGGCAAGGGAGGCAGGGAGGGAGATGTTCCCTACTGTGCCGGGGAAGGAGAAGCTCAAAACAAAATACAGGAGGTCACTAGTTGTGCACACACAGATCTATATAAAAATCAAGGCCAGGCGCGGTGGCTCAAGCCTGTAATCCCAGCACTTTGGGAGGCCGAGGCGGGCGGATCACGAGGTCAGGAGATCGAGACCATCCTGGCTAACACGGTGAAACCCCGTCTCTACTAAAAAGTACAAAAAACTAGCCGGGCGAGGTGGCACATGCTACTTGGGAGGCTGAGGCAGGAGAATGGCGTAAACCCGGGAGGCAGAGCTTGCAGTGAGCTGAGAGATATGGCCACTGCACTCCAGCCTGGGCAGCAGAGCGACACTCCTTCTCAAAAAAAAAAAAAAAAAAAAAAAAATCAAAATGTTCCCACTCCACTAATATATCCAATGGAACCAATTTACTGCACAGTTAAGAACAGTAATGGCCTCCATTTGCGGATCTCCTACTGCACACAGCTATTACTGTGGCCAGGCGCTACCCACATTCATTAATCCTCACAATCACCATCACTGTCCCCATTTTACAAAGGAGGAAACTGGCTCAGAGAGGCTAGGAAACTTGGCCAACATGACACACCCAGCCAGGGAAAGAAGATTAAAATCCAGATCTCCTGGGCTACAACTCTGGCTGACTCTGTAGCTGTCCAATCTATAGCCCCTGCCCTCCCTCTGTGATCCCAAAGTAATTCCAGCATGGGTGGGGCAAAAAAAGGTATTTTCCCAGTGGTCCAGGTCATGAGCTGAACTGTCTCTATTTAATACTATTGATCTCTAGGAATACAACTCTCAGTAAGGACAAGAAAACAACAGGAAATCCTGGAAACATTACTAAAGGTCATCAACTTCAGAGCCTCTCCTAGAAAACTTGGGAAACAAAAGAAAATCAAGATCATGGGTGGAAGTGTTTGTCTTCTAGTAAAGGAGATTTAATCTATTCCCCAGGAAATGAGAAGAAAGGGCCACAGAGAATTTGCATACTTACTGGAGACAAAGAGAACGATGCCTTTTATGCCTTTACTGACATTTCCTTGACTCGCCTCACAATAGATATTTGTCCCTCTATTCCTAATGAAAGGCACACTATTCAAGTTGAATGCAGTTACATGTGGATCAAGTTGTTCTCCCTGAATCTGTTTCCCTTCCAAATAACAGGATACATTATTTTGAATGTTCCTAGAAACATAACAAATGGTAACATTGGAGCCTTCTTCCACCAGCTTATCTTTAGGGAAAACGAACAATATGCTCTGTCCAAGAGAATCTTGTACTGCAAGAAAAAAAAAAAATAGCCAAGTTAGAATCGCACTCAAAATTCAAGCCTCTTAAAACAAGTTATCCATTTGCCTTCAGCAGATAACTTTAGCTTTTTCTACCTTCTGGAGAAAATAGCAACCTAAATTTCTCTGCCAAACCTCTACCCTTTGGTGAATGCAAGACAATCCTTTCCACCATTGCTCCTATTGTTACACTGATACCACTGCTGTTGCTCTTACTGCCACAGACAGCACATTACTATTACCACCTGAAGATTGCATGATTGCTATTGCTGGGTTATTGTAACTGCTTTCTATCAAGTCCCAGCCCTGCCCAAGGCCATGTTAAGTGTTTATGTACAGTATCTCATGTCCTTCTTAGTACCTTACAACAAGGGGTCAGGTAGGACTTAGCCAGAGTTTGCTCAGTTAGAAAGTGGCGAAGCCACATTCAGAATGGCAAGGTCTATACAGCTCCCAAATACCTCATAATCTCTTCATTATACTGGAGATCATATCTCTTCCTACCTTCTCTGAAATGCCAGTCCCTCAAGTGTGAGGGGTCTTTTAAAAGTTCATTTTTTTAAAGCTTTTTAAAAATCCAACGTTCAAGCGATTCTCGTGCCTCAGCCTCCTGAGTAGCTGGGACTACAGGCATGTGCCACCACACCCGGTTGATTTTGTGTATTTTTAGTAGAGCTGGGGCTTCGTCATGTTGTGCAGGCTGGTCTCGAACTCCTGAGCTCAGGCAATCCTCCCGCCTCGGCCTCCCAAAGTACTAGGATTACAGATGTGAGCCATGGCACCCAACCTCTTACTATCTTTTTAATATCTTTCCCTGTGGATGTGTACTCCTTTCCGTAGTAGGATACAATGGTTAAGCACATGACCTCTGGAGTCAGACTGTCTGGGTTGGAATTCCAGCTCCAACACTTAGTGGCATGGTGACTTTACATGGCTTCTTTAACCTCTCAGTGCCTCAGTTTCCTTTTCTGTGAAGCGAGGATAAGAAGTCCTTTTATAGGACTGATATGAGAACTAAATACATATAGTATTTTAAAAAGTGACTAGGTCATAGATTTAATTCAATTATTATTATGTCATTATTATTAGTTTACTGGGAGCAAAAGAAACTGACAAAACCCACTCTAAATTTTAATTACAACAAAATTAAATTATCAGTATTAAAGAATATTTAAAATATATTTATTCATAATCTCATCTTCACCACTTTCATTTATCCATATTCTGCCTCTCCGCCCTTCAAGTCCCGACTAGATTGGTGGGGACTACAGTTTGAGTTCACCATCTGTTGGTTTTTGGTGTGTGTGTGAGAGACAGAATCTCGCTCTGTGGCCCAGGCTGGAGTGCAGTGGTGTGACCTAGGCTCACTGCAACCTCTGCCTCATGAGTTCAAGCAATTCTCCTGCCTCAGTCTCCAGAATAGCTGGGACTACAGGTGCCCATCACCATGCCCAGCTAATTTTTGTATTTTTAGTAGAGACAGGATTTCACCATGTTTCCCAGGCTGGTCTTGAAATTCTGACCTCAAGTGATCCGCCCGCCTTGGCCTCCCAAAGTGCTGGGATTACAGGCATGAACCACCATGCCCAGCCCTGTTTTTGCAAATAAAGTTCTATCAACAAAGCCCTCTCATTGGTTTACACACTATCTATGGCTGCTTTCACACTGCAGTAGCAGAGTTGAATAGTCAAAACGGAAACTGTATGCTCTGAAAAGACTACAGTATCTCTTACCTGTCCCTTCACAGAAAAAGGTTCCCAAACTCTACTCTAGATGCATACACATTTTGTGTTGCTCAAATAAATACACATTTACAATTTATGTCTTGCTTTGTTCACTTAACATTTATAATACACACACTTTACATGTTTTGAAAACAAATACAAAATTGCCTCAATCTGCACAACTATCTCAATGAGTAAGCTCAGAAGTAAGACTTCAGACTATATCTTCCAGTGCCAGGTTTCACACCTGTATTTTTAGTTCCCATAGGAGCCAAAGGAAAATAATGTCAGTGTCTACCCAGGGTTCCTCAAAGGAGATTTCCACTATTTGACTATTGCTCCTCATGAAAAAATATATTAACCCTTTTCGCTCTTGTAACCACCTCACTTCTTACCACTGACTTCCTCCCAGGAACTCCAGTTGCTCCAGAAATTTGGCTCAGGGAAACTGGCATCGTCTATCACACTCTTTATTCTTACAAAGTGTGTGGCACATTCCAAAGGGAGTTCCGATTCCCAGCTCCAATGCAGAACCTGGTTCCACTTCACAGTGGTGCTGTAATTCCCCTAAAAGCAAAGAGGAAAAAATTGGAAACACATAGCCATCTTATCCTATAAAATAGCTTGACTTGACTTATCCCAAAGCACAAACCTAAGACCCCAATGCAGGTCTACAATATGTACCAGTGAAGTCCATTTCTGCTAGTCAATTCCCCATGCTCTGATGCCTCACATGGGAGCCAGCTATGACCTCCTGCCTTTTGAAAACTCAGCTTCTAATCCCTATGGTCTTCCAATTCCAGGGGACTCATGTGGAACAACTGGGAGAGAAGACAGAGGCTACTCAGGTCTTGGGGGAACAGATCAGAGACAGAAGGTGTTCACTATGCCAGTCCCAGAGAATCTGCTAAGAAAGTTCTTGAAAAGTAGAGAACTAACAGAGTCATCCTTTTTAAAAAAAAATTGATTGTTTTTTTAAAATATTCGTCTTTGGTAAGGTTTGGATTAGGATGGTCAGATCTCAGTCAAGAAAGCAGTCTTTCATGGCACAGCAGAAGTTCCATTTTCTCTCGGAAGTTGACAGATGGCTCTCTGAGTCTCCCTTGGTTTTCTGTCTCTTGTCCTTTCAGATATGGTGGCCACATGGACCACACTCCACCTCTTGGGCTCCATCTGTCAGACTCTTAGGTCCTGAAGATGTCAATGACACAAAATGTCTTACACTGTTCTCTAGGAAGTTTGTCTAAGTTGAACTGTAATTTGGGCTTCTGACACAGCCTTTAGCCTTCATCTTTCTGCGATGCTGGTGTTTCCATTCTCTAATTCCACAGGCTTCAATGGTTCCTTTACACCTTGCCCTGTCATGCAAAGCCTTCTATAATCTGGCTCTAACCCAGCAGTCCCTTGCAGGAATCATCTCTCCAAACATAGTGCTTCCTCTACAATTCTGGATATGCCTTATGATTTCAGACCTGTCTTTGCTCAAGCAGTGTCTTTTGTTTGGTATCTTCCGCTCCCTGCTGTATGGGGATCTGCCCCGTTCTTCAAGCCCAGGTTATGCCCCTTCTCCTTCATGAAGCCTTTCTTGTTCTTTCCTCTGCATTCCTCTTGTCTCCACCCCTTCTGAGGCCCTCCTATATACTGTGGCTAGCTGTTGGTATATCAGCTGTGACTCCAGCATGGTCCTGAGGGAGCAGGAACCATGCTCTCTTCTTCATGTGCCCCATAGCTCCAGGCATGCTTTCTCCTCAGTGTGCCTCCTCCAAGACCCCTGTTTCCTGCCCCACAGCTGCAGGGTGGAGGCGACACACACTTGACACTTCCTGGGGGAACCTGAGTTCGAGTCTGCATCCATGTTTCTAAGGGAGAATAATAAGTCCTCAGTGAAGGGGATAGGACAAGTCACATGTCACACACTGCTTGGAGTTAGCAACTCGGAGGCCTTCTTCTATTTATGTCTGCCCCCTGTGCAGGTCACAAACTTGAACCAGTGCCCCTGACAGAATTAAACCCAGCCCTGGGCTGAGAACATCCCACCCCGGGGGCATTTAATTGTGGGCTTTCTTTTTCACTCTCTGCAGACTGTGGTTTTATAAATGTTTATATTTGATTTCCATTTATTGCATTACTTTATTCCTAGATCACAAAATATGTTCCTTTAACAAGTTCTGAGGTCCTGATCCATGAAACTCTCACTATTTAACATGAGCAATGTCAAGTACATTTTGCTTAAATACTTTTAAAGTTCAAGAGCAAATATCCCAGGACTTTGGGAGGCCAAGGCAGGCAGATCACGAGGTCAGGAGTTTGAGACCGGTCTGACCAACATGGTGAAACCCCATCTCTACTAAAAATACAAAAATTAGCCAGGTGTGGTAGTGCGCATCTAGAATCCCAGCAACTCAGGATGCTGAGGCAGGAGAATCGCTTGAACCTGGGAGGCGGAGATTGCAGTGAGCTGGGATTGCGCCACTGCACTCCAGCCTAGGCAACAGAGTGAGACTCCATCTCAAAAAAAAAGAGCAAATATTTCCTCTCTTCCCCCGATCCCTGCCAGAAGGAAGTACATCAATAATGGCAACCTCACTCTAATGCCAACAGGTCACAGACTGAATTTTACCTCCCTTCTCTCCCTCAAACGCAGCTGCTTCTCTCACCTGAATCTCTGCTTTGGCTGGACCCCACAGTCGCTTCTCTTACCTGCATCTCTGCTTTGGCTGAATCCACAGCTCGCTTCCTAGTGGCCACACATCCCTTTCCCCAGTTCCCCACCACACTCTGCTGTGCGGCTATTCAAATCAGAGCTTGCCACTTCCTTTGTTCTTATTGCCCTTGGGATAAAAAAACAAAACCTGAGCATGCACCTCATGGTCCTGTGCATCAAGGCCTGCGCCCCCATCCCCATGTGCTCAGGGATCCAGCACCACAGCCGGCTTACAGGCCTGGAAATTCCCCAGCCCCTTCTCTCAGGGCCTCTGCTCATGCCTGTTGGGTCTGCTCAGAGCACTCTTTTCTATTCTACTTGCGAAATTAACTTCAATCCTCTTGGATATTGTCTCAAACAGCCCTTTGTCCAAATTGTGGGAGAAGATGAGGCCTAACCCCAACCTCATAGCATCTCATCAGTGATCTGCACACACAGCCCATGTGTAGAATAGCCTATTCGTGTGTTCACCTCCTCATTCTTTCCAGTGGGCTCAGCGCTGACATTCCCACACTGCGCACAACGCCTGATCTGGGCGCACAGTCTAAAACTCTGGACTGAATGATTTAATCACTTCATTACTAGGCAATGAGTTGTATTTCCCCCAGACACTATTTATGTGTGGAACCTGTTTAACCTCTACTTCTGCTTTGTGGTCTTTACAGCCCTGTTAATGGAGGAGATAAAACTTTTCCCCAGTTCAGTGATTTTTTTTCCCTTTAAATATGATGAATTGTCTTTGGGTCATTTCATTCATTGAAGCGGTAAGTTTAATTTGACCCTTGCAGACATCAGCAAGTCACAAGAAATTGGCATACCCATTTACGCAAAAGTCTAACAGAGGTCACTGATTTGTTACTGAGACGTTTGACTCCCACACCTGGCTTCCTTCCAAGCTTGAGCTCTTACTCTACTTTGTCTTCCTATGCCATTGACAAAATCATAAAGCAAAGGGAAGGGGAGGACCATGACCCAGGAGGGCAGGACCATGCAGTTCAGGGTTCCAAATGGCCAGTGCCATCCAGGAGACAGCTCAGTGCCTCTGGTCCAGCTACAAGTAACTAAGTCAAGGCGCTCTTCCTTTGGCTTGTTTGGGAACAGAGGTATCCGAGACATTGAGTCCAGGAGCTTCACCCCATCCCCCAGCACGAATGAGAGTACCCTGTCAGACTTGCACTACAGGGAACTTCCCTGTATAAGGGAGATTTTGGTCTAAACAGAAGCAGCATCCTCCTCCTTAACTGGAGGAGGATCTTACATTTCTCCTCAACTTCAGGTATGAGTGATTCAGACAGCGTTTCTCAAGGCATCCTCTATTCCATAGGACATGTGCCTACCGATGGCCTGGGGCTGCATGTGACTGTCATCCCTTTCTGGGCACAGGGGTGAAGGATGATTGCCACCCTGCCTCTGTCACCTGGAGCAACACAACAAACCTCTCTGTGCTGTGGTTTCTCCACTGTTGTAGTCAGGTTGGGTTGAGTATTGTGAGGACGACACGATAGACAAGGCAAAACTCTACCCTGAAGGGTCTTGAGCCTTAGAAGGTTACAGAAATAGTCTATACTAGCTGCTTTCCCTTGAAAAGAGGACTCTTACGGGAATCAAATATGAAAACAGATATGAACAATCGCTTTTTAGGAAAATAAAGAAAAAGATCCACTTGGTCTATGGCTAATATTACTTTTTCTAACAAAACAATAGATATGAGTTACCTTTTGGAAAAATAAAGAATGGGATCCATGTAGTCTACAGTTAATGTTATTTTTGCTAATGGTGCTAAGTGCTAGTCTTCCACAATTCCTCCAGCACATCCACCTCAATTTTTCTTTTTGTGGATAATCCTTAGTCTCAATATGACCTTTGCTTCTATGTTTTACTCATCCCAAATTACCAACGAGTGTACCCATTAAAAATACAAAAATCAGACTCGCTAATATAAGGTGGGATAGTGGAAAGATGTGTTGATAGAAGGGAGTAAACAGCTACACACAAGCATCGCTGTTGTTGAAAATCACCATACCAAGTCTCATTGTGGGAAACTGTCCTTTGAGAGGTAGAATTATAGACTTGATATGAATCCTAAATGGACAGAGTCAAAATTTTATTAAACTTGCTCAGATCTCAAATTTCAATAATGAATATGGAAAGAAACTGAAAATGTTAAAATTAGTGACTTGTATGCTTTACCAAAGGAACTATCCACGCTATGTCTGTGTACCCAAAGCCTCCACTGCCTGGGTGAAGCGTGGAGCCTAGTTGAGCTGACAGAGGGCCCAAGCACAGTCTTAGGCTTCTCTTACCTGCAGGAAAATTCTCAGTTCCTTTCAATGTGAAAACATTCCACTGTCCTTAAATATCCCATGAAAATGACTGAACATTATGTGCATATAGATTACTATAGTTCTCAGATGAGAAACGGAAATCATTAACCACTAATGTGTCCCAGTGCCCTAGATGGGGACACCTCAGGCAAAACTGACCTAATAATCGTTTGAACTAAGTGAAAAATCCACCCCAAAGAATTCAAAGACAAAAAGAGTGTGAAATTCAGTATTTTCTTAATTTCATTTGTTGTGGAAAAAGCCACATGTGAGGCAACAAAGGACACAGGAAATTACTCAACAACATGGCTCCTTGTTGGATGGAACATTAAGTGCTAGAACTTACTCATCCTTGCATTTCAGCTGGGTACAGGCCAAGAAACTGTCAGGACGCTACATTCAAGAGAAAAATGTTGCCAAATGATTACATCTTATTTAGGAAAATCTCTAGGGGACAGAGAAGAAAGAGGTAGGAGGAATGAAATGGTTAATCTTCATGGCTCTCTGGAATCCAGTATTCATGAGGGCAGACTCAACAGTCTCCTTAGAAGACAGACCAAAGCTGAGAAAACCTATTTTCTTAGTGCATCCCATCCTACCTACCTATCCTTAACTGAAAACACAGAAATATAATTGTTTAGACAAACTGTTTTGAGCTGCTAATGTTTCCAAAACGAGAATTTTTCAGGTGTTATAAAAGAAAGCCATGGTGTCTTTTTTTTAAAGATGACTTTTTAAAATATTGAGCCAAAAATTTACTTACCACCCAGACGACATTGGATGTTTCAATCCTACTGATCTGGATCTGAAATACCATTTTCAATTCCTGATGATAAGGAAGGTTGTGGACAGTCCATTGTAAATGCAAACTCTGACGTATAGAATTGGTGGAAACTTTAAGTGACACAGGAGTCAATGGTAAACGTTCAGCCAAGACTGGAAAGATCAAAATGAAGTATGAAATAATATTTAATACGAGCATGATTGAAGAGTCAGAAATAATTAAACTTTAATATCATCATTATTTAGCTCTGGAAAATATTGCTCATATGTGCATCCTGGAATCAGACACTTTGGAAATGTGGAAGAGAATTTAGAAATCACTTAGCAGACACAGAAATTAAGATCTAGATGAATGAAGTGACTTGCTCAATAGTATACAGCAAGTTCATACATTGATAAACAGGTAAACGAAAGAGAAGAATCCTTTATTGGACAATCTAACTGGTTTGGAAATTTATAACAAGTCTGAAAAAAAGAAAGTGGACTTTTTGATGGAAATGTTATATTTCTGAAAATCAGAAATGAAAGTTTCCTTTTTGAAAGTTAATATTTTATAGTTTGGTAAAAGACTACAATGTGGGAGCATGTCTTATCTGTAGACATGGTCATTTATGTCTCAATGTATTTAACTTAAAAGATAAAGATCAGCAAGAATTAACTGAACTCTTTCAATGAGATCAGCAAGATACCAGACATTTGATGTGAAACAATTGTGACAAGGTTCCTAGCTCAAAGAAGGAAGTTAGTTGGAGAGACATGATGAACTCATATAAAATAGTCCAAGAGATTGGAATTTTAGACCAGTTAGTGGTATGACACAGTCTGTAAAAGAATAGGAATTCAAACATGAAACAGGTTTGCTGAAGTTGGTGGCCCTGGGAAGCAGCAGCCTATCTCTTAGGCTGACTGCATAAACCACCAATGGTGCCACTGCAAATGGTTGCACACAGAGGTTTAAGCAGATATATCTGCCACTAGAGACAGAATGTGTCCTGACTGAGTGAGTTAAGTCACTGCTATTTCTTAGAGAAAAACAAATCATGACTTTCCACTTAAGAGGAGAAAAACACCATATAGATTGGAAAATAATTGTGTATTGCTGATTCAACTATTTCAACTGTGAGGGTATCAGAAGTAAACTGGGAGTGGTACAAAGGTATTGAACAGATAAAGCCTGCATCGATAAAATCAGCTGCTATCTGATGACCCATGGCATAACAGATATCATCTTTTAAGCATTCAGTTTTCTAGTTTCAGGGGGATTTCCCCTCCTCATTTGAATCCCTCTAACATTAAGTTTAAATGGTAAGAGACTATCTCATTTTGACAACAAAAAATGGAAACAATCTTCAATACTGAAAAAATGTCCCCAAACTGCCATTCTGCACATGCTATTTTTCTCATAGGGAAGTAAAAATAACAACGAAATTGAGCACATGTTATTGACCACACACAGTGCTAGGGCCTTTACTTACATTGTCTCATGCAATGCCTGCTATAAAACTGTTAAACAGCAATTCTTTAGATAAGGAAACTCAAGATCAATTAGGGTAAATAACATATACAAAGCGATGTGAAATTAAATAGGAATCTCTCTAATACCAACACCTGTGTCCCCCTTTACTGTCCTCCAACTGTTAAGACAGGAGCATTGGCCCAATCGAAGTTTACATGGAATGGAATGTCTGAGAAGTATTTTGCATGGCGCCAACAGCAAAGTCCTGCCATGGTCAGGACACAGGTGACAGGATGGGGCTCTGTATGGAGCCAGATAAACTGACGAGCATCCCTGGTGGATACAAGACAAACATGATGTTTTTCATGTGATTGGTCCACACAGTAGAAAGCTTCAGATTCAAATGGGACATAACCTCAGAATCTGGAAGAACACCTCAGACAACTCATTCTATGAAAGTGAGATGAACAAGAATGTCCATAAAAGGAAAGAGAGCCACAATGGTTACCTTCCCAGAAAGTTACCTTGTGATATTTTGTAAATGTGATGCTGGGAAGGGCTAGGGTGATAACTATAATCTCAGTGTGAATTCCACGACCATGAGTTTGGCAGTGGGTCCTTAGATCTGAATCCAGAGTATGAGCAACAACAACAACAACAAAAAATAGCCAGTAAAATAAACAATTTTGTGCATCAAATGACAATATCAAAAAAGTGAAAAGACAACCTATAGAATGTGAGAAAATATTTGCAAATCATATATCTGATAAGGTTCCAGTATCCATACTATATAAAGAACTCTTACAAACCAGCAACAAAAAGACAAAGAACACACTTTAAAAATAGGCAAAAGAGTCTGGGCAACATGGAAAAACCCTGTCTCTACCAAAAAAAATACAAAAATTAGCTGGGTGTCATGGCACATGTAGTCTCAGCTACTCAAGAATCTGACATAAGAGGATGTCTTGAGCCGGGAAGACAGAGGTTGCAGTGAACCGTGATCACGCCACCACACTCCACGTGGGCAACAGAGTGAGACCCTGTCACAGCAAAATAAAATAAAATAAAATAAGTCAAAAGACTTGAATGAACATTTATCCAAGGAAGATATACAAATGGCTAAAAAGCACATGAAAAGAGGTTCAATATCATTAGTCACTAAGGAAATTCAAGTCAAAATAATCAAGTCACATCCATGAAAATGGCTATAATAATTTTTAAAATGGAAATAACAAGTGTTGGTGAGGATGTGGAGAAATTACAGCCCCTGTAGGAATGTAAAATGGTTCCGCCTTGTTGAAAACATTTTGACAGTTCTTCAAAAAGTTAACTCCAGCCTGAGTGACAGAGTGAGACCCTGTCTCCAAGACAAACAAGTTAAAATAGAATCACCATATAACCCAGCAATTCCATTTGTAGGTAGATATCCCAAAGAATTGAAAGCAGAAATTGAAACAAATAATTGTCCACAAATTTGTAGCAGCATTATTCACAATAGCCAAGAGGTGGAAACAACTGAGACTTTCATCAGTGGATGACCAGATGAACAAACTGTGGTATATACATACGAAGGACTATTACTCAGCCATAAGAAACTGAATACTGATACATGCTACAATTGGATTAACCTCACAAACATCATGCTAAGTGAAAGAAGCCAGATACAAAAGGTTTTATACTGTGATTCCATTTGTATGAAATTGCCAGAATAGTAAGTACCATAGAGACAGAAAGTAGACTGGTAGCTGCCAGGGGCTGAGAGAGAGGGGAATCAAGACTAACTGCTTAAGCAGTGGTTTCCTTTCCGTGTGATGAAGATGTTTTGCAACTGAATCGGGTGATGGTTGCGTAACATTGTGAATGTACTAATATTGCTAATTTACGCACCAAATGAGTATCATGAATCAATGTCACTAATTACTCATGATAAAAATGCTTGCATAATACAGAAATTTAGTTCCCATAATCCTACTCTTTTATTCTATTGCCAAATTTAAATCATATGTATTTTCATTGGATTTTCCCATACACTTTTAAAAAATGTATTGGAATATGTACCCCATTTTACGATTTTTAAAGGTCATGGGTTTTTTTTTTAAATCAATAAAGGAAAGTAAAAATAAAATGTTAACAGTCATTATAACAGCAATTATTTCTGGTTGATAAGGTTGAGTGATTTTAATTTTCTTCTTTATACTTTTTGGTATTTTGTAAACGTTCTTCAGAAACACATATTAATTTGAGAATCAAATAATAAGTTATATTTTAAAAGAAATACTTCATTAAGCTATCCGATTCACTCCACTGTAATCATACCTCAGAATCCCTCCTTAGATTTCCTAAGCCCTTGTTTGGAGCACTGATTGCAACATGCTGTAAGAGTTTGTTTCTATGTCTGTCTCCCTGTAGACTGTGAGTGAAACAAGGTTGGGACTCAGCCTTACTCAGCTTAGAGAAACCAAGACTAAGAACATACCAGTTATGGGAAAGACATTCAGTGATTGGTTGCTGAATGAATGAGTCAACTATCAGTCTAAACTTTACTTCTGGAAGCTCTAGACAAAAGAAGAACTCTTTATATTAACACACGCTATCAGTGAGTGCTGAATGACTCAGGTGCTCGAGTGACGTCAGTCAAAAATAATCTGGTTAAAAGTGACCTAGGACTTCCTTGGGAAATAGTGGAAAATGCCAAGGTTAAGTCAGAGAGATCAAATAATCATAAAGATTATTAAATCCAATCCCATTATTTTTCAGACGAGGAAACTGAGGTTAAAAAAAGGGAAGTGACTTTGCCACAGCTGCACAATCAGACCAGAAGCTAGGGCTCCTGGGTCTCTGTCCAGCTCTCTTTTTATAATGCTGGAGTGTGGCCAAGAAGGCCAGGTTTGGGAATCAGACCAGGACTTAACCACATACTCTCCTCCCACTTTCCCCACCCTGTTTCTCTGACCATCCATAACACTACTCAAGGAAATAAACCATTGTCCATTCATAAGAAGGTTTATCATGCAGCAATTAAAAATAATGTTGTTTCTAGAAGAACATTTAATATCAAAGAAAAAAACTCATCATATGTTGTAGTAATTGTTTTAAGTAATAAAAAAATCCTGAGTATATATATACTATAATTTAACTTTTATTTTAAAACACACTATGTGTTTATCTCCCTATCTCTGTCTGTATGTACATATACACAACAGACAGAGGAATATATTGCTGCAGTCATAATCTCTGGCTGATGGAAACATGTACCGAGGGTTAACTGAAGAAAGTCTTGGCTCTGCCTTGTTGATTGGAGAAATTAAGCCAGGTTATTTGGAATAAATCCTCAGGAGAAATTGAGACAACAAATCCGAACAGCACAGGTCAGAGCAAAGACAGGATTAATTACCAAAGAAAGCATGCTTGACAGAGAAAGCTGGAAGCAGAAGTGAAGATTGGTTGATAGAAAAACAGGGAAATGCATATCTGATCTAAATAAAAGAAGCTGAAAGTATGAGCAGCAGAGCTTACTCTGAGAGCAGAGTGGCTTGTACATAAAAGGCACATAGTAAATAGTGCTGGATCAGAAAATGAAACTTTACTAGAGAAATGAGCTGGGCTGAAAGCTTAGAGTTAGATGCCTGGGATTTCCTGGAGACTCTGTGTAACCGAGTAACCCATTTTTCAGAAAATAAAGAGAATGAGTTACTATTGTTTTATTATTTTCTCTTTTCCCCATTTCCCTCTGTTCCTCACTTCCTACTTAGCCCTTTGGAAATGCAATTATAACCTTTTATCTCCCCTTCACCAGACACTCCCTACAGGGCAAGTTCATCTATTAATAATGATATGCTTAGAAGCTCCAGAGAGGAACTCTCACCCACCAGGAGACTGCCTTGAGAGGTAACAGTTGATTTACAAACCAAAGTATGCCCACTGTGAAACTCTCCCCACCTGGAGAATTTTCAGCCACCTTACAGTCTATTTCTGCCCATAAGGATGCCAACTCAGAAATAATACCACACATCTACAGCCATCTGATCTTTGACAAACTTGACAAAAACAGGAAATGGGGAAAAGATTCCCTATTTAATAAATGGTGCTGGGAAAATTGGCTAGCCATAAGTGAAAGCTGAAACTGGATCCCTTTCCTTTACCATATATGAAAATTAATTTAAAGATGGATTAGAGATTTAAATGTTAGACCTAATGCCATAAAAACCTAGAAGAAAACCTGAGTAGCCACCATTCAGGACATAGGCATGGGCAAAGGAGAAAAACTTCATGTCTAAAACACCAAAAAGCAACGGCAACAAAGCTAAAATTGACAATGGGATCTAATTAAACTAAAGAGCTTCTGCACAGCAAAAGAAACTACCATCAGGTGAACAGGGAAACCTACAGAATGGGAGAGGGTACGCAATCTACTCATCTGACAAAGGGCTAATATCCAGAACCACCACCAAAGAACTCAAACAAATTTACAAGAAAAAACAAACAACCCCATCCAAAAGTGGGCAAGGATATGAACAGACATTTCTCAAAGAAGACATGCATACAGCCAACAGACACATGAGAAAAAATGCTGGAGTCATCACACTGGCCATCAGAAATACAAATCAAAACCACAATGAGATACCATCTCACACCAGTTAGAATGGCGATCATTAAAAGTCGAAACAATAGGTGCTGGAGGATGTGAGAAATAGGAACACTTTTACACTGTTGGTGGACTGTAAACTAGTTCAACCATTATGGAAAACATTGGTGATTCCTCAAGGATCTAGAACTAGATGTACCATATGACCCAACCATCCCATTACTGAGGGATATACCCAAGGATTATAAATCATGCTGCTATAAAGACACATGCACCGCATTATGTTCATTGTGGCACTATTCACAATAACAAGGCTGGAATCAACCCAAATGTCCATCAGTGACAGACTGGTTAAGAAAATGTGGCACATACCATGAAATACTATGCAGCCATAAAAAAGGATGAGTTTGTGTCCTTTGTAGGGACATGGATGCAGCTGGAAACCATCATTCTCAACAAACCTCGCCAAGAACAGAAAACCAAACACTGCATGTTCTCACTCATAGGTGGGAACTGAACCTTGAATCACTTGGACTCGGGAAGGGAACATCCATAGGGCCTATTATGGGAGGAGGGAGGGATTGCGTGGGAGTTATACCTGATGTAAATGGCGAGTTGATGGGTGCTGATGAGCTGATGGGTGCAGCACACCAACATTGCACAGTATACATATGTAACAAACCTGCATTACACATGTACCCTAGAACTTAAAGTATAATAATAAAAATCAAAAAAATCAAAAAAATCAAAAAAATTAAAAAAAAAAAAAAGGGATGCCCACTCAACTAACCAATAGATAAGGTACTAAAGTGAGTATGCAGATCCCTATCTGCTCACTTCTGCCACTGCATAGGCCCCCTGCTTGAAAAGTGCCCACTCTCTACTCCAAAAACAAAGCAGTCCCCTTAAGGAGGAAAGCCTGTACTTAATACCCTAAGTTAGCTTTGGAATAAAAAGTCGTTTTTCTTTTTTTATACCAGACCTCGCTCATTTTAACTGGACTCTGCAAGCTGCAAGCAACTGAACCTGCATTTCGGTTACACCTGGAGGTGGGGCAGTGGGTCTGTTTGAAAATTATTTTTATTATATGGTTTGACCACTCAGTCCAGTTACACTGTGCTTAGATTTTAGCAAGTAAGATAGAGTGAGCGAGACGTATACATCCTACAAATGAGAAATCCTATTTCCCACTTTTCGGCCCCAGATTAGAAGAGACTAACATTAAACTATGGTTTTTAAGATGCCAAAAGAAGCAGCATAGTAGCGTCTTCCCATGTACCCTGGACCTAATATAAATAAATCCAGATGAAAGGAATGCCAGACAGAGAATTGAGCAATTACCAGAACAATGTTTCCTTTTCTTTTTCAAATATCTTTTCATGGAGTTTCAAGGAAGATGAGAAATTCTATGCATATTCCCTGCAAAGATCATTTTCATGAATCCATGGACAGGAACTGCATGAGTAATTACTAGGAGCAAACACCTGTACTCTCCTTTAAAAGAGAAGTACAGCAGGCCGGGCGCAGTGGCTCAAGCCTGTAATCCCAGCACTTTGGGAAGCCGAGACGGGCGGATCACCAGGTCAGGAGATTGAGACCATCCTGGCTAGCACGGTGAAACCCCGTCTCTACTAAAAAAATACAAAAAACTAGCCGGGCGTGGTGGCGGGCGCCTGTAGTCCCAGCTACTTGGGAGGCTGAGGCAGGAGCGAACCCAGGAGGCGGAGCTTCCAGTGAGCTGAGATCTGGCCACTGCACTCCAGCCTGGGCCACAGAGCGAGACTCTGTCTCAAAAAAAAAAAAAAAAAAAAAAGCCGGGTGCGGTGGCTCACGCCTGTAATCCCAGCTCTGAGGGAGGCAGAGGCGGGAGGATAGCTTGAGCCCAGGAGTTCGAGACCTGCCTGGGTAATATAGCGAGACCCTGTTCTCCACCAAAAGGAAGAAAAAAATAAAGACAAAAAAATAAAATAAAATAAAAGAAGAGCACAGCAAAGAATAAATACAGGAAGAGGAAAATGTAAAGCTTTGTAAAATACAGATGAAAGGTACAAAAAAGTATGAACCAATAGAAACTCAAGTCTAAGATCTACTTCTAAACGAGTTCAAAGTAATAGGGTATCAATAAATATTTTAGAGGTATTAAATTCTTATTGACTTTATTTATAAAGTTAATTTATCTCAAAATACCTTCCCTTGGGGAGTAGCTAAGTGACAAATATTATTTATCTATAAACAACATTTCAGCATTTAGCATATTGTCTTGAAGAGACTTGAAAGAGTTTCTATTGGTTCGTATTTTCATTGCTTTTACTCATATTTTACTAAGCTAACAGCTTCTCAATGAACACAGTTGAGAGACATAGAAACTTGTACTAACCTAGTGGTCAGCACTGATGTGGTATATCCAGTGTCTTTTCTCAGCAAGGTACAAAAAGAACTGCTTTGATGATGGTCTGATAAAATATATCCATCATGAATTTATAAGGGATTAAGTCTATTTACAACTGCCCTAAGGACCAGTGCATCGACCAGGAAGTCAGGGTCAAGGGGTGGCTTATTAAGAGAGCCATCAAGATGAGAGAGGCCAAGACTAAAGCAACCACTGCTTAAAGAGATTGACAAATCTTCTCATGGGAGATACTCATGAATTTTAAGTAATTCTCAAAGAAAAAAGAACTGTTTAACTTTTTCTCAAAGCACCAATGACTTCAATCGTTCCCGACATGATTTTTGTCTTGACTGTTCCTTCCACTTCTTACCTTCACTCTGGTAAGTCCTCAAGGACAGCAGTGTTAAGAAGAATGTTGTCTGAAAGACTACAAATAGAGCCATCAGTTCTGGTTTTCTGAAAAATATAAATTATAAAGAAGGAAAATTTTATTTAATTTTCAATCCTGGTAAGTTTCTTTGAGCCAACTGTGGTAGATGAGGCATTAAAGGCTCCCATATTTCTCCCTTCCCTGTATCCATGTCTTTTGTCATGTTACATTAGAGTCCCCCCCAAAACAGGAAGAGCGTATTTCCCTGCCCCATGGGACCTTCTTAGGTCCATAAATGAGGCACAAGTGATAGTGTGCCAGGTAGGATGGTGTGCCAGTTTCTACCTGCTCTTTTGTGTTTCTACCTTTGACATGAAAAGAGTATTTATGGGCTACCCTACTATATTAGTCTGTTTTCATGCTGCTGATAAAGACATACCTGAGACTGTGAAGAGAAAGAGGTTTAATTGGACTTACAGTTCCACATGGCTGGGGAGGCCTCAGAATCATGGCAGGAGGTGAAAGGTACTTCTTATATGGCGCGGCAAGAGAAAATTAGTAAGAAGCAAAAGTGGAAACCCTTGATAAGCCCATCAGATCTCATGAGACTTATTAACCATCAGGAGAACAGCACAGGAAAGACCAGCCCCCATGATTCAATTGCCTCCCACTAGGTCCCTCCAACAACATGTGGGAATTCTGAGATATACAATTCAAGTTGAGATTTGGGTGGGGCCACAGCCAAACCATATCACCTACTGGAACCAGAAGGAGAATGAGTAACACATGAAACAGAGAGGGTCACCTCAGCTGCTCTAGCTGAGATGAGCCTAGATCCGCCAGCAGCCAGCCAACCCCAGACAACGGCAGCTGACCCCAGGTAAAAGAGCAATAAATGCTTATTGCCGTGTGCCACTGATGCTTGGTGGCAATGGATAACTGATCAACCAATTCATTCAGACCAAGCAGAGATTGGTAAAGAAAGGTCAAGCAGAGAAACAAGAGTTAAATATGGACAACAAACTCTGATTAGAAAGAGAACAAATACAATAGTCTCAAGAGAGCTAAATTTAAATTAATTACTTGGAGGTGAGGGCATCCCCATTCTTCCCTATCTCCAAATACAATAGTCTCAAGAGAGCTAAATTTAAATTAATTACTTGGAGGTGAGAGCATCTCCATTCTTCCCTATCTCCCTCATTAAAATTTAACCTAGGTTAGCATATTCTCCCAAGAGACAGTCAGTTTTTCATTATTCCAAATAATTTCCGGTTTTCCTTTCCTTAGAAAAGAATTGTAAAGACCCAAAGAGCTTCAGTGATTCATCAGGTACTTTGACCACGGGAAAATCTGTAGACATCAAGAATAAGGCTGGATGACCTCAAAAAGGTTAATACGTTCTTAATTTAATAACAAATGTGTTAGTCAGGGGAAGCACTGAATTTCACTTTTCTCCTTCAAACTCTGACTCAGCAGAGGTCAACAATGAAACAATTAATTTGAAAACAATTTTTGCCTCTGTCCAGCCACCTGGATTTTATCAAAAGCCAGCAATTCAGTAAACCAGATAATCAACTCTTACTGCCTATGTCCTCTATTTTTAAAAATAATATTTTACAGGTAAGTGGGAACAACCGTGAAGACTAAAAGAGGGTGAAACCACATTAACAAATTATTCTAGGGTGGTCAGACCTGTCTATAGGTAAGCCCAATTGCAAACAGAGGAAAAAATCTGCAAAGAACACGTTTTGTTTATATTCCTTTAAGCACCTCTTCCACTACTTTCTATTTTTGGCAAACATATCATTCATACTTCTCCAAAATCTCTACTTAAAACTTCAAATAGAATACACCGAGGGAGGGGCTTCAAGATGGCTGGCTAGAGGCACCTGGCACTTACCTCCTCTTAAAAGGACCAGTACAGTGAGTAGATAATCACATGTTGAATAGAGCATCGAAGAGAGACCACTGGAATTCAGCAGGGAAGTGACGGAGAACCCCTGAGAAGGAGAGAGAGGTAAAGCAGATGACCCAGCCAGGACTGGCTCAGAGCCAGAAGAAACTCCCCAGCGCCAGGAAAAGTTAAGTGAGAGATCCCCAGTGGTTTATATCACTACTGTGCACTCCTGTAATCCTAGCCACAAGACAGTCCCTCCACCCTTGCCAGCCCTGAGACTAGCATAGGGAGCTGTCTGGAATCTGTGTGATGGCATTGCTCCAGAGAGGGAGTGCATGTGGGGTCCCCACCCCCTTCCTCTCAACATCACAGGACCACGTTGAGAGCCCAGCCCCCATTAGACTACATCCTGTGCTGGGGCCAACAGACCCTGCTCTCCACGTGCCTGCAGCCCTGCTGACATCACCCAGTATCCATTCAGAGGGCTGTGGTGTTGTAATGCTGACTGGACCCAGCAGTGTGGCTGTGTCCCCAGCACTCTACCTCACTCAGTCTACACCCTGGGGAACAACTGGTACAGCACACTGGGGAAGCTACCCTCAGAACAAAAGAAGCCAAAGTATGTGCTCCCAAAAGCCTGAGAGTCTGTTACTTGGGATCACTGTCACTGACAGCAACTCTAACCCGTCCCCCACCTCCAGCATCAGGGCTGCCACCCGCCTGCATGTACTTTTAGGGGGTCTGGGGACCAGTCCACCCCACCAACCACTGTCACCAGCACTGCCTGAGTGCATTGTCCAGGGCCCTGGGGATCAACTTGTCCCATCTACCACAGCTAGCATTCATGCACAACATTCGGAGGTCTAAGGACAGGCTTGCCACGCCCAGCACCACCCTCACTAGTGCCTGCACACATGAAGCGGGGGCCTGGGAATTGATCCGCCTTGCCCACCACCTGTGGCAGCCACTCACACTTTCTGGAGTTCTGATGACAGCTCCCCCCCACCCCACCCAGCCTGCAGTGCCCACATACATCATCCAGGAGCCTGGGGATTAACATGCCCAGTCTAAGACCACCAGCATCTGCACCTGCCTCCTGGAAGCCTGAGCATGAGCCTGCCATCATCACTGCCACCAGAACCCACCTGCATACACTACCTGGAGTCTGGGAACTGGCCTGCCACAGCCCATCACAGCCACCACCAGCACTCATGTGCTGACTGGGGCCCTGAGGGCTGACCTGCCACAACTACCATTACCAACACCACACATACTGCCCAAGGGCCAGAAGATCTGTCTGCCTGCCTGGCCTACCACTGCCACTGCTGGCACCCAAGAAAGCCACATGGAGGCCCAAGGACTGGCCCATCCAACCCCACTACCACTGGTGCTTGTGTACATCAGGTGGGCATGTGGGGGCCCAAGGACCAACACACTAGGCCCGGTGCCACCACCACCAGTGGGGCTCAACAACCAGCCTGTCTCACCACAGCTTCCACTAACAACAGCAGACTAAGCCACCAAGGAACTCACAGACACTACTAATGCTGATTACAGCAAAATATGTCATACAGAGACTACACTACTGTGTCCAGCCAGAATCAAAACCTAAGCACTCTCTCTACCCAACCAACACTATTGATACAGCTATAGGAAAAAAATTTTTCCCTATGAAAGCAAATCCATAAAATTACAAACAGCAACTCTTTCACCAGATGCTCAGATAGTAATGTAAGGACGCAAGAAACATGAAAAAGCAAGGAAACATGATACCTCCAAAGGAACATAATAATTCTCCAGCAACAGATTCCAATGAAAAAGAAATCTATGAAACGTCTGAAAAAGAATTCAGAGTAATGATATTAAAGAAACCCAGAGAGATACAATATAACATAAACAATTCAAAGAAATCAGGACAATTAATATCTGAATGAGAAAATCAAGAAAAGAGATATCATTAAAAGGAACCAAACAGAAGCTCTGTACTTGAATAATTCAATAATTGAAATAAAAAAATACAATCAAGAGCTTCATCAGCAGACTAGAAAGAATTTCTGAACTTGTATACAAGTCTTTTGAAATAACTCAGTCATAAAAGAGACATAGAGAGAGAGAGAGAAAGAGAGATACAGACAGACAGACAGAGAGAACTTAAATGAAGGAAGAATGCCTACATGACATATGGGACATCACAAGGTGACCAAATACTCAAATTTCTGGTGTTCCGTGAGGAAAAGACATGGGCAATGGCATTGAAAATCTATTTAACAAAATAATAACTGAAAACTTCCCAAGTCTTGCAAGAGATATAGACATCTGATACAGAAAGCTCAGAGATCCCGAAAGATATTCAACCCCAAAAAAGTCAGTCAAAAGTCAAAGACAGGGAGATAATTTTTTAAAAAGAAAGAGAAAACCATCAAGTCATATATATAAGGAAACCTCCATCAAACTAACAATGGATTTCTTAGCAGAAAACTTAAAGGTCAGGAGAGAATAGGCTGATATATTCTAAATGCTGAAAGAAAAAAAAAAACTTCAGGCAAGAATACTGTATTCAGCAAAGCTATCCTTCAAAAATGAAGGAGAAATAGTCTTTCCAACATAAGCAAAAACTAAAGGAATTTATCCCCTCTACACCAGCCCTACAAGAAATGCTTAAGGGAATCGTATATCTGGAAGTGAAAGGATGATATCTACCATCATGAAAACACATGAAAATATAAAACTAATTGGCAGAACAGACATGCAAATGAGAAAGAGCAATGACTCAGACATATCCACTGCAGAAAACCACCAAACTGCAATGATGAACAATAAGAGAGAAAGAAAAGAACAAAGGATATAAAAAACAACCAAAAAACAGTTAACAAAATACAGGAATAAGTCTTCACGAATCAGTAATAACCTCGAATGTAACGTAAATGGATTAAATTCCCCATTTGAAAGATGTAGGCTGAAAGGATTTAAAAAATGACCCAGCTACAGGCTGCTTACAACAAACAAACTTTACCAGTACAGACACATGTAGACTGAAAGTGAAGGGATAGGAAAAGATATTCTATGCGAATTGAAATCAAAAGCAAATGAGAGTACCTATATTTAGATAAAATAGATGTTAAGAACCAGAGAAAGACAAAAAGAAAGCTGTTATAATAATAATAAAGGGCTCAATTCAGCAAGAAGATATAAAAAATACCAAATATATGTGAACCCAACACCAGAGTATCCAGATTTATAATAAAGCAAACATTACTAAATCTAAAGGGAAAGATAGACTCTAATAGAATAATATCTGGGGATTTCTTTTTTTGGGGGGGGGGGATGGAGTCTCGCTCTGTCGCCCAGGCTGGAGTGCAGTGGCAGGATCTCGGCTCACTGCAAGCCCTGCCTCCCCCGCGTGAATGGGTTCACGCCATTCTCCTGCCTCAGCCTCTGGAGTAGCTGGGACCACAGGCGCCTGCCACCACGCCCTGCTAATTTTTTGTATTTTTAGTAGAGGCGGGGTTTCACCTTGTTAGCCAGGATGGTCTCAATCTCCTGACCTCATGATCCGCCCGCCTCGGCCTCCCAAAGTGCTGGGATTACAGGGGTGAGCCACCGCACCCGGCCATATTTGGGGATTTCAAGATCCCTCTCTCAGCATTGAACAGATCATCTAGACAGAAAATTAACAAAGAAACACTGATTTTAAACTGTACTTTAGACCTCATGGACCTAACAGACATTTACAGATCATTTTATCCAACAGCTGCAAAATACACATTCTTCTCATCAGCACATGGAATATTCTCAAAAATAGACCATATTTTAGACCACAAAACAAGTCTCAACTAATTTTTTTTTTTTTTTTTTTTTTTTTTTTTTTGAGACAGTCTCGCTCTGCCACCAGGCTGGAGTGCAGTGGCGCGATCTCAGCTCACTGCAGCCTCTGCCTCCTGGATTCACATGATTCTCTTGCCTCAGCCTCCCAAGTAGCTGGGACTACAGTCACATGCCACCATGTCAAGCTAATTTTTGTATTTTTAGTAGAGACGGAGTGTCACCATGTTCTCAAGATGGTCTCGATTTCTTGACCCCATGATCTGCCCACCTCGGCCTCCCAAACTGCTGGGATTGCAGGCATGAGCCACCATGCCTGGCCATCTCAACTTTTTAAAAACCAAAATCATATCAAGTGTTTCCTCAAACCACAACAGAATAAAACTAGAATTCAGTAACAGGATAAACTTTGGAAATTTTCTTTGGAAAAATGGCTCCTGAAGGACCACTGGGTCAATGAATTAGTTAAGGACATAAAAAATTCCTGATCACGCCTGTAATCCCAGCACTCTGGGAGGCTGAGGTGGGCAGATCACCCGAAGTCAGGAGTTCGAGACTAGCCTGGCCAACATGGTGAAACCCCATCTCTACTAAAAATACAACAAGTAGCCAAGCATGGTGGTGGGCGACTACTCGGGAGGCTACTCAGGAGGCTGAGGCAGGAGAATCACTTGATCCCAGGAGGCGGAGGTTGCAGTGAGCCGAGATCGCAACATTGCACTCCAGCCTGGGGGACAAGAGCGAGACTCCATCTCAAAAAAAAAAAAAAAAAAAAAGTCCTGAAACAAATGAAAATGGAAACACATCATGTCAAAACCTATAAGATAATGCAAAAAGTGTTATGAGGGGTTTACAGCATTAAATATCTATATCAAAAAAGTGAAAAAAATTCAAATAAATAACCAAATGATGCATCTCAAGGAACCTGAAAAGCAAAAAAAAAGCAAACCCAAAATTAGTAGAACAAAATAAAGAGAAGAACTAAATGAAATAGAGACTAAAAACATAACATAAAAGATCAATGAAACAAAAGCTGTTTTTTTTAAAAGGTAAACAAAATTGGTAAACCTCTAGCTAGACTAGCCAAGAAAAAAAGAAGATCCAAATAAACAAAATCAGAAAAGGGAAAGCAGACATAACAACTGATAACACAAAAATACAAAGAATCATCAGAGACTATTATGCACAACCATATGCTAACAAATTAGAAAACATAGAGGAAATGGACAAATTCCTGGACACACACAAGCTACCAAGATTGAACCAGAAATAAATAGAAAATCTGAACAGACCAATAAGAAGTAGTAAGATAGGATCAGTAATAAAAGTCTCCCAATAAAGAAAGTCCAGGACCAGATGGCTGTACTGCTTAATTCTACCAAACTTACTGAGAAGAAGTAACACCAATTCTCCACAAAGTATTAAAAAAAATTAAAGAAGAGGGAATTCTCTCTAATTCTACAAGGCTCACATTACCCTGACACCAAAGCCAGACAAGGACACACAAAAAAAGAAAAATATAGGCCAATATCCCTAAATAAAAGGTTTAAATAAAACTTCAAATGAGTTTATATTACAACTGAATATTAAAGCCAGGAGGAAAACTAATTCTAGAGGAAATAATTTCTAATCATAACCAAGGGGAAGTCAAAGCAAAACAATCATCAAGGAAATGCAAATCAAAACCACAGTGAGATGTCATCTTACTCCAGTTAGAATGGCTAGTATCAAAAAGGCAAAAATAACAAATGCTGGCAATGATGCAGAGAAAAGGGAACTCATACACTGTTGCTGGGAATGTAAATTAGAATAGTCAAAAAAATATTTTGCCAATATAGGCAAAAATCCTCAATAAAATACTAGGCAAATAGTATCCAACAACACATCAAAAAGATAATACACCATGATCAAGTCGGATTTATCCCAGGGATGCAGGAATGGTTCAACCTATGCAAATCAATAAATGTGGTACATTACATCAAAAAAAAAAATGGAGGACAAAAACCATATGATCATCTCAACAGATGCAGAAAAGGCATTTGATAAAATTCAACATTCCTTCATGATAAAAACTCTCAACAAACTAGGCATAGAAGAAATGACCCTCAACATAATAAAGGCCACATATGACAAACCCACAGCTAACATCATACTGAATGGCGAAAAGCAAAATATTTTCTCTCAGAATTGGAATGAGAAAAGGATGCCCAAATTTACAACTCTTATTCAACATAGTACTGGAAGTCTTAGCTAAAGCAATCAGGCAAGAGAAAAATAAAAGGCAGCCAAATTGAGAAAGAAAAAATGTCCCCATTCGCAGACGTCATGATCTTGTATATAAAAAACCTAAAGATTCCACAAAAAAATTATTAGAACTGATAAATGAATTCAGTAAAGTTGCAGAATACAAAATCAACATAGAAAAACTAGTAGTGTTTCTCTACACTAAGAACAAACTGATCAAAAAAGAAATCAAGAAAGCAATTCCATTTACAATAGATACACCAAAAAACCTAAAAATAAATTTAACCATGGAGGTGAAAGACGCTGAAGGAAAGCTACAAAACACTAATCAAAGAAACTGGAGAAAACACAAACAAATCCATTCTCATAAATTGGAAGAAATAGTATTATTAAAATGACCATATCACCCAAAGCAATCTACAGATTCAATGCAATCCCTATCAAAACCTCAATGACATTTTTCACAGACATAGGAAAAACCATTCTAAAATTCATATGAAACCACAAAAGATCTCAAATAGACAAAGCAATCCTGAGCAAAAAGAACAACGCTGAGACCTCACAACACCTGCCTTCAAAATATACTACAAAACTACAGTAACCCAAACAGCATGATATTGGTATAAAAACAGACACATAGACCAATTTATGAGAACAGAGAACCCAGAAATAAATTCACATTTTTACAGCCAAATGATTTTCAACCAAGGTTACAAGAACATACATTGGGGAAAGGACACACTCTTCGATAAATGGTGCTGGGAAAACTGGATAGCAATGTAGTAGAGTGAAACTAGATCCCTATTTCTCATCATAGATAAAAACTCCAAATGGATTATACACTTAAACATAATACCTAAACTATAAAAATACTAGAAAAAAACATAGCAGAAACACTTCAGAACATTGGTCAAGGCAACAGTTTTATCACTAAGACTTCAAAAGCACAGGAAACAAAAACAAACACAGATAAATAGAACTATATCAAACTAAAATGTTTCTCCACAGCAAAGGAAACAATCAACAGAGTGAAGAGAAAACCTGCAGAATGAAAGCAAATATTTGCAAACTATTCATCTGACTAAGAACTAATATCCAGAATATGCAAGGAACTCAAACAGCTCAATAATAACAAGAAAAATCCCATGAGAAAGTGGACAAATGTTCCAAACAGACTTTTATCAAAAGAAGGCACACAAATGGCCTACATGTATATGGCAAAAATGCCCAACATCAATAATCATCAAGGAAATGCAAATCAAAACCACAGTGAGATGTCATCTTACTCCAGTTAGAATGGCTAGTATCAAAAAGGCAAAAATAACAAATGCTGGCAATGATGCAGAGAAAAGGGAACTCATACACTGTTGCTGGGAATGTAAATTAGAATAGTCATTATAGAAAACAGTATGGAGGTCTCTCAAAAAACTAAAAATAGAACTACCATACAATCTAGCAATCCGACTACTAGGTATTTATTCAAAGAAAAAGAAATAAGTATATCAAAGGGATACCTGCACCCCCATGTTTATTGCAGCACTATTCACAATAGGAAAGATGGAATTAACGTGTGTCGTTCAATGGACGAGTGATAAAGAAAATGTGGTATATATACACAGTGGAATAAAATTCAGCCATAAAAAGGAATGAAATCCTGTCATTTGCAGCAACATGGATAGAACTCAAGGTCATTATGTTAAGTGAAATAAGCCAGGCACAGAAAGCAAAATATCACATGTTCTCACTCCTATGTGGGAGTTTAAAAAAAAAAAAAAGGTGGATCTCATGGAAATAGAAGTTAGAATGATGGTTACCTGAGGCTGAAAAGGGTTAGGAAGGGGGCAGTCAACAGGCACAAACATGCAGTTAGACTGGAGGAACAAGGGCTAGTGTTCCATAGCACCACAGGGTGATTATAGCTAACGACAATATATTGTGTATTTCAAAATTGCTAAAGGAAAAAATTTCCCCAACACAAAGAAATGATAAATGTTTCAGGTGATAGATACCCTAAAGACCCTGATTTAATTACTATGCATTTTATGTATGTATCAAAATATCACATAGACCTCCTAAATATGTACAATTATTATATATACAATTTTTAAAAAGATAACTAGAAGATGCTGGGCATGGTGGCTCATGCCTGTAATCCCAGCACTTTGGGAGGCTGAGGTGGGTGGATCACCTGAGGTCAGGAGTTCGAGACCAGCCTGGGCAACATGGTAAAACCCCATCTCTACTAAAAACACAAAAATTAGCCAGGCATGGTGGCACGCATCCATAGTCCCAGCTACTCAGGAGGCTGAAGCAGGAGAATTGCTTGAATCTAGGAGGCAGCAGTTGCAGTAAGCCAAGATGGCGCCATTGCACTCCAGCCTGGGTGACAGAGCAAGACTCCATCTCAAGAAAAGAATAAAAATAAAAATAAGATAGCTAGAAGAGAGAATTTTAAATGTTATCAGAAAGAAATGATAAATGTTTAAACTTTTGAATATGCTAATTACTTTGATCATTATACAATGTATACATACACTGAAACATCACAAGTGTACCCTATAAATATGTATAATTATTATGTCAGTTTTAAATAAAACTTCAAATGAGTTTGTATTACAACTGAATATTAAAGCCAGGAGGAAAACTAATTCTAGAGGAAATAATTTCTAATCATAACCAAGGGGAAGTCAAAGCAAAATCCACCAAAATGTCTGACACTCACTTTGCAATTTAAAATATCCCTCATAAATTTAAAGGCAGATGATTCAGAGAGTGATGTGCATGTTGCCAAATGTTTTTGAAAAGGACTATTTAAAATGTTTCTAAAATTTTGACATTTTCCTAGAATATCGAGTATTTTACATGTCACAAAAAAATTCAGGTTATGGGGCAGAAAAACTTAAGACTAAAAATTAGAAGCCACTTGCCATTTAAGGGTAAGCAGAAATTAGAGAATAAAAGCTGTCAAGCAACACAATGGAAAGACATGAGTATTTACAAAAGATGTATTTCTATGGTTTGGGTACCACAGAAGAGCATTTGAGAACCATCAAGATAGTCTTTTCTGGGCCAGGCATGATGGCTTATGCCTGTAATCCCAGCATTTTGGGAGGCCGAGGCTGGAGGATTGCTTCAGGCCAGGAGTTCCAGACCAGACTGGGCAACATAGCAAGATCCATCTCTACAAATAAAAATTAAGATTACCTGGGCATGGTGGCACATGCCCACAGTCCCAGTTTCAAGGGAGGCTGAGTCAGGTGCATCCCTTGTATCTGGGAGTTCAAGGGTGCAGTGAGCCATGATCACACCACTACATTCCAGCCTGGGTGTCCGAGTCTATCTCTAAAACAAAAAATAAAAGATCACAGGATAGTCTTGTCTGGAATTCCTGCCCTTTGTACTGTCTCTCACATACGTCGGGCTATGACTCCTAGAAGCTTAGCTTCAGCACTCAGATTCCCTGTTTTTTCTGTCATCAGTTGACACATGTTGGGCAGGGGCGAGCAGGACACAGTAGTCACTGCCTATGCATGAGCAACGTGATTATTATTTCCAGCGGTGGGACTGGACAAGGCCACCCCCCGTGTTTCAGGCCCCAGGCCACCTGAGGACCACAGACAGAAGGAAGATGAGTCCTAGCTACTATCCAAAAACTTTCTGCTAAAATCAATAAAGTTTATCAAAAAGTGCAGAACAGGAGTCAACACCAGGAAGAACATTGCAGAGACACTGTGGAGCTTCTTTAGTAAATGCCAGAGGAACAGTCTTCCTCATGGCTGACGTTGTGTGAAAAAACACTGCTTCCAAGACCCAAGAAGTCCCCAACTCCATACCTTGTAAATAAATCCTCCTCAAGTTATCCTGTTCCAGGTGTGCCAAATGTTTCCTGATGGGACCCTGACTAACACCACAAAAAGCCCACAAGTGAGGGAGAAAACTCTGCAAAGATCCTGAGGTGGGGGGGCTGCTTGGAGGATTCAGGGAACAAGGGGGAGCCAGGTGTGGCTAGAGAGGAGTGAGCAAGCAAGCTGGTGAGAGCCAAAGAAGACATCAGAGGGCATGCAGACAGGCAGAACAGAGCAGGCAAACGTGGGAAGAACCTGGGCTTCTGCTCTGAGCCAGATGGGAGCCACCATAGATTTTAAGCAGAGGAGTAACGTGGTCTGGCTTACATTGAACAGAAGCCGGCAAGGATGAGAGACTGAAGAGACAACAGTGAAGTGACAGACAACAGGTGGGGGGTGGGGGTGGGGTGTGTGGCGCTGGCAGTGGAGGTTAGGGAGGTTAGTGCAATGGTCCAGACAAGAATGATGAGGGTCTCAGAGCAGGTGACAGTTGTGGAAGCAGTGAGCAGTGGGTGGAATTTGGGAGTGATTTTAAAGATAGAGCTGACAGGACAGGGGTGGTGACACATCATGGATGGCTACAGGAGTTTTGACCAGAGCCCCTTGAAGAATGTAATTACCGTTTATGAAGAAGCAAAGGAGTGTGGGAGGAACAGACCTGGTGGTCTGTATCAAGAGTTCAATTTGTCACATGTTAAGTTCAAGATGCTTATTTCATCTCCAGGAAAAGATGTCAGGCAGCTAGCTGGATGCACAGTTTGGAGGTCTGGGAGTGGTCCTGGTTAGGCATATACATTCAGGCGCATCCTCCGTCCTTACACATAGTACTTAAACCCATGGGACTAGACCATCACCAAACCGGAAGTACAGACAGAAAAGAGAGGAGGTCTGCGCACGAAGCTCTGGGCTGCTCCACACCCTCTACTGTGGCTCCTCCTGCAGATCAAGTGAAAATCCAAGATGGGGCCAGGCTTTCCTAGTTCGCCTCAAGGATGAGGGCTGTGTGGTGGGGGTGAGCAATCTGCACAGCCCTGCAGCCCCGGCACAGTCTCACTGCTGCTCTGGCCGGGACAACCTTGGTGGTGTCTCCTCTGCAGCTCTGCTTCTGGCACAGGAAAGGCAGTCGGCCCTCTCATCTACCCGGTCGGCTTTCTCCACAACTGTCAGTGAGGAGCATTGCTCCTTCCAACTTCCAGTGAGAAAAGGAAGTCAGGGAAGTGTGAAGCAGCAGAATTTAGAAAGGGAAAAAATACTTCCTGCTTCATCCCCACTACTTGGTCCTTTCCCCAAATCTGTTCTTCATTTCTCTCTCCTTTTCAGGTCTCCATCATTCCCAACCAGACTATGAGCCACTTGCAGGCAGGCCTGGATCTTATTCCCCATTGTCTATCAGTCCCAGAACACTGTTGCTATTCAGTAAGTATTTGGTAAATGAATAAAAATAGGTACTAATTTTCTCATGTTCTCTCTTCTTTGCTTTAAATCTTATTTTAATGAAAACAGATTCCTGTTCAGGCCTTTCTACTTTTACTATTGTCAAATATTGCCTAATTTATAAATCTTGCATTGACTTTCCTTCTCTGCAGGGCAAAAGAAGGGAAGAAAAATTACCCATTGATTTTGTAAAACTTCTTATTCAAATCTTGTCTTCTGCAAAATCTCATTCTCAATAAAGATGCTTATGAAAATCCCTCAGAAAAATATCACACGCCTAATGAAACACAACTTTTTAAATGGATTTTAGTCTGCCCTTCCTCACCACACTTCTTGTTCTGTCAAATATTCCTGGGAGATTTCCTTACCACAAATAACACCCATGAGAAGCAGCGTGATAAGAGTTATTCACTTCCGAGTTATTCACTTCCGAAGAATGGGGGTGTATTGCCAAACTCTTCAAAACTGGCTGGGTGACCTGATGATGTCTTATGCAAATGCCATTTTAAAGGAAGAAGCTGTTCTTGGAGGTCTTGTGCCTGGGTGTATGCATTTATGAAAGAGTCCTGTGCAGCAGCACAAAGAGTTGAATGCTACTTCTTGCAGGTTCTCCATGATTCTCAAGCTCAGTTATCTTTGTTGTTTTTTTTTTTTTAGAGTACTGCCAGTTATATTTGAGAGCCGCTTTGAAGAGGCCTCTACCTTACAGCATAGGGTTGATTACTTACAAGTGTTCACTCCAATTCCCTTCCTCCTCAAAGCTCCACAGTCAGACGCTACAGTCACGGGAAGCTTTGAGCATTTCTCCTTTCACATCCATCCCCCACACCCCACCTCTTGAATCTGTCCACTGGATAATGGTTAAGTGTTTCCACTGGAGTTATAAGGCAAATCCTCATTTATAAAATTGAATTAGCTCATGAATAACTGATTTTTTAAAAAAGCAATGTTCAGTTCAAGATTTCTGGAATTTGTGACATCAGCTAGGATGAAAGCTGTGTCTCTAAGAGGTAAATGAAGCCAAATAAAAAAATGAAAAACATGAATCCAAGGGTATTCTGAATCCAAAATATATGTACATATGCTAAAGGTGATATTTTAAATCATTTTTGAGAAAACATAAATCATTCCCCAAAATGGTACTAGAACAATAGCCTGGAGACTTGTGGGAAAAGGAAGCTGGAATATTAATAATTAAGTACCATGGACTCTGACATAAAATGCTTAGGGTCAAATTCCTGTTTCGGTACTTAAAAACCATATGGCCAATGACAAGTCATTTAACCCTTCTAGGTTTCAATTTTCTTTTCTACAGAAGAGAAAAACAAAATAACTTACCTTATAGCATTGGCATGAGGATTAAACAGGCTTATGAGAATCTACATATAGCAAATCCAGTTAATGTTAATTTTATTATTATGGCTACTGCCTCATTTCCTTCAGCAAAATAAATTCCAGATGAACAAAGATATCAATGCAAGAAATAAAGCCGTTAAAATTACTAGAATAAATCCTAGGTAAACAATTTTATAATCTGTTAGGCATGATATAAAACCCATAAGCAAAAAAGATAAGGATTGTAGGGGGAGGGTGAAGAAAGATAAAGATAGCTATACTGATTAATAAACACTGAAACATTTTAGTGCTTTAAATGAAAACAATAGTTTCAATATGTATCACAAAGAGTTATCCCTCATATACAAAGAGTTCTTAGAAATAAGTAAAAACAGGTAAACAACTCTAGAAAAACATGAATACATAATTCATGAAAAAAGGGAAATACAATATCACCCTCCCCCACACAAAACTTGGCAAGATCACTAAGAATTAAAGACAATTGTGTGTGTATATGTCTGTGGATGTCTATGTAGTATCCAATTGGTAATGTTTAAAAAGGTCTTAATGCCTCACACTGGTAAGAGTTTACAGAAGTAAGCATTGTGACTCACTAATGATCAAAGCATACAACTTTACAGAGGTCCATTTGACCACATCTACTAAAATTCTATGTGTATTTCTGTTGATCCAGAAATAATTCTATAATTGTATTGCTGAAATTTTGCCCTACAGATGATAGATAAGATAGATAGAGTCACCTTACATATTGTATGCACATGTATTTAAAGACTCTTATAGCACTGTGTACATGAGGGAAAAAATGAAAATTCAAGAGCCTTTAAAAAGGAACTGAAAAATAATTATGGTGCATTTCTACAAAGGAACATCATGCAACTGTTAAAAAGAATGAACTAGATCCATACGCTGACATGGAAAAATATTCTAAAATACTGAGTGAATGTATTAGTTCGTTTTCACACTGCTGATAAAGACATACCAGAGACTGGGCAATTTACAAAAGAAAGAGGTTTAATGGACTCACAGTTCCACGTGGTTGGGGAGGCCTCACAGTCATGGTGGAAGGGGAAAGGCACATTTCACATGGCGGCAGACAAGAGAAGAATGAGAGCCAAGTGAAAGTGGTTTCCCCTTATAAAACCATCAGATCTTGTGAGGCTTATTCACTACCATGAGAACAGTATGGGGGAAACTGCCCCATGATTAAGTTATTTCATACTGGGTTCCTCCCACAACATGAGGGAATTATGGGAGCTACAATTCAAGATGAGATTTGGGTGGGGACACAGCCAAACCACATCAGTGAATAAGTCAGTTTCAAAACAGTATACACCTAATAACATCTCTGAAAGAGAAGTGTGGCAGTATGCAGCTGTGCCCCTCAGTGCTCCCTTCAAGAGAGCACAGATGACTGCCAGCCTTCAGACACTGCCCCTTCAGATCTGCTGAACATTCACACACCTCAGGCTGCTCCCAGTCAATAGCTGCTGCTGGAAGCAACTCCTTCCCACCTTCCTTCCTCTCCCTCTCCTTCCACAGGCATCACACCTGCACTGGGTCTGAAGGCTCTGTGCCTACCATTACTCCCCTTCCCCTTACAAGTCCTTCCCCCAGTAAATCTCCTGCACATGTGTTTCTGTCTTGCTGTCTTCTACTTGAGGGATCCACACTGGCCCCAAAAGACACACCTACTTACTAAGTTATAAATTCAGAGCTGAGATGGAGGGAGGGAGGTGGCCAGAATAAGAGAAATTATAGATATCTCATTTCAAGTTATACAATTCTGCAACATTAAGCATTCCTTAAAACGTGTGTGCATGTTTTAAACATATTAAGCTCGGTCTTGTGCAAGTGACAATTTCCTTATTTCCACACTCGAAACCATATATCCCGACACGAATAAACTAGTTGACAGTGTTTATGTTTCCAATCCAACCCATAGTATTGAACAGACTTGAAAAAGGCTGACAGTTTTTACATACTAGATCAACCTGGGAGGATGCCGTGGGTTTCTGTACAGAAAATGTAACCTCTTAGGTTCTGAGAGAGTGTAGATACTTTAATGATCCATTTCCAAATGCAAAAAGTAGCCAATGTCCTGAGTAGAAAAATCATACTACCATCCCCTGCTGACAGACGGACACCCTGAAGTATATATGTGAAGTAAACTTGCTCAAAATCCCCCATTAGGGAGGCTGAAAGTAGAAAGAGGTGACCAAGAAATAACATGGTGTATGAAAAATTTACTCACGAGAAAGCATAACTTCTGTCGATACACATCTTCTCAAAAGCTGGCATACACATGAACAATGGAACCTCAATCAGTTTTCTGAGAATTATTTTGTCTTACATTTTCCCAAGTGTTCTTCATGTCTTACATTTTCTATTTGCAGAACCACTTACAATTGTGCTTGTCTTTAGTTGACATTAAATGTCATATTCAGGCTGCATATATTTTATGTGACTGTCTTCATCTTAAGTCAACAGTTTAAAATAATTCAGATGGTTAATTGCCTCAGTGATTCCAGATCTAGGAACACAGCCAGGTATTCTATTTAGCGATCTCACCAACCCTCTTTCTTTCAACAAAAATGAAGGGAGGGAGGGAAGAAGGAAGAAAAGAAAACAACTGTAATTTAGTTCTTTAGCACATAATTTTAAAAGAAATAAATTTACAAACCCTGTCAATCACATTCATTACAAATAAGAAGTACTATCACTAGCAGCATAACTTTAAATAGTAGTGCAAGACTGTATACCCAAAGTGTGGACAAAAGACCAGCAGTATAAAGACTACCTGGTAGCTTGTCAGAAATGCAAAATCTCAGGCCAGACCTTAGACCTCTTGAATCTGCATTTAGACAGTCTCCTCAGGTGATTCATATGCACAGTGAAGTTTGAGAAACACTACTATATTTAAAATATATGATATATTTTTGTCTCTTAGGATACTATCAATAAATAAAGGAAATTATTTACTGGTTCCTATTACCAGTAAGGCACTCTGCAAAACTATGAGTAAGATATAAATATGAAAAAGATCCCAGCTAGCATGTATTAGATACTAACTCTCTACAAGGTGCTTTGCTAAGTGACTTACATGCATTTATTAATTGAATCCTCGCAACAGTGCTAAGAAAAGGATTATATTATTATTCCCATTCACAAAGGAGGAAATTAAGGATAAGAAAGTTTAAAAGTAACTTATCCAAAGCGACCCAGTTAATCTGATGTGAAGCCAGTATTTGAAATCAGATAAGTCATTAACCAAAGTTCACATGACACAGCTTCCTTAAAGCTTGGAGCTCATACCAAAGTTGACATTAAAGCATTAAAAGTTGCTAACAATTATAAACTCAATAAAATCTTAATTAAAAATAGGATTGTATTAAACTTGACAGGCTATTTGTAAATAAAAAATGTATGTGATTTGTAAAAAAGTTATTTTTCAAAGTACAAATATATGCTACAAGAGTTTTAAAAACACTATAAAGCTACCGTAGTTAACTCAGAGTGATACTGGTATAGGAAAAGACAAAAAAAAAAAAAAAGATCAATGAAACAGAATAGAGTCCTGAAACAGACCCTTTTACAAACAGGAATTTATTTAATGATAAAAACAGAATTGCAAATGAGTTGGAAAAAAGACGAATTATTAAATAAATGCTATTGGATCAACTGTCTTAAACTTTACAAAAAAATTCAGTTACATCTTTACCTTTCACTTTGTATCTATCAAGTGGAAAAATGGGCAAACCCTTTGAAACAAGAATACCTCTCCTCGGATTCTCTTCCACAGAAATACTCACACTTGAGCAGGAAGATGAATGTGTGGTCTGCCCTGAAGCAATGTTGCTAATGCTGAGTGTCCATCAATACAGGAAAGGATGGATAAATTACATTCTGTTTCTACTTTAGAATAACATGTAGCTGGCCAGGCACAGTGGCTCATGCCTATAGTCCCAGCACTTTGGGAGGCCAAGGCAGATGGACTGCTTGGGCCCAGAAGTTCAAGACCAGTCTTGGCATCATGGAGAGACCCAATCTTTACAGAAAGTACAAAAAAAAAAAAAAAAGAAAAAGAAAAACAAAAAAAGTCAGGTGTGGTGGCATGTGCCTGTAGTCCCAGCTTCTCAGGAGGCTGAGGTGGGAGGATCACTTGAGCCCAGAAGGTCGAGGTTGCAGTGAACCATGATCATGACACTGCACTTCTGCCTGTGTGACAGAGTTAGACCATCTCACACACACAAAAGAAGAACAACACATAGCCATTAACAAAAGAGGTACAGAGAGACAATGGAAAGGTCTCTAAGACTTGGAAAGTGAAAAAGTAAGCTGCACAATAAGTATAGTAAGATCATTTGCATATTTAAAACATATGTATATGTAGTATTATGTAAATCTATAGAAAAGAAAAACAAACCTTAGAATGGTATTATCAAACTTAACCTTCCCTCTTCTGAGTGGCAGTAGGGAGGATGGTGATGGCACGTCTACATTTCACTTCACTTCTATATTGTTTGAGAATGAGTTATTATTTGTATTATTTTTAAAACATAAAAATAGAATACAACATGGAGTGCACAAATGCAGAGCGACCAGTAGAACTAAAATGCGGAGGGAAGGAAGGCTATGAAGCCACCGACACAGCTGTTGGAAAAAAATTCTCCCTTCATGTAGCTACAAAGAAGCCTGCTTGGAGGAGGGGGTTTCTCCAGCAAGGCCGTGATATTCTATTTGTTTTGGTTTGGGTTTTTTCCCCCGATTGTGCACATTTTTTAAGAAATTTAAGGATTTTTAAGGATTTCCTCCCCCAGGGAAAGGAGGGCCAAGGCTCACCGTTCCTGTAAGTGAGCAAGACCACACTCACTAAGATTCCCTTCTATTGCAGCCAACCAACGCCCCAGACCTTTTCCACAAGGAAAACATACTCCTTCTTCTTGTCAAATACAGTACCACTGATTCCTCTTTCAAAACCGTAATAGTTCTGATTCAGTTTTGTCCTCAGGACAAAAGGGTTACAAAAATATGAGAGATCCAGGAACACCTCTGCATGTGTTCCTGGTCTGTTCAGGTTAAAGAAAAGGGTAGAGGGGGAAATATCCAGTGTTTATGTGTTCTCCCCAATGTGGCTCGAGTCCCTGCGGAAGAAACACCCAAAACCAGCCTTTTCTCTCAAAGCAACCTTTGATACAAAAGGCTTAGCCACACCTGCTGGGACAAACGGGAACTGAGACCAAGATATAAGTCACAAGGAGGCAATTTACAGCAGAGAACTAGCTCTTCCCACAATAAAATGTGAGGTGGTGAGCTTCCTGCCACTGAAGGCACTGAACAAATGCTATGTGGGAATCATTAAACTGAGGAATTCCTGAAGATTCTGAATAGGAGGCTGTGGGTGGAGTTTGATGCTTTGAAAGCTCCAGAAATGATTCGCAGACACAGCGGAGTTTGGGAACATCGAGGGCTCTGAGTGCATTTTATAGCAGTCCAGGAGAGAGACAAAGCAGGAATCATAATGAAACACACTACCCAGTCTTAGAGTTTCAGCTACAGCACAGGGATCATGAGCAGACTCCAAACCCAAATCCTGATACTGTCACCTGCTAGCTGTGTGACCCTAGCCAAGTTACAAACCTCTTTGGGCCTCAGTTTCCTCAATAAAATAAGAATAAAAAACTAGTACCCGCCTCACTCATGAAGCTTAAATGAGCTAGCATATGTCAAGTGCTTAGAATAGGGGCTGGTCCACAGTAAGTATGAACCATTATTATTTGCAGACAAGGAATCTAAGAGGTGATAAGTAGTTTGACCCGTGTTCCAAAGTCAGTTTCAATCTTGGGAATAAGACCCAAAAATTTCTTTCTCCTCCATCAGAATTCCTTCTAGCTCAAACTAAGTATCCCACATTCAATTCTATCTTCTCTGCCTACATAGACCCTTCCATTTACTTCTCTTGAATATCTTGTTCCCAAAGTGTTTTCAAGGCAGGTCTGTTACCAAGCCACTCCATCAGCAGCACCTAGCACTGTGCCTCCCGCAGCAGGGCAGGCAGGATGGATGGACGGATGCAGGCATGCATGGGTGGGTGGATGACGGGCAGATGAAGAACTATCGAGAAAGGAATCGCAGTGTCAGGGGTAAAGCCCTGGCCTGCGAAAGCCGGGCTCGGATTTCAGTGCCCTCACAGCTAGCTATATGGCCTTGGACAAGTTCCTGAACCCCTCTGTGCCTAGGTTTCCAGAATGTAGAGGACCACTTCCACTCACGTAGCTGGAGAAGAAGGTAAGCGCCCCGGACGGACACTACTGCAGCCGTCGCCCGGGGTTTCCTCTCTCCACCTGTGCGTGAGCTCCTCCCGCTTCTCTAGGGACCAGGTTGAAGAGAGACACGGATTCCCAGAGAAATGGCTGTGTCAGGTGGGACTTAAGGGTTACGAGAGGAGAGGGAGGGGAAGCAATGAACTCCCCCACACGATGTGTTGGGAGAGAGGCAAGAGGGGTTCAAGTGGGAATTTTCACTCAACAAACATTCCCCCATCATTTGAGAAAGAGGCGCCGGGATGGTGAATTTCAAACAGGCTGGGAAATGGGCGACTCGGCAGTGTGCGGCCTGTAAGGAATGAATCGTTTAGTGTTTACCCACCAGGTAGGCGGGCCAAGGGCGAGGACCCTCCGAGCGCCGTCCCCGCGCAGGTGGAAGCCCAGCCAAAGCAAACGCTGGGCAGAGGCGGCACCGAGGGGAACGGGCGGCTGCACTCCCGGTCGCGTCCAGCCGGGACGGGCTGCGAAGTTGTCGGATTCTTTCCCGCGCAGCACCGGGCTCGCCCGTCGGAAAAGCCACCGAGGGCGGCGCTGCGGCAGGGCGCGAGCCGAGTGGGGCCGGGGTGTCGGGGATACTCACGCCGCGGGCGAAGGGCTCCACGACCGGGCCGAGTCCTCGGCGGCGCGTGGGGCGCGAGTGCGGGCGCCGGGGCGGACGTGCAGAGGCGGCCCGGGCCGGGGCTATGAATCAGCTGAGGGGCAAGCGCCGAGGGGCGGGAGTTACGGGAAAACCGCGGGGGAGGGCAGAGGGGTGAGGTCTTTTGCAATTTCCCGTCTTGCTGCGCACTCTTGGCACTCCTGGGACCCACAGGAATTCCCTCCCTTCGGTCCCGGTGGGAGGCGGCCGCGATCCTGCGGGAGGCGCGGCCTCACAACCCGGACTTTGCGGGCGGGCGGGCACGGGTAAGAAGAGGAAGTGGGAGAGGCCTGGGAAGGAAACATGGAAACCCAAAACTCCGCGGCCGAGGCTCCGCGCCCTGCGCGCAGCGCTGCTCCTGCCCGGGCCAGCCGGCGGAACCAGAGGGAAGCCGAGTGACTGATGAGGCCTGGGGCTGTGTATCCCACAGGGACACTTGTCATCCCAACCCAGAGGCCAAACCCGTGAGATCCCCGGCTGAAAATCTTCAGGCAAGAGAAGTCCTTTAACCAAACTTCTGATCGTGTTTCCATTTGGCGTCCAGAGCAATGAAAACGTGTTTGAACCGAATCATAGGGTCCCCATATTTCCCCTACTTGCGTCCTATCTAGAAAGGCCCTGTCCGACAAAGTTTCTTCGGCTGCAACAGTCCCGAAGCCTTTATTTCCCAGTGCAACGACATGCTACACATGATTTACTTTTCCCCTTAAAAATGTCATCCAAACTTTTTTTTTTTTTTGAGACGGAGCCTCACTCTGTCGCCCAGGCTGAAGTGCAGTGGCGCAATCTCAGCTAACTGCAAGCTCCGCCTCCCGGGTTCACGCCACTCTCCTGCCTCAGCCTCCCTAGTAGCTGAGACTACAGGCGCCCGCCACCACAACCGGCTAATTTTTGTATTTTTAGTAGAGACGGGGTTTCACCGTGTTAGCCAGGATGGTCTCCATCTCCTGACCTCGTGATCCGCCCGCCTCGGCCTCCCAAAGTGCTGGGATTACAGGCCTGAGCCACCGCACCTGGCCAAAAATGCCATCCAATCTTTACCGTGTCTGGGCCTTTGAAAGGTGCATTTGACCTCTCTTAGAGGATAACAGGAGCCTTCCGAGGCAGCCTTGGACTGGGGGATCCCATAGCCTCACCTGTCTGGATGCCTGACAGATCAGCAGGCAAGGGGACTTGCTCCAGATCAGCTGAGCCCAGTTTGGTTTGAGTTTGGGGACCCTGGAAAGTGTCACAAAAGGAAGGTTGTAGGAGGAGGGTGGGGGAGGGAACCAAGAGTCATCAGCAAGTATCGACCATAAACATATCTTAGAATCCTATATTGAATTGACTGGATGACTCAAAATAATGTCAGGATTATTTTAAAATGTTACTTTTATGTTTGTTCACATATCTGGCTCCTCCCCAATGTCATCCCAAGGAAAGCTGGGAATCTTTTTGTTTTTTTATTTTTCCTAAAACAAAGGCCTAAAGGCCCTAATACACTTAATACCTAATGGTGCCACAAAGACCATGATGCATAGTAAATATTTGATGATAATAAAAGGTAGTTTTGTCTCAATAAATGTATGGTCCTTTGCCGCACCTCTTATTACTTGAAGAGTTTTAAAGAGTCCATTAGTTTAGCCATCTGCATGGTTATGGAAACTGCCAAGCCCAAGAGTTGGAAAGGCTTTATTGTTTTATATTTTACTGAGAAAAAAAAATTATTGTTTACAGAAACAGTTGAAAGGGATCTCTCTTCTACCAAATGAGACGTCAAATAAAAATATTAAGCCCAGTATGAATTTCTAAAAAGTGAGTCTTATTTTGGGCTCCTATTGCAATTGAAGGAGACTGAAGTATAAAAATTTGGTGCCCACATATAATTTATCTGTTTTTGCACCATTCTAATTTCTTAAATTTATACTTAATTTTAGAATCTAGTTGCAGTAGGACCTATAAATTCGCGATCATACCCTTAACAGTGAGTGCACTGGGTCCATAAAGTCAGATCTACCCAAAACCTCCAAATATCACTTTATTTGGAAATCACGTTTTTGCAGATTTAATCAAGTTAACCTGAGGTCATACGAGATTAATCCGGTGTCTGCTGTACTTCTAAAAAGAGGGGAATTTGGACACAGACACCCAGAAAGAACACTGTGTGACCACTGAGACAGAGATCCTGCTTATGCTGACTCAAGCCAAGGAATGGCAAGGTTGCTGGACACCGCCAGAAGCTAGGAGAGAGGAATGGAACAGGCTCCCTTTGAACCCCTAAGCAGCAGCCAACCCTGCCAACATCTTAATTTCACACTTCTGACCTCCAGACTAAGAGAATATGTTTCTGTTGTTTTAAACCACCAAGTTTGTGGTAATGTGTTATGGCAGTCTTAGGAATCTGATACATAGGTTATGTTCCATAAGTTAGTTTTAAACAATTATCCTGAAAACAGCTAATAGGAAATGGATGAAAAATACCAATAGCTTATTAAGCTAAGAGCTAAAATATCCATCCTCGCTTAGTTTTGATAAGATTGTGTGGCCAAGGCACATATTACTCTGCTTCATTAAACACTTTCTTTTTATTTTTTTAATGTGTGCGTGTGTCTGTTTTTATTTATTTATTTATTTATTTTGAGACGGAGTCTCGCTCTGTCGCCCAGGCTGGAGTACAGTGGTGCGATCCCGGCTCACTGCAAGCTCCGCCTCCCAGATTCATGCCATTCTCCTGCCTCAGGCTCCTGAGTAGCTGGAACTACAGGTGCCCACCACCACGCCCGGCTAATTTTTTTGTATTTTTAGTAGAGACGGGGTTTCACCATGTTAGCCAGGATGGTCTCGATCTCCTGACCTTGTGATCCGCCCTCCTCGGCCTCCCAAGGGATTACAGGCATGAGCCACCGCACCCGGCCCATTAAACACTCTTTCTGGACGTTCTGTCTTCCTTTTGATTTCAAAAGCAATACTCTCTCCATTCTTCCTTCCTTTACCTGACTTCCTCCTCCCTCATATTTTTGGGCTTCTTGTTCTCCACTTGCCCCCTACATGTTGGTGTTTCCCAGGGCCTCAGGGCCTCCTGAATGATCACATTCACATCCAGGATTTCAATGATCACTTGTGCCTTGATGGCTCTCAGCTCTTCCTTTCCGTTGCAATGATTTCATCTGCACTCCAGACCAATTTCTTTGTACTTCGAAATTAGTATGCCCAAATTCAAACTTCAGTTGTGCTCACTCGATTTTATTATACTAAGTGAATGGTTCAGCCTTTTATCTTTACTAAGTTAATGGGCCAGCCTTCATTTAGTGTCCTCTGGACAGTGAAGTCAAAACCCTGAGAATGATTCTCGATCCATCCTCTTTCATCCATCTTCCATCAGAAAGTCTCATATGTGTAACTATTATGGAGGAGGGATTAGTGGAATGTATTGCTACCCTATCTAACTTCTCAGAGGAAAAATAGTTCTATAACTGTCAGGAATATTATATTTATCTATATCTCTATGTATACGTACATCTATGAAATCAGCTATGTAAATTGTGAAATATAATTGTGATTCTATTTATTCCACTACTATAAATAGCTATAATTACAAGTTTGGCAGCATTTTGTTACCAACTGATGGAATTTGAAGGTATTGGGGATTTTGTGAAGAAAGTGGCTTCATCACCTAAGCAGTGGATGATGGTTTACAATTACCCTCATTGACAAGTTCTGTAGAATTCCGTATTTTGTTGGCATATTATCACATTTGACTTTTTAAAAATGAGACAGGGTCTCTGTCACCCAGACTGGAATGCAGTGGTACAAACTTGGCTCACTGCAACCTCCGCCTCCTGGGCTCAAGCGATCCTCCCACCTCAGTCTCCCAAGCAGCTGGGACTACAGGCATGCACCTCCATGCCTGGCTAATTTTTGTATGTTTTATAGAGACAGGGTTTTGCCATGTTGTCCAGGTTGGTCTCGAACTCCTAGGCTCAAGTGATTTACCCGCCTCAGACTCCCAAATTTCTGGGATTATAGATGTGAGCCACGGTGCCCAGCTGACATTGACATCTTAAAGATTCACTTTTAGGCCTTAATGCATGCCTCTGTGATTATTATTGGTGGTGATATTGGCCTTATTTCTAAAAAAAAAAAAAAAGCTTATTGGAAACTAAAATTGTTTTGTGGAAATAATTATTTTGTGGAAAGCTAAACAGGTCTTCCAAAAAAAATTTAATCTGAAATTTACCATAAAGCTTGATTAATTAAAGGACATCTGTTACTGAATGGAACTGGGTCCTTTTGCCCACTGTGCAATGGAAAGCCAAACACCAAAACACTCGGTTTGTGTAGCAAGAAAAATTTATTGCAAGGCTGCCAAGCAAGGAGACAGGGGTCTGGCTCAAATCTGTGTCCTCACCCTGCGCTTGTCTCAGGTTCTATAGTCAGAGGGTAATGAGGCATGACCTGATTGGGTCTTGCAGTAAGGTGAGGCTGGGAGGCATAATCTGACTGGATCCTGCCATGAGGTGACTCGAGGGCGCAATCTCATTGAATCCTGGATCCTGCCATGTGCTGTCCACTTCTTAATTTAGTGGTCCAAGCATTTAGGTTCTGCCCATGGTTGCATTCTTAGTTCATCTGGGCCTCCGCAAGTTACGTGACCTTCAACCTGGGGGTCCATGGCAACTAAAAAACAACTCACAGCTTCGCTACATAAATGTTGAACCACAAAGTTGAACCAGCAAATTAACACAGGAACAGAAAACCAAACACTGCATATTCTTATTAGTGGAAGCTAAACATTGAATACATATGGACACAAAGATGGAACAATAGACAGCAGAGCCTACTGGAGGGAGGAGGGAGGAGGAGGGTAAGGATTGAAAAACTACCTATCAGGTACTATGCTTATTACCTGGGTGATGAAATAATCTGTACACCAAACCCCCCACAACACACAATGTACCCACATAACAAACTGCACATGTACCCCCTGAACCTAAAATAAAAATTTGAAAAGAAAAAAAAAAGTTGAACCAGACTGGTCTGGTGCAGTTACACATCTAACACTTCTGAATATCCAAAAAAGTGACTCTGCAATGGCAAAGCAAGATGTTGAGTGTAAGAAGACTATGTGGGACTTTCTCATTTTGTCATTTTAGGAATTCCCTATAATTACTTAATGATGAATTGTTTTTCTTTCAAAATCTCTTAAGTTAATTTAAATGATGAATAATATTATCCACAATAATTCTGCAGGAATTTCTTAATTAGACTAGATATTATCTGAAAATTGATTGATTGATTTTGCACATTCCACCCTCTTCTGGATGTTGTAATTGTGCTCACATCTTCTTCCAGAAGTCATCAGAAACCAGAAAATGAGGAGAACCTTCCTGGATCTTTTAATTTTTTTCCCTCAGGGACTTTAGGGAAAATATTGAATATGTGTTTGTTTAGATAGCTACTTTTATTCTCTTGGCCTATGGTTATGGCACTTACTAAATTTGAGTGCAGTTGTTAATGCTAAAGGTTAGAACATTAATACAGTGAGAGAGAAATACTTTGGAGAGAATTAGATGGGAACTTTCGAGATTTTTGAAAACTATTGGCTTAAGGTTGATCCGAAATAAGTCTATAGTAGTATTTATATTTAAACTGAATCTCTTACAGAAAACACATAGTTGAGACTTTTTTTTTAAAAAGTTGGCTGATAATCTCTGCATTTTCATTTGATAGAGTGTTTAGTAGACTTATATTTAAGGCAGTTATGGATATGCTTGTGTTTAGCCTACCATTTTACTATAGGTTTTCTGTTTTGTTCTCTCTGGTTTTGTTTTTCTATTCCTCCTTTTCTTCTTTTTTTTTTCTGGACTATATAAATACTTTTTACCTTTTTATATTTCCATTTTAATTTTTTTAGAGTTGGAGTCTCACTGTGTTGCCCAGGCTGGTCTCAAACTCCTGACCTTAAGCGATTGTTCCACCTCAGCCTCCCAAGTAGCTGATATTACATGAGCCACCATATCTGGCTTTGAACACTTTTTAAATTCCATTTTTATTTGCCTTTGTTTTTTTGTTATTCCTCTTTGCATGATGTCTTAACCTTTTCTCTATGGATTACAGTATACATTCTTAATTTTCACTGTGTACTTGAAATAGTATTGTACCTTTTCACTTAATAGGTCCGTTTAACCACATACCCCATCCTTTACACTATAATTGTAAAGTGTATTACATCTACAGACAAGATAAAACCCACAATGTAATATGTATTTTAAAGAAATTAAGAGGAAAACTACTCTTTTATATTTATACATATATTTACCTTTAATGTTCTCAAATCCTTCCCAAAGATCTAAACTCCTCTCTGGTAGTATTTCTGTATGCCTAATAAACTTACTTTAGTATATTTTTTATTGCAAGTCTATTGGAGATACATAGTATTAGTCTTATTTTATTTGACAATATCCTTATTTCAATTCATCCTCAAGGAATATTTTTGTTGGATATAGAATTCTGTTTTCTTTCAACTATTTAAAGATACTGTTCTACATTTTACTGCCTTTCATTGCTTCTGATGAGAAGTTAGGCATTATTTGATTCTTCTTTCCCCTGTCAATATGTGTCATTTTTTCTCTGGTTTAAGTATTTTCTCATTATCTTTGATTGTCAATAGTTTATCAATTAGGTGCTTAAAAGTTTTAAAATTATTATTTACCCTGGCTGGCATTTGCTAAGCTTCTTGAATTTATAAATTTATGTCTTTTACCAAATTGGAGAATTTTTCAGCCTGTGTATCTTTATAATATCTTTTCTGCACCATTATCTTTCTTATCTTTTTGAAATTCCAGTTACAAGTATGTTAGACTCCTTAATATAGTCCTAAATGCCCATGAGCCTCTGTTGTTTTTCAACTTTTTTTTCTATGCTCTTCAGATTCAATAATTTCTATTGAACTATCTTTAAGCTTACAAATTCCTTTTGTGTTATTTCCATTGAGCTATTAAATCCATCTAGTAAATTTTGTGTCATATATATGGTATATTTCAGTTCTAGAATTTCAATCTGTTCTTTTAAAATATATTGTCTATTTCTACACTGGTTGTCCCTATTATTTTTATTATTATGAGCATATTTTCCTTTGCTTTATTGAGCATAGTTATTATAAATGCTGCTTTTAAAACATTGCTTGATTATTCCAATATTTACATCATCTTGGAGTCAATCTCCACTGATTTTTTTTCTCTTATAAGAATGGATTACATTTTCCTGGTTTTTAAATTTACCTATTTTTGGATTGTCAAGTAATTTTGGAGTGCAACCTGTGCATTATAAATATTATGTGATGAAGATTCTGTTGTATTCCTCCAATGACACTGATTATCTTTTAAAATGGCAAGCAGTGTGGTTAAGCTCAAACTGCAAACCTGATATTGCTTACAGTAAGTAGAAGCTCAAATCTGAATTCATTTTTTAATGTTAACCAGACTGTTTTGAGTTTGCCTTGCACAAGCATGGTTCAGAGATTATCCAATAATTGGTATTTACTTTAAATACAGAATTTGGGCTTCTTCCTCTCTTGCTCCCTCCTTTATGTCCCCGCCCCCCACACTTTCCAAAGAATGTTGTTGCTGTGAACTCTGACCCCTGGTTCTTCAAACCACAAATATTGCATATTTTCTAACAGAGTTTTAGCTACCTCACATCGCACAGACATGCACTAGTCTTGGGCTGAGGGTCATAAAATTTGGGAAAGTTGCTCAGTGCCTTTCCTCTGCCAAGTGTTGATTTTCCTCCATGATCTGCCTGGTGTTGGTCACTCTCCACTGTCAATAATTGTTTTTAATTTTTAACAATATTTTTTCTAGTGTTTTATATTGTTATATGTGGGGGAGGGGCAGTCAATTAAATGGAGCTATTCAGCAGTGGTTAAAAGTAGCACTCCCTGCAATTGTAGCTATATCTGCTACGTGACTAGGTTATTGGGAGGAGCTAGTATGAACTGTTTCCTCTGCTAAATTAGATTTCTCTCCAATAGAACATTCTTTTGGATGCAACCCAGTTTTTCAAAAGATTGGAACACATTTGCCATAGACCTAAATCTGGAAATTGAGTAAAAACCTTCTGAAATCGTGTATGGTTAATCTATTATGGCTGAATATCAGTTTAGAATGAAGGCTTAAATAAATATTAATACCACAATAATACAAAGGAAAGAATTTTAATCAAAAAAGGAGAATAGTTAAATATATTCTTGGATTTCCTCTGAACTTTGTTCAAATGCTAGACACAAAATTCATTTGAGTGAGTTACAGTAAGCTATACCTTTATCTTTGTTATCTTATTTGTGCTTAACTCCATGTACACTGAAACAAAAACTTCCTAAAGACACTCACTTTTATACCCAGTCTTATCAGCTACTTAAATGTAGCTCCTTTTGTCCAATTATAACGCAATGACAATTATTTTATCCATTATAAAACTGTGGCCTATGATGTTTAGTCACTTTGGAATAATGCTCAGATAGTTTTCATACTCCCACGGGAAGTATGTGGGGAACAGGCTAGGGAAACATGTTTATTAAATTTAATACGAAGCAATCAAGCTAAGAGAGAAAAAGATGGCACACCCAAGAAAGAAAGAAATGTTATTATATCAATTTTCTTAGCTCTCGAACCGCAAATAATCATAAGAACTTATCTTCCTATCATAAGATCATGGAACATGATGCCTAAAGATAAAATTGTAAATGTTTTGAAAAAGAAGACAGGCCGGGCACGGTGGCTCACCCCTGTAATCCCAGCACTTTGGAAGGCCGAGGCAGGCAGATCACCTGAGGTCAGGAGTTCAAGACCAGCCTGGCCAACATGGTGAAACCCTGTCTCTACTAAAAATACGATAATTAGCAGGCGTGGTGGTGCATGCCTGTAGTCCCAGCTACTCCGGGGGCTGAGGCAGGAGAATTGCTGGAACCTGGGAGCTGGAGGTTGCAGTGAGCTGAGATGGTGCCACTGCACTCCAGCCTGGGCGACAGAGTGAGACTTCATCCCCTGCAAAAAGAAGACAATAGGCAATTTCTTCTGAAAATCTTCCCTGTTTTTAAAAAGAAAAAAAAAGTTAAAGAATATTCTGCTTGACTGGATATTTATGCTTACAAACATCCATACTTGCAAAATTATAATACATACACACACAAAAACACAAATGCTCATTAGAAGAACATTGTAGTAACAAACGACTTGTAACAACCTAAAAATCTGCCAAGAGAAGACTGAAAACTATGATTCATCCCTTCAAAAGAAGGAAGATTATACATGTATGCACCTATGGAGATATATCCATCATGCACAACTCAGTGAAAAAGCAGAAGTCAGAAATATGTATATAGTATATCCAATTCATCTATTTAATTTCTTAATATTTATGGAGTAGATACATAAGAATGTTCTGGATAGGATTACAAGAAATTGGTAGCAGGTTATTCTTGTGGAGAAGGTCTAAAGATGAAGGATGAGGGGTAAGAGAAGCTTGTGCTTTTCATTTCAGAGCTGTCTGTGCAGATCAACTTTTTATCATTGGTATTTTTATTTCTTAAAAATAATTTTTGAAATCAAAGAATGCCTTGCTGGAGAAGAAACGTCATTTGTTATTTTTTGAATGTTATATTCAATTTATAATCAATAAATATTTAGAAATGCTTATATACAGGGTATTGCACTAGGTTCTTTAGATAATCCAGAGAACAACTTGTGCTTTGGTCCCTGTCCTCAAGAATTTTACTGTCCAGTTGTGAACTATGACAATAAACGCTATTTGTGATAAGCACCGATTGAGAAGCACAGGCAGTAGCCTTTCAGGAGTTCAGAGAAGTGATGACTTTTGACTGTAGAGGAGATGGGGTTAAGAATGAAAAAGAAAAAGTACAAGCCTAGGAGAGATAATAGAGATAACAACAGATTTATAGGAACTTAGCAAGAGGGTGTGTCTGAAAGGAGATCTTCTTCCTGACAAGGGGGGCTGATTTTTCTCATGGGAACAGCAAGATTGTTTGCTAGCATACTTTGTTGGTGAAGGCATCCTTTTACCAACTATTTCATTAGTACTATCCAGCTCTGCATGTCTCCAGGGACAGTGCTGGCCTGATTAAGCTCTGAATGGGTTTCTGAGTTGCAGGGAAACTGGAGGGAGGGGAGACCCATTTTCTACAGTATAGCCTCGTCAGAGCTGAAAGGAAGGTGGTACTTCCCAGTTTAAAGAGAAGAAGAAACTAAATTGCTTGCTGGAACCAAAGAAGACCCAGAGATTTCTGACTGACTGTTAGGTAGTGAGGCAGACATTCCAGGCTGGGACAAAGATCTGAACAAAGGAAACAGGCTTTATTGAAGAGGCAATTCCCAGGCCTGCTGAATGGAAAGAGAGGTGTCTATTGGAAGGAAGTAAAACATTCTTCATAAGGAAGGTTTGGAGCCAGATATAAAGAAAGATGTTGAATGTCACATGATAATTTTTGCATTGAAATAGGCAATGATTAAAAGTTTGACAGTTCATAAAGCATGCATTTTTTTAAAAAGAAAAAGAGGATAGAAAAGAATTAAATATGTCTTAAGATATATTTTAAAAAACAAAAAACAGCCCAGGCATGGTGGCTCACGCCCGTAATCCCAACTCTTTGGGAGGCCGAGGTGGGCGAATCACGAGGTCAGGAGTTCGAGACCAGCCTGGCCAACGTGGTGAAACCCCATCTCTACTAAAAATACAAAAATTAGCTGGGTGTGGTGACACGTGCCTGTAATCCCAGTTACTTGGTAGGCTGAGGCAGGAGGATCACTTGAACCCGAGAGGCGGAGTTTGCAGTGAGCCGAGATTGCGCCATTGCACTCTGGCCTGGGCAACAAGAGTGAAACTCCGTCTCAGGAAAAAAAAAAAAAAAAATTAGTTTCCTCTAGGAAAGTCCCCAGGTGGCTAAGGGACAGAGAGGAGTGTCTTAACTCTCCCTTTTTCTATCTTTTGAATTTTTACTTACATAAATATATTATTTAAAAATTAAAATTAATAAAATGATGATTAACAGAGAAAGAGAGACTAAATTAAAGTGTTGTATGTATGAGCAGAGATTATTAACCAATGGGCTTTATGTAAGCTAGGCAGACCTTCGGTGCCAAATAGCCTGAGATTAGATGTAAGCTGTGCAGCAATTGTCTGAGAATACTGGCTCCTAGCACCTGACAACAGTTTTAGAAATTAGATTCGTAGAGCTGGAGATGCCTCAACCCATACAGCACTGGGTTGGGGCACAGACCTTCCCATGGGGAAGAGGTAACCCTTGTTCCAGGTCAGCTCATCACCAGATGGCAACTTCAGGGTCATTCAGCAGACAATTCAACTTGTCTCTCTCCACACACTCTCTCTCCTTTTTTTTTTTTGGAGACAGAGCCTAACATTGTTGCCCAGGCTGAAGTGGAGTCGTGCGATCTGGGCTCACTGCAACCTTAAACCCCCGGCCCAAACAATTCCCCCCGCCCCAGGCCCCCAGAGTAGCTGGCACTACAGGCATGTGCCACCATGCCCAGCTAATTTTTGTGTTTTTTGTAGAGACAGGGTTTTGCCATGTTGCCCAGGCTGGTCTTGAACTTGTGGGCCCAAGCAGTCCTCCTGCCTCAGCCTCCCAAAGTGTTAGGATTACAGGCATGAGCCCGTGCACCGGCCCACACTCTTTTAATATTTGTTTGTTTAAAGAATAGCTTTGTGGGCTGGGCATGGTGGCTCACCCCTGTAATCCCATCACTTTGGGAGGCCAAAGTGGGTGGATCACCTGAGGTCAGGAGTTCGAGACCAACCTGACCAACACAGTGAAATCCTGTCTCTACTAAAAATACAAAAAAATTAGCTGGGCGTGGTGGTGCATGCCTGTAATCCCAGCTACTCGGGAGGCTGAGGCATGAGAATCACTTGAACAGAGGAGGTGGAAGTTGCAGTGAGCCAAGATCATACCATCACACTGCTGCACACTAGCCTGGGCAACAAGAGTGAAACTCCATCTAAAAAAAAAAAAAAAAAAAAAAATGCTTTCTGTATAAAACTACAAAATTATACAAAAATATAAAGAAGAAAATAGTAACTATCCATTTACTTAAAATAGGAAAAAATAACCTAAATATTTCTCATTTATGACAACAACATAATTGGAGATAACAAAAATATTGCTATTTACTTACAATAATGGAAGTTGGAAGCCAATTGCAGGTCTTCCCTTAGGTCGGTTTACTTAAGGCCTCATTTCAGTAAGTGCGGTAACTCACAGAGGCTTGTTTCTCACTCAGATCATATAGTCTGATGCCAATTGATGGTCTTTTCTCTGCCAAGTGATAACTCAGCAATCCAGCTGCTTCAGTATTACAGCCATGTCAACTAGCACCTCCAAAGTTACTGCAGCATCAGACAAGAGAGCTAGAGGGAGACATGAGTTTTTCAGCCCCGGGCCAGTCATTTTCACCCACACTCTATCAGCTGGAACCCAGTCACATGGCCCCAGCAGAACTGCAGGTGAGGCAGGGAAATGTGAGCATCCTATGTGCCCAAGGAGAGAAAGCAGTGGGCAGAATGAGCGAGCACACTGGGCACAGGAGGAACTTTGTTAATAAATTATGATATATCTTTATAGTGGAATATCATTTAGCCTTTAAAAATCAGATTGTGAAGAGTATTTAATGACAGGAAAATGCCAATGGTAAGTGAAAAGAATGTAGACTCAGGATTCTAATTTGGGAAAAAAAAAATCATACATGTATATACGTACTTATAGACTGAGAGGTAATAGAAAATATGTTATTTGTGTTATCTCTAAATAGTAGAGTTATAAGTTACTTTGTTTTTTACACCTTCAAAGAAATTGCTAAGTTTTCTTAATTGATCACATTAAAAAAAAAAAAAAAAAAAAAAAAAAAAACTGTGGATAACTTGAAAGCCAATGCTTTTTTTTTTTTTTTTAAGTGAAAAAGAAATCCTCAGACCATCGAAAGTATAAGCTGTTACAGACTAGGAATCTGAAGTTATGCCAGTAAGCTTTTTTTATCAGCAGAGGGCAGCTCTTTAGTGCTTATTTTTCCTGGTGGCATATGTTAGCCACATTCCCTGTTTTACACATTGGCTGTGGTCATAATCACCTATCAGATTTATTCCCTGGGAAGGAGAAGCCAAGGCTGAAACATATCTGTCAGTTGCAATATTTATTGAACAGTATACATTTTGCTGAAGAAAGCAACTAAGTAAACCAGCTTTGCCCCTTCAGAAGGTCTTAGAAAGCAGACAGAACTAAATCTACAGCCTCAGAGAGAGAGAGAGAGAGAGAGAGAGAGAGAGAGAGAGAGAGAGAGACCCTATAGAGCCCTCTAGTGGCTGCTTTGTAGAGAACGGGCCATTTGAGGAATTTGCTTCACGTCTTCCCACCAAGGTGCAAAAGGCAAGACTGACTAATTAGAGGACTTTGATGCTTGGCTACCTGATCCCACCATCACCACCTGAGACTGGCCAGGCACAGTCCTCTGGCTTGACTTTGCCTAATATGAGCTCTGGGATTTCCCAGAGTGGTACAACTGAAAATTCCTTCCCTGCTAGTTAAAGAAAAAATTGTTCATGGATAAGTAATAAAGCCTGGTAAGAAGGACTTTATTCAGGACCATCTCATAGGTATAGGGATCACAGCAATGGGATTTTGCAGTGGGAGAGAGAGAGATTGGGCTCAACTCCAAATACAACATGGGCAAGTAGAAATTTATAACCAAGGAGCGGGATGGTGGTCAGTGGATGGAAAATTACTAAGAGAAAACATGAGGAGTATGGGGGATTCTGTGTAAGGCAACCTCACAAGACTCTTGCTGAAGACAGGCCAGGGTGATAAGACATCACCTGGGAGATGGTGAACGATGAAGAACCTGATCAGATATTGAGGGTGGGTGGGGTGGGGATGGTCTTGCTAAACGGACTTAACAGGGTTCTTGCTAAAACTAGATTTTACAAGGAAATACACATATGAGCCTATGAGAGGCTTCAGGACTCTGACTAAAGTTTGGCCAAGCAAAGGATCTTTGTCACAGTGCACCAGTGCATATAGACAAGGAATCTGGCAAAATCCCCAAAGATGTTATCTTATGTGGAATCCCCTGGAAGCACAGGGACACACTTACCGGCAATTCCCTGGAGCAACTTAGGTTTCCAATTGCTTCCTTGAAAATATGCAAACTAACTTTTTTAATGACCTTGAGTTATACAGATTGAGCAAGTAAGGAAAACTTACATCGGTAGGAAAGAAGGGGAGTGGGATAGGGACACAAAGGAACATTTAGGTTTGTAAAGTGCTTATTGCGTGCCAGAGATCAGGGCTGCTGCCTGTACTGGTGTAATATGCTGGCCCACCCACCAGCTCTAAGGCATCTCTGCACACATTAGCAAAAAGTAGGCGCAGAGCTTAGCAGAAAGACAGAGACTTTGTGTGAAGCCAAACATGCCCTATTCTTGGGTATATGCAGCAGCATGTTGAGACATACAACTTGGCAAGAAAAGGGGACTTGAATGTGGTTCCTGCTCACCTCCACCCTGTTGGCCAAGGACCTTGGTAGAATGCATCAACCCCCAGCTATATCAGCAATCTCCAGTTTTTCCAATGCCAAAGGCCCCCAACCAAGAAAAATAGTGAGGGTTAAAATCCAGCCCTTGCTCTCCTGGCCCTGAGCCCTGTGTCAATCTGGAGGGGTCACCCTTGTGTAATAAGCACAAAGTTACCTTTGTGCCAGTGGCCCGCCCTGTCTGTATGTTGTGTCATCCTCTAGTTCCCCTGTGAGGTAGTCAGAGTGGATTTACTGTGAAGCTAATGACACAGACTTTTCCAAGACCCAGAGAGAGGCCCAAGGATTGGTTTACATGGTCATGTTTTGTCCTAAAACTTTCAAAAGCAAGATAATTTAACCATGTAATTATAATAATGTGAACTTGCATAACAATTTCAGTTAAAAATATTGTCATAGCAACTTTTGAAGACAAGTACAATTATTACCCCATTTTACAACTGAGACACAGAACAGTTCAGTAGCATTGCTATCGAGTGGTTGGTAGAGCTTGAATTTGTTGCAAGCTGGCTGACTCCAAGGGCAGAAGATCATGGGGAATATGTGTACTCTTTCCAAGAAGACAGAGTTTCCAAGAGCATCCTACAAGGTGCTGTTCATTCTTGCCCCAAATTCTTCAGATGTCATGAGACATAAAAAAGGATGAGTTTGTGTCCTTTGTAGGGACATGGATGCAGCTGGAAACCATCATTCTTAGCAAACTATCACAAGAACAGAAAACCAAACACCGCATGTTCTCACTCATAGGTGGGAACTGAACAATGAGATCACTTGGACTCAGGAAGGGGAACATCACACACCGGGGCCTATCATGGGGAGGGGGGAGAGGGGAGGGATTGCATTGGGAGTTATACCTGATGTAAATGACGAGTTGATGGGTGCTGACGAGTTGATGGGTGCAGCACACCAACATGGCACAAGTATACATATGTAACAAACCTGCACGTTATGCACATGTACCCTACAACTTAAAGTATAATAATAATAAATAAATTTTTTAAAAAAAGAGATATAAAAGAGAAACATCTTTCGATGTCGTTCTAGTCAGAGGAGACTTCTAATAGGCAGACAACAAGTTATGGAAGTTGTTCGTGAAAGATGCAGTTGTCATTGTGAAACCAGTCTTGGACATTGTGTGGCAGCTGGACCACACAGCCACTGTTATCAAGGAGAGCAATATGTCTTGTGACCGTTATATTGTTTAGGGTAGAGTCAGAAACAACTTTTCCTCTGTCCTCTTACGTTCAGTATCTGGGGGCCTATGAATTAAACTAACAAAAGATAGATTAATGAGAGAAAAAGCATGTCATTTTTGCTAATATTTATATGCACAGGAGTTCACCGAAAAGAAGTAGTTTGACTTCTAGTTTACATATACTTTTAATAAAGGAAAGTTTGAACTTCAAGGGATGATAAATCATGGGGACATAAGTAGGAAATATATGGGGAAAACTAATGGAAGATAAAGGTTCTTTTCCTAAGGTCTGTTATGCAGATTTATCTTGGTGCCAACTCTCCATCTCTGGTGATATAAGTTGCTCTCCTCTTCCTGGTACAGGAGATAGACACCGTAACAAAGGGAAACTCATGCCCAGCTTCTAGGCAGATAAAGGGAGGGTGGAGAACTCTTCTACATATGTTGATTTTCAGTTGCCTTCAGAACAAAATAAACCTTTTGTTAAAGTGGCATATTTTGGGGTAGCATATCCTGATCCCCTTCAAGTTAAAAAACACACACACACACACACACCATGGCTTACCTAAAATGTGAATTTATCTCCCTCCCATTTAACAGTCCAGAATAAGTAACCTGGGTCAGTAGGACAGCTTCATTATGCTCAATATATGGCCCCCAAGATTTCTTCAGCCAGCCATCACCTAAGGCACGAGTGAGAGTCCCTTTGGTTCAGACAGAATCACATGGTCACATCTAGCTGCTTAAGAAGACAAGAAATTAGTCTCTAGCTGGGCTCATGTAAAACTTGGGGATTCTTTTACGAAAAAAAATAGAAGGGAAGATGGATATTGGGAGATTATTGGCAGTATCTACCAAAGTCATGAAGCCAAGAATGATTTGACTTAGAGAGCTGTAGGGGTTGAGGACTGTGAGTATGATGTAAAAATGAATGTGGATTTTAGGACAAAGAAGATGAATAAAAGAGACAGCCTTCCCTGGGGGTAATGGGATACAGGTTGCATCATGAGGCAAGAAGAAAAGTGGAGCACAGAGACAGCCGCTTCAGGGAACTTTCCTGTGCTGTGGATGAGGATAATTCCACAGCAAGAAGATGCAAAGCAAATCTGAGAATCACTTCTGTTCACTCACAAGATGATTTACGAGACCCAAGAAGAAGACCTGTTAGCTTAGAGAACGGGGAGAGGATTTTTTTTTTTTTTTTAATGACACAAAGGAGAAAGATTGCAACTTTTCTAGTCCATCCACAGCAGAGTTTATCAACCCTTTACTGAGGAGCGATTCACTATCACACAAGGTCTCATGGATGGTAACCACATCGTTCCCTTCCTTCCTCAACCAACCTCTGGAAAGAGTATTCTAGGAGTCATTGTCTCTACCTTCTCGTCTTTCGACCAATGAAGCAGCTCCTGTTTTGGTGTTGAGGGACATTGTTATTGCTCTTATTGTTTGTTGTAGTTTGAGTAAAAGAGAAGTTTCAAAAGAGGAAACTGTGCAAGATAAAAACTGAAAAATTAGAAAGGGACTAGATCATCAAAGGCTTTAAATGATAAGTTTCCATCTATATTTAAAGGAACGTTTAGTTGTATACACACAAGTGCCCAGCCTCTCTCCTATGTCTTGTCTTTTGACATTATTCAGCAGTACTTTACATTCTTACTTGGTGTTTCTCTGCGTCACTTATTTTAAATAATTAACCATTTCCTTCTTCCTCATATTATTGCTTGTCATGATTTCTGTGACATCCGTTTCTCCTAATTCTCTCCAGCTTCATCTTCTCATTCTCCTCCCTAAACTGCCTGTCTACTTACAGGGCAGTTTGTTAGAAAGAGTAGATTGGCTCACTCAAGTTGATCATAACCTCCTCCTGAGTTTTAGGGGCTGGAAAGCTAAAAAGCTACATATCCTAAATTCCTTTGCGTCTTGAGTTCCAGACATATTTTAGATTCTGCCAATCAGATGGACTCATATAGTATGGAGATCTGAAAAGAGACTGGTGGATGCAAGGAAGCTATTTTGGGGAAGAATCTGATCAAGGCATTTATTAGATTTTCAATAAAATCCATGTCTTAGTCCATTTTGGCTGCCTAAACAACAAACATTTATTTCTTAGAGTTCTGGAGGCTGAGGAGTCTGAGATCAAGGTACCAGCAGATTTGGTGTCTGGTGAAAGCCTGCATCCTGGTTCATAGATGGCCATCTATGGCCATCATGTTATGTCTTCACATGCAGGAGGGATGGAGGGAGCTCTCTCTCTAATAAGGGCACTAATCCCATCCAGGAGAGTTCCTCTCTCATGACCTAATTTCCTCTCAAAGACCCCACCCACTAATCCTATCATCTTGGGGGCTAGGATTTCAACAGATGAATTTGGTGGGGGGAACACAAACATTTACTCCACCACAGTCTATAAGCCACAAGCCACAAACAGTCTATAAGCCATAGACAGGTTGAGTCACTGCTTTATGCCTTCTTTCTAGGAAATGCGTCTGCTCTCATGTTTACATTTCTTGTGTGCGTGGATGATTTCTATGTTAGTCAGCTGTTAATGCAATAATGCTGCATAACAAATCAACTATCTTAGTCTGTCCTGTGCTGCCGTAACAGAATTACTGGAGACTGGGTAATTTATAAAAAAACAGAAATTTATTTTTCACAGTTCTGGAGGCTGGGATATCCAAGATCAAGGCACCTGCAGGTTTGGTCTCTGGTTTCAAGATGATGCCTTGCTGTGTCCTCACAGGACTGAAGAGCAGAAGAGAGAGACAGCCCATTCCCACAAGCTCTTTTCATGATGGCATTAATCCATTCATGAGGGCAGAGCTCTCATGACTTAAACAGCTCCCCAAGGGCCCCACTTCCCAACATGGTGGCATTGAGGTTGGGTTTCTTACACGTAAATCTTAGAGAGGACAAAAAATATTCAAACCGTAGCACCACTGCCAAATTCAGAGGCTTGCAACAAGCCTTTATAGTTTTTTGCTCACAGTTTTATGGGATATTTGGGGGAGCTCTGCTTCAGGCTGCAGGTCACCTGGGCTTTCTTCAAGCTTCAGGTTGGGTTCTGATCTCCACATTGTCCATGATTGATGGTTATCCATGACATGTTCTTCCCATGACAGATCAAAGAAGCTTAGGAGAGAAGCCATGTCACACAGCACATTGAAAGCTTCTGCTCTTATATCTGCTCCTGTTGTGTTATCCAAAGTAAAATACCTGGCCAAGCTCAAAGTCAATGGAATAGGCAAGTATACTTGTCCTCCAGGGGAAAAAGGAAGGGAATTAATATTTTGTAAAAAGTTGACCAGATCAGCCGGGTGCGGTGGCTCATGCCTGTAATCCCAGCACTTTGGGAGGCCGAGGCGGGTAGATCACGAGGTCAGGAGATCGAGACCATCCTGGCCAACATGGTGAAACCCTGTCTCTACTAAAAATACAAAAATTAGCTGGGCATGGTGGTGCGTGCCTGTAATCCCAGCTACTCGGTAGGCTGAGGCAGGAGAATCGTTTGAAGCAGGGCGTCGGAGGTTGCAGTGAGCCAAGATCGTGCCATTGCACTCCAGCCTGGCGACAGAGCAAGACTCCGTTTCAAAAAAAAAAAAAAAGATGACCAGGTCTATTCCAACTTCCGATAGAAATCTCAAGCTGAGAATATTTTTCTTGGGCTCCAGATCCTGCCTGTGAGACATCATCTCTGTGTTCATGCTGCTTCTAAGGCTGTCGTCAGAGATGACTGTGACCTACCCACAGCAGGTGGGAGTGGATATTAATAACGGCCAATTCACAGAATAAAGCAGGAAGTCTCTTTCAGGAGATTGACTTGGCTCCTGCAGAGAAAAAACATAGGAGAGAGGCTGGGCACTCGTGTGTATGCAACTAAAAGTTCCTTTAAATATAGATGAAAATTTATCATTTAAAGCCTTTGATGATCTAGTCCCTTTCTAATTTTTCAGTTTTTATCTTGCAGTTTCTTCTTTTGAAAATTCTGTTTTATTCAAACTACAACAAACAAAAACAAACCTAAAATAAATGAAAGAAAGGTCTTGTTTGAATACCGACATTTCCCGGCATGGGAGGATACATTCAATCTCATTTACCATTTAAAAAGACATAAAATTGACACACAGCCTGAAATAACTTTTATTATATTACCAGGTTTCCAGTCATCCAAATTAAATGTGAAAGTACCATTCTGTTGAATTTTTCATCTGAAAACACGTTTGATTTTGAGCATTTTTTTTTCCAAAGTGTAGATGAATAAGGACTTTCAGAAGCCTCCCACCAACCTTGAACCCCGGCTTCAGCTGAAGTATATAATTGCTTCAGACAAAAACAGGAAACCTTTGACATAAGCTCTTTTTAAATAAAGTATTTTAAAAATTGATATGTTCCTTCTTACACAATACTTCTCCCAAATTGGTCTTACCACTTCAGCTGAGTTAGGAAAACATATGACTCAGAGGTAAGAGTGTGTGTGTGTGTGTGTGTGTGTGTGTGTGTGTGTGTGTGTATATATACTGCACCTAACATGTAACTGAGACTACCGGGAGAAGCCACATCTTAGAACTTTCTGTGAACAGAGGATAAAGATGGGTAGGTTGAAATCCCCTTAGTTTCTGCCCGAGTTTGATTTCTTTATTTTTTTTCAAGGGGTTTATTGTGCCACCCACCAGAGAGATGAATTTTATCTCTGAATTTTATCAGTCCTCTTCAAATGATGACAATCAATACCACCACAATTCCAACTTCTTATCTCAGGAGTCTAATTGTATTTTTCAAAAACTTTTTATTATGGAAAATTTCAAACATATGCAGAAGTAATGAAAAATACTATAAGGAACCTCGTGTGGTTATCACCCTGCTTAAAGAATTATTTAGTCCCAGCCAATCTTATGCCATCTAAATGCTGACCCACTTTCCTTCATTCCACTGGGTAATTTGAAAGCAAATCTGAAACATCTTGTCATTTCATCTGTAAATAGTTTAGTTTGCATCTCTGAAAGTTCATGATTACTTCACAAAATTCAATATCATTTTCAGGATGAATATTATATTGTAAATAAACATAGTGTATAAATTGCCGTTAAAGAGAAAATTCAGTTGTTTCTTGATTAGACACAATTCACAACTGAAATCACCATGATGAATCATCTTCAGTGAATGTCAGAACGTGTAAACCACAGAGGCATTAATTTATCAAACTTGGTACGGAACATATCACTTCAATAGCCAACTTTAATTGGAATATTTTCATTGTATTTATTTTAAATAAATTCAAAAAGAGTTTTCTACATTCTGCTTAGCTGCCAGTTTTTTTAATTCTTCCCATGATTGCTCTTGAGTGATTTTCTAGGGAATTAATTATCTTTGCAAAATCATATTTTTCCCCAATATCTATTAATAATCAAGGAGTTTGAACTTTAAACTTTACATGTTCCTTCAAATCAGCTTCTTTTTCCTACTTGTATTGTAACACACACTGTCACAGTTTGCCTACCCAGTTATCAAACTTTAAAAGGTATTAGCATTCTATCATCACCTCCTCACCAGGTTCCAGGTGCTTAAATTCCAAGACATTTAATATTGTTATCATCAGCATTTCCCAAGTGACTTATTGAAAATAAGGTGGTGGTGGCGGTGGTGGCGGTGGCCTGTGTGTACTGAGGGAAGTTTAGGGATGATAAAAACAACTCTCATTTTAGCTCTAAGCATTGCTGGCTTGCCTACGAGTTTAAAAAATTCATTATCACTACGAATTTTCACTGCCATATGATACTTCTTTCTTGTTTTCCTAAAAATTACTTGTCCTGTTTTTTTGTTTTTTTTTGTTTTGTTTTGTTTTGTTTGAGACAGAGTCTCACTCTATCGCCCAGACTAGAGTGCAGTGGCACAATTCTCAGCTCACTGCAACCTCCACCTCCTGGGCTCAAGCAATTTTCATGCCTCAGCTTCCCAAATAGCTGCGATTACAGGCATACACCACCACACTTGGCTAATTTGTGTGTGTGTGTGTGTGTGTGTATGTATTTTTAGTAGAGACAGGGTCTTGCCATGTTGACCAGGCTGGCCTGGAACTCCTGGACTCAAGTGTTCCGCCTGCCTCGACCTCCCAAAGTACTAGGGTTACAGTCATGAGCCACCTTGCCCAGCCATTAGTGGTAATTTATTAGTCAATTTTTTATATTATATTATTTTATTTATTTTTAATTGAGATATAACTGACAAACACTGTATGTATTTAAGATGTACAACGTGGTGTTTTGATACACATACATACTGTGAAATGATTCCCCAAATAAAGCTATGTAACCTATTTATCAATTCACATATCTGTTTTTTGCTGATCTACACTTTTGGCAAAATTCAAATATCCAATATATTATTATTCTATGGTTACGATGCAATACATTAGATTTCCAGAACTTGTGCATTTTCAGACTGTGAGGTTGTACCCTTTGATCAACATTTCCCCATTTTCCTCTGCCCCCTAGCAAACACCGTTCTGCTTTCTGTTTCTACGAGTTAGACTTTTTTAGATAACATTTATGAGTAAGATTATGAAGCGTTTGTCTTTCTGTGCCTGGGTTATTTCACTTAGCATAATGTCTTCCAATTTCATCCAAGTCGTTGCAAATGGCAGGCTCTCCTTTTTTAAAGTTGAATATTATTCCAGTGTGTGTGTGTGTGTATATATATACATGTATACTATACACACTTATGCATGTAAGTATGTATACATATGTATACATATATATCAATGTATGTACACATACATGTACACATGCACATACATATATATCAATGTATGTACACATACATGTATACATGCATATACATATATACGCAAGTGTGTATACATACACATGTACACATGTACATGCACACGTGTATACACATGTATATATGTGCACACATATGTATGCATATGTATACACACATGTATATACATATACACGTATGTATATATGCATGTGTATACATATGTACGTATACATACGTATATCTACACATATATCCGTATGCATGTACTCACATGCACATGTACATATGTATATGGATATATACATATATACACGTGTATACATATACATATACATGCATATATACATACGTATACACTTGTATGTATATACATGCATATAGGTGTATAGATGTATACATGTATATAACATATATATACATGCATGTGTACGTATATATAGTTTACATGTATGTATATGTGCATGTACACACATTCCTGTGTGTATATACACATAATATATACATATATGTGTATTCATATATACATATGTATACATATATACATATACATATATACACACATATACACACATACACATATTCACACACTTTCTTTAACTATTCTTCCATTGATGAACACAGTTGGTTTCATTATCTTGGCTATTGGGAATAATGCCTCAGTGAACATGGTGGTGAAGATATATCTGAGATACTGATTTCGTTTCATTTGGATATATACCCAGAAGTGGGATTGCTAAATCATTTAGTAGTTCTATTTTTAGTTTTTGGAGGAAACTCCATACTGTTTTCCATAATGGTTGTGCCAATTTACAATTGTATCGTTTTCTTCACATCCTTACCAGCACTTAATTATTTTTTGATTTTGTGATAATGGCCATCCTAATAGGTTTGAGGTCGTATCTCATTGTGGTTTTGATTTGCAGTTCCCTGATGACTAGTGATGTTGAGCACCTTTTCATATACCTGTTGGCAATCTGTATGTCTTCTTTGGAAAAATGTCTCTTTGGGTCCTTTACCCAACTTTTAATCACGTTATGAGTTGCATGAGTTCCTTATGTATTTTGGATATTAAGCCCCTATCAGATATATGGTTTCCTGTGCAGGAATTTTTTAGTTTGATGTAGTCCTACTTATTTATGTTTGACTTTGTTGTCTGTGCTTTTAGTGTCATACCCCTCAAAATTATTGGCAAACCCAATGTCAAAAACTTTTCTTCTCTCTTTTCTTCCAGGATTTTTACAGTGTTAGGACTTATGTTTAAGTCTTCAATCCACTGTGAGTTGATTTTTGTATATGGTGTGAAATAAGAGTCCAGTTTCATCCTATGACAAGTAAATATCCAGTTTTTCCAGCACCATTTACTGAAGAGACTGTCCCTTCCCCATTGTGTGTTGTTGGCAACTTTGTTGAAAATGAATTGACTAAATTCTTAGCTTGGCCTCTGGGCTCTCTTTTCTGTCCCATTGTTCTCTGTCTCTGTTTTTAGGGCAATACCATACTGTTTTGACAACCATAGCTTTGTAATAAAATTTGAAATCAGGTAGCATGATGCCTTACCATTCCACGTCATTTCCTTCTGCTCTGTCCAAACCATTTCGAATAATTTATTCCTTAAACTCCTTTCAGATTACCAATGTGTTTCCTAATAATTGGTTGTATGTGCATTAAATATCTCTAGAAGGAAACACAAAAAAACAAGTAATCATTTTCTATGAGCTAGGAAACTGGGTGAGGAAAAAGACTTTTCATTGTATACTTTTACAATTCTTATTTTTGAATAATGTGGATGCATTAGCTATATATGTGCATGCATACTATATACACAAATATACACAAATGTGTATGTAGATGTATATAAATAAATAAAATGCAGCAGTATCTAATATAACTATTTTTCTATATATTGATTCTAACATGAATACTTTTTTAAATTTAACTTTTATTTTACATTCAGGGGTACATGTGCAGGTTTGTTATATGAATAAACTTGTGTCATGGGGGTTTGTTGTACAGATTATTTCATCACCCAGGTGTTAAGCCTAGTACCCATTGGTTATTTTTCCTGATCCTCTCCTTCCTCCCACCTTCCATCCTCCCATAGGCCCCGGTGTGTGTTGTTCTCCTCTATGTGTCCATGTGTTCTCATCACTGAGCTCCCACCTATAAGTGAGAACATGTGGTTGTTTTGTTTTTTTTTTTTTGGGAGGGGGTGGAGAGGGGCAGTGAGACAGAGTCTCGCTGTGTCCCCGAGGCTGAAGTTCAGTGGCATGATCTCGGCTCACTGCATCCTCCGCCTCCTGAGCTCAGATGATCTTCCCACCTCAGCCTCCTGAGTAGCTGGGATTACAGGCATGTGCCACCATGCCTGTCTAATTTTTGTGTTTTTAGTAAAGATGGGGTTTTACCATGTTGGCCAAGCTGAGAACATGCAGTCTTTGGCTTTTGCACTGGTTTGCTAAGAATAACGGTCTCCAGCTCCATTCATGTTCCTACAGAGCACATGATATCATTCTTTTTTATGCCTGCACAGTATTCCATAACATGAAAACTTTTACTGTGGCACATCTTTAGACTTTTGTACTTTTTATAGGATTACTTCTGTATTTTAGGAGGAGATTTGGAATTCTTCATTAGTATCTACATAATATAATTTTTTTAGGAATAAAAATATTTAAAACTAGACATCTAAAATTAAATCATGAAGTAAAATTGAACTCAGCTTTAAAAAATAATTCAAAAATTAAGTTGGCTTTCAAAAGTAATTCCTCATATTACCTAAATTGATACTTAGCTATATTGTCTGAAGACATTTCTAAACCAAGGACCTCTGTAACCTGTGAATTAAAGTCTCTATTCCTGGCTTTTTTTTTTTTTCTTTTTTTAACTATGGAGACCTTAGGAGCTAGAGAGATACAATAAAAGGAAGAAGAGATTTTTTTTTTAATGACATCTGCTTAAAGGAGGAGAAGTCATTAGATCTACTATCTTCCTACATCAACCAAGTATAAAGGTAAAATAAACTATTTTTCAGATAAACAAGATCTCAAAAAATTTACCTACCATGCACCCTTTCTAAGGGAAGTACCAATGGATGTGCTCCACCAGAACAAGGAAGTACACCAAGAAAGAGCAAAACAAGAGATTCAATGCAAGAAAGATGTAAAGGAAGTCTCCAAATTAATGGGAAAGGAAATTCCAAGAAAACAGTAGGCAATCCTAGGTATCGATCGTTCAATTAACGTGGTCCAGAAGGTTCTATAAGAGACATCTTCCAAAAAGTAAAAGTGATAGTGTACTTAATTTGTTTGAATATATAAAGAGGAGATTTATAGGGGGAGTGTTTGGAAATTAGTGATAAATACATAGAAAACTAAGCAAATGGAAAAACAAGACAAACATTCACTTTAGGGAAAGACAACGTAAGGGGGAAAAGCAATCATATTCTATTATATTGCTGAGCTTTCTTTGTCATTTATGTATTGTCATAATAACATGTTTACTGGGTGCTGATTGTAAGTTTACTGGGAGGGTGGGTAGATGGGAAGTGTTTCTCTCTCTCTCTCTCTCGATCCCTGTGTGTGTGTATGTGTAAGAGAGCAATATCTTCAATTTCCATAGAGTTAAGTTGATGGTAATGCCTAAAACAGAAAAAAAGTAGCAATATAAACATTTTTTCCAGAGATACACAAATAATACATCAGAGGAGCTGAAACTAATTGCCTCTGGAAAACTGGTAATGAGAGGAAAAAGAAAGGCTGCTCTTTCTCATAAAATATATAGACTTGTTTGACTCTTGTCATAGGTTGATTCTCTGGAAAGTAAATTCTGAGATGGATCCAGGAGGTTTAGTGGGGAGCATTCTTGGGATCAAGGAAGAGACGGGAATGCAGAACAAGGGATTCTGTTCCTTACAGGTAAGCCCCTTTGGGGAGGTGGCAGGGTGGACGGTGGATCTAAGAGCAAATAGTATATTCATTACATGGAATGTGTTTGTGCTCATGTCATAGAAGTTGGAGAACAGAACTTTCAGCTCTCTTAACTTTGCTTTCTTAAAAAATGATATGTTATTGTCATATACATATCTTAATTCAATGGTTGTTCTACGCTCAAGATGCCTCCCATAGAAACCTCCCTTCCAAAAAAAAGGAGGTATGTGGTAATACAAAAAAGATCTGAGTATTCTTGCATGTCAGAGTTTGGGGAGCACTCTGTTAAATCCATTGTCACTCAGATTTATTTGTCCACAGACCCGTTTTCAAATCCCATGATGCTATCCTAAGGAATACACTAATAAACTCTTTTAATTGTTGTTGAGCTTTCTTCAAGAATGCAATCCCCAATGTTGTCATTTTTCTTAGAAGGAAACATAACTGTCTTTAGAAGGAAGATTCCAAGAACTGGTTGATTGTGGTGAAAACAGAGTCTGCCTATACATGCCTGGGTGAGCACTGAAAATGGAAACAAAACAAACAAAGCACACCTCAGGCAAAAGAGGAGAACCAGGGGAAAGAATAAAAATAGTGGTGAGGAGTGGAGGCTGTTTAGAACCAGGTTTGAAAAATGCAGTAAGCATCAAGGGGAATCCTAAGGGCCCAAATGGGAAGCCGTTTTGTTTGCTTGTTTTTAAATAAAAGTTTAGAGGAGGGGAAGGCTTTCTCCCCAGGATGCTGGATGGAGGAAAAGGATCTTATTAAGGAAGAGGTGGGTTGGATTCCAGGAAAGGCAGGCAACTACATTGAGCTTCAGGTGAATGAGATCATTTAGTTTCAACCTAAACTGGCTGTGTCTGGAGCAGCCAGACGTCAGGGAGCCTGAGATCTGCCAGCGACTCTGCAAAAACAGGAGCAAACCAGCCTAAGGGGAAAGGAATGAAAAGTGCAGAGCATGACTTAAGTGTCAGGGTCGATCAGTCAAGATCAGTGACTCTTGGTGTGTCTGTGATTGTGTCTGTGATTTTTCCACCTGTGTCTAATCTATTTGGTAAAACTTCCCCAGGCTGGGCTAGCTTTATCCTCTGAAACAGAGACGTAATAAATGTCTTCCCCATTGCAGAGGTCTGAGATAAAGAACAGTAAATTAAATTTATTAAGGAGGTAGGATATACCAATGATAAGATTGAAGATTAAGGAAATAGAAAACAGATGTACTATAGAAAGTATCAATATAGTCAAACTTTGATTCTTTGAAAATATGAAAAAAAAAATGACAAACTCCTGGCTACGGGGAGGTTTGGGAAAACAGAGTGGTCTTTTGATTCTAAGATGACCCTCCAGAGAATAAAAAAAATGTATGCACACCTTTATCTTTGGTCTTATAGGAGCAGGTGAAGGAAGTGAACTGGGTGAACATGAAATTACTTGTAATTGAGTAAGCCTGCGAAAATTTCACCAAGAGAGCTAATGGTGGATGTAAGGATCATCTTTACAGGTCCTAAGCATTTTTCTCTTCTGAAACTGAGTGTGTGTGTGTATGTGTGTGTGTGTGTGTGTGTGTGTGTGGGAGGGATTGACCTCAGATCACCTGAGGTCAAGAGTTCAAGACCATCCTGGCTAACACGGTGAAACACCGTCTCTACCAAAAATACAAAAAAATTATCTGGGCATGGTAACACACGCCTGTAGTCCCAGCTACTCAGGAGGCTGAGGCAGGATAATGGCGTGAACCCGGGAGGCGGAGCTTGCAGTGAGCCGAGATCGCGCCACTGCGCTCCAGCCTGGGTGACAGAGTGAGACTCCATCTCAAAAAAAAAAAAAATGTAAATAGATACTAAAAAACATTAAAATATAATGTAGGGTAACAAAATTATAGTGTTAAAAGCCAATAAGTTGTTGCCAGGGCTTAGGGCTGGGAGGAGGGTAGGACACTCAAGAGAAAGGAAATTGTTTCTTAGTGTTAATTGGATCAGTTCTCGATTCTGATTGTGATGGCAATTACAGGAATCTATACAGGCAATAAAATGTCAAAGAGCTACATACGCACTCTCAAAAATTGTACATGTAAAAACTAGTGATATCTGAATAAAGTCTGCCATTTAGTTCAATGTCAGTTTCCTGGTGTTGTGAATCGAACTGTTCTTATGTTAAGATTATATCATTGGGGGAAGCTGGATGAAGGGCTCATAGGAACTCATTGTGTTCAATGAACTTACTGAACTCAAATTTCTATTTGAAATTTCTATATGAGTATGAAATTATTTCAAAATAAAGAGCTTAAAACACTTGGTGGGGTGTTAAATAATAAGAATATGACAGACATTCATTACCAACCACCCACTTGAGGAGTGCATTACCATTACTTTAGAAAGCTTTAAAGCACTCTTTCCCAACCTCTCCCCTCTCCCTCTCCCATCAGAGACTACTACGAACTAGATTTTTGTATTCATTATCTCTTTGCTTTTCTCTATAGTTTTAAATTCATGTATTTATATCCTTCCAAATATATTGTTTAATTTTGTGTGTTTTGAATGCTATGTAAATGGAGTCATTCTGCATATATTCTTCTACTACTGGCTTTTTTACTCAACATTTCCTTTCTAAACCTCATCTGTGTAGCTTTCTTTTTTTTGTTTGGCTTTTTTTTTTTTTTGGAGATGGAGTCTCGCTCTGTTGCCCAGACTGCAGTGCAGCAGCACAATCTCAGCTCACTGCAACCTCTGCCTTCTGAGTTCAAGCAATTCTCCCTGCCTCAGCCTCCCAAGTAGCTGGGATTACAGGGTGCCCACCAGCATGCCTGGCTAATTTTTGTGTTTTTAGTAGAGACGGGGTTTCACCATCTTGGTCAGGCTGCTCTTGAACTCCTGACCTCAGGTGATCTGCCTGCCTTGGCATCCCAAAGTGCTGGGATTACAGGCATGGGCCACCACATCCAGCCATCTGTAGCTTTTTGATTTCTTCATTTATGTATTCATTGTGAATACAGCTAGTTTATTCCTTTGTTTATCAACATTTGGTCTGCTTTCAGTTTTTTTTTGTTTTGTTTTGTTTTTCAATTACAAACAGTGCTGATATAAACATCCTTTTACATGCCTCCTGGTAAATAGTGCAAGAATTCCTCTAGGGAATATACCTAGGGGTGAAATTTCTGGGTCAGAGAGTTCAGCTACCTTTTGTATTTACTAAATGATGCTGACTTATTTTCCAAAGTGGTGTAACCACTGCTGCACATTCTCATTCGCATCAGGTATTGTCAGGATTCTTACTTCTTATGTGTGTGGTAAGTGTAAAATGGCATGTGATCATTGCGGTTCTAATTTTTTCCCCAATTTCTAGTAAGATTGAGCATTTTCCATGTATTTTTTGCCATTTCTTTCTCTTCTGTGAAACACATATGTAACATTTCTGCTCATTCATCAGTTGTATTGTTCATTTTTTTCTTACAGGTTTATAGAGTTCCTTGTATATTCTGGAACTTAATTCTTTATGTTATAAATACCTTCTCCCAGTTTCTGACACTTATTTTTTACTTTCATTACAGTGTCTTTTATTTTTATTTTTTATTTTTTGAGACAGGCTCTCACTCTTGCCCAGGCTGGAGTGTAGTGACACAATTATGGCTCACTGCAACCTTGACCTACCAGGCTCAAGTGATCCTCACACCTCAGCCTCCCAAGCAGCTGGGACTATAGGTGTGTACTACCATGCCCAGCTAATTTTTAATTTTTTGTAGAGACAGCATCCTACTGTTTCCCAGGTTGGTCATTACAGTGTATTTTTGGGAATGTAAACTCTTAATTTTAATGTGGTTGATCTCATTTTAAGAATCATTCTATTTATAATATATATATTTAGAAAGTCTTTATAAACTAGGAAGCTATAAAATTATCAATGTGTATTAATTTTTGATAAATTTTATAATTTTGCTTTTCAAATTTAAGTCTTTAATACACCAGAAATTGGCTTTTTGTGTGATATGAGGTCCAGTTTTATTTTTTTAACACATGAGTAATATGTTTTCCCCATAACCACATATTGAAATAATTAATATTTCCTCCAAGTGTCTGCAATGCCAGCTCTAAGGAAAAAAAAATTTCTATGCATGTGTGTTATGTTTCTGGATTCTATATTCTGTTGCCCTGGTCCATCTATATGTTTTTTCCCAATACCACACTATCTTCATTGCTATAGCCCTAGAACAATTGTAATATCTGGAGGACAAGATCTCCTGTAGGGTTCTTCTTTTTGAGTGTCATATATTTTCTTGGTCCTTGGCTCTTTCATATTCATTTTGGGATTAGTTGCCAGGGTTCCCAAGAAGCTCATGGAAATTTTTATTAGGATTATATTAAATATATAAAGTCATGTGTCTTCAAGGTTATGTGCTTATATACCTGATAACATTTTGCAGCTAAATAGATCATATGTAGAGCATTATAATTCATTAGATCATTGTGGCATATCAGAGGCAGGGGGTTGATTTGGTACGGAGTTGCATGAAGCTGGTGCTTCTTTCCCAGCTCCAGTGCATCAGAATTTAATAACAATATGGAAGGAGAGTTTATGCTCAAATTGCCATGAACAGAGTTTTCACCTACAAAGGGTTGTACCCCAAATCAGAAGATCTCAGGAATTGCTATTACTATTACACAAGTACAATGAATTGCTATTGCAATTTCAGTGAAGTTTGTATTTCTGGTGTGCTTAGTACAAAACATTGCAACTAGACCTGAAAGCAAATACAATAGAATATAGCAGTCAAAAAAAGTCTTTTGTCTTCAGTACGTCTATCCATGTCTTCCTATCCATAAAGAATTTGTAATAATTTTTCAGAACAAAGACTCTTGATCCAATTCAGATGAGAATGTGTGATTATACAAATATGGGTGCAGGATGAACATAAAAAATAGGAAGAATGTAGACTACTCTGCTCTTAGATCAAATTAATATTCCTTTTTTTGCAGTTTAATTAGGCCTAAATAAAAAGCCACGTGAAGTCTGGAGATACTGGACATAGGAGATTTGTCAAGCCATTTTTCCCACCACCAGTGCCTGAGCACGACCTCATTTATCTTGGTCAATGAAGCTCAAGGAAGCATTGCACTTTGGCTCCGGCTTTAAGTTTTGTATGTTGATATGTATCCCATGTCTTCTAACAATAAAGTGCTATTTCACTGGCATTAATCACTGTCAAAGGCTTTCCGGTAAATTCTTTAGGCACTCGCCTTGTGGGAAAAGGTATCAGTTTGCCACGTCATAAGAAATGGGCTGTTCATAGTGTTGTGTTGTAACTTGATTCTTGTGAGGCATTGGTTGAACACAGTAACAGACCAGAGTCAATGATGATACACAGTGTCTAGCCCTTAAAAGATGGTTCCAAAAATTAATCCTTGTTTTTGTTTGCCTATAGTGTCAATTCAATTGACTAATAATAGGTGACTCTTGGTCACATTAATATGATTAAGAAAAGGCACCACTTTTCAACTAGTCTAGGTGTTTAGTCTAGGTGTTTCATATAAAATTACATAACAGTTTTTTGCTGCTCGGGGTTATAGGGTAGCCAGGCAGGATCCTTGCACTTAAGAAATTTAAAATGTAATACATGAAAAAGCAAGTGAACAAAAATAACCTTGATTATCAATCGGTCAACTGCATTAATTCAGCATCCATTTGAGATAGAGCAGTGGTCTTCAAACTTTTTTGAATGCTTTTCTCCTAAAAGAATTTTTAAAAGCTGGATACCTGCTCCTGCTTCTGCTGCCAATGTGGGGGTATCAAAAAGAAACTGCCATTGAGGGTTGCTACACAGGCACAATACGTACGCTACGCTAATTAACGAAGACCGTTTCAGGTAGGATCAAAAAACATGACTGGTTTATTAGGATGCGAGAAAACTCGGGTTTGTTCCTTTAAATTCTAGTAAGATTAAATACTAGTTAACATTTAAGTGCCTGCATGTGCCAGGTCTTATTGTAAGCACATTATATGGTTTATGTCATTTAAACTTCACAAAAACCCTATGAATTATCCTCATTTCATAGAGAACTAAGGTTATTGAAGTTTAAGTAATAGGGAAGCAAGCATCAACCCCAGGCGTTTGTCTCCAGAACGCATATTGACAACCATTGTATTCCCCTAACCCTTTAAAAGGCAAAGACTGTCTCTTCTCAGTGCGGTTATCAAAACGCTTTTTGCCTGGAACCTAGAGGCATTCTTGTGTCTCTGTTTCCACAAAGATTTGTGTGTTTCAGATGGGAAGGGCTGCTCCAGTGTTCTGGATGTGGTCTCCAAGGATGTTTTGGGTGTGCTGCATTTTCTTTTCTTTCTTTTCTTTCCCTTCCTCCCTTCCTCCCTTCCTTTTGAGACAGAGTCTCACTCTGTCGCCCAGGCTGGAGTGCACTGGCACAATCTCGGCTCACTGCAACCTCTGCCTCCTGGGTTCAAGCGATTCTCCTGCCTCGGCCTCCTGAGTAGCTGGGATTACAGGTGCCCGCTACCACGCCCAGCTAATTTTTATATTTTTTTTCATAGCGATGGGGTTGCACCATGTTGGCCAGGTTGGTCTCGAACTCCTGACCTCAGGTGATCCGCCCGCCCTGGCCTCCTAAAGTGCTGGGATTACAGGTATGAGGCACCGGGTCGGGCTGCGTGTGCTGCATTTTCAGCACGTACACCAAGTGTCTCCTCATGGGGCTGACGTGTGGGAGCAGGGAAGCCACCGTTCACTTTCCAGAACCCAAAGGGGCAAAGTGACATCATAAAATTGTCAGAATGTCCCTTGACACAACCGTACCTGTTTGTCTGTAGCATCGTGTCCTTGGTGAGCCCCTCTTCCCTTCTGGACATGAAGACATCGCCCAGAAGTAACTCTGACTTGGAGAAGAAAAGAAACAGAAGAAAAGAAAACCAGGGAACCATAGCTCTTTCACCAGTTTAAAAAAATCTTTAACTTAAGATAGAATCAAGTTCTTTTTGAAGCAAAAACTGCATAGTCACAGCTGTTACTAGAAGAAAAAAAACAAAACAAAAAAAAACAAGTTTAGAGAATCAAGCACTTGTCCTTGTAGATTTTGATTACTATTGCCTTTGGGTCAGATTCTCTCATTAGAGTCAAATAAATGTTTTCCATCATGACCAAAAAATGTTTTATACAAATTCCATTTCCCAGAACTCTGTGAATGAAATGGAAACCCCCTTTTCTGGGTGTGGAAAAAAACCAAACCAAAACAAACCTCACAACCTCCCAGCTCCATCTTTCTTAAGTACCCCCTGGTTTTGCTAGGTGGCGCCATAGGCTAATGCATGGGTCTTCCTTGACTTCCCCGGCGGCCTCCTCCTGTGAGGCAGGAAGAAAGGCTTCTGCGGTTCCCTTGGAGTTTAGGATCAGACCAGCCCACAGGAGGTGAGATCCGTTTGCCAAGACTCGCCTCTGTCATGTTAGGAGATGCCCCCTCCCCTTTCCTGATTGATCACAGCTGGTAGTGAGGGGATTCTTGGCCACGTGCTTTAGCCGTTCTTGAGGGAAATTCTGGGGAATCTTAAACTTGATCCTAAATATTGCGTTTCTCTCTAAGTCTCCTAAAAATTGTTCATGTATTTGGGGAGGGAGGCTCACGCTCATATTGAAGAGTGAAAGAAAGGGACAATAATTCAAAGGTTTGCACCAACTCCATCCCCATCCCCCGCACAAGGTTAATGTGTGGGGAAATCCCAATCCCTGTGCTTCCTGAGAGCCCCGATGTTTCCCAGCCTTGGCAGGGGCCAGGACAACCTTTCTCCATCCTGCAGCTCACAGAGCCAGCTTGTTGTGGAGGAACGGGAGGCCCTGTTGTAGGAGGGGTGGCACAGGTCCCACAAACCCTATGGGGTTTGGAGGACACCCAGGCACCTACTGACTTAGCAAGAGAATCCCCTTTCCCACCCAGCTAGAGGCCTGAAGCGCCAAATTACTGATTTCTTGGCCTTAAACCATTAGAGACTCCCCAAACACAAATATGACAGAAAAGCTTTACTTGGAAATGTTGGAGGATCAATCCATTGCAAAATGGCACTGCTCGGAGAGATCCCCGGGGAGGAGCTGGTCGTGGACTGGGAGGGGTGGCGAGGGCTGCAGGGAGCAAGCATAGAGGAGGCGACTTCACTGCCTTGGCGCCTGCAAGAGGAACCACGGCTTCCTTCCGCCTGCAGTGTCTGCAGCCTGGGAATCCGACCCAGATTCATGATGGCCAAGGCCGCATGCCCCGGAAAATCTGGATTTCAAATGCTGTCCTGACAGCTGCCTAAACACCCACATATTAGTCCTCCCATGGGTCCTGGTTGGGGTTCAAACGTATTCCTACCCCACCCAGCATTCCCTGAAATTAGCATCATGCCGAGGGCAGCCCTGACAGTGGCCCCAGGTCCTTGTTGAGGACACAAGAGGAGGAGGAGCCTCAGCCAGGTGAAAGATCATCCATATATTCCAAGAAGGAAGCTTCATAAACATGCAGACCTGCACAGCACAGGAAACACAAGTAGGAATGCTCTTAACACTGCAAGTCAGAGGACAGATTCCAGAAAGCAGATAGAAGGGAGAAAATATATAAGTAATACCTAAAAGTCAAAATGGGAAGGAGAACAGCTTTTAAAAATTGACCAAAAGGTTCATATATAGAGATTATATATTAACGTATATATGACATATAGAGTCACAAGAAGGCAAGGAAAAACACAAAACTCCAAAATTAGAGAGAGAAGAAGCTGGGAATAAAAACATGTATCTATGGATCTTCGTGACTCTATTTTGAGTTCACTTCTGATACTCATTGAAAAGATATTTATTTGAGCAATTGTAGGAATGTGTATGATGCCATGTCCATCTCAATATCTCTGTTTCAACCTTGAGGAATCCATCAGCCCTTCCTGCATTTATCTCTGTCACAGGAACAATGCTTCTTTTGGCAGTAAACATCAGTAAACTTAAGTGCCATGAGTCATATTTTCAATTTTTAATTAAATAATGGTCTAGCTAAGGTTTGATTTATTTTGGCCTGAATTAATTTAGACCCTGGTCCACATAGATTTACATAGTTTATTTAATACAGCTCATGATTGCATAGTTTGTAAAATCCTTAGATAGCTACAGTGTAGATTGTAAAATCACCCTCTTATCAAGCAAGGAGTGGTAGAATATAATTTCTGGGGGCGGTGTTAACTTTATCCTTAAAACTAGCATCACAAAAGAAATGTGTTATATTCCTAAATAAAGGCTTTTATGAGATCATCTAAAGATATTGCATCCCATATGTTTTCACTCTAAGAGTTTGAATGATATGGTAAAGCCTCATTAAGTGGTGCTGATGCATGTTTTTTTCTTTCTTTCCCAGAATGGTTATAGAAGGTCATAAATCTATATAGTAAGCACGCTGCAAAAAGCTCATCTGCCGCACTCAAATATAGTAAATACTGTTTAAACAGCAGAAGTGTGAGTCATACCGGTATCGTTTTCCTAGAATTCTGATAAAAAAGCATCATGGCTAATTAATGTTCCCAAGAAAGGGTCACAGCTTACAGGAAATGAATCGGAAGGTGACAGGAAGAAAGGGTGGGGAGCTCAGAACGCTCTGGCTCAGGATTGTTGGCGAGATCCTTGTTCATGCAGCCAGCAATCATGAGAAAGAGAATAAATCACGCTGCACATTGAAACTCAGTTTTTTGGGGTTTTTTTTGAGACAGAGTCTCACACTCTCGCCTAAGCTAGAGTGCAGTGGCACGATCTCCGCTCACTGCAACCTCCGCCTCCTGGGTTCAAGCGATTCTCCTGCCTCAGCCTCCCTGAGTAGCTGGGATTACAGGCACCCGCCACCATGCCCGGCTAATTTTTGTATTTTTAATAGAAACGGGGTTTCACCATGTTGGCCAGGCTGGTCTTGAACTCCTGACCTCATAATCCACTTGCCTCGGCCTCCCAAAGTGCCAGGATTACAGATGTGAGCCACCGTTCCCGGTCGAAACTCAGAATTAACCAGACTGGAAATGCAGGGACAGAGAGACAGAAGATGGAGAGGAGAGAAGGATGATAGGAGATGATGACCAGAGGGTTGGGGGGTGAAGATTGGGGTTCAGGGGAAAATGTCTGAGAGAACAGCATTGAAACCCCCCCCCGCTACTGATTTGGTCTGGGCCCTGCAGTTAAGCTGTTTTTGTGGGTATGGGGGTTTCATGGCACTTCTGAATGTTAAATATGATTGGATGAGCACAGCCGGCAATTTGGCATTCATGACTCAGCTGACCTTGTGACCTATAGCAGGACATCTCGTAACCCTCAGAGGAGAAAGTGAGTCAGACACATTTTCTGCAAAAATGAAATTTGCCTTGTGGGAAGAAAGAATGCTCCCCATGCATGTGTGTTGAGTGAAGCACAGAAGTTTGCCCTGCCTGCCGTCCAGGACTTGGGGGCTGGGTGGAGGTGGGAGGAGCCGAGACCAGGCCAGCATGGAGGTGCTCAGGTTGCTTTCTTGTCTTCAGCTCATTCTTTACATTGGGTTGCAGCCCCTGCATTTCCAAACAAAGCATCAGGACACAAGGTCCATCAAAGGATTCTTTTTTCTCACGAATGGGTTGATGAATAGGATACATTCGCAAAGGTCTGAAAATCAAATTAAATTTTCATTACATGCTTAATGAACTTATTTGTCAGACAGAAATCAGTCTTCTTCCAGGAAATCTGGAAAGAGTGGGTAGCATACTTCTAGCAATTCCTGAAAATCCTCATGTATTATTAATTTTCCTGGAGGGAGGGACTATGAGAGCCACTGTTGGTTTGCAACACCGGAAGCTTAGCTTTGTCTCAAGAAGGTATACTAAAACTTCTTTCTAAAGATGCCTTTTTGATGTGCCTTATTGCGCTTTTGACAGGGGTTTGGGGGTGGAGAGGAGATGACTACTGAATAATCCAATCAAATGTCTGGTACTGCAAATCCCTAAAGCTTGGGGCAATTTGGGCTGACCCCAAGGAACTGGGACCCATTAGCAGAACTCTCTTCCCTGCTCTGTGCCTGGGAAAGGGAACTGATGATCCCATTGTGCCTGTAGTGAGAAGAAAACTTGGGTTTCAGTGAGAATCTAAGTACTGTTTGCCAATCCATCAGCAAACACTGGAAAGTCCCATTTGCATGTGACATTGTTTTTGTAAAAATGATGCCTTCACTGAATGGAAATAAGAAGTCAAGAAAACCTGAGTACTGTTTACATTCTATCACAGGAGTCGAGGCTTATGCTCAAAACCCGTCTCCACAACTAACTAGCTGTTTGGGTGTGGACATATCATGTTATTTCTTGGAGTCTCAGTTTCCCAGGGGGACTGGGCTTTTTAATCAGTGCAAGCCTGCTCAGCTCTAAACCATCTTTCAAGTCTTCTAAGTTTCTTTTATTGTATTTTGGATACATCCTGGAAATGCAGGGCAAGCAATTGATTTTCCAGATCTCCCACTATCGTTTACAGAGTATATACAGTAGATATTTTTTGGACGGGGAAGTTACTGTATCACCTACATTTTTATGGTAAAAATGTACTTTTAATGATACGAAAAGGTCTCAACTTTTTTGAACGTACATAGGCCGCAGAACCAGCCTCGGCCCTTGTAGGTTCATCTTAAAGAATAGACATCATCACTGAAGTTGTGCTGCCAGTAATCTGATAGAAATAACACTAACCTACATCTAACTCAGATCTACGCAGAACAAAAAGGAGTTCTGGGAGGTCAAATATGGGTAAGGATAGTTGAAGAAGGGATGGTAACTCGAGTCCCGAGCCTACCAGTCCACACTGTAACAGCCTGCATAACTGCGTGAGCCAATTCCTTAGAGTAATTCTCTTTATATATGTACATGGATCTCCATCCCATCGGTATATCCCCATCCAATAGGTCTGTTCTCTGGAGAACTCTGACTACTCCAGACTCTTTTATGAACTTCCGTATTTCCTCACTCTTCTCTCTTTACATCTTACAGTTGTTTCTCTTAAGTCTTCATTCCCCCTGTTATTGCAGGTGGGGTTCCCTGGGAAGCAGACTCTGAGACAGAGTTAAGAGCACAGGATGTTTATCAGGCAGTGTCCTTGGGGTCAACATCTGGAAAAAGGATGGAACAGAGTAGGATTGGGATGAAGAACTTCGAAGTGACCAATAGCAACCTCAGTCAACCGCAAGGGGCGCTGTGGAGCTTACATGGCCTACCTGAACTGTTCCATGCTGGGCTAAAAGGGAGGCCCCTACGCGGCGACCTCGATCAGCCATTGAGTGTGGGCTGCCTGCGGGACAGCAAACCCTTGGGCCAGGCATCTCTCTGCAGCTGAGGCAGACCTGAAGGGCTAGAGGCGAAGGCTGTCCACCACCTGTACCCTTGACGGGTGGGGCAATGGGGCCTTCCTGCATGTGGAAGCTGGGTGGTGCGTCTTTGTGTCCACCACACCTTAGCTGGAGACTGTCGTCCACCCGTAGACATTTACCCCACTTTTAAGTCCCTGATGATTATCTGGATGCTTAGCTGCCCCCAATAAAGACAACACTTCCCAACCTCTCTTGCAGCTAGGTGCGGTTCTGTGACTCCCTTTTGGGCAATGGGATATTAACAGAAGTGTATGTGCAGCTTCCACAGTGTATCCTTAAGTGGAAGAGTAGGTGTTTTTCTTCTCTCCTTTTCCTTCTCACTGACTGGGAGACAGATGTAATGACTGGGGCTCCAGCAGCCACTTGGACCATGAAGTTACCTTGGAAATGAAAAGTGTATGTGGCATAAAGTTAAAGAAGACTCTCTGTCCCATGGATTATTTACCAGCCCAGCTCTGGCTGCCTCCAGACCTCTTAAACGTGAGCTAGACATAATCTTTCTTATTTAAGTCACTTGCACTCAGGAATTTCTGTTTCTTACAGCTGAAACCAATTCGGATATATAGATAGTCCCTGACTTATGATGGTCTGACTTACAATCTTTGGACCTCAAGAGGGTGTGAAAGTGATACACATTCAGTAGAAAGCAACAGGATACTCTCGTTCGATGCTGAGTGGTGCCAGTGAACTGCAGCTCCTAGTCAACCACGTGATCACAAGAGTAAACAACCAGTGCTCTGCTGTGTACCATCTTTAGTAAGTTACACAAGATATTCAACACTTCATTATAAAATAGGCTTTGTGTCGGAAGATTTTGCCCAACTCTAGACTAATTAAGTGTTCTGAACACGTTTAACGTAAATGAGACTAAGCTAAGATGTTCAATAGGTGTATCAAATGCATTTTGATTTATGATATTTTCAACTTAATGATGGTTTTATCAGGATGTAACCCCACTGTAAGTCAAGGAGCATCTGTATTATCTCATCGTTCTTCCTCTACTTCTCTTGCTAAGATAAAGCCCACCACTGCATAGGAAAATAATCAAGTCCTACACCGTTTGGTTCTTTCTAGTGTCTTGAAACCTCAGTCATCATCTCCAGTGATCTTTCTCCTTGGCCCATGCCTATTACTCTGGCCTCTGAGACCACTGGCTTGGAAAGGGTTTGTATATGTATAGGACTCAGCTTTGATCAGTGGGAAAGAATGAAAGGGCTTTTACTCTGGTCTGTGACTAGTTCTCTCTCTGAATCTCCAAATTTAAAGTCACCTCATTATAACAAGGATTATTTTCCTTCTAAATATACCTGTTTGATTTGCATGAAAAACTCATATTCCTTCTATTTGCATACATTTGGCTCTATTTCATGCAAACTAGTGCTGAAACCCTTTAATAGTATTGAAACCTGTTTTTAGTGCTGTAAACTTTTTGGGAGGGACTTGGCTTCTCCCTGCTCTGGGTTACATTGTCATATTGTGTTATCTTCACTGACAATGAAGGTTTTCCACCCAAATGGCTTTCCCTGTCCTTAGAGTAAGGGTTGGGGATGGAATAAATGTCACTTTCCTTTGCATTCCAAACCCGGGGGCAACCTGGGCGAAGACTGAGAACTGGGGAGAGTGGAGATAGAAAAAAAAGAGAAAACATTCAGACAGAGTGGCAGAAAGGCATCCATGACCTATTGTGGAGGACAGTCTCTAAGGTGGCCTCATGATCTTCGCACCCTTATCGTGCCCTTATCCTTTCCCTTGAGTGTGGGTGGGCCCTGTGGCTTACTTCTAATCAACAGAATACAGCAAAAGTAATTATATGTAGGTGACCACCGTTTGTACAATTGTAATTCCTACCTCATGAGGAGACCCCCTCCTCTGCCGCCTCTGAAGAAGAAAGCTGCAGCATCGTGAGCTGCCCACAGAGAGTACGGTGTGGCAAGGAGCTGAGAGTCTGTCTCTGACCAACAGTCAACAAGAAATGGGAGCCCTCAGTCCTATAACTGCAAGGAATTGAATGTTGCCAGCAACCTGAATGAGCTCAGAACTGGGTTCTGTCTCAGTTAAGACCCACCCCAACTAATACCTTGATTACAGCCTTATGAGATCCTAGGTGGAGGATCCCTGACCAATAGAAACTGTGAGATAATAAATGTGTGCTGTTTTAAGCTAGTGAAGTTCTGGTGATATTGCTACACAGCAGTAGATAATTAATACATCCATAATAGGGACTTTGGCCTTAGAAAGGAAAAGAAAATGCAAATTTGTTTGATGAAGACTTTTGAGAGCAAAATAAATGTGCTCTGGAAGACTAGGATGGATACACGGCAGGTGAGAACCACGCTTTGCCGTATGCTGTGCTAACAATTTTTAAGTGAGAAAAGGCAGAGAAAGGGGATAGTCAATCTCTTAGAGTGGGGGCATTGAAGCAAAACAAAAATCTATATTTTATAAAAATGACCAGCATGGATTTGAATCATCATGCTAAAGGAGGTGGAGGCTGTGGTGCTGGTGGTGAGACGTTAGAGAAATTTCTGCCCTCAAATTTGTGGGTGGCACGTGAGACACCAGGATGCCTCACAGGCTAGAGCTTGTGGGCTCTGTGTCAGAAGGCCTGTGCTCAAGTCCCAGATCTATTGCACATTAACTGTGTCATCTTGGCCAAATGACTGCATCTCTCCAGATCTTAGTTTCCACATCTGTAAAGTAGGGTTAATTATGGTACAGGTTAATAGGATTATTGTGTTAGGACAATGAGGTAATGCATGAGAAGTGTCTAGCCTGGCACACAGTGAAGACCTAATCAATGAGAGCTTTTAAAAAGTAATGATTGGATGAGGAGTAAAAAAAAAAAATGTGGACAAGATGAGGCTTTCCAAGTACTTGTGTTTGGGAAAAAATTGGGAGCCAATTAACTCTTTGAATTGAGATTGCCCATCAAGCTGTCAGGACTGTTCGAGCCAGTGATTCTCTTCCCTGGCTGCATACTAAAATTACCTGGGATGATTTAGAATATCCTGATGCTTGGGCCCTGCCTCTGGAGATTCTGATTTAATTGGTCTGAGTATAGCTTGGGCATCAGGACTTTGAAAAATTCCCCAGGTGATGCTAATGTGCAATCAAGCTTGAGAATCACTGCTTTGACCCTTTGTCTATTTCTTAATGGTGGCCCCTGATTGTTTCAGGTGTCTTTGTTTTCTTTATCCAGCTAGATGGCAAGTCCTTGTGGGCTCGCCTGTGTGTTATCCTTTGTGGGCCGGCAGAGAAAGAGGCATAGGGAACAGGGAACCAGAAGCCAAAGAGCCTGAGTTCTCCGTCTGGTTTTTCCTAACTGGCTGTGGGGCCCATGGCCAGGGTCATGATCTGATTGAGCATGTGCCATGCACCAGACACTTCTCCAAGTACTTTGCCTGCATCAGTTCATTTATTCCATCCGCCCGATGAACTGGTTCTATTTTTAGCCTCAGAGCTACTAATAACACAGAGAAGTTAAGTAACTTGCCCAGGGTCACACCACTGTGCTTCTGACTGTGAGTGCAGGAAGCCTGAGCTCCCACCACGACCCACTCCACCCTCGGCCTGACATGAGGCTGGTCTCAACTCTACTCATCTCCAGTGAGGAGCTAGATTGTCCTTGAGTCCCTCCCAGCTCTGATGTTTACGGTTCTGCTGCCCCCGCCAGCACCTAGCAGAGACCTCACATAGTGGTTGGTCTGGCGCTATTTTCTCGGGGACTGATTGTTAAATCAAGGAATTGATTTCAGACTACAATGAGCACAACAGAACAACGAGGGCAGGCAGTTGGAAGCCATGACCTGGGAGGGTGGCTCTGCGTGGAAAGATGACCAGGTTAAAGGGATGATGTAAGAGGAACGTTTGCGCCTCGCTTTGTGCTTTTGGCACTTGGGTTAGCTGAGTGAATGTTCAGAGGGATGTGTCAAAGTCAGCCAAAGGCTACTTTCACTGAGGATGTGGAAAGCTGACTATCCCTGCATAAAATAAGTATCAAGAATTTGGGCACATTGAGCCTAAGAGCTAGAGAAAAGATGAAAAAGCCTCTGGAGTGGATGTGACCGAAAAAGTAAAAAAATAATTCTACATGACTGGAATTTTCCGCAGCCGCTGGATGTTAGGCTGGCGATGTCTGACGTTCAATTTTAAGTTGATGCCTGCACTGTTCTGTGTGGTAATAATCCTGCATTATCACTAAACTAGCCGTGAAAGTCTGTTGCACGTACAGTCTTTTGTTCGTGGTGCTTTGAGGGAATGAAGTAATAGGAATGGTATTGGTAACGGAGAAAAATAATGAGGAAGACAGATGATGCTTACAGGGGATAGCACAGAGAGCACAGAGAGAACGTTTAGGGGAAGCAGGAAGAGGTGTCAGTGGAAACATGTGTCCCTCAGGAATCCTCAGATGTGTTGGCTGAACACAAGGCTTAACGAAAGTTAATTGAACATACGAGAGAACAGGAAGATCCTCAAGTCTGAGGCACCTGGGACACCCAGGAGGCCAACATGTGGGTTACTCAAGGTAAAAGAAGAAATTGAGAGAAAAGGTACAAAGTATGATTTCCCCAGTGAAACACAGAGTAATAAAAAGGACACTTCTTAATCTGTGTAGGTTTTAAGACAAAGAAAAAAGCCAAGGTAATGCCTTCATCCACACAGGGGTTTGATGACATAGCTCCACCTCAGATGTTCCTCAAGTCCTGTGTATGCCCTAAAGAGATCTCCAATTCTGGTGAAAATTGGAATTACGAGGACTTTTCAGAACACTACTGTCTGGTCCCACTGCAGGAAAAGAGGCTGATGTCTTTGGGTCAGCAGGTGGTCTGTGCATGGGGCTTTTAAAAGCTCCTCAGGGCTGGGTACAGTGGCTCATGCCTGTTATCTCGGCACTTTGGGAGGCCAAGGTGGGAGGACTGCTTGAGGCCAGGAGTTTGACTTGAGACCAGCCTGGGCAACATAGCAAGACCTTATTTTTTTTAAAAAAACAAACAAACTAGCTGGGTGTAGTGGTGTGGGACTGTAGTCCTAGCTACTTGGGAGGCTGAGGTAGGAGGATCTCTTAAACCCAGGAATTCGAGGCTGAGGTGAGCTAGGATCGCCCACTGCAATCCAGCCTGAGTGAGAGTGAGACCCTATCTCTAATAAAAAAGCAAACAAACAATAACAACAACAAAAAGAAATAAAAGCTTCTCAGGAAATTTGCTGTGCAGCCAAGGTTGGAACCCACTGCCCAGAGCGCTATGCAACGAACGCACACCAGGAGACAGGAGGCGGACGGCAATTCTACAGAAAGGCTTGCGAAAAGAAAATAAATCTTGGGAACCCAAAATCACTAAACCAAAAGGAAAAGTCAAGCTGGGAACTGCTTAGGGCAAAACTACCTCCCATTCTATTCCTAAAACAGACAGCTACTAAGATAAAAAAGTTACACACCTCCCTCACACTTTGCCCACAAGGAAATTAAACTCAAAGTTATCCCTCTGCTCAAGTGAGACAAATGCATGTCTGATTGCTTCCTTTGCCCTGTTGTTTAATGCAACCATTTGTCTTTTATCTACCTAAGACCTGGACCCTTCCCACTTCGAGGTGTCCTGCCTTTCTGGACCAAACCAATGTACATCTTACATATATATTTTTTTATGTCTCGTGTCTCTCTAAAATGTATAAAACCCAGATGTGCCCCGACCACCTTGGGTACCTGTCCTGAGGACCTCCTGAGGCTGCTGGGTCATAGGCATGTCCTTAACCCCAGCAAAATTAACTTCCTAAATTGACTGAGGCTTGTCTCAGATGCTTTTTGGTTTACAGGCTTTAAGCTTCAACTAAATGTGTGTTTTCACATTTCTTAGTTTTAAACTTATTTGTTGGTCACATTGTATTAGGTGAGTGTGAGGAAGTTAGTAACAGGAATACTAATATTAGTTATAATATTCATACTATACGGGAGTGCCGGGAAGGGAAGAGTGTGGTCCTTTTAAATGATCTGGAACGGGGGAAGGGAAGTGCTGGGTAGAGGAAGGCGTGGTCTCTGGCTAGGGCTCTATCCCCAGGGACCTAGGTGAGGACAGGCACTCCTGCCTTCCTGCTGAAATTTTGCATTTCCCAGGACCGCCCTGGCCGGCGACACCCCCATCCTGTGCCTCTAAAAATCCCGAGACCCTAGCAGGCAGACACAGGCGGCCAGACATTGAGAGGAGCACATCAGTGGAAGAAGACACATGTGGCTGGAGGGTGAGAGGACGTCTAGGGGAGCATGCCGGCTGCACACCACAGGCCATCCACCGGCAGGCCATCCACAGGTGGAATGAGGTGGAGTTTGGCCGGGGCAGTTGGAGGAGAGCCTGGGCCACCACAGCTGACTCCAGGGGAAAACCAACTCCCTTCTGGCTCCCCCATCTGCTGCTGGCTACTTCTACTCAATAAAACCTTGCTCTCATTCTCCAAGCCCAGGTGTGATCCGATTCTTCTGGTACACCAAGGCAAGAAACCCCGGGATACAGAAGCCCCTGTGTCCTTGTGATAAGGAAGGGGGTCTAGTTGAGCTAACACAAGCCGCCTACAGATGGCTAAACTAAAAGAGAACCCTGTAACACATGCCCACTGGGGCTTCAGGAGCTGTAAACATTCACCCCTAGACACTGCCATGGGGTCGGAGCACCACAGCCTGCCCGTCTGTATGCTCCCCTAGGGGTTTGAGCAGTGGGACACTGAAGAAGTGAGCAACACCCCCATCGCACACCCTGTGAGGGGAACAAGGAACTTTTCTCATTTCAGTACTAAGAATGTTGCCCAGAATAAAGAGTGGGCCTTTTCTTGCATAAAATCCTAGCAAAAACTCCAAGAGAAAAGCTGGGGACATTGGATCACAGTTGTCAGAAGGTGCCTTAGGATCTCTTGGCGTCTGGATGATGGAGGCAGAGAACAATATGATTGGCTGAGAGGTCAGGGCGGGGGCTCCAACTCTCCTCAGATATCCCCCTCTAATATTGGGACTAGAAGTTCATAGCTTTAAGAGCAGGAAAGAGCCTTAAAAATCATCTAGTTAAACTTACGTTAATAGATTTTTTTAAAACTGAGGCTCCATGAAGTAAAGTATCTGACCCAGGAAACCCAGCTATTTAGCTGCAGAACCAGAAGTAGGGTGGAATCTTTGAACAACTGGTCTATTACCTCCCTACCCTTCAGATGCAAGGGTTGATACTCAAGTGCCCTTAGGAGCAGTAACCTGACCTAAATTCACACTCAAATGTCCATGACTAACATAAAATGTTTTCTTTCCAGGAGGTAATGATAACTGGGTGGAAGGCCTCAAACTTAGGAACCGTAACAAGGGGAGAGAGGAAAATGTCAACACTAATGGAAAAAGTCAAAGAAGGGTAGCTGGGCAGGAGAATGAGGGCAGAGAGATTCTATAGCATAGGCTAGTACTGGGCCTCCAGAGATGAACATGAGGCCAACCCTCCCGGGACATGGGAAGCAGGAGAAGAATGACTCTGGTGAACATGTTTACAAATGGACACATATTAAATTAACAAGTGCCAAAAACCACCCACCCACCCATAGCTCAGAGGAAGCCCCCAAAGCCTGGCCCCAAATGACTCAACCCCATAACCAAGAATCACTTGCATTAAGGCTATTTCTGCTTCAGAAGGCTTTCAGTGATGTTCAGAGTCAACAGGAAATTAATCAGCAAGTAGAAAATTGAAAGAAGATCTGCATCTCACTGCAGGAGTCATTAAAATAAAAGCAGATTTGGCAAAATGGCAAGGTGAGTTTTTTCTTTTTAAATCTCTCTCTTACCATGTTACTTAATAAGTTGAAGATTCCAAAACTAAAAGTCTAAGGAACAGAGGCTCCTTGGAGAATAGGGTACACACTGTCCTAGAAACCTGTACCCCTCTGCTGAGCACGCCTGCCTGGTCGCCATCCAAATAACTCTCCCTGCTCTCGCAAAAAGCCCCTGGAAACCCGACCATGCTCTGACACGGTCTATTTAAAACTCCCTGGACTCATCTCAGGCCACATCTCTGTCTTGTATTGTTTCACTTGCTTCTCTCCACTAAGCTCTTGGGGGGAACAGCTTTTTTTTTTTCTTTTCTTGTTTTGGAATGATTTTATTTATTATTATAAGCCTGGGTGGAGAATGTACTTCCTTGCTTATCATGCAGTTATGTAGAAATATAAAATAATAATAATACCTGGATGCAGTAGAGAACATAAAACTCTGCCTATCATATAACCTTTGCTCTGCCATCCTGAGTATCTGGGGAAACAGCTTCCCTCGGTCTTCCTTATTATGGCAACTAAAATCCCCAAGACCCTAAATTAAAGAACTGATATACGGAAAGATGGTGAGAAAAAATCTTTTTCCTTTTTCACTAGTTTCTGACCTATTGATCTTAAAAAAGGTCCCTTTCTTTTCCCACCCCTAAATGTTTATGAACAGAATGGATACTGAGTCAATATACTTAGTATGGGGTCTCAGTTAAGACCAGTGGGGTTGCAAACAGAAACCAGCTCCAGTCGGTGTGAGCAACGCAGGAAATTTATTGGAGAATCATTAGAGTTTCTCACAGAGCCCAAAGGCAGCATTCAGGGGCCATGCTCTTTTGGTTTCTCCTTGCCTCTCATTTCTATTTCATGGCTTTTACTACATGTAAGTTTCATGAATGCAAAAATTTGTTTGGTTTGTTTCCCTCAGGCTTGCCCATGCTTAGCACAGTGCCTGGCACACAGTAGCTGCTCAATCAGCATTTATTACTGTATTTCTCTGCAGAGAAGCTTCCTACATTCCTCTGTGGGCACGCCAGAAGGCAGTCCTCTCCATACCCAAATTTCTATCTTTGAAGTTCAGGATGATATCAAGTGTCCACCCCCGGTCCTAGTTGGTCACCTCTGATCAGGAGATGTAGTTTTCTAGCAAATAGCTTGTGGGAAAAGGTTTGTGGCAATCCCCAAATAGAGCCATCTTTTGATTAATAGCAAACTAGAAGGAACTCCACCTGTTCCCATAGCATGAAACTTTGTTGCAGCTTTGCAGGTATATTATCGAACAACCTTTCTTTGGACATCTCTAGGGACAAAGAAAGCACTGTTTCTCAAGACCTGCTCACTCCATTTTTTAAAACACATCTAATTATTAGGAAATCCATACATGCATCTGTCTGAATTTTACCTTCATTGGTCCAGACTCTGCCTTTGGGAGCCATAGACAGTAAGTTTCTCCCATATGACAACTCCTAAAAAAGTTATTTGAAGAACATGATTATGTTGCTTTGAAGTCTTTTCCTTGAGGTCATCAATAAATGCTGTCCATGAATTCATTATATTTAGGATTGCCTCTTTCTGATTTCTTTAAAATGATAGAATCAATAACTCAGTTGTGGGTGGAAGATGGGCCTTGGAGACTTTATACCGCATGATCTTTGTTCCCATGTAAAAGAAAGACTTAATGGGGGTGGTCAAGGTTTTATTCAGCCTTCCTTTACAGACAATGGTGTTGGTCAGTGGTGACATCTGTTTTGAGGAATACATGTTACCTGCTGGAAATAAATGGCTAAAGGAATTAAAACTTACCAACTGGTTCCTCTGGAGCAAGGAAGATCTAATTGGTAATCTTTGGCTATTCTCAAGCCTAATGGTATATTTATTAACTCTATCAGCCCGTTTATACCTTCTTGATATGGTTTGGCTGCTTCTCCACCCAAATTCATCTTGAATTGTAGCTCCCATAATTCCCACATGTTGTGGGAGGGACCTGGTGGGAGATAATTGAATCATGGGGGCAGTTTCCACTGTACTCTTCTCATGATAATGAATAAGTCTCACAAGATCTGATGGTTTTATAAGGGGAAACCCCTTTTGCGTGGTTCTTTCATTCTCACTTGTTTGCCACCATGTGAGATGTGCCTTTTGCCTTCTGCCTCCCTAGCCATGTGGAACTGTGAGTCCATTAAACCTCTTTTTCTTTATAAATTACTCAGTCTCGGGTATGTCTTTATTAGCAGCATGAAAACGGACTAACGCACTTCTCTTTTCAAGACTAAATGTACTCAATTTTTAAAAATTTAATTCATATCATTTAACAAACATTTACAGAGCACCAACTATTTTTGAGGAATTGTACTAGTTGTTGCAATAACAGATAAAGGACATGATTGCTACCTTCAAACAATTCATAGTGAAATGAAAATAGGAAGCTGAGTAAACAGATGATTTTAAGCTAGGGTAAGTGCATGTCAAAGGCATAGATTAGGACCATCAGCAGTGTGCAGGAGGAGAGACACTCAACCAGGGTGGGAAGAGGTCGGAGAACAGGGATCTCAGGGAATGCTGCCTAGATTACCAAAAGTGGTGCCTGAGATGAGTCTCAGAAGATGAGCAGGAATTAGCCAGATGAAGAAGGATGGGTATGGGAGGCGGGAAGATAGACAGGCAGAGGTTTGTGTTTGCAAAACTGTGGAGGAGTTGACATACAGTTTGTTCACAGCATGGCCGGCGCATGGAACACGAGAGCCCGAGTAGCAAGACAAGAGCTAAAGTAGGACAGATATGTGCAGGCCTATAATAATTGGCTTTTTGCTACCTAACAACACACCTTCAAAACCTAGTGACTTCAGACAATAAGCCTTTATTACTGTTCATGAGTCAACCAGTCAGCTGCAAAGCTCTGGTGAACTGGCTGGGGCCTGTGTGATCACCACTGGGCTCACTCATGTGTCAGGGGTGGAGTGGCAGATTGGGGGCTGGCAGGTTTTGAGTGGCCTCACTCACAGGTTGGCAGTCGGCTGGCTGTTGGCTGGGTGAGAAGGCAATGTGTTTCCCACTGTGCAGCAGGCTAGCCTGAGCTGGTTCATACAGTGCTGCCAGGAAGAGTGGAAACACACAGGCCACTTCAGACCTAGGCTTGGAACTGGTATATCATAACTTCTGCCACATTTTATTGACCACGGCAAGTCACAAGAGCACTTCAGATTCAAAGGACAAGGGCATAGACTACCTCTTGATGGCAGGTGCTGCAAAGTCTTATTGCAAAGCCTCTCTATATAGGAAGGGATGAATAATTGTAGCCATTTTGCAATCAATCAAGCATAAGAACCTTACATGATTGGAGTTTATCTTGGCAGGAATGGGGAGAGATCAAAAGGATATTAAATTTCTTAACAGTTAATTTTCATTTACACATTAACATTAAAACACACTCTCCATTAAAAAAAAAATATGTCAAAAAAGGTTAAAATCTCCTGCCAGCCATGTTCTTGTTGAATAAGATGAGGCAGATGATGTTTTCTGGACACCACCTTCCAGATCTTGGGCAGGTTGACATGGACCATTTCCCAGCACCCCTTACCCCTGGCAGTTCAGCTAACTAGAAAGTCACATAAATCTCCTTATCCTTCAGGCCATATTATTTAGTTCCCATGAGGATCTCATGGGAAACTCTGTCAACTGCCTTATGAAATCCAGACCCACTATGTCTACAACATTCCTTACTGATTCATGGTCAAGTCAATTGAATCTGTGAGGAAAGAGAGTGAGGATGGTCCAGTCCAACTTGGCTCTCAAAATCTCCCTTTCCAGGCACTAATATCTTCTTTAGTAAGCCATTCTAGAAGGTTGCTCAAGTTCTATACTGCAGTGACTATTATCTGGGGCATCCACATTGATCCACTTTGTGAAAATTGGGATCCAGTTTTCAGCCATCACCAAAGTTCCTTAAACACAATGAGTTGCTTCATCCAGGGTCCTCTCAGTTCCCAGAGATGAAACTCACAATGGCCCTCAAACTTAATATCATTGAGATGGACCAGATTCACTGGCTAGCTCCTCTCATGGCTGGATCTTCACTTCTCTCAGGCCAGGGAACCTCAGTCTTCTACTTGACAGTGGGACAAAGAAAAAGAGATGGGGAGAAAGGGAGGGAAGAAAAAAGGGAGGCAGAAATAAAGGGAGAGAAAGAGAGGAGAATTAAATATGTTTCTCTTTTGATTCTGTCATCAATTTATATTGCACCACACACCCTATTTTACTTACCACTATTTTTTTTAAATCTTATTTAGCACTTAATTAAAAATAAAACTTTGGAATGTTACTCTGTAAGTAATCATAAGAAACTTTTAGTAGTGATTACATTTGGGAAGAGGAGGGGGGCAGGTTTCATGGAGGCAGGAGATTTCAGATTTTACTTTGGTGTTTTTCTCTATTGATTGAACTCTCTAAACATGCCAAGGAGACTTATATAGAAAATGGAATTATGGAAAATGTTTCTGGTTTTTCCCCTAATTTCCCTCCCTTTATTAAAAAATATTTTTACAAGTGAAATACTTACTGTTGTTTCTACAGCAGCAACAAATATTGTGTGTACATGGAATGCTTACTTTGCACCAGGCATGATGCTAATGTGCTCTGCATACATTATCTTTTTGGTTCTACAACAACCCAATGGAGGAAGACTTCTCACAAACAGTTTAAGGATGAGGAAATGAAGGCACAGAGCAGTTATTCAACTTGTCTAAGGCTACACAGCTACTAAGAATCAATGCCAGAATGTACCTCCAGTTTTATAGGTTTTGGCCACCATGTGACTACGACTCCTTCCCTCTTTTGACGGATATCCAGAGAGCACCTTGGGCAGTCACTTGACTCGTATGACCACCCCTCCCAGTTTTGGACCATCAGAGCTGTTGTCAGAATGTCTTCACAGGAGTCTCCCAACCTTCTGTTTTTCCTTTGAACTTTGAAAATCTACCTCCAAATATTGCAAGCCCATGTCTAACTGAGCTAATGATATTCCTCCATTTTCCCAAAAGCTTAAGCTGCCACTGTCTTTTAGTTGCTATTTCCTTAACTAACTAGTTTGTTGTGATGGATCAAAATTAAGGGCTTTTGATAAGAAGGACAGTTATATTTTTTCAAACTTCTGGGAGATGAAGCCACATGAAGAATTTATTGCATTTTTGTTCTTAGCTGACCTTACCCTGATTTTACCACATAATAAAATGCTTTGAGTCCTGCATTCTGCTGGTTACTTTGGGTTTTGTTTGTTTGTTCATTGTTAACCACAACTGAACTTTAAGTCTGGGAATAGTTTCCAAGTTTCTGGAAATAGTCAGTAAGTGGCTCTGCCGTCCTTCTGATGTTGCTATAGATCAATTTTAAAGAGAAACCCAACCTCAAAATCTTCTTTGATTCCTCTATCTCACTTGTTTCTCCCTCCTCCATATTCAATTAATGACTCTTCTCTTTGCAAAATATCTCTTACTTCCCACTTTTATAACCATTTTTACCACAGTAAATAAAACAAGTTCAGGCTTTGAAATGCTTGACCTATAGTGTGGCATTAACTCCTAAACTGGACTCGTAGCCGTACAGATTATCTCCCCAGAACCCATCCCATCTGAATGGTGAGTCTAAACCAGTCACACGAATCCCACTCCCCTTTCCAGTGACTGGCCTAAGAATGGGCAGATGACCCAGTTCTGCCCAAAGAGATGTGAGAGGACATTTACTATCAGCCTCTAGGGAATGATTTCCTTGCTTCTAAAATGTAGGCATCAGGTCCTTTGCCTCCTCTGGATGTGCAGCATCTGGTGTGATAGCAGACTCTTATGTCCCTTCCTCCTATGCGGCAAACAAGCCTGCCCTTCTCCTGCATTCCTTATTATGTGCAATTGCAACCATTTCCATTTTAAAGTACATAGCATCCCAACAGACACACCAGCCCCTCTCCCTGTAAATGTCTCACTTTTCATCTTACTCATGCCAGATTAACCACTCCAAACATGAAAAGTCTTTGTGACTTCAACTTCTCTTCTAGTTACCTTGACTGAAGGGAATTGAAAAAGCACAGCCAGGATTCAAGGTTGTAAGATCTGTACCATGTTGTAACTTTGTTAGTTCCCCATTCTTATTTTTAAAATATTATGCCATGTTTAGTCATTTTCATTCATTCAACAAACACTAATTAAGCACCTATTGTCAGTGTTATGCTATACTCTGGAGGTACAAAAGGAAAATGAGTAAGAATCAGTTCCTGCCATCAAAGAAGTTACAACCTAGTAGCAGAGTACAGCGGGCACAAAGGCTGCCCACTCAGTAGATGCTCCCTCCTTTCTTGTTAACAGAACCTCAATGTTGTTTGGACAATAATATGTCCAGCCAGAAGGGATGCCATGAAATTTGTCTAGGAGTGAGCATGTGAATGAAACCTAAGGGAAAGACTACTGGGGATTTTGGGAAGGATTCCCCTTCTGATAAAAGATGGGAGCCAACTACCTACTTCCTTACTTGTTGTGACCCTGTTGTATGAGACCATGATGTTTGGAGCTCTGGCAGCCCTCTTGAAATTGAGAGAAAGGCCTGTCATAGAGATGCTCACCAGTGCCATGACATCATTGCCATGGTGATCCAACTTTGCAATTGCCTATGTCCAGACTTACTTTTAATGAGGTAATCAAATACCTTTACTGTTGAAGCCACTATAGGGTTTTCTAAGTGAAGCAAGGTAGGAAGCCATGAAAATAAGTATTTTAAATACAGTATAATAAATGTGATTATAGAGTTATGCATAGGAAGGCAGTATATTTAGAGGTGTACAAGCATAAATAGTATTCTCTCCCTGACCCTAACAACCACAGTCTAGGAGGAAGCAGACCCAATTAGTGCAGGTTTTGTTGTACATATAATACATACAATACTATATATTGTACAGATAACAAATACAATACAATGCTGCTATTTTATACAGAGTAATATGAGAATATCAAAGAGGAAAGTCTGACTCAGGTATCTGCAGTGTTTGCTTATGATGACAGCGAGCAGAAGTATTTTTGCAGGAGCATCACAGATGTCACGTGGTGTCCCTCTTAGTGCATCACATCGGTGGAAATATGGTGTCAGTTTGTCCCACTACTGGTAATGTTAAATTAGATTATGAAGGACCAGAGGTATTTGCCAGATTCTCCTTGTTAAATTTGCCATTTGCCTTTTTCATTAATAAGTATTTTGTGAGAAAATATTTTGAGACTATGGAGATATCTTGTTGCATGTCAAACTTTTGTTCACTAGTTGTAGCATCTGTTGATGATTCTTCATGAATCAATCATTGCAAAAATTTTGTAAAGTGATTTTGAAACTTTCATTCTTTCTATATTTATTTCATGGCATTCTACAAAGGGAGAAGCTTTTCCTCATCTCTCATTTATTCTTTCATTCATTGACTCATTTAAGTCAGTATGAACTTATGGGTTTCCGTTTTCTTTGGAAGGTAATCTGTGAATATTATTTATTTGGATGCTTGAATTATCCCAAGTTCGTCAGTGAGAGCTCCTTCAAGTGTCTTCCTGTGTCTCTATTCTTTGAGAATTTATTTATTTCACAAGATGATATTCCAGGCTGGTCTGAACTTTTCCTGTCCTAGCCATGAAATAAGCTGTATCTTCAAGTGACCCTGCTTTCTTTCAGTGGAGAATAGTGTGATATTTACAAACAAAACAACCTGTGCACTATATGTGCTCATTACTACTGAACTGTAAATTGCTATGAGGCCTTCTTAGGGACGTAAGAAATAGACATATGTATATACACTTCTATACATACATCTATATCCATGTGGATGTAGATATCACATGTCTATATACCTGTTGATATATAGATATAGAAGTAAAATAATATCTATTGGTCCTTTGCTTTAGTTAGAAAACCCAAGCATTAGCCGGGCGTGGTGGCTCATGCCTGTAATCCCAGCGCTTTGGGAGGCCAAGGCGGGTGGATCATTTGAGGTTGGGAGCTCGAGACCAGCCTGACCAACATGGAGAAACCCCATCTCTACTAAAAATACAAAATTAGCTGGGCATGGTGGCCCATGCCTGTAATCCCAGCTACTTGAGAGGCTGAGGCAGGAGAATCGCTTGAACCCAGGAGGTGGAGGTTACGGTGAGCCAAGATTGAGTCATTGCACTCCAGCCTGGGCAACAAGAGTGAAACCCCATCTCAAAAAACAGAAAAAAAAAAGAAAACTCCACTATCTATAAAATAGATAGATACATATCTGTTTATGTAGATATAAAATAAATCACGAATTTATACTGATGCTTCCAATTCTAATTCAACATACTATTCTTTGACAGTGAGAAATCTGGCCCTGTTATCCTCAATATATTTACCTGTTTAATCCTAGAATATACTGAAAGCAGTTTCATAATTGCTGATCCATACAACTGTGATAAACAACTCAACTAACTAGACTTTAATATTTATTCATCATTCTTATCTTCAGTTTAAGGGTTGTATTAGTCTGTTCTCATGCTGCTATTAAGACATTCCCAAGACTGGGTAATTTATAAAGGAAACAGGTTTAATGGATTCACAGTTCCACATGGCTGGGGAGGCCTCACAATAATGATGGAAGATGAAAGAAGAGCAAAGGGACATCTTACATGGTGGCAGGCAAGAGAGAGCTTCTGCAGGGGAACTCCCCTTTATAAAATAATCAGATCTCGTGAGACTTATTCACTATCATGAGAACAGCACAGGAAAGACCCACTGCCGTGATTCAATTACCTCTCACTGGGTCCCTCCCACAACATGTGGGAACTGTAGGAGCTATAAGTCAAGATGAGATTTGGGTGGGGCACAGCCAAACCATAACGTTCCACACCTGGTGCCTCCCAAATCTCATGTCCTCATGTTTCAAAACCAATCATGCCTTCTCAGCAATCCCCCAAAGGCTTAACCCATTTCAACATTAACTCAAAAGTCCACAGTCCAAAGTATAACCTGAGACAAGGCAATTCCCTTCCACCTATGAGCCTATAAAATTGAAAGCAAGTTAGTTAGTTCCTAGATAAATGGGGAGGCAGGCATTGCGTAAATACACCAATTCCAAATGGGAGAAATTGGCCAAAAAAAAGGGGCTACAGGCCCCATGCAAGTCTGAAATCCAACAGAGCAGTCAAATCTTAAATCTCCAAAATGATCTCCTTTGACTCCGTGTCTTACATCCAGGTCACATTGATGCAAGAGGTGGGTTCCCATGGTCTTGGGCAGCTCTGCCCCTGATGGATTTTCAGGGTACAGCCTCCTCCCAGCTGCTTTCAGGGGCTGGCATTGAACCTGTGTGGCTTTTTCAGTCACATGGTGCAAACTGTTGGTGGATCTACCTTTCTTGGGTCTGGAGGATGAAGGCCCTATTCTCACAGCTCCACTAGGCAGTGCCCCAGTGGGGACTCACTGTGAGGGCTTCCACCCCACATTTCCCTTCCGCATTGCCCTGCAGAGGTTCTCCATGAGGGCCCCATCCCTGCAGCCAACATACGCCTGGACATCCAGACATTTCCATGCATCCTCTGAAATCTAGGCAGGTGTTCCCAAACCTCAGTTCTTGACTTCTGCACACTCACAATCTCAACACCATGTGGAAGCTATCAAGGCTTGGGTCTTGCACCCTCTGAAGCCATGGCTTAAGCTGTACCTTGGCCCCTTTTTGCCATAGCTGGAGCACCTGGAAGGCAGGGCCTCAAATCCCTAGGCTGCAAGAGTAGGAGGGCCTTGGGCCTGGCCTATGAAACCATTTTTCCCTCCTAGGCCTCTGGGCCTGTAATGGGAGGGGCTGCTATGAAGGTCTTTGACTCCCTAGAGACATTTTCCCCATTGTCTTGGTAATTAACATTTGGCTCCTCATTATTTATGCAAATTTCTGCAGCCAACTTGAATTTCTCCACAGAAAATGGGTTATTCTTTTCTATAGTATTGTCAGGCTGCAAATTTTCTGAACTTTTATGCTCTGCTTCCCTTTAAACATAAATTCCAATTCCAAATCATATCTTGGTGAATACATAAAATGGAATGCTTTTAACAGCACACAAGTCACCTCTTGAGTGCTTTGCTGCTTAGAAATTTCTTCCACCAGTTGCCCTAAATCATCTCCCTCAAGTTCAAAGTTCCACAAATCTCTAGGGCAGGGGCAGAATACCACCAGTCTCTTTGATAAACCATAGCAAGAGTCACCTTTGTTCTAGTTCCCAAAAAGTTCCTCATCTTCATCTGAGACCACCTCAACCTGGACTTTATTGTCCATGTCACTATTAGCATTTTGGTCAAAGTCATTCAACAAGTCACTAAGAAGTTCCAAACTTTCCCACATCTCTCTGTCTTCTGAGCCCTCCAAACTGTTCCAACCTCTGCCTGTAACTGAGTTCCAAACTCACTTTCACATTTTCAGGTATCTTTACAGGAGCACCCCACTACCCGGTGCCAATTTACTGTATTAGTCTGTTCTCATGCTACTAATAAAGACATACCTGAGACTTGGTAATTTATAAAGGAAAGAGGTTTAATGGTCTCACAGTTCCATATGGCTGGGATGGCCTCACAATCATGGGTAGAAGATGAAGAAAACCATCAGACAACCATTATAAAACAATCAGATCTTATTCACTATCCCAAGAACAGCATGGAAAAGACCCATCCCCATGATTCAATAACCCCCGACCAGGTCCCTCCCATGACTTGTGGGAATTACGGGAGCTACAGTTCAAGTTAAGATTTGGGTGGGGACACAGCCAAACCATGTCAAGGGTAAACCTCTATTATACCACTTTTAACCAATTTTTTGTTTACAAAATGTTTTTCCACTAAAATGTAAGTGCCTTGAAGGCAGAGACACATTTTTGCTTTTTTAAAAAAATGTCCAAAGCCTAGCAAAGGATCCGAGACATCTAAGGTACGCCAGTGGTAGTTGAATTAATCGATGAATGACTCAAACACTCAATTATTCCCATTGCCTATAGGAGGAAGTCTATTGTTCAAAGCTTCTTACAAATCCTATGTCTCACATTTCCCTAATGGACCCTCCTGTATCTAGAACCAACTATCTATCCAACATATCTTGCATTCCCAGCCCTCTGGCCTCTTATTTATTTATGCTATTCTTTTTGTCATGAATGTTATTTCTTTCTTCTTTCCAATTTAATATTATTTAAATAAATCTTTTTAAAAATATCTCATTTAAATCTCTCTTTTTAAGAACAAAATGCTCATAACATATTGCTCTGAATTCCTTATCTCTATATACACTGTTATATATAATATTATATTTGTATATATAATAATGCATCATAGATATTTTATGCATGTGTTCAAACCTTCTGCATTTCAGATTGCCATGCTGTCTGTCATCTTCAAATCCTGTGCAGTGCCTATGGCAGTGCTATTCAAGTAGATGGCAATAAATGAATACTTGCTAAATCAATGAGTGAGTGTCAGATGGCTGTCAATCATGTGAGTGCAGGGTTCTTAGGAAGTCCTTCAATGCCATCCCAATCTCTCTAATAAAGTAAGTTAGGCTCGAAATTCTACTTTTAAGGTTTTATTCCTTTGGCTTCCTCTGAACTTATCCTCTTATTCTCATTCTTAATTCTTATTATTCCAGGATGCTGGCAATGTTTTCCTCTTGATTCTTTAAAAGTGATGGCAGAACCAAATACCCTTCCTATGGTGGACATCAAGGGCTTCAAACATTGAACTAGGTCCTGCAACCAGAGGCCAGATTTCACATGGGTACACAGTGCCTTTTTAGGCACTCTTACAGAGATGACAGTTTTCTTCTGTGATGAGATGAGATAAATATGCACAACTCTGTCAGTGGGTGCCTGCAGATTGTAAACAACAGTTCTCACAACAAATATCCACAGATGTCCTATGATTTTTGGTCCCCACTTAATGTTGTATTTTCTCCAGAACAATTCTCCTTTGACCTATTTAGCTAGCCTAAATTGGCTAGCCTAGCCAAAAGGTACTTTAAACACAAAGCAACTATTATTGGCCTTGTGAATGCAAGAGCCAATTCAAGCAAAATTATCAGTTTCCCAGGCTCTTTGGAAATTCCCTTGATGGTGAAGAGTAAACTACATGTCACCTATTGGGACTTTTGTAGGTTTTAACTGAAGTCTCACCTTGAAAGGCCAATCCTGCCCCACCAAAATATTACAAATTCCAGACCCTGGATCGGAAGCCACCATCCTTAGAACACCTTCTAGTGTCTTTACAAACCCAAAGGCAACACCAATTGTTAATTTCCTATAAGGATAAACATTCCCTTCCTCAAATTATTTTCTCTTTGAACCTACCAGTTTTCAATCAATCATCTTTATTTACGTTTAGGCACATGTGTGTTTTGTAAACTCTTTCCCCTTTGGAAAGCAGGCGAATGGCTTGCTCCTCTTCTCCTCAGCTCATCCCTGTATCAGCATAGCTAGCCTGACCCTAAAATTTGCCAACTTTGCAGATTCTTGTAGAAAGACGATATCAGAAACTGAAGAATACTCTCCTTCCTAAGCACAGTCACTGTGTAGTGGTGAGCTGGGGATCTTGATCCAGGCAAGATCTATTTCACAGAGAAATATGATTACTGAGTGAGGCTGAATGGGGACAGAGACTAGAAGTACTCATTTGTTGATTCAGCAGAGCAGACTCTCTGTCCTTCATAGAATATTCTCACCATCCTGGACTCCCTTTGCATCTTGTGAGGCTTACCTTTACCAATCACAGTCCACAGGGCTTTGTTTTTCAGTCAGGCCTGTCAGTCTCATCCTGTCCCTGTGGAAAAGCAACTCAGCTGCACCACAAATGGTTTTCAGTCCAGCCTCACATCTTACCAAATTTTCCAGCTGGATGGACAACAAGCCCCATGAGGTTAAGAGATGTAACCCTGGGTTACAGAGTGAGTCAGTTGCTCAGCTATGTTGTAAAATATGGGCCCATTCTGGGTTCCAGTACATCTCTCTGACCAGCAGACCACATAGTCCCTCTTCTGCAATAGGATCAGCTTGTCTGCAGAGAAATGGAATTAAGCTATTAGCAAGTGGTTTCTGCCTCTTGCAGCAGCACCAGCAACAATAGCCACTTCTACATAACGTTTTAAGAGAACTGTTTGTTTTGGCAGTGCTTCACTATATTACACATTCCTGCCACTTAATTGTCCTTGCAAAGATAAACAAGGACCTTCTGAAGCAGAGCTGGAAGTTCTATAATTCAGCCAACCAAATGTTTGTTAAATGGAGGAAGAAAAAAGGGGTTGGCTGTATATATTCAGTTGTACTCTGAAACCACACCATCTTGTCTACACAGTCAGCCATTTCCTGAACTTCTGTATCGCTCCCCTGCTGCCTTCAATTCTGAGAGAAAGCTTAAAAATATATTTTAATTCTTGATCTCATTATTATCGAACTACTTCCTCTGACCTTCAAAGCTGATTGGCAAGTTCAAAGCTCACACAAGGTTTAGTATCCACATTTTTGATGTTGCTCTTTAAACATATAGCTAATCATAGTGGATGCTGATGAAGATAGTGGACAAACTTTCAAATATCTTAGCTGACATTGATAAAGGACCCCTATTAGCTAAGAGCTTTGCAAGACATAGAGCCAAGCATGAGCTTCTCTTTTGATAAAGACAAGAAAAAAACATTGTTGATACACAGTTTTTCTTCACCTTATATGTGCAGTTTCTGGCCCAAGAGCCAGAGCCTGATATGAAGGAAATTGAGTAAGTCAATTCCTGCCCACAATGAGTTAACAATCTAGCAGAATGGTGAAGTCCTGAGTTTTAGAGATGGCTGATACCTTTTACATTGAGACAGAAAAATTACCCAGTGGCTTTCCTGGGTCTTTAGAAACATTGAAAATTAAGTCAGTTTCTGAAAGTCATATTTAGGGGTTGGGTGAAAATAAGTGTGACATTCATTATGGTCACACTTTATACTTCTGCAAGTATGTTCATGTATGCTATGCCCCATGTATTATATCAGGAAACTCATCAACTGTGGGGAGGCCACTTTATGAATGTGGGTGTGTGTGAGAAGGAAATGGGAACTAAATCTCCCATCTGCAACTCTCAGCTGCTGATCTACTGACAGATGTAAGAAGAAAATGCAAGGAAACTGGTTATTTTTAAATTACCTTTCATCTTTGGATTATTAGTAAACATGAGTAAAGTACAGGTGAGTATCCCTCATCCAAAATGTTCAAGACTAGAAGTTATTTCAGACTTTGGCTTTTTTTCAGAATTTGGAATATTTTCCTGTACCTAATGAGATGCCTTGCGGAAGGAATCCAAGTCTAAATATAAAATTCACTTAAGTTTTATTTATACCTGGTAAACATAGCCTGAAGGTAATTTTATATAAAATTTATATTAATTTTATGCACAATACAAAGTTTGCATTATTTACATGTGAAATTTTCCACTTGTAGCATCGTGTCGATGCTCAAAAAGTTGTGGATTTTGAAGCACTTTGAATTTCAAATTTTCAGATTAGGGACCTGAAAATAGCTAACGTAGCTTAACCTGTGCTACCAAGCACACGGTGCAGAAGAAAATATGTTATAAGCTTTATGAGTTAACTGAAGGAAAAAAGGGTGTCTTGAGGTGCAAAGGACCTAAGAGATGAACTCATCACTCCCTTTGCACGTGCTATTGCCTGTGTCTGGAACACCACCACTCTTTGCCTGGCTCACCATTACTTTTGGTGTAGGTCTCAGCTTAAATGCCACCTCCCTGAGGAAGTCACCTTTAGTCCTTTCAAGTTCATACCCCTCTTGTGTGACCCCATACCCTTTCTCAGTCTCATAACATAATTTACTGCATTTTGTTTGAAATTACCCTACTCAGCACTGCTCAACATTGACCCAAGCTCTGTCAGAATAAAGACATTGTCTATTTCACATGTTTATGCCCAGAGACTAGCACACAGTAGGCTTATAATCAATATTTTTTAAATGAAAGAAAAAAATTATGTCTCTTCTTCATGAAAAGAAGGCAACAGGAAGAAGGTTTTAATAGTGCAACTAATAGAGGAGGGGCGAATTCATTTCCTGTGGCTGGTATAACAAATTACTACAAACTGTGTAGCTTAAAAGATCAGAAATTTATTTTCTCACAGTTCTGGAGTCCAGGAGTCTGAAATCAGTATCCCTGGGTAGAATCAATACCAACGCTAGGTGGTGTCCACAGGGCTTCCCTGCCTCTGGATGCTCTAGGGGAGAATCTATTTCTTGCCTCTTCCAGCTTCTGGTAGCTGCCAACATTCCTTGGCTTGTGGCCGAATCACTCCAAACTGCAAAGTCAGCATCTCCAAATCTCTCTCTGCTCTGTCTTCACATTGCTTTGCCCTGCATGTATGTGTCAAATCTCCCTCTTCCTCTCTTTTAAGGATACATATGATTGTATTTAGGGTCCACTCAGATAATATAGGATAATCTTCCTGTCTCAAGACCCTGAATTTGAGCAATCTGCAAAGACTGCCTTATAAAATCCCATTCACAAGTTCCAGGAGGCTTAGAAAGAAAAAACATTTTCATGATGATAAAGGAGTTAGCAAGAAGAAGTAATTTGATAAAGAATAATACATTCATGCACTGCATATCAATGTTTCATTAAATGATAGACCACATATACAAGGGTGGTCCTATAAGATTATAATGGAGCTGAAAATTTCCTAATGCCTAGCCATGTTATAGGCATCATAATGTCATACCACAATTACTTTCTTTTTCATGAATTTAGTGAAGGCTAAGTGTATCATGTTTATAAAGTCTCCAGTAGTGTGCAATAATATCCTAAGCCTTTACATTTATTCACCACTCACTCACTGACTCACCCAGGGCAACTTCCAGTCCTGCAAGCTCCATGCATGTTAAATGCCCTGTATAGATGTAGCATTCTTTATCTCTTATACTGTATTTTTACTGTACCTTTCTATATTTAGATACACAAGTACTTATCATCATGTTACATTGCCTCCAGTATTCTGTATAGCAAGATGCTGTACAGCATTGTAGCCTGGGAGCAATAGGCTATACCAGGTAGAGTAGGCCTGTGGTAGACTCTACCATCTAGGTTTGTGTAAGTACACTCCATGATGCTCATACAATATCACCTAACAACGTTTCTCAGAACATATTCCCTTCAGAGAGTGATGCATGACTGTATAACTGACAGAACATTCAAAACCTTTGAAAATGAAAAAGACTTTGAAAGAGAAAATTAAAAAGAAGTTACAAAAACAGGAACCAAAATATTTCACTTGACAATCTAAAGAGGCAGACTCCATAGCCCAATAGTTAAGAGTATAGGCACTGGAATCCAACTCCCGGTTAGAGTCTGGCTTCACCATACTCTGGCTGTGTAACTTGAGGCAAGTTACTTAAGTTTTCTGTGCTTCAATGTTTTCATCTTTAAAGTGGGGATAATAATAGTGCTTACTTCAGAGCATTGTGGTAAGTGATTAAATGACAACATATTAAGAACTCGTAGAAGTGTTTGCTATTACCATTTTAAGAAAACCAGAATCTACAAAAGAAGTGTGAATTTTTTAAAAAACAGAAAAAAGAAATAGCTGAAAGGTATATATTGATAAGAAAAAAGGACTTTAAAATGATGAGCCAAGAAGAAAGAATTTTTAAAAAACCACATAAATGATGTAAGATATGTATTTTAAAAAGCAAATTAAAAACATTTGCAACCACAATTTGAGGGGGAAAGAAGGTAAATATGTTGCATATCAGAAGAAAGACCAAGACTGTAATTGAGGACATCAGGAAAACTGTGGAAAGCAGAAAAGAATGTTCCAAGAGTAACAACTGTTATTTCCTCTATATATTTATGTGGTTGGTAGTGTTTTTCTCAGATCTTCTATGTCTTTGCTGATTTTTTTTTTTTTGTCTAGTTATCCAATTAATTACTGAGAAAAGACTCATAAAATCACCAAGACTATGGCATTGTTGATTTCTTCCTGTAATTTTGTCTGTTTTTACCTCCTGTATTTTGAAATTCCTCTGTGAGTTGCATAAATTTTATGATTGTTATGTCTTCCTGATGAATTGACCCTTTTATTATAATATAATATTATAATATCACTCTATTTCTGATAATTGTTTTTGTCTTGTGTATTTGTTTCCTAGGGCTTCTATTAAAAAGTACATAGAGGGTGGTTTAGTCAAAAGAAATTCTCTTTCAGTCTGGAGGACAGAAATCTGGGTATCAACAAGGCCATTCTCCCTCTGAAGGCTCTAGGGAAAAATCCTTCTTCACCTCTTCCAGAATTCAGTGGTTACCTGTAATCCTTGGTGCTACTTGGCTTGTAGATATATCAATCTAATCTCCACCTCCATCATCACATAACCTTCCTCACCCTGTGGACCTCTGTGTCTCTGTGTATGTATTTCTCCCTTCTTATAAAGACAGCAATCATTGGATTAGGGCCCACCCCATCCATTATGACCTCAGCAAAATTTGATTACCTCAGTAAAGATCTCATTTCTAAATAAGGTCACATTCATGGTCACCAGGGGTTAGGATATCATTTTAGGAGACACAGTTTTGAAATTTTGAAATCTATTTTGTCTGAGGATCACATAGCCATACCAACCATTTTATGCTTTCCATTTGAATAGTATATATTTTTTTCATTCATTTACCTTGAACATATCTGTGTCTTAAGAATTAAAGTATGTCTCTTTTTAGTTTATAAACTCCTTTCTGACTATTGCTGCCTTCTGATTGAATTGTTTTATCCATTAATATCTAATTTAATTATTGATATGTTTGGGTAAGTCTACCATTTTATTATTTGTTTTTTACTTGTCTCCTCTGAGCTTTTTGCACTTTTTTTTAGTTGTGTGTGTGTATGTGGACAGTATATATTTGTACTATATATATATATGTAGTGTATGTGTATATATATATGTTAGTTGAATAAATAATAGTTGCATATATTTATGGTGGTGTTTTTAGCCTGTGTTCTTCATTTATTGCCTTTACAAATAATTTGAATATTCTAAATTTCATTTATATTTTCTTATTGACTTTTCAGCTATGCATCTTTGCTTTTTTTTTTTTTTTTTTTTGAGACAGGCTGTTGCCCAGGCTGGAGTGCAGTGACACAGTCTTGGCTCAATGCAACCTTGACCTCCTGGGCTCAGGCGATCCTCTCACCTCAGCCTCCCGAGTAGCTGAGACTACAGGTGCTTGTGCCACAATGCTCAGCTAATTTTTGTACTTTTTGTAGAGATAGGGTTTTGCTATGTTGTTCATGCTGGTCTTGAACTCCTGGGCTCAAGCAATCCGCCTGCCTTGGCCTCCCAAGTGCTAGGATTATAGGTGTGTGCCATCGTACCCAGCACCCACATTTTCTTTCAGCAGCTGAGTAGTGATTACAAAATATATCCTTAACTTTTCATATTTAACATGGTAACATAATATCACTGCTTAAAATATGAAAAATTTGCAAATACACAGGGTCGTCTCCACCCCTTGCCCCTCTTTGTGTTATGGTTGTTTTATGAATTACATATACCTATGTTATAGATTCCTGTCATGATTTTTGCTTTAAACAGATTTATTTTAAAAATTAAGAGAAACAAGAAAAAATAACCTTTTGCATTCCTCCAGCTACTTTTTTTTCACCATTTCTGATGCTGTTTATTCTTTTCTGAGGGTCCACATTTCTATCTGGATTCTTTTTCTTTCAGTCAACTTCCATTGGTATTTCTTATAGTGCAGATCTGCTGGCAACAACTTCTCTTCGTTCTCTTTTGTCTGAAATTGTTTTTTATTTTGTCTTTATCTTTGAAGGATATTTTTTGTTGGATTAGGCATTCTAGAGTGAGAGGCATTTTTTCTTTCAGCACTTTATAGATGCTATTCCACTCTCTTCTGGCTTCCATGGTTTCTGATGAGAATTCCGTTCTTAATCAAATTCTGTTCTTCTGTATGTAATGATTCATTTTTCTTTTACTGCTTTCAAGGTTTCTTGTTTATCTTTGGCTCAGTAACTTAACTATGATGTGTTTCAATGTGAGAATCTTCATGTTTCTTCTAATTGGTGTTGACAAAGCATCTTGAACCTGTAAATTTCTGTCTTTCAACAAATTCGGAAAACTTTCCTCCATTATTACTTTAAATTTTCTTCTACCTCTTTCTCCTGTGGCTGACTGTCTGTTGAACCATTTGTGCTATTTAAGAGGTCCCTTGTTCATTTTTTAAAATCTTTTTTCTTTCCTCTTCATTTCCTTAGATAATTTTATTGACTTATTTCCAAGTTCATTTACTCTTTGTTTTGTTTTTGGACATCTCCATTTGGTTACTAAATATATCCAATAATTTTAAAATTTCAGATATTATATTTTTTTAGTTCTAGAATTTCCTTTTGGTTCTTTTTTTGTTTAAATATATTTGCTGAATTTTCCTATATTTTATTCATCAAAAGCGTATTTTGCTTTATTGCATTAAGGATGGTTAAAAGAACGGCTTTAGCATGGTTGTCTGTTGGTTTCAACATCTGGTTCATCTCAGGGTCAGATGTGGTTGGCTTTCTTTTCCCCTGAGAGTTGGCTCCATTTTCTTGATACTTCATATGTCAAATTACTTTGGATTGTATCCTGTATATTATGAATGTGAGATTGTGAAGAGTCTGATTTCTGCTATTTTTCTCTAACACGTGTTGTTCCCTTTGCTTTCTCAGGAAATTTTCTTGGCTGGGCTTGAAGTGCAAACTCTGTTTCTGTGAGCAGCAGCTCTGGTCTTGATTCAAATCATTTGCTTCATTCTGTCCCAGGCATGCACGGTTCAGAGGTCAGCCTAAGACATGGGCAGACACAGTTTAGGGATCCTTTTTTCTATCTCCTTTCTCTTTCCTTCCAGGATTCTTCTACTTGCTTCAGTAGCAGTTTTTCAGCTTTACTTTTCTGATTCTGCTGACCAGAAAGGCTGAAGGTTTTCCATCAGTGCTCTTGCTACTGGGCTGCCAAATGCCTAATAGACCTCATGAATCTGACCAAGAGTTGCCGAAATGCAGAACTTCTTCTGCTCCTCTTCTTCAAGCATTGACTCTCTGCAAGAGTCAATGTGCTTCTGTTCACGCTCCAGTCATGTCAGGTGGTTGTTTTCATATTATTGTGAATACATCCAGGGTTTGCCATTGTTTCTAGGAGAAGGGGAGAATGGGCATCCTCTGGGAGGGACTCAGTCTGTGGCCACCAGAAGCTGGAAGTCCATTTGTCCTGCAGTATTGTTTCTAGCAGTAAAAGTTGGAAACAACTGAAAGTACATCAAGAAAAGAGTGATTAAAGAGACTGTGGGTCATCATTCTCTGACATACTGTGGAACAATTTAAAAGAGTAAAGCCAATCTAACTACTAAAAGGGGTAGATCTCTAGGGCATAGACTTAGGCTTAAAAGCAAGTTTCAAAACTGTTTGTATAGCCTGCATAGTGGATGCTGTGATGTGCCTCCTAGGTCCTCCCTTCAGGATCAATGCACATTTCTCCCGCTGCCAGGAGCATTGGCTACTGAAGGATCACTGCAGAGTCCCTCTCTAGGAATTGTCCTCGGCTGAAGGGAGTGATATTTTCTAAATTATGCCTCCTCCTCAGGGCTAGCTCACATTCAATGATTGGTTAATGTGAGGATATAATAGTCCCGCCCCCTTGCTTCAATTTGGGTCAACTCTGAAAGCCTACCCCAGTTTTAGCGCCCATGAGATTAGCTGGAATATCCTCTGTATTTGTGTCACAGTTCAACTTGCTCTTCAGCCCAGCTGCTTCCCTCACTCCCCTACAGGTGCTGTTCCAGCAATTCACTTCCTCCCCTTCAATCTTCTGCATATGTTTCATTGTTCAACTCCCACTTATAAGTGAGAACATGCAGTGTTTGTTTTTCTGCTCCTATGTTAGTTTGCTGAGGATAATGGCTTCCAGCTTGATCCATGTCCCTGCAAAGGACATGATCTCATTCCCTTTTATGCCTCCATAGTATTCCATGGTGTATATGTACCACATTTTCTTTGTCCAGCCTATCATTGATGGGCAGGGCATTTGGGGGTTATTGGGTTGACAGGTGCAGCAAACTACCATGGCACACATTTACCTAAGTAACAAACCTGCACATCCTGCACATGTATCCCAGAACTTAAATAAAATAATTTTTTTTATAAAGCCTTCTGCATACAGACCAGGCGTGATGGCTCACGCCTGCAATCCTAGCACTTTGGGAGGCTGAGGTGGGTGGATCACCGGAGATCAGGAGTTTGAGACCAGCCTGGCCAACATGGGAAGACCCTAAAAATACAAAAATTAGCTGGGCATGGTGGTGGGCACCTATAATCCCAGCTACTCTGGAGGCTGAGGCAGGAGAATTGCTTGAACCCCAGGAGGTGGAGGTTGAAGTGAGCCGAGATTGCGCCACTTCATTCCAGCCTGGGCAAAAGAGCAAAACTCCGTCTCAAAAAGAACAAAAACCTTCTACACACAAATTTCCAATCTCAGAAGCTATTTACTGGGCAACCTGACTTAAGGCAGCTCAAGGCCTTTCAGGTAAACAAACAAACTCACAAACAAAACATGCTTCTGTAAGTACTTCTATGCATGTAAAGGCATGGGAAAAGTTCTGGAAGAGTATAGGTGAAAACAATAGCAGTTACCTTTAGCGAGGAGGTAGGAGGGTGGAGGGTATGCAAGAGATACTTTAATTTATGTTTGCTGCTTAAAGTTGTTATGACTCAAATATATTTATGTATCTTTTTGGAATTGAAAACAAATACAATTATAAAAAACAAAAGATAACTTTCAAGCCATGTCTTCATCCCAGATCTTTCAAAGCCTGAGCTCTAGGACCATATACCCAACTGATTAGTGTGCACTCCCACTCGGGTGGCCCTCAGAATTTTCACCCTCATGCGTCTCAACACAAACTCAACATCTCCTGCCTCCAGTTTTTTTCACGTATTTTCTCTCTTGGGGAATGAGAACATCACCCACTTAGCTGATTGCACAAACAAGGAATGTCAGAGTCATTTTGTACTTTTCTTTTTTCCCTCACTGCTCCACTTCCAACCCATGTTCAAGTCCTGGTTATTCCATCTTCTCATTATCTCTCAGACTCCTTGAATTTTTTTTTTTTTCCTTGAGACGTGCAAGGGCATGATCTCAGCTCATTGCAACATCTGTCTCCCAGGTTCAAGTGATTCTCCTGCCTCAGCCTCACAAGTAGCTGGGATTACAGGCATGCGCCACCACATCCAGCTAATTTTTTTTTTTTTTTTTTTTTTTTTTTAGTACAGACGGGATTTCACCATGTTGGCTAGGCTGGTCTCGAACTCCCGACCTCAGGTGATCCACCTGCCTCTGCCTCCCAAAGTACTGCTATCACAGGCATGAGCCATTGTGCCCAGTCAGACTCCTTAAATTCTTTACATCCTTGGTCGTTATCTTATTTTAGGCTAGCATCCGCTTTTGATGGGATTATTGTTCCAGAATCTTGACTTTTCTGCTTGTCTTCAGTCTTGCTCCTCTTTAATCCATTCTTCACATTCCAGCAATGACACCTTTTCCAAACAATTAAGCTGTTCAAAGCACTCCTCTTTGATGGGGACCTATTGTCTTCAGGAGATTCTAAAGTTCCCAGCATGGCATGTTAAGACCCTATTCAGCCAGCATTATATCTCCTAGCCACACTGTGCCTCTGACTGGCACACTGTTTGCTCTTATACTTGTACACAGCACACTGATTTGTATTTAGGTATTCTCTTAACTCTAGAGCCTTCTACCATCTGTTCCTTCTGCCAGAATCAATATCCTACCAACCTATCTCTCCATAATTTACTGGATAACCCTATTAAACCTTTAGGACTCAATTAGGTCTCTTCTTCCCAAGATCAAGATAGGTGCCCTTCTTCTGTGCAACCAGAGCATCTCGTTCCAGTCCCACCATGGCATTCATCACATTGCGTTGCTCTTGGCTGGTTGTCTGAGACCCTCACTGAACTATGAGTTCCTTGTTGTTTTACTGCCTCTTTGACCTTTTTATACTCAACATCAAACATGTTGATTTGCCTGACTTAGCAAAGAAAAATACATGACACCCAGTTAAATTTGAATTTCAGATAAACAGCAAATAATTTTCTAGAATAAGTATTTCTCATGCAATATTTGGGGGCACACTTTTAGTAAAGGTGAATATTTGTTATTTCTCTAAAATTCAAATTTAACTAGCTATATTACGTCTTATCTGTCAGTCCTACTAACACAGTGCCTGGCAGAAAGTCGACATTCAGTAAAATGTGTGTATCCCAAATATATCCAAACACTCCAGTCCTCTACGTTCCACATTCCTTTAAAAGTCACAAATTCCTATATGGTGGAGGGGCACATATTCCTAATGTTTCCAACGGTTCCCCAGGCTAGTGACTGGGTTTGTGTCAAGAAAAATAAGTTATGGTTCCTTGTAACTTTTGGTCTGAATTCCTGGTTTCAGGTCAATTTTTCCCTCTTTCTTCCCTCTTGATGCTGGTGTCTTCACTGATTCGCTCCAGGCACGAATATTCTTCCTTTCCTTTCCTTCCATCGAAACTCTGCTGACAAAGGGCCATTGTGCCTAATACACCCTAGTGGAGATTTGGGACCCTGGAAGGTAGCTGGCATAAGGCCACTTCCTATATTTGTAGAGATCATTCACAGCTCAAGGACATCCAGCCTAGGGCCCCAGTAGGGGTTGAAATCTAGTTGCACACCCCTTGCCAAGCCAGGAACCATGGCACAGGGTTACTTTTGTTTAGAGGAAGTAGTATCTTTTTTCTAATTTGGCCTAAGATGTCCTTTAGGCTGGAATAATCTTTTGTAGAACTGGATGGGAAGGGTAGGCAATTACAACGAGGAGCAGAAAAGAAATCCAAACTGACTACCAGAGAGGAGTGACCTAGACATTGATCCCCTTTTCCCTAACACAAAACATTTCTTACTGACTACCCCCTAATGAGGGCTTGGGATGCCACATATTGCCATTTTTCTTCTCTGTCTTTCTGGAAGCCATTCTTCGCCTGCCTTGCCTACCCCTCTCCCTGCCACTGCCACTCCCCTGTCCCTTCTCCTCAGCATCCTGACCCTGCCAAACACTCCGGCTCCATGGCCAGCCCCTCACACATCCACATTTGCCACCAGTCTCTCATAAGGATCCATTTATCTTTTGCTTTTTCCATATGAAATTGCCTGGATTTTATGCTTGATTAACTTTAAAAATCTAATAAAGTATTTTCTCAAATAAAGAGAAATTTCTACTTAAGATGAATTCTAACATGTTTTAGGGTCATTGCTCAAACTGCAGCTACCTTTGAAAGTAACCGTTTATTTCCCCAGATATGTTGAATGGAAGAACAGTTTATATATACACAAATGAGGAAAACGTTAAACCAGGCCACATACCAGTAAATCTGTCTTTATTTTAAGGCTGTTCTTTCTTTCTTTCTTTCTTTCTTTTTTTTTTTTTTTTGTTTTGAGACAGAGTCTCACTCTGTCGCCCAGGCTGGAGTGCAGTGGCCAGGTCTCAGCTCACTGCAAGCTCCGCCTCCCGGGTTCCCGCCATTCTCCTGCCTCAGCCTCCCGAGTAGCTGGGACTACAGGCGCCCGCCACCTCACCTGGCTAGTTTGTTGTATTTTTTAGTAGAGATGAGGTTTTACCGTGTTAGCCAGAATGGTCTCGATCTCCTGACCTCGTGATCTGCCCATCTCAGCCTCCCAAAGTGCTGGGATTACAGGCTTGAGCCACCATGCCCGGCCAAGGCTGTTCTTTCTTAATAAAGACTTTGCCAAGCTACTGCCTCTGGGATTTTTGCTTTGTCTTTGCAGCAGGGCTGCAGTTTGCATGGAATCACTCATGTCCTTCCAGTTGCCATTCAACGTGTCATATAACATTTCCATGTTGGGGCTGAGAGGCAGCCTGTAGCTGGGAAAGAAGAACTCAATGCCCCACCTTGGCCTCCAAGACAGAAAGCACCGTTTCAGCTAACTAGTCATTTCCAGCAACAGTCTTTCTTTAAGATTCAGTTAAACTCTGTGGATTATGTTGTGTTCATGGACTTACTGGAGGGAGTTCAAAAAGAGAGTAAGCATGATGAAAAGAATGGAAAAAAGATATATGGAGAAAGATTAAAGAAATATATATATATATTAAAGGAATATATATATAAAGAATATATTAAAGGCATGTCTATATTAGGAATATATGTATAAAAAATGTATAAGGAATACACATACATAAAAGCAATGTATATATGAGCTACGTCGTATCCTTACATGTAGCTGAAGACTGAGAACTCATTCTGTCTCTAAGTAGAAAACTGTCTACAAAGAAAGGGTGGAAGAGAAGAGTAAAACTGAACTCAGGCTACTGAAATGGGCCAGCTACACCTGGGATTTGAGATTTTTGATAAAGCGAATCTGTAAAATGTTGTCTAAACAAAAAAGGAAGAAAATTTGATTTTGTTTTGAATGACAGGATTGTAGATAGATCTTGAAAAAATGTTTTAAATTTCCATTAAAATTATTTTGATTTTTTAATAGATTAATACTAATAATAGGCTGGCCATTGTAGCTCACACCTGTAATCACAGTGCTTTGGCAGGCCTAGGAAGAAGGATATCTTGAGATCAGGAGTTGAAGATACTGTCTGTACAAAAAAAAATTTTTTTGAATTCGGCAGGTGTAGTGGCACATGTCTGTGGTCCCAGCGGCTTGGGAGGCTGAGGTGGGAGGATTGCTTGAGCCCAGGAGGTTGAGGTTGTAGTGAGTTATAATGGTACCACTGCACTCCAGCCTGGGCGACAGAGACTCTGTCTCCAAAAAATATAATACTAATAACACTAACAGTTTAAAATATGTTCTTTTTAAAGTGAGCCTATCCACTCCCTTTTTAACTTGATATTATGAAAAATTTTCAAACGTACTCAAAGAGAATAGTATATAATGAATCCTCATGTACCCATTACCCAGTTTCAACAATTCACCTCTGTTCCTCAACCTCAGGACTATCCCCTGCATGCCGGTTGGTGAGCTATGATCTCAGCTCCAAACCCACCCTCCTCTGCTCTCCCTCCATGCTGGGGCTGGGGCTCTCCAATGCTCACTTCTGCCTTGCCCACTGGCTTCTTGTTGGACTCTGCGAGAGGGAGGCTCTAGGCTAGGAAAGCAAAGGGGACCTGCTTCTTTCTACTGGCTTCCTGTTAACACCACCCAGTGATGCTTCTTTATGCTTCTTTACCAGGTAATTTCCAGTTTGCAGTTTTTTTCTTTCTTTTCTTTTTTTTTTTGAGATGGAGTCTCGCGCTGTTGCCCAGGCTGGAGTGCAGTGGCGTGATCTCAGCTGACTGCAAACTCCACTTCCCGGGTTCAAGCAATTCGGAGTAGCTGAGATTACAGGCATGCGCCTCTATGCCCGGCTAATTTTTGTATTTTTGGTAGAGATGGGGTTTCGCCATGTTGGCCAGGCTGGTCTCGAGCTCCTGGGCTCAGTTGATCCATCCACCTCCCAGAAGTGTTTTGATTGGCCTGCCAAAGTGCTGAGATTACAGGCGTGACCTACTGCACCCGGCCCAGTTGGCAGTTTTTATAATACTCACATAACCAACTTCATTTCCCTCCTTGAAGACACCAGCTGCAGGGAACTGGAGCATTCTGGGAGTCCCAGCCTTTGGGCTCCCACCTCTGAGCTCAGAGGCACAGGGTTCTTCTCACGGGTCTGTGTTTTAGCTGGGTGGGGTCCTCTCCGTCAAGCCGCTACATTTTAATGATTACAACCTCTTTGCTTTGTCCCGAATCCTAGGGCTTCCTACAGCTGCTACTTCCATAATATCTTAGTTTTCTTTTTTTGCCTTTCAGTAATCTTGTTAATAATCCTTTCTATTAAATTCTCTGTTAAAATAAATGATGTGGTTTCTGTTTCCTGACAGGACCCTGACTAATATACCCCTCCTCCTTCCCCCCCTTTTATTTTCTAAAGTTTTTTGTTTTGTTTTGTTTCGTTTTGAGACAGAGTCTGGCTCTGTCACCCAGGCTGAAATGTAATGGCCTGATCTTGGTTCACTGCAACCTCCGCCTCCCAGGCTCAAGTGACTCTCCTGCCTCAATCTCCCAAGTAGCTGGGATTACAGGCACCCACCATCATGCCTGGATAATTTTTGTATTTTTAGTAGAGATGGGGTTTCACCATATTGGCCAGGCCGGTCTCAAACTGCTGGCCTCAAGTGATCCTCCCGCCTCAGCCTCCCAAAACGCTGGGATTACAGGCATGAGTCACTGCCCTTGGCCTCTAAAGTATTTTTAAAGCACATTCAGACATTATGACATTTCACCTAAATGCTTCAGAATGCATTGCCCACTTCTTTGAAATTTTTTATAATTTACTTAACCACCATGGCATTAACAAACCTAACAAAATTAACAGTAGCTTCTTAATGCCATTTAATAATTAGTTTGCATACAAATTTATTTGCTTTTCCTAATGATTGTGAGATCATCGTAAACATTCCCAGAGTTATTCAGCTGCAGGGAGGAAACAGGAGCAAGGACCATAGAAGGATAGTGACTGCCCCAGGTGAGAATTCCAAAGAGCCAGAAAACCCCTGGGATTTTCACTTGTATTAGGGCTGCACCCAGGGTGAAAAGGAGCCTTGGGAGAAGCTTGACCTTGGAAGAATGAGTACAGGGGGTAGCGGGAGGGCCTGTGTATCAAACAGCTGATTTGGAGTGTTGGCCAGAACGTTATCGCCTTTGGGCACTGCCTCCTCACCACAGCCCTATCTGAAAAACATAAGTGAAGGAAACATCTTGAATTCACATCTTTATCCAGAAAAAAACCTGGAAAAGAGGGTCAGGGACAGGAAGAGCAGTGGAATGCAGAGACAGCTGAATTGGGTCCTTCGTTCAGTTCATTTCAGATAGGAATGGTCTTCCTGGAAGGGTCTGATCAACTCGCTGTTCCCTTCCTCCTGACATAAATCTTCATTGCTTTCCCAGGAGAAACGTCTCCACTGCCAAATGGTGGTTTTCGTAATGAAAGTTTCAGTGATTTATTTATCTTCCCAAGATTCTCCAAACAGGAGAAATTTAATTTGACTTGTCTAAATACTGTCAGTCATCCAGAGCCTTGAAGACCTCCTCACTCCATGTTCAGAACATAACTGAAATTAATGACACAATAAAGATGCCAAAACTCTGGTCTCTGATAGAGGCAAAAGAAAAAGTAATGAAAAATGATTGCACATACTTTGTAGCTGTGGAGCATTGTGTTTCAGTTCCAAGGGAGGAGGTGAAACTGGACCCACAGAGTGGGAAATATGATAGTATTGGCCATTTTCTTATGGACACTTGTGATTTAAGCCCCCAGGCCACCTTCACACTAGACTGGGAAAACTTAAGGTACAAAGAAATTTAATAGTTGGAATTGGCATTTGGTAATAATCAATGCTGAATCACTGACTACAGCACTATATTTCCATACTGTCATTTTCTCTAGCATACCAAATTAGCTGTCTCTTGACCCTGAAGTCCCAGGCTATCCCAGAATGTGTTTCTTGGTTTTTCCTCCATGAATTAGGAGTTGCCCAGTAACTGTGAAAGCCCCAACTTTTAAAGGTCAAGCTGTATCTCAACTTACTGAATTCACCAGAAGACCAGCAGAGAGAAGACCAGAGTTATATGTTTGCTCTGCTGCTTCCAGAAATCTAACCTGGTTAAATCAACTCACCAGACTCTCAGTTGCTCCATTTATAACATGGAATTAGGAGTGAACTCTTGCCTTGTTTTCACTATAGGGTTGTGGCAAGAATGACATGAGATAAAGGTCCTTTAAATCTGCAAACAACTATGTTTTAAGGAGGTGTCCTCAGGAGTATTTAGCAGCTTGGGTAAATGTTAAGTAGCTTCTGCTATGATCTTAGAGAAAATTTTCTAACCCTGCCTTGCCATAATTTAGCCCATGAAATGAAGGTTCTTCAATTCTTTTTCCTAACCCTCTCAGAAGAAAGTCACACAACAGAGATATAAAATGGGAAAGACTTTGTAAATTCCAGATTTCTTTATGAAATTGTCACCAATTATAGCAGTTGAAAAGGTTGATATTTCCAAAGTAATTTACATATCATGCAAGTAAGCATAGTCCTTTAATGCCCAACAGCCACCACTATCTGCTGAACCTGGTTCCTTTGCAGTTATCTTTTTGACTTCTTGGATGCACAGCAGAAGTCAACTTGAGTCTGTCTGCTGTTTTAGCATCTGGACAGTCCAAAGCCCTACATCAGTTGGAGCAGGGTTTCTGCATGCCCCGTCCTTCAAGCACATCTTACCCACTTTGCTTCTCCATATTTCAGCTCTTTATGCAGTGTATGGGTTAATGCAAACTGATGTTTCTATGACTTAAATAGGTCTTGTTATTTAAATTTAATGAAGATGATACTCTGGGTCTGATCTTCACATTTCATGTCCAGATCTGAAAACTTCAACTTGATAGCACTTTTTGGTACATTAAGTTCCATGCTGTCTTCTTAAAAGTCATTTTAGAATTTTTGATTTTACTTTTAATGTCCTTGGTAATCAGGACCTTAATGGCTAGTATGTTCTCTAGAAGTAGAACTGAGTTACCACTTCTATAAACGTATCATCAATGGTTGTAGAAAAAGCCAGAGCTCCAGGAAGATTGCTCTGTTTTACTTTCCAGATGTCAAGTAAGTTCATCTAACTGGGGAGACTTCATTCAAATCCAAAACCTAGCTTCAAGGGAGTCTGAAACCAGACTAGAGCTTTTTGACTTTTCCAAGTAGATCTGTCCTCAACTCACTTGTCATCTCAGCAGCATTTGACATCTTTCTTGAAGTCCCTTCTTCTCTTGGCTTCTGTAATATAGAACTCTCCTGAGTTTCTACCTACCGTTTTATGGTTTTTCTTCCTCTGCCCTTTCCTAAAATGATGAAGTTCCTTGTACTTATGCCCCAGGCCCACTTTCTTTCTCATCCTATGTGCTTTTTCTAGGTCATCTCACATGTGTCCAATTATGATCTATTTGCTGTCAACTCCCACATCTACATCTGCAGTACATATGGCTCTCCTAAATTGTAAACCTATGTAGCCAACTCCCTACTAAAACTGTGTGTCCCCAAAACTAAGCAGATTCAACATGTTTGGTATGAATCCATCCTATTTTCCCTTAAAACATTTCTTTTCTCTGTGTTTTCGTTATCCATCCAACAATCCGACCAGAAGCTTGAAAAATCAGAGGATTCTAATTTTTATCTGGTGGCTAGCTTCCAAAAGGCAGGAAGCAGAAGTTGCCAGGTCAATTAAGAGCTATGTCTGCAACTGGTGCATCATCACTTCTGCTGAAGGTGCATCATCACTTTCGCTGAATTAAGTTGCTCAAACCAGTCACAAGGTTTAGCCAGATTCAGGTTACCAAGAGTAGAGAAACTGCCTATCTTTGGATGGGTGAGTAGCAGGTCCATATTGTGAAAGACTGTGTGGAATGGGAAATGTCATTGTAAGCATCTTTGTGAAGTGCAATCTGCAACAACATCACAATCAGAAATCAAATTCAGACTCAACTAAATTCCAAGCCAAAACACTTAATCATTGTTATACTGCTTCACATATTCAGAAGAGCACTTTCCTCACTTCTGGAAAATAGCTGAAATTAAGAAATCTTGGTGCTTCTCAATTATTAGTCAATTGTTTATTCACTTATTCACTCAATATCTTCAGGTACTATAGGTATCCAGCACCTACAGCAAGCCCAGGCATTGTTTGAGTGCACACAATAGTGAATAGAATAGACAAATTATTGGTCTCCTGGAGTGTAGAGTTCATTCTTCCACCATTGCATAAATAGTTTCATTTTAAATGATGGAATCAGAATCAGTTGTTATTAATGGCAAGGAATGGTCAGTTTTTGACCCTAAGGAATGTTGGAATGAAGCTCTTCAGAGAAGTGGAGGTCTGCACAGAGTTTAAAACTTAAGCTCGGCCCACAGTGCATAACACTGTAAAATATTTAGAGCTCTTGGTGGCATGTATACAGGGAAGAATGTAAATTTTAAATATTTACAGCTGATAAGTATAATTCATTATATGACAGTACTTGACACATAGCAGCTTACCAAAAAAAATGCTTGAACATTGCATTCAAGCAAATTAATTTTACATCCTGTCCTGGGGTCAAACTGTGGCTCTGGCTAAATGGCCAACAGTTGGTAGGCCAACTGCCAAAACAATCAGTGGGATCACTGTGCAATCCGATCCCCTTGTTAAGACAAGTTAAACACTAACAACAAAATCCAATGGACTCTATAGCAATTGAATCAATTACTCCACAATCAGATAGAGCAGATTTCCGATCAAATTAATTTAATTGTATTTGGATTAGTTAAGTGACATGGTGCCTGTTCTCTCCTCATACATAGCATGACATAATGCTAGGTTTTGAAGGCATCCTGAAGAACATCTGGTTCTATGCTTTTCAAATGGGGAAAAAAGCGTGAGCAGTGTACACAGTCACCAGATAAATGTGGTGTGTCTTTCTGGATTGCTAAATGTATCTTAAAATTTGATGGGAAAGGGGAGGATACGTTTATATATGTAAACAAGTACACATATGTCATGGATTATGTATACTCTGACAACAATAACAAAAATCTCAATCTCAGTGATTTAAAACAACAAAACTTATTTCTCGTTTACGCTACACATCCATCAGGGTCAACTGGGGGCTGAGTTCCTAGCATTCTTCACTCCATGATTCAGATGAATGGAGCAGCCTTTATCTAGAACTCTGCCTATTGCCTTAGTGGAAGAAAAGACTACAGCAGGCCAGGCGTGGTGGCTCACGCCTGTAATCCCAGCACTTTGGGAGGCCAAAATGGGCGGATCACGAGGTCAGGAGGTCGAGACCATCCTGGCTAACACGGTGAAACCCCCTCTCTAATAAAAAAAAAATTCCAAAAAAATAGCCAGGCGTGGTGGTGGGCATCTGTAGTCCCAGCTACTTGGGAGGCTGAGGCAGGAGAATGGTGTGAACCTGGGAGGTGGAGCTTGCAGTGAACAGAGATTGCGCCACTGCACTCTGGCCTGGGGGACAGAGTGAGACTCCATCTCAAAAAAAAAGAAAAAAAAAAGACAACAATAAATCTAGAGGAAATAATGGGCTAGATCTTAACACTCTCACCTGGAAGTAGAACATGTCACTTCCACACACACTTCATTGGCCAAAGCATGTCATGTTTGACCCACCTGTTTTCAAAGAGGGGCAGGGAAGGGCGATCCTATGATGTGTCCAGAAGAACTAGAAATATTTGGTAAACAGTAGAGTCACCTGTCAGCCAAAGAAGGCTGCCCTCAGGTGAGTTGAACAAAAGTTCCAGTGAGCCCTGGCATGTCTGAGGAAGACCTGGGCAGGTACTGGAACCTGGGGGAAGGGGAGTATAAGGCTCAAGATGGAAAATCAGGAGCCAGATACCACTTTCAAGGAAAATGTAACAATTTTAGGTATCATAACTAGAAAAATTAACCAGCTTCCAGAAGCAGAAAGGAAGCTACTCGAACATGGATCAATTTATGTTGAACTTAATGCTGTTCTCCCAGGCCTAATAGCGAACAGTCTTTTTCTATGCATCTTGAACATGACACAGGTTCATATAGCTGCCGGCTTACCAGTGGCAGAGATCCCATTTCTGATAGTACATGTATTTTACAGAAGTTTTGTAAATTTATCTTTGAATTGAGGCGATTGGAATTTGAAACCTGTACCATAACGTGAGGTGAATTGGTTGGTCTTGTTTTTGGTGGTCTTTTCTTGACTATACCTATGAATGGTGACTTAGAAGCCAGATATGAATCAACTCTGTTATCAGAGAAAGGGAACATCTTTAGTTACTGGATGAGAATTTCTAAGCCTGACTTTAGAAAGATGTTGTATATTAGTCAGGGTTCTCTAAAGGGACACAACTAATAGGATAGATGTATATATGAAGGGGAGTTGATTAAGGAGTACTGACTAACACAGTCACAAGGTAAATCCCACAATAGGCCGTCTGCAAGCTGAGGAGCAAGAAACCAGTCAGAATCCCAAAACCTCAAAAGTGGGGAAGCCGACAGCGCAGTCTTCAGTCTGTGGCCAAAAGTCCAAGACTCCCTGGCAAACCACTGGTGGAGTCCAAGAGTCCAAAAGCTGAAGAACTTGGAGTCTGATGTTTGAGGGCCGGAAGCATCCAGCACGGGAGAAAGATGGAGGCTGGAAGACTCAGCAGCTCAAGTCCCTCTACGCTCTTCTGCCTGCTTTACTATAGCCTCGCTGGCAGCTGATTAGATGGTGCCCACCCAGATTGAGGATGAGGGTGGGTCTGCCTCTCCCAGTCCACTGACCCAAATGTGAATTCCTCTGGCAGCATCTCCCAGACACACCCAGGAACAAATACCTTGCATCCTTCCATCCAATCAAGTTGACGCTCAGTATTATCTCTTACATGTTGGTTCACATTTTGCTCCAGACTGCGTTTGCAGCATATGTTTGGTATAGACTATATATGGTACTTATAAAGGCCCTTCAGTTACCAGAACCTGGCCTAGAAAGTCGCCGATTTTAAGCAATATGTACACAAATAAAATGGTAGTGAGAAAGATTTGGTGAACAGTATTAATGGCTACCACAGAGTAGGGTGCAAAGTTAAAAAACTTCAGGGTTTTTTAAACTTCAAAGTTTAAACATAAAACTTCAAAGTTTCTTACACACATGTTGCCACTAAAATATTGAATAAATAAGGGAATCATAGAAAATGACATGTACTTGCCTGAAATGTTTTATCTTAAAATACATAAATTATTTTCATCCCCTTATCTTTTGATGTCTGTCTAAGGGGATTTCTATGTGAATGGGTTCATCGATTGTCATTTCCCATTGTCTTTCTTGCTCATAATAGTTCTAAGTGCATTGCCCATGTGAGAAATTCAAGCCACTAGAAAAACAAATGGTCTGAAAAGTCCCTCAAAATGTTCTACAATTCTTTAAAAGTCATCTCATCAACACGTTACTGGAAGCAATTTTTAATGACTTGCATTAATCATAAATTTCCAAGCCATTTAATTTAGTGTTTCTATATTCACTATTCCTTTTTAAATATTTTAACAGACAAGAATCTATCCTTGCATATCAACCACGTTGTTAGTTCAGCTTTCATAGAAATACCAGCTCTACTTCTTTTTGTACTCATATTCTGTACATTTAAATAATATTTAATTAAGTCATGTTATGTAAGTACAAAAGACACAAACAGTTTTGGGGATAATATAACTCAAGTAGCAGGAAGAGAAATGCAAGGGCATATCAGTGGCATATGGGCCACTAGCCTGAACCATGCTTGCACATCAGGAATTAGTAAGTAGGGAGCACTTGATGATAATCTGGTAAAGTGATTAAATTAAAAGAAATTGGACGAAACTTTGGTGGAAAAGTTTAGGAGCACTGATTCTAGTCCAACATTCTTATATTGCAATTAACGGTCCTAAAGCTTAGAGGCTGTAAATTATTTAAATTCATTTATTCACTTATCCATTTACTTAGTGGTACATTCATAGGCAGTAGAGTATAGTGGATAAGAATGTGGTTCTGACGCCCGATTGCCTGGGTTTTGATCCCAGTTCTGCTTGTGACCTTCAGCAAGTTTCTTAATGTTTCTTTTTCTCGCTTTCCTCAACTATAAAATGGTGAGAATAGGACCTATCTCATAGGGTTATTGTGAGGATTAAGTAAGATAATGGATGAAAGTGTTATGTAAATATTAATTTATTATGATAAATTTATTCATCTGATGAATATTTGTTGAATAAATACCATGTGCCATGTATTGTCACTTCCCTCCTGGAGTTCATGGTTGAATGTTCAGAGACAGAAAATTGGCATAAGCTTTGAAATAATTTGTTACAATTTAGTTACATTCTGTCGGGAATTACAGGGTGGCATGAAGGAGGCTTTCATCTCTGTATCCTCATTTTAGTACAGAGTATGGCATATACTAAGTGCTCATTAAAATATGTCTGGAATTAACAAATAAGCATATAACTTGCCCCAAAATAATACTTATTTAATAGATAAGATGAACGAAAAGTAAAGTTATCTAATCTAGTGTTTCCAGTTCACTAAAATGCCTTCTTTAAATAGCTTTTTTAAGGTTTGAACTTAGAGTAGTAGATCCAGAATTCTAACTTTTATATGATAAGTATTAGTACATTTATGTTTATAAACTTAGGAAAAATATCGATAGAATATTATTATACTTTCGAACCATGACTTTTATGTGCTTCAAAATGAGTTTCTTCATTTGTAGTGTTTTTTCTTTTAATTATATGAATCTTTTGACTAGCAAGGGATGTTTCTGAAAGATAAGTAAACACTGAAAGGTGAAATGTTCTACTGCCCCCAGAACCTAACCAAACAGAGCCACCATTTAGCAGATCTCTGGGGCCTTCTCTAACGCTGATGGCAAACACATGAAGGAAAGCCAGGGCTCTCTGGAGCTCCTGGAGGAAATGGGGGAGGGATGTGCAAGTCTAGGTAGCTCAGTTCAAAGTGAAAGTTTACCCCAATAAACAGTGAAAAAAGATGTAATGATGCCAATAAAGCTTTTTCAAGATGCACTATATGTTCTCCTGACTTCTTAAATAGAATGTTCTGAAAATTCAGTGTCCAGTTGTAGCACAGTCAATTATAGCTAAAAAATCCTCCCTAACTGGAGTTGTAAAGAAAAGAGTGGGCCGGGCGCGGTGGCTCAAGCCTGTAATCCCAGCACTTTGGGAGGCCGAGGCGGGTGGATCATGAGGTCAGGAGATCGAGACCATCCTGGCTAACATGGTGAAACCCCGTCTCTACTAAAAATACAAAAAACTAGCCGGGCGTGGTGGCGGGCGCCTGTAGTCCCAGCTACTCGGAGGCTGAGGCAGGAGAATGGCGTGAACCTGGGAGGCGGAGCTTGCAGTGAGCCGAGATCGCGCCACTGCACTCCAGCTTGGGTGACACAGCGCGAGACTCCGTCTCAAAAAAAAAAAAAAGAAAAAAAAAGAAAAGAGTGGCCCCCGTCAATCTCTGTTTGTTCCTATTTCTCCCATGCATAATAATTTCCGAGATGTGTAAAATATGACATGACTGACAATGAGCAAACATATTTCTGGTTCCAGACATATAGTTACCCCAAATCAAGGCCAAATCAAGATCCATTATCTACTAAGTATACATGCTTCTATGGACATTACAGGGCAGAATATTTAACCTTTGAGATCTTTGGTGCTTAGTTTTTTTATAGGCACCCCTTGATGCAGATATTTGGCAGCACTTTGCTATTTGGTTATTATCAAGAACTAACATAGATGATTAAACCTTCAAAAGTCCATTTTGCTTGTGTTGTAGACTCCTCTGTTGTCCTTCGAAAGTCTGACCTATTAATACATCTCCTCACTCTTTACTTATTCCATTTTCCTTCCTGTCTCCCTCTCTGCTCCCTTATCTTTTCTCTATCTGCCTCTCATACTTTTTTTCTCTCCTACTCCTTCTCCTTCTTGTTCTTGTTCTTCTTCTTCCTTTACCTTCTCCCTATTTCCTTCCACTACTCATTCTCCTTTCCCCTTTTTTCCACCTTCCCTCCCTTTTACCCACACTGACTCCTCTTTCCCCATCAGCAGAAACCTACATAGTAGCTTTGGATCTTTGTCTACAGTTGTCCTGGCCTTTTTTGCTTGTATTTTATTTTATTTTTCCATAAGTTATTGGGGTACAGGTGGTATTTGATTTCATAAGTAAGTTCTTTAGTGGTGACTTGTGAGATCCTGGTGCACCCATCACTCAAGCAGTATACACTGCACTATATTTGTTGTCTCTTAAATGTATGAGTATGAGAGGGAGATAGAGAAAAGATAAGGGAGCAGAGAGTGAGAGATATGTGATATATATGATAGACATGTGATATATATGAAACTGTGATATAGATCACAGTTTCTTTATCACTCATTGATTGATGGGGATTTGGGTTGGTTCCACGATTTTGCAGTTGTGAATTGTACTGCTATAAATGTGTGTGCAAGCTTTTTGTTTTTTTTAAATAATGGCTTCTTTTCCTCTGGGTAGATATCCAGTAGTGGGATTGCTGGATCCAATGGTAGTTTAAGTCACAGGATTTCCTTAAGGTGTGTCTCTTAAGCCTGCCAACCATTTAGGACTTCAGATCTGGAGATAGAATGGTACAGATTTAAAGAAGAACTGATAAAAATAATCAAATACAAACTGCCAGTCAAAACTTGACAGCTTGCAAAAACGCTCTCCTAAAGAAAACAGAATTAATGCAGTGCAGCAGCATGAGGAGCTCTTAAAATTTCAAACTGACAGCCTCAGCTGCCAGGCAGGAGGAGAGACAATAGAAGCAGCTTGATTTAAACTTAGTGAAGTAAAAACACAACATTGGATCTGGGAAGAGTTGATGATAGCTAAACTAAAAATTAGAAAGTGGGTTCGAAACTTCCTGTGGGATCCCAGGCTTGGCCTGTCTTCCCACTCTGTGGACTCTGTGCCAGCAAACACATCTCCTTTTCATTTGTCAGCATTCTGTTTCTTGTTAGAGACCGGGATTCCCGGCAGTGGAAGAGACCAGCACTGCTTGATATGCAGGACCTGTGTTTCTGCATGGATCTCTGCATGCTTGGATCCTCATGCTGATGCTGCAGGAGATGCTGCGGGTTGTCCCAGCTACCTGGGTGGCATCTGAGAACAAGCCCTTGTCTCTTCCAAGAGGCAGTTCCCTCATGGTGCCTCCCCTCCCTGCACATTCCCAATATTCTTTGCCTTGGACTGTTTTCTTTCTTCCTGAATTTGCCTGAGCCACCTCTTCCCTTCACATGGCCAAAAAGTTAAGCATTAGGGCTCTGTTCCTTTTGTAGGAGAGGAGTGTTGGGGGACTGACTGGGAGGGGACAGGAGGGAGTCACCTGGGATGATGGAAATGTTCCATATCTTGACTGGAGTGGTGGTTATGTGAGGGGGTATGTGTAGGTAAACATTCATCTGGCTATATATTTAAGATCATGCACTTCACAGCAGGTAAGTTACTTCTTAAAAAAAATAAGAGGGTCTGAAACCAGTAGATCTGGGTTTGAATCCACTTAGGGTTGTGTGACCTCTACAAACATGAATAAATATAGTACCTGCCACACAGGTGTTTGTGTAGATGAAAGGAAACAAAAAGCACTCCGCCACGTGTGACATGCTGGGTATAGGGTTTCTACTCAACAATAGATTGCAAGTATCATTATTATATTTTGAGAATAGTAATCTCTGAGCATGGTAGTGATTGCAGCTTCTTTGATTTAAAATCCCTCTTAGCATATTGGAGCATCTGGAGACCATGCTTCGAGGCTTTAGCTCAGAGGTATGACTAAGTGGGTGTCTTAGGCACCAGGACAGGTTAACAGGTGAAAATTATTGAGCCAGAGGCCTCTGGGTGCTCTTTAAATTATACCAGCCAGGCAGCCCCAGTTGCCCAGCCCTTCCACACACGCTGGCACCACCTGGATTTCACACTCATTACAGCCACGTTTCTGGAGTCGTGGAGGCACATTTTTGATGAATTCATTTTTGGCAAAAATAACTCCATTCACAGGCAAAATATAAACTCTTGATCTGTCCACTCTAACATCAGTGCTATGACTAATGGCATTATCTCAATTCAGCAGTGAAAAATTCAAGGTTTTCTGATTCTTTGTCGACCACCATTAACATCTGTTTTACTATGTTGTTTTGATCACTCTCCAGGAAACAAATGGGTCCCTGGTATTCATTGCTGACCTCTACTTTGTATGTAACTACCTAGAAACCCATAGAACCACAGAATTTTGGAGCTCTGTGAGGTCTTGAAAATTAACTAAGTGAAAACCTCTTGCTTTACAGATGAAGCAGGACAAGTAATTTCCCCAAAGTTCATTCATTTTCAGAAAGTATTCAGCAACTGTGTGCCAGGATTTGTGGTAGACCCTGGATTACATAACCTGGCATGAAGAATTTCTTCCAGTTCTCTTCCAGAGGTCCCCCAAACCAGACTACTCTTGAATCAGTACTGCCTGATATGCATAAATATCTGTAATAAGCAACTTGAATAGAACAATAGCCTAAACAGTGTAGGATGGCTGGAGTGCTGAGTTAAGTCATCAAGGGAGAAGCAGGGGCTCAGCCAGCTGGCACTGAAACCATGTGGGCCTCTTGCCCAGGTGAGAACCTAAGGCCCACACACTGAGCTGGGTGGAGGGAACACAGCCTTCACCACTGCCTTGCCTGTTTTCCGCTTATGATCTCCTCTGCTGCATACAACTCTTTGGGGCATCACCTTTGTTTCCTGATTTCCTGATTTCAAGGCTTCTCTAGACAGTCATTCTGTTCTTAATTCAAGTACTTAAGTGTGCAGGAAACGGAAATGAAATACACAAGTAGATTGGCCCCGGTCTCCAAAGCCCCAAATCGGAGACACTGAGTCCATTTGCTGCAGGGCATTAAAGCACACTTTATCACTCTACAGGCAAGAGACCTAAACAAGCGAAGTGGACCAGGAAAAAGCGTCAAAGGCAATTAGAGAGATCTACCCTCCATCAGGGGACAGTAAATATTCTGCTCATTGGGTTTTTCCATGAGACACAGTGAACTCTGCATTGCCACATATTCAGATATTTCAGATAGGCCACAAATGTTGATTTTCTTAAGATGATGTTTCCCAGTTTTTAAAAATCACTCTGTGTGTCAAGTATAAAAACACCTGTGGGCTCCTGGGTTGCTTCCCCCCATCAACTGCTTCTCTAAGGGATGGCTCAGAGATGGTGTCTTCGACCATTCTGGCTGCCACCACCAAGTACCATAGACAGGATGGCTTGTAAAACAACAGAAATTTATTTCCATCCATTCTGGAGGCTGGAAGTCTGAGTTCAGGGAGCCAGCCAGGTGGGGTCTAGTGAGGGCTCTCTTCTGGGGTGCAGGCTGCTGACTTCTCGTATGCTCCCATGGCAAGCTCCCTTAGGACTCCTATAAAGACTCTGATCCAATTCATAAGGGCCCCATTCTCATGACCTCATCTAATTCAAATTATGTCCCATAGTCCCAACTTCCTTAATGCCATCACATTTGGGGGTAGAGTTTCCACATGTGAATTTGGTGGGGATACAACTTTCAGTCCATGACAGATACTATTTCAAATTCAAAGTCAGCAGAGGGACAGAGAATGAGAATGGGCTGAGAGATGTTTGGATGCTAGAGTCTGTACCTTACCTCTTGGTTTAGGACAGACAATGCCGATATTGATATTGTGAGAGCTTTGATCACAAAGAAGCTGAATTCCAGCCACAAAACTCACCTCTCCCTTTGGGAAAGTAATTTATGCAATCTGAACCTCTTCTTCTCTATTGGTGATATGGGCTCATGCCATCTTCTGAGAGATTTGTCATTGAATCAATTAACTCAGGGTTGTTGAGTTACTCCATTTGGTCACTTACTCATTCAAATCTTTACTAAGAATCTACCATGTTGCATGCTTGAAATCGGTAATGAGCAGAATAAACACAGCCCTAGGTCTCAAAGAGAACACCATGGAGAGGGGAAGACAATTTAGAAAGCAGTAAGCATGCAGGGTGAAAGAGTGGTGTTGGGGGTGGAGAGTACCACGGAAGCCACTTGCAATTGGACCTTGGACCGTTGCTGGCCTTGTCTTCTTCCCCTCTCCCATGGCTTATGGTGTTCTTGCCACACTGGACTCCGAGCTACCTCCTGAGCACACCGTCCTCTTCATGCCAATCTCTTTTTTGTCTTTGTTGTTTACTCTGCTGAAATAACCTTTCACCAGATATTTGCAGGGCTGCTCCTTTACGATGTCCTCCAACAGTCCTAATCTAAAATAGCAGCCCCAAGTCCTTTGCTAGTCTGCCCCGTGACTCTGCTTTATATTTTTATAGCACTCGCCACCACCTGACATTCTAGTGCATATTTGTTTTGTTGTTGTTATTGTTCATTGTCTAACTGCTCCACTGAACTGTAAGCCCCATGAGAGCCTGTACTTTTGTCTACTTTGTTCACTGCCCCAAATCCAGTGCCAGATCAGAGCCTAGATCCTGGTTTTATTCATCAAACATTTGCAGAATGAATGAAGGAAGGAAACACACAGGGGAACCTAATTTAGGTTCAGGGAAAGTTTCCTAGCAAAGGAGATGTTTAAGCCAATGAATTGGCCAGATAAAGAAGTTATTTAGGCAAAGAAGGGAATACAAAAGTATTTTGGGCAGAAAACACAGCATGTGGGGAGTCCTGGAGATGAGTAAGAGCTTCTTCACAGCAGCGAAAGAAGTTGAGTGTGGCCGGTGACAAAGCGTGGAAAGGGTGGAGTAAGGGAGAGGGCTGTGAGTGGGGAGCCAGAGGGCTGGAGTAGAGAGCCCTGGAAGACCTGAGAAGGAGTTTGAACTTTATTCCACCAGCAGAGGGATGCAAAATGGTACAACTATGTTGGAAAACATTTCTGCATTTCCTTATCAAGTTAAATCTGCCTTTACCATACAACTAGAAATACCACTCCTAGGTATTAAGTGAAATGTTAACTTACATTCCACAAAACATTCTATGAGAATGTTTTAAAAAGCTCTATTCTTAATCACCAAAAAGAATAGTTCTATATTTTTAATGCTGTGATTACCTGACTGTGTGTTTGTCAAAGTTTACACAATTATGCATTCAAAAGAGTTATTTTCACTGCATGGATATTACTCTTTAAAGAAAAAAACATGGGATATGGATACTACTCTTTAATTTTTGAGAAAAAAGCATGGGAAATTATTAGAAGGTTTTCCATGGAGAAGTAGCTCTGTCAGGTTTGTGTTTCCAAAAGATCACCTTGTCTGGAGGACAACAAGAATGGAAACAGAAAAACCAAAGAGATGTCTATAACAGTGGAGGAGGCAAGAGATAACAGTGGCTCCCACTATGCTGGTAAAAGTGGAGATGCAGGGAGCGCACCCAAGATGGCCAAATAGGAACAGCTCCAGCCTCCAGCTCCCAGCGTGAGTGACACAGAAGACGGGTGATTTCTGCATTTTCAACCGAGGTACTGGGTGCATCTCACTGGGGTGTGTTGGACAGTTGGTGCTGGTCCACGGGTGCAGCCCGATCAGCAACAGCTGAAGCAGGGCGAGGCATCGCCTCACCTGGGAAGTGCAAAGGGGAAGGGAATTCCTTTTCCTAGCCAAAGGAAAGTGAGACCCACAACACCTGGAAAATCAGGTAACTCCCACCCTAATACTGCACTTTACCAAGGGTCTTAGCAAACGGCACACCAGGAGATTATATCCCACACGTGGCCCAGAGGGTCCCACGCCCACGGAGCCTCCCTCATTGCTTGCACAGCAGTCTGAGATCTAACTGCAAGGCAGCAGTGAGATTACGGCAGGGGCGTCTGCCATTGCCGAGGCTTAAGTAGGTAAACAAAGCCTCTGGGAAGCTCGAATTGGGTGGAGCCCACCACAGCTCAAGGAGGCCTGCCTGCCTCTGTAGACTCCACCTCTGGGGACAGGGCATAGCTAAACAAAAAGCAGCAGAAACCTCGGCAGAGGTAAATGTCCCTGTCTGACAGCTTTAAAGAGAGCAGTGGATCTCCCAGCACAGAGATTGAGATCTAAGAATGGACAGACTGCCTGCTCAAGTGGGTCCCTGACCCTGAGTAGCCTATCTGGGAGACTTCCCCCACTAGGTGCAAACCAACACCTCACACCTCACATGGCTGGGTACATCCCTGAGAGGAAGCTTCCAGAGCAAGAATCAGACAACAACACTCACTGTTCAACAATATTCTATCTTCTGCAGCCTCTGCTGCTGATACCCAGGCAAACAGGGTCTGGAGTGGACCTCAAGCAAACTACAACAGACCTGCAGCTGAGGGTCCTGACTGTTAGAAGGAAAACTAACAAACAGAAAGGACACCCACACCAAAACCCCATCAGTACGTCACCATCACCAAAGACCAAAGGCAGATAAAACCACAAAGATGGGGAAAAAGCAGTGCAGAAAAGCTGGAAATTCAAAAATCAGAGCACATCTCCCCCTCAAAGGAATGCAGCTCATCGCCAGCAATGGAACAAAGCTGGACAGAGAATGACTTTGACAAGTTGAGAGAAGAAGGCTTCAGTCGATCAAACTTCTCAGAACTAAAGGAGGAACTATGTAACTAGCTCAAAGAAACTAAAAACCTTGAAAAAAGATTTGATGAATGGCTAACTAGAATAACCAATGGAGAGAAGTCCTTAAAAGAACTGAAAGAGATGAAAACCATAACACGAGAACTACGTGACAAATGCACAAGCTTCAGCAACTGACTCAATCAACTGGAAGAAAGAGTATCAGAGATTGAAGATCAAATGAATGAAATGAAGTGAGAAGAGAAGTGTAGAGAAAAAAGAGTAAAAAGAAATGAACAAACCCTCCAAGAAATATGGGATTATGTGTAACGACCAAATCTACATCTGATTGGTGTGCCTGAAAGTGACAGGGAAAATGGAACCAAGTTGGAAAACACTCTGCAGGATATCATCCAGGAGAACTTCCCCAACCCAGTAAGGCAGGCCAACATTCAAATTCAGGAAATACAGAGAACACCACAAAGATATTCCTTGAGAAGAGCAACTCCAAGACACGTAATTGTCAGATTCACCAAAGTTGAAATGAAGAAAAAAATGTTAAGGGCAGCCAGAGAAAAAGGTTGGGTTACCCACAAAGGGAAGCCCATCAGACTAACAGCAGATCTCTCGGCAGAAACTCTACAAGCCAGAAGAGAGTGGGGGCCAATATTCAACATTCTTAAAGAAAGGAATTTTCAACCCAGAATTTCATATCCAGCCAAACTAAGTTTCATAAGTGAAGGAGAAATAAAATCCTTTACAGACAAGCAAATGCTCAGAGATTTTGTCACCACCAGTCCTGCCCTACAAGAGATCCTGAAGGAAGCACTAAACATGGAAAGGAACAACAGGTACCAGCCATCACAAAAACATGCCAAAATGTAAAGTCCATCGATGCTAGGAAGAAACTGCATCAACTAACGAGCAAAATAACCAACTAATATCATAATGACAGGATCAAGTTCACACATAACAATATTAACCTTAAATGTAAATGGACTAAATGGTCCAAATAAAAGACACAGACTGGCAAATTGGATAAAGAGTTAAGACCCATCAGTTTGCTGTATTCAGGAGACCCATCTCACATGCAGAGACATACATAGGCTCAAAATAAAGGGATGGAGGAAGATCTACCAAGCAAATGGAAAACAAAAAAAATCAACAGTTGCAATCCTGGTCTCTGATAAAACAGACTTTAAGCTATCAAAGATCAAAAGAGACAAAGAAGGTCATTACATAATGGTAAAGGGATCAATTCATCAGGAAGAGCTAACTATCCTAAATATATATGCACCCAATACAGGAGCACCCAGATTCATAAAGCAAGTCCTTAGAGACTTACAAAGAGACTTAGACTCCCATACAATAATAATGGGAGATTTCAACACCCCACTGTCAATATTAGACAGATCAATGAGACAGAAAGTTAGCAAGGATATCCAGGATTTGAACTCAATTTTGCACCAAGCAGACCTAATAGACATCTACAGAACTCTCCACCACAAATCAACAGAATATACATTCTTCTCAGCACCACATCACACTTATTCCAAAATTGACTACATAGTTGGAAGTAAAACACTCCTCAGCAAATGTAAAAGAACAGAAATTATAACAAGCTGTCTCTCAGACCACAGTGCAATCAAACTAGAACTCAGGACTAAGAAACTCAATCAAAACCGCTCAACTACATGGAAACTGAACAACCTGCTCCTGAATGACTACTGGGTACATAACAAAATGAAGGCAGAAATAAAGATGTTCTTTGAAACCAATGAGAACAAAGATACAACATATCAGAATCTCTGGGACATATTTAAAGCAGTGTGTAGAGGGAAATTTATAGCACTAAATGCCCACAAGAGAAAGCAGGAAAGATCTAAAATTGACACCCTAACATCACAATTAAAAGAACTAGAGAAGCAAGAGCAAACACATTCAAAAGCTAGCAGAAGGCAAGAAATAACTAAGATCAGAGCAGAACTGAAGGAGATAGAGACACAAAAACCTTTCCAAAAAATCAATGAATCCAGGAGCTGGTTTTTTGAAAAGATCAACAAAATTGATAGACCACTAGCAAGACTAATAAAGAAGAAAAGAGAGAAGAATCAAATAGATGCAATAAAAAATGATAAAGGGGATATCACCACTGACCACACAGAAATACAAACTACCATTAGAGAATACTATAAACACCTCTATGCAAATAAACTAGAAAACCTAGGAGAAATGGACAATTTCCTGGACACTTACACTCTCCCAAGACTAAACCAGGAAGAAGTTGAATCCCTAAATAGACCAATAGCAGGCTCTGAAATTGAGGCAATAATTAATAGCCTACCAACCAAAAAAAGTCCAGGACCAGACGGATTCACAGCTGAATTCTACCAGAGGTACAAGGAGGAGTTGGTACCATTCCTTCTGAGACTATTCCAATCAATAGAAAAAGAGGGAATCCTCCCTAACTCATGTTATGAGGCCAAAATCATCCTGACACCAAAGTCTGACAGAGATACAACAAAAAAAGATAATTCTAGACCAATATCCCTGATGAATATTGATGCAAAAATGCTCAATAAAATACTGGCAAACCAAATCCAGCAGCACATCAAAAAGCTTATCCACCATGATCAAGTGGGCTTCATCCCTGGGATGCAAGGCTGGTTCAACATTCGCAAATCAATAAACGTAATCCAGCATATAAACAGAACCAAAGACAAAAACCACATAATTATCTCAATAGATGCAGAAAAGGCCTTTGACAAAATTCAACAGCCCTTCATAATAAAAATTCTCAATAAATTCGGTATTGATGGAACATATCTCAAAATAATAAGAGCTATTTATGACAAAGCCACAGCCAATATCATACTGAATGGGCAAAAACTGGAAGCATTCCCTTTGAAAACTGGCACAAGACAGGGATGCCCTCTCTCACCACTCCTACTCAACATAGTATTGGAAATTCTGGCTAGGGCAATCAGGCAAGAGAAAGAATAAACGGTATTCAGTTAGGAAAAGAAGAAGTCAAATTGTCCCTCTTTGCAGATGACATGATTGTATATTTAGAAAACCCCATTGTCTCAGCCCAAAATCTCCTTAAGCTGATAAACAACTTCAGCAAAGTCTCAGGATACAAAATCAATGTGCAAAAATCACAAGCATTCTTATACACCAGTAACAGACAAACAGAGAGCCAAATCATGAATGAACTCCCATTCACAATAGCTTCAAAGAGAATAAAATACCTAGGAATCCAACTTACAAGGGATGTAAAGGACCTCTTCAAGGAGAACTACAAACCACTGCTCAGTGAAATAAAAGAGGACACAAACAAATGGAAGAACATACCATGCTCATGGGTAGGAAGAATCAATATTGTGAAAATGGCCATACTGCCCAAGGTAATTTATAGATTCAATGCCATCCCCATCGAGCTACCAATGACTTTCTCCACAGAATTGGAAAAAACTGCTTTAAAGTTCATATGGAACCAAAAAAGACCCCGCATTGCCAAGACAATCGTAAGCCAAAAGAACAAAGCTGGAGGCATCATGCTACCTGACTTCAAACTATACTACAAGGTTACAGTAACCAAAGCAGCATGGTACTGGTACCAAAACAGAGATATAGACCAATGGAACAGAACAGAGCCCTCAGAAATAATACCACACATCTACAGCCATCTGATCTTTGACAAACCTGAGAAAAACAAGAAATGGGGAAAGGATTCCCTATTTAATAAATGGTGCTCAGAAAATTGGCTAGCCATAAGTAGAAAGCTGAAACTGGATCCTTTCCTTACTCCTTATACGAAAATTAATTCAAGATGGATTAGAGACCTAAATGTTAGACCTAAAATCATAAAAACCCTAAAAGAAAACCTAGGTAATACCATTCAGGACATAGGCATGGGCAAGGACTTCATGTCTAAAACACAAAAAGCAATGGCAACAAAAGCCAAAATTGACAAATGGGATCTAATCAAACTAAAGAGCTTCTGCACAGCAAAAGAAACTGCCATCAGAGTAAACAGGCAACCTACAGAATGGGAGAAAATTTTTGCAATCTACTCATCTGACAAAGGGTTAATATCCAGAACCTACAAATAACTCAATCAAATTTACAAGAAAAAAGCAAACAACCCCATCCAAAAGTGGGCAAAGGATATGAACAGACACTTCTCAAAAGAAGACATTCATACTGCCAACAGACACATGAAAAAATGCTCATCATCACTCGCCATCAGAGAAATGCAAATCAAAACCACAATGAGATACCATCTCACACCAGTTAGAATGGCAATCATTAAAAAATCAGGAAACAACAAGTGCTGGAGAAGATGTGGAGAAATAGGAACACTTTTACACTGTTGGTGGGACTGTAAACTAGTTCAACCATTGTAGAAAACAGTGTGGCGATTCCTCAAGGATCTAGAACTAGAAATACCATTTGACCCAGCCATCCCATTACTGGGTATATACCCAAAGGATTATAAGTCATGCTGCTGTAAAGACACATGCACACGTATGTTTATTGCAGCACTATTCACAATAGCAATGACTTGGAATCAACCCAAATGTCCATCAGTGACAGACTGGATTAAGAAAATGTGGCACATATACACCATGGAATACTATGCAGCCATAAAAAAGAATGAGTTCGTGTCCTTTGTAGGGACATGGATGAAGCTGAAAACCATCATTGTCAGCAAACTATCACAAGAACAGAAAACCAAACACCACATGTTCCCACTCATAGGTGGGAATTGAACAATGAGATCACTTGGACACAGGAAGGGGAACATCACACACCATCCTATTGTGGGGAGGGGGTGGGGGGAGGGATAGCATTAGGAGATATACCTAATGTAAATGACGAGTTAATGGGTGCAGCACACCAATATGGCACACGTATACATATGTAACAAACCTGCACGTTGTGCACATGTACCCTAGAACTTAAAGTATAATAAAAACATAAATAAATAATAAAATAAAAAGAGTTATTTTCCAAAAAAAAAAAAAAATAGTGGAGATGTAAGGAGTAGAGGACTTGAGAAATATTTAGGAAGCAGAATTGACAGGAATTCGCAATTAATTAGATGTGGGAAATGAGAAAGAGGGAGGAGTCAAGAATGATGCTGAGGAATTTGGCTTGGGGGCATCTGGGAAAGTACTGGTGCCACGGAGCACACAGGAGGAGGAGGAACAGGCTCTGGCAAGCACATGGTATGAGGATAAAGTGAGATAACAGCAGTCAGGTACACGTCAGAGGTGTACTTAATGTTGTCACTGCTGGATTGGGGTTGTTCAGTCTTATTTAGCTAAGTAGCGAAGTAGCACATGCCTGAGTGCTCACTTCTAAGGGCCTCTTTGCAGCCATAAAATCCACCTGTCTTATTAGTTGTCCTTGTAATTTCACCTTCTGTACACTCTCACCAGAACACTCTCATCTTCCAAACTCAGCGCTGCTCATGTGGGTGATCAAGCCATGGTGTCAGCTCAATTTGTGCAGGTCCAGCCACATCATTAGGACAGTTATTAAGTCAGATGGTGGACCATTCCTCAGGTCCATCCCTAATTTCATGGCATTTTTTTTTTCTGTATCTGTACAAATGCCCTAGTAAAGAGATCTGTCTGTCTACCCTCCCAGAGCCTTTAGCACCTGCACTTGGTGTGGCTTGGGGAGTTTTGACTCCACAGAGGAACGACAAACCTCCACACTCCCCTCTGCTTTGTCAGCTCCTTTTATTCTCTGGCCCAGATAAAGCTGGATTGTGCAAATGCAGCCAAACCACCTTCTACTATTTTCATGTGGCCCCAATTCCTTGTGGTCTGGCCTGGCAAGGAGGAACCCAGAGTGAACGAGTGTGGCTCCTGGAGACTGTAGATTTCTCTCAGAACATTGACAATTCCCAACCAATGTCATATTATTGATCCTGAAAATATTTTTGTGAAGTTAATTGGAAACTCTTGCTTATATTTAAGAATAGGGGGCCAGGCGTGATGGCTCACACCTGTAATCCCAGCACTTTAGGAGGCCAAGGTGGGCTGATCATGAGGTCAGGAGGTCGAGACCATCCTGGCTAACACGATGAAACCCTGACTCTACTAAAAATACAAAAATTAGCCAGGCGAGGTGGCGGGCGCCTGTAGTCCCAGCTGTTCTGGAGGCTGAGGCAGGAGAATGGCATGAACCTGGGAGGCGGACCTTGCAGTGAGCCGAGAAAGCACCACTGCACTCCAGCCTGGGCAACAGAGCGAGACTCTCTCTCTCTCTCTCTCTCTCTATATATATATATATATGAAGAATAAGGAAACTGAAAACCCAGAGACATTCTGGATAAATCAGCCTAGATTCTAACTGAAGATAATGGCAGAGTGTTGGTTTCTTACCCTTGCCTTAGAGGCACGTGGCAACTTTACTGGCTTTGTAAATGTCAGATTCAATGAAATTGCTTTATAATGGTTACCTCTTGGTGGGTGGGATTGTGGGATGGTTTTGATGCTCTTTATGATTGTGTGTTCTGTTTTTTCCATAGTAAGCATGTGTTACTTTTATAATTGGGAAGAAAACGCAAGAAACTATTAACAAACAGCATGCATAGTATGAAACCATTTTTAAAGAAACAAGTACATGTGAGACTATGCATCCAAATGTTTGCAGCAGGCAGTCAGCAGGTCTGTCTGAAAATATGGGTGATTTTTCTTTTCTTCTTCATGCTTTCTGTGTTTTTCCAGTTTTCTGTGATAAATGCAAATAACTTCTGTAATCGGAAAAATATAAACTGTTCTTTAAAAAATCCCGCATAACTTTCTCTCCTTGATTAAGTCAGTAGGACTCGGAGGGTGAGGAAACCTGGCTTCGTCCTGACCCTGAAAGTAATTGGCTCTGTGAGCTGAGGCAAATCCATTCAGAATGATCCATTTCCATGGCTTTAAACAGGGGTAATGATATCAGTGCAATCTATCCCCTCATCAGTGTCAGCCCTGATGAGCTAATGCATGGGAAAGCATTTGGAAAGAAGATACATAACTGCATTCCACAACTGGAACTGCTGTCCCATAAATATTCTGTTAAATATTATTAAAGCAACATGTTGCAATTTGAAAGCACTTTATTTTTATTTTAAGGAAACAGACTAAATCACAGCTATTAAACCAATCTCCTGTACTTTGGCATTTCTTGTGCCAACTGACATCATGTGAGAGCAGAAGGGAAAAAGGTTTGTCCTTATATGCCTGGGTATCTTGCCACCATCCGAGGAGGTGGCACTGGGAAGGCCAAGGGTCCTTGGGGGCACAGGAAGCCAGGCACTGCCCACTGTAGCATGGTTTCTCCCTTTGTCTCTGTCGTGGTCTGGTTTGAACAGGAATTCTGGGAATGCTGCGCCACTGTGCCTCTGAGTCTTGCTAGTCACCATGCCCAAATCTTCCACAAAGGTAGAAAATCAGACCCTCTTGGCTGCACACGGACAGAAAATCTATGGCTGAGACGGTTCCATCAGGGAACTAAAGCTATTGTTCGCTTCCAGTTAAAAGTCATGCAATTATCAATGTTCAGTCATATAATTTTATGACTATGATGATTCACACAGATTCTCTGTAAGAAAAAAAAAATGACACAGAGAGAACAGCTTATAGATCTCTCGGATATATAGCTACATGCATCACAGAAGGCGAGAGATTTATTTCTTTGAATTTGAAGATCCGCCGGGCATTTAAAAATATATTATTAGGGAGGTGCTGCCCCCTATTCTCTCCTCGGGGGTAGAAATGGGAATCATTTAGTGTGGGAACTCAACTCATTTCAAGTGTTCTGTGGCTGAACACTAGTGGAGGAGGGGAGGGCTTCTTTCAAATGCTTCTATTCTGATCACACTTTTGTTAAGTTTTTCTATTGTTAAATGACTCATATATTGGTGGAACTGAGAGTGCTTGAATCACTTTTCAGTATTGTACCTGGTTTATGTTTTTCCATATGTCTAAAAGAAATAAAAAGTAGTTTCCCCACTTCTTAAGCAATTTAGGAATGATCCTAGCGTTAGAGGAAACAAACAGAGGTTAAGTTTGTGAATCTTAAAAACTAAACATTGGGGCTGGGGGTGGTGGCTCACACCTGTGATCCTAGCACTTTGGGAGGCTAAGATGGGCAGATCGCTTGAGGTCAGGAGTTCGAGACCTGCCTGGGCAACATGAAGAAACCCTGTCTCTACTAAAAATACAAAAATTAGCCAGGCGTGATTGTGCGCGCCTGTAATCCCAGCTACTCGGGTGGCCGAGGCACGAGAATCGCTTGAACCCAGGAGGCAGAGGTTGCAGTGAGCCAAGATGGCACCACTGCACTCCAGCCTGGGCGACAGAGTGAGACTCTGTCTCAAAAAAAGAAAAAAGAAATCAACAAACAAAAACAAAAACAAACCCTGAATGTTAGAAGATATCTTGGGGTAATTTGATGATTCTCAGTGAGTGTAAGCAGGACTGTGTTCAAGCCAACCTGGAGAGGTTGCTGTCTCTCTTTCTCTGTCACAGGATATCTATAGGATGGGTGCTGGTCTTGATTCAGCATCCAAAGCTGAGGGCAATAGATATTAGAACATGTTCAGGACTTGCTAAGAGGCTGGAACCACTTTTGTCACTCATAGAGCACCACACACCTTCACCTACATAGAAAGAAGGCAATAATGGGCCGGGTGCGGTGGCTCACACCTGTAATCCCAGCACTTTGGGAGGCCAAGGCGGGTGGATCACCTGAGGTCAGGAGTTCAAGACCAGCCTGGCCAACATGGTGAAACTCTGTCTCTACTAAAAATGCCAAAAAAATTTAGCCGGGTATAGTGGCGAGTGCCTATAATCCCAGCTACTCAGGAGGCTGAGGCAGGAGAATTGCTTGAACCCGGGAGGCGGAGGTTGCAGTGAGCCGGGATCGTGCCATTGCACTCCAGCGTGGGCAACAAGAGCAAAACTCCTCACAAAAAAAGAGAAGAAAAGGAAAGAAAAAAGGCAATAACGATGCTAGAAGGTTAGGGAGGGAGAATTCCTCTGAATACAGAATGTTTCCTCCCCTCCTCTTACTCAAAGTAAGTGTATGATGGGAGGGGAGGGGAAGTGAAGGCGCTGGTCAGCAGGAGAATATCTCTTAATCTTGCCCACCTATCCCAAAGCAAGTTGCTTGCAGACTGCAGAAACCCAAGGCTGTTATGGGATCAGAGAGAATGCTTAGGAAAATTCAGCAGATGTTCCCCAGGGTTGGGAGGGCACAGAGCCTGCAAAAATCCAAAGCGGGAGGCTGATGAAACTAGCCTCGATAGTGGGTAATAGAGAGAGCTAAAGGGAAAGCAAATAGCATTTTCACCGGAGGTGGGAGAGATGGGTGTCATTCATGGGGCAGGAAGGACTCCTCAAATGACAGCCAGACTCTGGCTGCCTTGAAAGGACACAGGCCCCACCAGTCCAGTCCCACTTGCAGAGACTAGCCAGCCCAGCAGAGAGACTGGTGGGTAAACTGTCATGTAGGAGCTGAAGAGGTTTCGGGGAGATGTCCCCTGCAAGGAGGTCTCCAACAAACCAACAAAACTGGGAGGATGAAAGTAAAAGCCAGGGTTTGCCATGTAGGTGGCACCAAGTCCGTACTGCAGCAGTGCTCCTCACGTAAGACTTTCTGCTTCTTCTCCTCTCTCTGTCCCCTTGCCCTGGTTCTGGAGGAGTTCAATGCAGCAGAGGAAGTTGGGGGAGGGTGTCACAGGTGAATAAAGAACCAATCAATACCCTCTGCTCTTCCCTAATGCAAGTATCTGAGCCTGAGTCAGGCCCGAAATGGCAGAGGAGAGGAGCTTTGAAGCACATGAGAAACTGAAGTTTGGGTTTAGAGGAACTAGACTTTGTGATACCTGAAAATAAGACCTGCTTGGGATGTGACAGTAACCAGAAGGGGATGGCTGCCTGAGATACTCTTCAGGTGTGGGGAAGAGAGATCTGATGGAGAAGTCAAACAGAAGTCCACGGATGAGAGAAAAATTAGTTTCAGGAGCTGCCAGGCCAGCCTCACAATATTTCATTTACCTGAGCAAAGATTGCAGGGAGAGAGGTCTTTGTATGCCACGATTTTGTGAAATTTTTGGAGGTGTGCAGTCTTGGGACTTGACCTATAGAAATACTCCTTTAATTTCTATAATACTCGCCTTCTCTCTTTTTTGCAAGCCTCTGGCTGTGATAACCTTGCCTCGGCTATTAATATTTCTGAATCTGAAGAACTTTTCTATCCCACTTACCAGACAGAATTTGATGGTAAGAACAGTCTAGATAGTCCAGAATGTAAAACTGAGACTTTTAAAGTTAGTTTTCTGTTGAAATACATATTTAGAATTTGTAAAATATAACCAGGAAGGCTTTCTCAGAAAAGCAGATTCAGTTTTTATAGAATTCATACTATTTGATAACTAACGGAACAGTGACTGAGACACCAAACTCAGTCTGGTTCTGTCCTTTTTAATTGTACAACCTTGAAAAAATTACACAACCTCTCCTCACCCTATTTCCTCTTTTTTAATAATAGTAATAGGTACCCACCTTATAGCCAGGAGGACTAAATGAATGAATACATGGACAGTGGTAAAGACAGTGTCTGGTGACTTGGTAAGGACTTAGGACTGTTAACTATCATTGTAGACACTGTAGGAACCTACGTCATATCTTCTTGGCCTACACCAGAATAGCCTGTGATCATTCCCATGCACATCTACAGCTTCCTGCCTCTTCCTTCTCTTCCTAAGGGTGTTCTCTGGCAGCAGGAGTGAGCTCAGTTCAAGTACAAGGCAGTCAGAGTGCTGGGCGTTACCACCACAGATGAGACTTCTAATCAATGAGGGATGGGAGGTGGAAGATAAATGCCCCAGATCCCCTACCTTTCATTGAGTGGATTCTGAGCCATATTCCACCCAGTCTCTCAGGGAATCCCCTCCATTCCAGTTGCCCAAGACAGTAACCCATTCATCATGCGTCCTGTATCCACTTACATCTCCTCGAGGCCTCACATCTCCACTCCCTTGTCATGTCTCCTGAGATTGCCTCTCAAATAAACAACTTAAACCCAACTTAGTGGGGAACCTTGAGGGAACCAAACCTAAGACAGCCCTTTTTTAGGTAAGTCTGCTAAGTTGTTAAAATTCTATTTTATACATTTTTCATATCACCTACAACATATAAGAATTGTGGAATTCACAACTAGAGCTCAAATACTTGTTGATTTTTATTTTCTATTTTTATTTATTTATTTTTTGAGGCAGAGTCTCACTCTGTTGCCTAGGCTGGAGTGCAGGGGTGTATAATCTTGGCTCACTACAACCTGCACCTCCTGGGTCCCAGCGATTCTCCTGCCTCAGCCTCCCGAGTAGCTGGGATTACAGGTGCTCGCCAGCATGCTCAGCTAATTTTTGTATTTTTAGTAGAGGCAAGTTTTCACCATGTTGGTCAGGCTGGTCTTGAACTCCTGAACTCAAATGATCCATTCACCTTGGCCTCCTAAAGTGCTAGGATTACAGGTGTGAGACACCGCACCTGGCCACTTGTTGATTTTTAAATCTAGATCTCTGTTATTCAGTATCTCTCCCTGCATCTCCACAAGCTTGTAATTAGAACTCTATCCTCAGAACTTCAGATGGATGCATAATTATCCTTTTTTTAAGATTCCTACTCAAAGCACTCTAGGACCCTAAAAAGGGTTGTTTTTGCTCATCCTGTGCTCCTAGAGCAAAACCCAGTATCTGGCAATACTAATATTCAAAAACAAACAAACAAACAAACAAACTCTACTGCCTTACCAACCATAGCCTTATTCTTTACATTACATTGAAATCTAACTTGTTACAAATTAAGCTCCAAATAATGAGAAAGCATCAGCAAACTTTATATATTATACATTAATGTCTATCAAATACGTAAGTCTAATAATTGTGTTGAGATGGTCTGGACCTGTGCTGTCCAATAAGGTATGAAACACCTGTGGCTACTGAGCACTTGTGATATGCCTTAAAAATAAAGTGTACCCAAGATTTTAAAGACTTAGTACCAAAAAAAGAATGTAAGCTACTTTATTGCTATTTTTTTAAATATATTACATGCTGAAATATTTTTGACATATTGGGTTAAATAAAATACCTTATTAAAATTTATTTCACTTATTTATTTTGACTCTTTTTAATGTGACTACTAGAAAGTATAAAATTACCCATGTGGTTACATTATATTTCTATGGGACAGTGCTGGTCTAGAGAGTTCTCACACCCATACCTATCAAGGATCACTCTTTTCAACTGCCTTTCATGCATGGCAGTTTTCTTAGCCTCTGACTGAACATTGTATGGCCCATGGGCCTGTCCCAGAGGCTAGATACCTGAAGGTTCGATACTGCCTGCTGCTTGAGGCTGGGCTAGGGGCAACATGCCATGAGGAAGAGCAAATACAATGAGAGCCCGTGTCCTACCTGTTGGTCTTGTGCACATTTGTATTGGATCCCAGAGAGGGAGTGAAGTAGTTAAAGCCATAATATATCAGTAACAAATCATAGGAATCCAATACCTGTGTCTTTGTTCAAATGACTCTACTTTAATTTGGTTGATTGGCTGATTTCTGGCATGTGGTGTGCCTAAATAGTATAATTTCCTCTTGACTCAATTGAATAATTTGAGAATTTGGAATCCAGAGACATGCTTGAGTGTAGGCCATGCATTTTCTAGCCCTTGAGCAAGTTATTTTACCTTCCTAAGCCTTGGTTTCCAACTCTGTAAAACAGGGATAGTGATACTTGACTGTGTATTGCACAGAATTACTACAAGGAGCAAATCCGAGAGTGGGCACCTTAGATTTATGTGGACTAGACCCTAGGATGAGTTCTTAAAATGATAGTAGTTGAAGGAGCTACAGAAGATTTGACTTCTGAATAATTGAAATATCCCAGAGAGCATCCAGTGGCTGATGAACTGTTCTTCTTCTCTCTGTTGACTTCTCTTTGTGACTCAACACAAAGTCCATGGTACAGTATACACCAGAATACGTGTTATTGTTGAATGAGCTTAAATAAGTGTATATGCAACATATTGGTTAGTAAGAGAACTATTCCTATGGGTTGTTTGTTTTTATAGTTATGCACACATTTTCATTCTTGAGAACCCCAAGGAACAAAATGTTATTGGCATCCTCTGCAGAAACAAAGAACAGCTGCATTTGTCTGGGACATTTCCCAAGCTGCTCCTTCCCCTATGTGTGAAAGATGCTGTTGATCTATTGACCTAACAATGAGGAGAGAGACTGAGTTCCTACCACTCTCCTTCACAAACACTCGTGCAGAACCGGGTATGCCACATGGATACTCTAGGGTGTCTTATGACCCCATAGCAATGCTGTTCAGTAAAGCATTACCTGCACTAGCTTTCCCCAAAACACACAGTGGAGACCATGGAGCCCCAGTGGAGGAAAGACCTGGAACATCCCTCCTTCTACCAGCAGTGGTCTCCTTCTGACAATTGATGCCATACAGAGTGTGAAGCTGGTAGAGTCTTGAGTGGTGATTCTCAGCTCTGGCTGCCCATTAGAATCTTTGGGACGGATTTTGAAAACACCCAATGTCCAGGCCTTGATCCTGATGTTCTGATTTAAGTGAATTGGAACAGGGTGTTGGTACTTGGAGCTTTATAAAGCTCTCTAGGGTTGAGAATCACTGGTCTAAAATCAGGACTAGAAGCCCTGTCTCTCAATTTCTCATTCAGATAATTGGTGAAAATATGGGCTTCAGACTCAGATATCTTTGTATGTAGAATTCTGACTTATTTGTTCATTAATTCAGTGCTTGAATGAACTATTGAAATTCTCAATTTCCTTGTTTCTAAAATGGAATAACACTTATCTCAGAGCATTTTTAGAAAAATTAAGTGTCAAGACTTATGTCTATTTATTGTAAGCAACTTGAGGATAGGGACCCTCTGGTAATATATATAACATTTAATTGAATAACTGTGATGTGTCAGATGCTATACTAGACACAGCAAAGGCAGCGATTATACTATCTCACTTAAGCCTCACAAGACAACTATATGTGAAATAAAGAACAATTCTGTGAGATGAAGAAAATAAGATACAGAGAAGTCCACTGTGGCTGCCCAGGATCTCACAGGCTACAGCAAAGCTAGGATTTGGACTTCCATTTTTCTGATTTGAGAGTTCATTATTTTAATTGATGCACTACAATGTCTCCCTAGCCTGTGCTAAATGCTGCATCATTAGCCCCTAGCACGATGCCTGCCGTGTGAAAGGTACTTAATAACATGCAACAAATGGATACAAATGAAAAGATGTAAATTAATGAATGAAACACCTAGGTCATGGTAGACAGGTAACGTTAGTTCTCTTCTCTATTGATTAAATCTCTCCATTAGTCTATCACATAAAAAGGGTTTATTTTCATCAGAGGCAGCATCCAATAAGGGAAATTATAACATACCTTATATTATTGCTGTTGCAAAATGTGAAACTAGACTTGCAGCAAATCAATCCCATTCTTTCATATACTATTAGGCGGGATATGATTTTAACTTGGAGTATGTTGATAGCTCCAGATAAGAAAAGCAAATACTTGGCCAGATGTGGTGGCTCATGTCTGTAATCCGGGCACTTTGGGAGGCCGAGGTGGGTGAATCACTTGAGGTCAGGAGTTCGAGACCAGTCTGGCTGATATGGTGAAACCCTGTCTCTACTAAAAACACAAAAATCAGCTGAGCATGGTGGCTCATGCTTGTAATTCCAGCTATCAGGAGGCTGAGGTAGGAGAATCACTTGAACCTAGGAGACGGAGGTTGCAGTGAGCCAAGATCACGCCACTGCACTCCAGTCTGGGCGACAGAGCTAGACTCTGTCTCAAAAAAAAAAAAAGAAAAGAAAAGAAAAGAAAATATTGGTTCATGCCCAGTTTTAAACTCTTGTTAATCTTCCAAATTACTATTTGGATACTGACTGTCAGAATGTTTTATGCATTTTCTACATGGATTCTGAACACAGCTGTGTTAAAACTCTGTGGGCTTATTTTAACACATTAGAGCAGCTTGGAATAGTTGGAAATACACAATAAGTGGAGTCAGCCAGCCTGAGTTCAGGTTTTGGCCATCTACTTACCAGCTGTGAAGCTTTAAGCCCAAGCATCTCAAATGAAGTATTCCTGGCCTAGAGGTTTGGGACATTACGGTGGAAGGTCTCACAGATTCAGGGTAAACATGATTCATTCATTCATGCATTCACTAAGCAAATACTTATTGAATGTCAGGCATTGTCTCACAAGTGAAATGAATAAGACAGGGAAAATTTCTGTTCTCATGGAGCTTTAGATTCTTCAAAAGGAGACATATAAATAAAATAATTTCAAGTACAGATTAATGTTATTTTTTCAAATGATAATATGAAACTATTTTAAAAGCCTGATAACATTGATTAATGAATGCTGATAGTTGACAACCAGAGTACACTTTTTCCTTTCTAATAGTACCTTGTTTTCAATTAGGTATCTACCATTCCTACAGTCTACCTATGGAATGGGTCTGGTTGGCTCATACCAGAGATATTCAGCTTCTCATTTGTTTAGGGTGGCCATGTAACCTAAATAGTTTAATCAGGGTAAATCTCAAGACTCTGGTATTCTGGTGTGTAGTGTTGGTATTAAAGTTTTTGTTGTTGTTGTTGTTCTGCCTTTCTGCTCAGAACCAGAGGATGGGGATGTAAAACAAAAACTTTTGGAGCCATTTTGCCACCAGGATGGAAATAGTTTAAGGATGAAGCTGACATTACAAAGGTGCAGGTAAGTGAATTCCATTCAAAAGTGGACTTTCTCTTAAGCTTGCCTTATCTCTGAATTTCAAGTCATAAAAGCAAATAGATTTCTTTATCATTTAAGCCAATTTGAACCAGATCTTCTGTTTCTTGCAACCAAAGAATTCTCTAACTGATACAGAATTTGGTTCCAGGAGTGGGATGCAATTAAATAGAAACTCTAAAACATAGACTTGTCTGAACAGATAACTAGGTGAAAAGCCTGTTGAGACTCAGGCCATATGTCTGCAAGGTACATCGGGGAAATGGTAGGAAACATTCAGGATTTTGGATTACGGTAATGTCTTATAATAAAGAGACAATCTTAAGATGAAGTGGCCTATCTAAAAGCAGAGAAGGAAAAAATATGGCCTTACTTAGGAAGACCCTCTCTGAGTATGAACTGCAATCCAAAATGACTAGAATCTAGTGGTGTTGCAAAGACTAAATACTCCACTCCAAGTTAAGGTTCATACATGTAAAAACAGGAGGTAAGATGGGCGCAACAGATAACACTAACCCTTCAGGCTACTCCCAAATACTTCCTACTAAAAAGTCTCCATCTGACAAAGCAAACAAGTACAGTTGTGATAGAACCTGTATTAGTCTTTTCTGCATTGCTATAAAGGAATACCTGAGGCTGGGTAATTTATAAAGAAAACACATTTCTTCTGGCTCACATTTTCTGCAGGCTGTACAGGAAGCATGGTGCCAGCACGGCTGGTGAGGGTGTCAGGAAGCTCACAGTCATGGCAGAAGGTGAAGGGGAACCAGTGTTTCACACGGTGAGACAGGAAGCAAGCAGGAGGTGGGGGAAAGTGCCACATTCTTTTAAACAACCAGATATCCCATGAACTCAGAGTGAGAACTCACTCATTCCCATGAGGAAGGCACCAAGTCATTCATGAGGAATCCACCCCCATGACCCAAACACCGGCTCCTAGGCTCCACCTCCAATATTAAGGATCGCATTTCGACATGAAATTTGGAGGGGACAAAACATCCAAACCATATCAGAACCTGAGGGCAGGGAGCAAGTCATTATACTCCAAGTTATTGTCAGAAACTTCCAGAAGAAGAGCCAAGATAAAAGTAGCAATTACACTAAAGCCTGACGGGATGATGATATAACAGAGGCCTGTTTTTAGACAGTGGAAATTCCTGACTCAAATAGAGTGAGCAGAGACAGGCTCTCTGTCTATGGTTTCTAGCCCATGGAAGTGATATGTGAAATATACTGATGATAACTAAGTTTTGTAAAGAGCTGTTGTATTAGTCTGTTTTCACGCTGCTATGAAGACATAACCAAGACTGGGTGATTTATAAAGGAAAGAGTTTTTTTTTTTTTTTTTTTGAAACGGAGTCTGGCTCTGTCGCCCAGGCTAAGTGCAGTGGCACGATCTCGGCTCCCTGCAAGCTCTGCCTCCCGGGTTCACGCCATTCTCCTGCCTCAGCCTTCCGAGTAGCTGGGATTACAGGCACCCACACCACGCCCGGCTAATTTTTTTGTATTTTTAGTCGAGATGGGGTTTCACTGTGTTAGCCAGGATGGTCTCGATCTCCTGACCTCATGATCCAGCTGCCTCGGCCTCCCAAAGTGCTGGGATTACAGGCATGAGCCACCGCACCCGGCCAAAGGAAAGAGTTTTAATGGACTCACAGTTCATCATGGCTGGAGAGGCCTCAGGAAACTTAAAATCTTGGCAGAAGGGGAGGTAAACATGTCCTTCTTCACATGGCAGCAGAGAGAAGAAAAATGAGTGCCCAGCAAAGGGGGAAGCCCCTTATAAAACCATCAGAACTCGTGAGAACAAACTCACTATCACCACAACAGGATGGGGGAACTGCCCCCATTATTCAATTATCTCCACCTGGTCCCTCCCATAACACATGGGGATTATGGGAACTACAATTCAAGATCAGATTTGGGTGGGGACACAGTCAAACTATATCAGCTGTATTGCTAAAGAAATCCCAATCCTGGACAACCACAGTCCATGTCTGCCTAAGCCCTAAGGCAATCTCAGGCTCTGTAAAGTTACACACACAGAAAAGGAAAAAGGGATGCTAAAGTTATGCAGCCCCTGGGAAGGAAAACTTCTCTAGATACGGCTGTGGAGGTCAATGAACAGAGAAGAGTCTCCCAGAAGTGAAAACCAGAGGCTGCCAGACTGATTGACTAAGATACTCCCCCACTGTCAGAGCATTATCAGACCATAATGCTGAAAGAAAGAAAGAATGTCCTCAGTATCAGCATCTCTAAGTCAGAAGCTCAAGATTCACCCTGACTGATTGGATTGTTTAAGTCACGTTCTTATCCCAAGTCACATACCCATCCTAGGGGATTATGTCTTGTATGTACTAGTGTCCAGTGTGTGTGTGTGCGTGTGTGTGTGTGTGTGCATATGTGTGTGTGTTCTCAATTCTCTTTGTAATTAACATTTTTTATTGAAGTCATTCTTGTTCTTCTCTTGATTGTGTATTGAATGTGTTGGTGATTGATAAATTTGCTTTAGCCATAGTTTTGTCTAACCACAAAGAACTACATTCAAAATGAAATAAGATTTCATACCACCCAGAAGTCCTGGACTTGGAGACAGATGCTGTAATTGGATAATACTTTGGTTGTGTATTTTTAAGAGACAGAGTGAGAATGTTTTATTTAAATATGGACATTTTTGAAAATGAATGTATGGGAAGATGAGTGTATGTAGGTGTTCAATAGTCAAAGAGTTGGACTTTCTAAAACCACTTCTATGTATACAAGGATTTAGCAAATAATATATTATTAAAATATTAGGGTCATGTTTCCAACAGTCAGAGAAAGGAGTTACAAATAAAGATGGGAAGCTAGAATGAACTCTGTAGTGTTGAATTAGAATTGGAGGTATCAGCATGAACTCATGGTTTTTAACTTATAGATACATATAGAAATAGACACTGATATATGCATGTGTGTTCACACATGTATTTCCTATTTCTGTCTGCAAAGAGAGCCTAGAAGCAATGACACCCAATATCAATTAACATACCAATTGCCCAGATTTTGGTTTCTTAATACCATTTACCAATAAAAGTTACCAGGTTTCTTGGAGAAAGTGGCTGATTCTAGGTCTGAGACAGGGTAAGTATAAGATGGCCATGAATTGTCTTGAATGCCAGAAATAAGAAAACACACACACAAAAAAAGGTTGGGAATATGTCAAAAGAACACAGGAGCCTACTTGAAGAAACTCCCAACAGTCAAATCTGGGACTATTTGAGCAAATAAAATAATGCTAGTAATGGATTATAATCCAAGGAATAAAATAAGAATGCATGAGACTATATTGATACTAACAAACAAATAAATGGGAGAGAAGAAGTACAGTAGAATTCCAACTAATAAATATAAATTTTAAAATTAGTGAACAAAACTATGATGACTAACAAGATATTTACATATGTCAAAATATGTCACCTCCCTCATCTTCTATCTGCTGGATTTATCCCTATTTGAGCCTCCCTGTATTGGTTAGCTTTCACTTCGTAAGTTTCACACTAATTACAAAGAAAAAATAGTGACATTATAGTAGGGAAACATGGCAGGCACCATGTTAATTTAGTGATCAAAATTTTCATGACCTATAGTGTTCCAAATTGGCATCATATGTCTGATTACGATGCACTAAGATGGATACAGCATCACTCTGTAATATTTATTCCAAAAATGTATAACCCAAATTTAAATTGTGAGCAAACATCAGATAAACCCAACTTCAGTGTCATTTCATGAAATAACTGACCAAAATTCTTTGAAAATATTAAGGTTACCAATAATACACACACAAAAACCTCTTCCAGATTAAAGGAAACATAACAACCAAATGCAAAGTGTGATCCTGGATTATGTCCTGAAGCAGTAAAAAGAGATCATTAGGATAATTGATGATATTTGAATAAGGTCTATAGATTAGATAATAGTATTATATCAGAGAAAATCTCCTGATCTTAATCATTGTACGTAGTCTTGTTAGACATCAACATTTGGAGAATCTTGGTGAAGAATATGGAGAAAGCCTTTGTACAATTTTTGAAGCATGTTTGTCAATAAAATCATTTCAAAATGAAAAGTTTTTTAAATTTAAAAATTAAATTTAAAGATGTCAAAAAAACTGCTCAACTTTTAAAATATTTCCATGCTTATCCCTTCTTCAAATCCTTTCCTGACCCCTCATTTATTGTAATTCTATACTTATGTTTACTTCTATATTATAATGGTTTCTATTATGACTCAGAGTTCCATAAACTGGCAGCCTGTGGGCTAAATTGGCCTTCAGTTCTTTTCTTTTGGCTGGCACAAAGCCTCCTCCCTAAATCCTATTTGTCATAGCTCCCCACTACTCCTTATTGTCTCAGTTATCAGGCTGGTTTACTCATTTAAGATATTTCTTTTTTGTTAGTTTAAACCTTTCTACCAAAATCTTGAAATCTTGTGTGATAACTTATGCAAAATGTATTTCCATAAATAACTTCAGGCTCTGTTCAAATGATCATATTCGCTGATTCATGGGATCTGAGTTAATGTGCACTTGAATTTTATTACATTGTGAAAATAAGTGCTATTTCATTTTTGACTCAGAAATAGCCATTAGTCATCAAGTCCTAACACTGATCTTTGAGGTTAATAGCAGTTTAGATCAATCACAAAGTATATGAAAATGAGGAGATTCAGAGAGATTCTGTGTTTACTCATTTCTCAGAAACCTGATGGGCCTTGCTCTAGGGATTGCATCATCTCTTCCAGAGTCTTCTCCTCCTACTCCATAATCCAATCACGTGGGAAGCTTTTTAGATATTCTTTCAAAGCTTTTTTCCAATGCTTAAAAAATACCTAGACCCTACTCTCAGAGATTCAGATTGAATTGCTGTGCAGTGGGGTATAGGCATTATTAGTTGCTTCATAAAAGGAGGACCTATGGCTTCCTCTTGCCCAAAGTTTTATTTCTGAATCGCTGAATTCATTTCTCCCACCACTTGGTCTCTTCTTAATCCCACAGACTTCCAAACCCAACTTCAGTGCCATTTCATGAAATAACTGACCAAAATTCTTTGAAAATATTAAGGTTACCAATAACACACACACAAAAACCTCTTCCAGATTAAAGGAAACGTAACAACCAAATGCCAAGTGTGATCCTGGATTAAGTCCTGAAGCAGAAAAAAAGATCATTAGGATAATTGATCTAACTGTTCATGCTTCAGTGTCCATCTTCAATTTTCTCATTGAACTTGACTTCTGGCATTTTCTCTTTTGTGGCTCTCCATTGGCCATAGTAGGGTCACCCTCTGTGACCTGCTTTAGGTTTTCTTAGGAAACTGCCCACACACCTGGGTCCAGAGATTTTGCTACCTCAATGTCACCTCCCCCATCTTCCATCTGCTGCTGGATTTATCTATATTTGAGCCTTCCCGTATTGGTTAGCTTTCTCCACATTAAAAAAAAAAACACCTTAAAACATAATGGTTGAACACAGTCAAATGATCCTATGGAATAACTAGTATTTCTTCTAGTCCGAGCCAGTTGGGCTGGAGTGGAACTCAGTGACATCTTTGAGACCCTCAGCTGGACTGGCTGGGACAGTTTGGGGCTCTTCTCCGCATAGTCTCTCATCCTCTGGTTGGTCAACCTGGGCTCATTCATGTGGTGATGGCAGGGCTCCATGGAAGCAGCAAGAGAGGACAAGCCCTAGGGAGCGAGTGTTTCTCCAGGCCTCTGCATGCATTGCATGTGCTGATGTCCCATTGGCAGCCACAGTCATTCACATGGCCAAGCCCAGAGTCAATGTGGGAAGGGGCTACTTGTAGACTGAGGGCATGAATCACTGGTGGCCATTACTACAAAAGTAGACAATCGCCTTCCCTGTAATTCCAATTATTCATGGTCCATTCACCCGCAAAAATATACTGATTCCCGCCAGGACCCCCATGAATTGCATTCAATTATAGCATCAATTATGGCAAAGTCTAGGATCCTGTGATTTCTGTCAAGTCCAAATGAGGGTTAGGCTTCTCACATGCATTTCCTTGACTGTGACTTCCCTGGATCCAGAGACCTGTAAATTAAAGAGATAAGTTATATGCTCTGCACACATTCAACAAACAATAGTGAGACAGGGATAGGACAATGGCAGTAAATACGTCCCGTAAAAAGGGGAATTAAAAGAAAACACATAGCAGTCACCAACTCCAATTCATAATCCTGCTGGGCACATGTTGCCAGGTCCCCCTATTCTGACAGCAGGATCCACTCTGCTCTAGGGGAGTAGCTCCCAGTCCATTGTTCTCCATTACTCTTGACTCCTCCACCTGGGCTCTGGGCCTTTCCTCCTGAGACAACCTTCCTTTTCCATAGAAATAGCCCGTGTTGGCAGCTGAATAGCCTTCTGATCCTACTCCTTACTCAAAAAAATTGTGGGACCCAAAGTCATTTTTCAACTTGTGAAATCTCATAGCCTTTTACTCCAATCTGGCTAGGTTCCGCACCGCTCCCCACCCAGTAAAATTCTCTTTAAAATATAGGTCTTCTATTATTTTCACTTAAGTCCACCACGTGCTCCAAAGCCACATCCAAAATTCTTTTTGTGAGTGGCCTCTCACTGCTTTGGGCCTGTCTGGCTGCTGTGGAACACCTGATGATTCTTAAAAGCCTTTTTGTCTACCTGAGATGTTCCATTGGGAATCACTTTGTAAAACACAAAACCCAAAATTCAAGAATAAGCAAGGTTCAAAAAAAGAAGAAGGGAACGTTTCTGCAAAGGTAGCAATATAGGGAGAGGCCAGGAATTTGCAGTGAACACATCTGGGACACTCAGTTCTTGCTGGATGCTATGTGGATGGGTGAAATGAGATGAAAGGAACAAGGTTGAGTCAACAGCCAGAATTTGGCAGCTACCATCCCAAGGTATATTTAGCATCCAGGAATGTTTTTTTTTAATTTAACATTATTTTACAAGTATTTGCAAATTATTGCATGGTATTTATCATATATTATTTGAAATGGCTGGATGGTTCTCCATCAATTTAATATATCATCATTTACTATTCCCTACAGTACTACATTTAGGCAGTTTTGGTTTTCTGCTGTTTAAATAACTGCTATGATCATCTTTATACATTTTTATTTTTAAGTCATTGATTACAATGCATTTTCCAATCTTTCAAGAATTAGATCACTGGGTAACATATTTAAGGCAAGTGACTTAAGTGGCCAGTGTTTTCTAGAAGACTTACACCAACTCTCAACCCTTTAATCTACCTGCTAAAGTCCACTTTAACCTGCCTATTTCCCTGAAGCCTTAGAACCATAGAGTTTTATCACTTTTCTTTCTTTTTGTTTTTCAAGAATTTAGCAGACACAATGGCATCTCCTGATTCCTACTCGCATTTTTAAAATATATAAATAGTACAATCATTTTTTCTTTTGTTAATTTAACAAAACTAATTTTCCTTGTGTAAAGTTAGCTCTAGTCCTAGAGTGTAAAAGATAAAAGGCCCAGCTGCAAAAGATAGAAATGAAAAAAAAAAAATCAAACAATAAAAAAATTAACGGTGGCTTTTTTCTTTTTTCTTTCTCACATAAAAGAATTCTGGGGATAGCCCAGGGCTGCCAGGAACTCTGTATTGTCAGCAACTTGTGCTTTATTAATCTCATCACTCTGTTATCCTAGGTGACAGCTTCTACCTTATGATCTGCATTCCAGTCAGCGGGAAGGAGATGGGGTGGGAATGTGATAAGCCACTTCCCTTGAAGGACATTTTCCAGAAGGTGAATGCCACTTCTGTTTTTATCCCATTGGCCAGCACTTAGATTTATTTCCAAGAAGAAAAAGGAGAACAGATATCATGTTGACCAGCAGTCTCTGTCACAGACAGCTAATCTTCACCTTCCACTACAGCTGAGAAATTACCAGCATGGGAGGAAAAGGTGGTGCAGTTCAGCAGAAGAAGTAAATGTGAGAAGAGAGCCAAGACTTAGACAGGCAAAGAGAGACAGGTGTGCAGAGGTGGGAAAATACCACCTGTGTGAAGTCAGCTTCTCCCTGATTCTAGACTCTTGACTGCTTCACCCTCAGCCCTCTCCGATAGACCTTCCATGTCCTCCTCAAATTTTAAACAGTTTTTAATGCCCAGCTCAGATCTCAAATCTTCCCTGACCAGGACCAGACCAAACAGTCATTTGAACTTAGACACCAAGCTGAGTCTTCTTGAATATCACTTCTGTAAGTTTAATTGACCCCAAGAGATTACAAATACATTGCAAACAGACATAGTACCTTGCATTTTTCAGTGGCCACCATCCCCTACCAATGTAGCTTTCTATGTTCTCTTATCTCAATGTAGTCATCCCTAGCTCTTCCCAAATATTCTGTTTGTTAGGAATCCAGGATTTTAAAGTTCAGTGAATGTAATTTTCCTAAGAAGGTAGCAGATGTTTATTTACACCATCAGCTTTTGTGGACTTGTAGTTGGTAAACAGACAATATGGCACTAGGATAAGAACACTTGGAACTTAGTAATATGACATGATTTTCATTTGGTTGTTTTGTCTTCATTTCCACAGATCTGCTTTTTAGATAACCCACAGTTGTCAAATTGTGTATTTCTGAAAATCACTGTGTGTGGCTTGAAATTATCTATTAGAACACATTATGTATATGGAAAATTGTGAAATGATGCTTGATAATCAAGATGCAATAACCTGCTTCAGGAAAAAGGGGTATTTACTCATTTTTTCACAAATATGTAATACATACTAAGTATCCGCTACCTACAAGGCACAATGCCAGTTCACATCATGTCAGATAATATGGAGGACTCAAAGATGAATCGGGCCAGACCAGAACTCTGCTCTCAAGAAGGTTTTAGTCTTCTAGGTGAGAAACACATACATATATGCTAGCACATAACCCTTTAATTGTTCCTTTCACTGTTAGAAGGTGGAAGAACCCCAGTGGCAGAGGGAAAACCTTGCCATAGGTTGATCAAGCACAAACAGGTAAACTAAGAATGACTCAAAGCAGACCTTGACTTTAGCCGCTGAGTCACCTCTCAGTCTATAGACTGTGGGAATTTAGGCACAGTACTTATTTCTCTTCTGTAAAATGAGGATAATAACACTGATATCACCCTCAATACCTGTCTTGTTAGTCCGCAGAAGTCATTAAAGATTCTGCTAGGCACAACATGCTGTAATATAGCTAATGGCCTTATTAAGCAGGCTATAAACTACAACTTGATACAATTATAAATGAATACATTCTTTTATAGCTACAGAATTATTCAACAGATCACGCATTCCAGATCAAATGGGTCAGCTTGCTTCACTTCCAGAAAGTTCTTGGCATTTCTTGAATTGTCAGGCTGAGGCTTGAAGAAGAGGGAACCCCTGAATTCCGGAGTCAAGGTAACCACAGGAAACCCAGGTGCTTGGGCGTTCCTCTTCCCTGGTTGCCACTAGGGGAGGCCCCCAGACCTGAAAATACCTCTATTGGCAGCCAGGGAAGGGAGTAGGGAAGAAGCCATGTGGGTAGACAGGATGAGAAATTGGGAAAAGAAGGTGAGAGAATGCCAAGGAAACCGTGTTTGGCCTAGAGATAGTGTCTAAGGTCAATCCTTTTCCTTCTCCCTTTGTCGTGGGAAGTATAGCTGAAGACTGAGGAATCACTACCTTCTTCCTTCCCTTTTCTACATCTAGTTCTTTCTGCTCCACTTTGGGAATTCTGATGCTGCAGGAACAATGGGAAGGGAGCGTAGTGGGGGTGGAGGTGAATACCAGCAGGATACCTTGGTTCTAGCATCTGAGCTGCTCATCTGGACAATCTAGCACCCTTCAATTCTGCACTTCTGTCATGACCACACTTGAGACACTCTGTTCCTCTTCCTCCATCTCTCCTTGCAGAAACTGGGCTTTAAATGTGCTTCTGAGCTATGGACCCAGATTAACTACCCAGCAAACAAAAAGTTATATTTGGGGCACTTTTCTAGTTGGTGCCTTAGGTATTTGGAGCTTATTGTGTATAGCAACCTTGAGATACTGAAGAAGACTGGGGTAGGTGGGAAAAAAGGCAGAAAGGACGCAGTGGGCAAGAGCATAGGAGTGTCCCCCCTGCCCCCACCTACTGCAGCAACAAGAGGCAAGGCCTTTAGAAACTGTCTACCTCTCAGTTGCAAATGATATATTTGGATGAACTCAGGTCATTGTGTGACAAATGAGAAACCAAGGCCTGAAGTCCCAAAAATGAGAGTTGTGCCTAGAAGATTGAGGGTAGGGAGAGAGGAAGACTGCTATAGTGGGGTTGTTGAAATGGGGGACCCTAGATCTTTGGCTTGAAGGAAATGGACATTGGGATAAGTGCAGTCAAAGAACTGATGATTGAGAGAGGGTGCCCCAGAGCAGCCCACTGGTAGGGGTTACTAAGTCTCAAGGGGCACATGGGCACGGGTAATTTAGAGAATTACATTCCAAATCCTAGTTTCCACATATACTCTTTCTCAAAGCTGATCACGTTTGGACACCCCTTGGCTGTCATGCTAGTTCTCATACTTGATTCCTTTTGTGCAATGGCCTCAGTGGCACTTTTTAAAAGGAAAGTCTACCTGTCACGCATGCCAAATCTCACTAGGGTGTACTGTCCCCTAGAGGAAAGCCCTGGATGGTGCCAGAGAGGGTCAACCTGAAATATCGATGCCTGTGTCTCACATACATACTTTGCATTGATTTTAAGTAGGAGGAGGTGAAAGATTAACATTATAGTTTCAAATTGAAGCAAGCTAGATGGACATATTTTCTTAAACATTTACTCAAACTCATGGGTGAACCATTTCTTTCAACTTTTGCCAAAAGATTGTGTACTGTAACTTCATGTTTATTTTTAAATTTGGATACAAGTCTCCTGTTTGCTTCGACTTCTCTGTAGATTTAGTGGCACAATGGCTCCTCTTTTTTTGCTAATAATTTCCACAAAATATCATCTTATTCTAGCAGTAAGCAGCATTCATTCATGATACACCAACTTATCTTTTTATTTAAAGTCTAATTTCCTTTGTATGTTTAATGGTTATTTGAAAATGTTATATTATAATGGCTTTATTTTATGCAAGTATGCACTAATATAAATTGTAATGATAAACCAATGTAGAATATTTATTAACAGGCATAGTCTTCTGGCGACAGACAATTTCAACTAATTTTGTATTAATAATAAATATTCAATCTAGAAAAAATTAAATATGTTAAATTTTAACTTATTAACTTATTTTGCTGCCAAGAATTATGATGTGGTGCTCAATAAAAGATTATCAAGTTTAAAAGCAGCTTATACTAAGACAAAATTCTGTGGGTAACATAAGATAGAAATATGAGTTCAAGGAGAAAAAAATAAATGATGGAAAATTTCTGACTGTTACAAAAGAGCTTATTCATGTGCTTTTTGAATATAAGAAGGTGGATATTCAATACATTTAATTGAATGATTTAACAGTTTTAAAAGTCAACGTGCCAGAAATTATATCCTCTTTAATTATTTAAACCTGCAATAAAAATTTTATATGTTAATTAAAAAATGTGTGATGGGGATACATAATTTTTCCAAAAATATTAGGAGGTCCCAGAACAAAGCATCGTGTCCAGCCCTGCCCTAGCAAAAAGGAGATGAATGTGGTAAGGGAACAGGGTGGGGGAGGAAAAAATCCCACTCTGGAATTTTGCCCAGAGGCAGGGAACATACCTGTGTCCCCTGGCCTCTCTGGGGGGCCTCTGCCTTGTGGTGAGGGGATCTTGTCTGGCTTTCTAAGAGAGTATGAAGCAGATGAACCTCCTGTGCAGACACTTCATTCTGCATAGTATTTGTTCAAATTGGCATCCCAATGGACTACAGTGGTATGTCCTTGACTCTGTATGGTACCGTGCAGTTCATCCTGGAGTGGTCAATACCCTACAGGAAAATGCTGGTGGAGTGGGATATGGCAGGGGAGCAGCTAATCAGATGCCCCGGAATGCTAAAATCTTGGCAAAACTGCCAGACAGATGAAAACATGTAGTGTTATAAAACTGCATGATGGAATGGATAAGACACATGGATGACCTTCTCGTCCTTCGCTGTCTAGAGCCCTAGGAGACTCTGAGCACCGAATTCAGGTTTCTCCATGCCTCAGCCTCCCAGACACAGATGGGCCTCTAACTATCCCTGTTGGTGGTGCCTGCCCAGCCCTCTCCTTGACCTCATCAACCCTCTGCCAGTGCTGCCTGCTCCATTCATTGCCATCTCGTCTCCCGTGGCTCCCCAGAGTCTGGCCGCTCGCTTAGGATTTTTGCCAGCAAATGCTGACTTGGCAGAAGGTGCACTGGGTTTTCTGGGTTAAAAAAAAAAAGGCCAGTCCCATCCCATGTCAGTTTTCCAGCTGCTCCAGAAGTTATTTCCATGGTATGCCCAGTTCTCATAAAGTCAGGCTGTGTCCCTGGATGTTGACTTGGGGTCAGGATTGGGAGGAATGAGGCAATTGGGAGAGACAGTCAGACCCACTGACACACCCCGTTGGCAACAACAAACAGGACACATGGAAATGAAGGGAGTTCTCAGGCAGCCACAGCCCTGTGGTCCCCATGGCTCTGAAGGCCAAAGGAAATATGTGAGAGTGTGAGGTGGCTTCTGCATCTTGGAGTTAAAACAATAACTTCTTCAGTCTTCCTTTTCTTCATGAAACCTAAAGTTGCCTTCGTGATGGGCAGGTATCACTGCAGCACAGCCCTTTAGACCAGGGGTCCTGAAGGTGGAGTCTGAAGTCAGCAAGGTGAAAGCTATTTCCACCATGACACTCAGATGTTTTTTCATGACCACTCTCCCTCAAGTGGATCATGGGATTTTCAGAGGCTCCGTTATATATGGTGACATCCTCACTCTGATGACAAACAGAAGCTGTGCTTGTGTGTTCTTCTGTTTTAAAGATTTCTCAGTTCTAATTTCTACTACAGTAAATATCAATAGACATGACTCAGTAGATATCACAAAATCTCTTTGGTTGTTTTCAGTAATTTTTAAATGTATAAAAGAGTCCTAAGAACAAAAAGTTTAAGAACTGCTGCCACAGCGCTTATGTTCCGGAATAAGCTTCCAAAAAGAGGATGGGAATTGCTTAAAATAGCACTGAACTTGAGGCAGAGTCAGGAAGAAAACTCTGTACCACACCACACTGCCCAGGTTTGCTTCAACTTTAATGAATGGGATGCCATTAATGTTCATGCCTACCGTGCTCCACTCTGAAGAATGTTAGATTTCCCTGAACGAAGACAGGAGCAGGACCCTCTGGGACAGCAGCAGATCCGATGGAAGCCAGCAGGAGAATCACTCAGGGCTTCAAGGTGACCACATGGGAACAGTCAAGGAAAAATTTGCCTCATCTCCTGGATTCCAATTATAATCTAATCTGTCATGGCTAAGATTCCCTTCTTTCTGCTAAGGGACTGCTCCTACAGTCTTTGCGGACATTGAGGGACATAACAGTTGGGGTACACATAAAAGAAGTCTTAGAAGTATCTAGTGCATTTGTCCATTCATTCAATGATGTATGTACAGTACCTGCTGTGTGCCTCAGACAGGTGTGAGCCCCAGAAATACAGCAGCCATAAGATAGATGCGGGTCCTTCTCTCTATCGGGATGGCCCATTCCCTCCATTTCAGATGCCAGAGGCTGGAGCGATAATGTGACCTGCCCCAAAGCCACACAGCAGTTGAAAAAGAAGCATCTCCTGTGTATATGTCCTCTGGGGATACAACAGAAATAGGTGGCACATTTATGGCCCCAAATGATCTTATGGTCTTCTCAAAGAAATGAGATTTATATTCAAAATGATATAAAGATTTGGATGGCAAATCATAGGTATTCCACGGTGGAATAATAAAACAATTGTTTAACTGCTTTAACTACTTTAAGGGCAGTTTTTTTTGGGGGGGGGGAATCATTAAGGGGGATAGGGTTTTTTGATTATTTTCATTTATTTAATATTCAATTTATTGGCCATGTATGGAGGAATTAAATAAGAAATTATGATGGATATGTATAATCAAGTGGAAAATTGGTGTAGATTTGATTGACTAGAGACATAGAGTGAAGCTTAGGCTTTTAAGTGTAATCCCAGCACTTTGAGAGGCTGAAGCAAGAGGATTGCATGAGCCCAGGGGTTCCAGACCAGCCTGGGCAACACGAAGAAACTTTATCTCTACAAAAAATGCAAATATTAGCTGGGGAAAGTGGCACTCACTTGTAGTTTGAACTACTTAGGAGGCTGAGATGGGAGGATCACTTGAACCCAGGAGGTAAAGGCTGTAGTGAGCCATGAATACACCACTGCACCCCAGCCTGGGCCATAGAATGAGACCATGTTTTTTTTTTAGAAAAAGATTCAATTTATCAAATTACACATTTGAAACTCAAGCTCCTAATTGTGAGGTTTTAAGTTCTGCCTATAAGTAGAACAAGATCTGCAAGCCCAGCAAATTTTAAAATTACATTTGAAGTCCTTAAATTAATATTTTGTGTCGCTTATAAATTCAGTTAACCACCTTTAAACATTTTAAGCTGCATGTACAAATTTAATATATTTTATTTCCTTTTTAAGTAATTCAATTGCCTGACTTAACAAAATTATCCGATTATCCTGATTACTTAAATAACCTCTTAAAAGTTAACAAGTCACAACCTTGTAAGTATGGTTAAGCTTAAGTTTCTAGTTTTTTGCTTTTTTTTTACTTTTCAATATTAGGTAAAACTTAGCAATATTTTCACTTAAAATTAAAAGTCTAAATTAGTTACTCAATTAACATTTTAATTGAAATGTCAAGACTGACCTATTTATAACTCACATGCCTAAAATACCAAATGTGCACCGATTCCTAACACAAAAGTATTAATATTGTTGAGTTGATATTCTCAAACATTTCTATATCCAATTCTACCTCCTTCTGAAATAAGACTTAGCTGGGGAATAATCTGGGTCATTCTGTCCAATTCTGGGCATCACTTTCCCATGGAAATTTTTGCTTTACTTTCTCAACTTATTGGAAGTTGCACAGCAATCAAAGATATCGGCCTAGATCTTTGTTAGATTCTTACTCGTTGCCTCAATCTTGAGAACACTCAAAAGTGGTGCCCCTCAGCCATGGTCTTTACAGTCAGGTGACAATAACTCTTTCTTTTGCTGCTCAAGCAAAATTTCAACTTCTGCTCAAAATTGCCATTTAATTAGATGTTGCTTTTCTTTGGATCTTAAGATACGTGAAAGTATCTTACGTCAAACATAAAACACCCTTGAATTGAGGAAAGCCTGTATTCTTCTATTCCCCCTATTTGTAGAACTTCATAACTCTTAATAATGTTAACATGTGGTGTCTGTTGTGCTAAGGGTAATGACTCTTTTCCATATGTGAGAAATGAACAGTCCTACTTGTACTTTATATTTACATTTTGACCCCTTCCACTCCACTCCCTATAATCACATTTTAATTTGAAGCCCCGGTCTTCAAGGAATTTAGTTGTGCATTCTTTTCTCTAACTCTACCTTAAGCTCTTTAAAGAGTTACATTCACCAAATAGATCACTTGAAATCCTTCTCAGCACCTAGCACAGGATGCCCAGTGTATTTGTCAACTTAGCAATGTTTGATGAATTAAATAAGGTATTACGATAAAAATGTACAATCAAGTGGAAAATTGGTGTCAAGTTGATTGAATAGAGGCACAGAGTGAAGCTTAGGCTTTGAAGAAATTTAGCAGCAAAGTGGATGTAAAGATACGTAAGGTCTAAGGAAGAATTCTGTGGGTTGCTGGGAATAAGTGAGTCAGAGAAAAAAAATAATAACAAAGGCACTGAGTGTGTAATTACTATTTGCCAAGCTCAATTTCAAATGTTTTATATGTGTTAACTAACTCATTTAATCCTCCTAACATTTCTGTAGGGTAGACACCATTATTATTGCCCTTTTACAGAATGAAGAAACTGAGGCACAGAAAGGTTAAGTCCTTTACCGCTATACTGTTTGTATGATAATTTACTTTAAAATATTTCAGTGTGCACCGGGCATGGTGGTGCATGCCTGTAATCCCAGCACTTTGGGAGGCCGAGGCGGGCGGATCACCTAAGGTCAGGAGTTCAAGACTAGCCAAGCCAACATGGTGAATCCTGTCTCTACCAAAAACACAAAAATTAGCCAGGCGTGATGGTGGGCACCTGTAATCCCAGCTACTTGCGAGATTGAGGCAGGAGAATCACTTGAACCTGGGAGCTGGGGGTTGCAGTGAGCCAGATCATGCCACTACATTACAGCCTGGGTGACAGAGCAAGACTCCATCTCAAAAAAAAATAAAATAAAATAAATAATTTCAACGTAAACTGCAGTGCGACATTTGTATATATAACTTTAGCCCTTGGGTTAGGTAGTTAGCATTTGAAGTCTACTAATCAGGAATCTATACTCCAGAGGTGGCCATGCTCCCAGGCCCCTTCTCCCCAGTCTTGCCTGGCTGGTTGATATGGTTTGGCTCTGTGTCCCCATCTAAATCTTATTTCCTATTGTAATCCCCAAGTGTCAGAGGAGGAGCCTGGTGGGAAGTCATTAGGTCATGGGGGTGGCCTTCCCCTTGCTGTTCTCATAATACAGTTCTCATGAGATCTGAAGGTTTAAAAGCAAGGCACTTCCCTTTTCACTCTCTCTCTCTCGCCACCATGTAAGACTTACATGCCTTGCTTCCCCTTTGCCTTCCACCATGACCGTAAGTTTCCTGAGGCCTCCCCAGCCATTTGGAACCGTGAGTCAATTAAACCTCTTTTATTTATAAGTTACCCAGTCTCAGGTAGTTCTTTACAGCAGTGTGAAAATAGACTAATACACTGGTCCTGATGTCAGAGTATTGTTCCATCTATGTGCAAGGTGCTTGTCAGAGTGCTTGAGGACAGAGCAAGCATAAACCAATTTTGCAATAACAGATTTGTGGTAGTTTGGTGCCTGCTTGCCAGTGAATATTTGTACTTTTAGCAGAATTTGACCTCAGACTTGCTGTCATGGTAACATAGGCTTGTTAGAGGTTGTGAAGGACTGCTCTACCTCTGATCACCAGAGGTTACTAATATCTACTACATTGCCGAAGGCAGTCTGCAACTGCCCCAGGTCACACATCTGGCAGGTGGCAGCACCAGCACTCACTCTCAGGCCACCAGCGCCCTAATTAGCATGCCACACTGCCTCTCTGGAAGGGGATTGAACAGAAGCGATCAGGGCATGAGTGAAGGAGCAGGGTTTTCAGGCAAAGGGAGGTGTTCCAGGGCATAGCTAGAGGCAGCAATGTTTTAAGAGAAAAGATTTCTTTCAGTCAAAAAGGGAGACAGAGAAAGGTATGAAGACAGAGGGTATCACTGTAGGTAAGTTTAGAGGCAGAGGGAGGAAATCAGAGCTTCAGCCTGGTGGATCATATTTCCTTGGAGAAGTAGAATTCAAGGGCTTGGATTGAAAGTAAAGGTGGTGGGGTTGGTGCAGTCTTAAGTTCAGGGGTAATGGGGAGAAAGTCCCTTCTGTGTTTCCCATGTATGTTCTCACGTGAAGAAAGGTTGCCCAGGCCCAGGAGCGTGGAGCTTGTAGGAAGGGAGGCCTACGGAGGCTAAGCATGGCCCCAGGGTCATGACGGGGAATGTGTTCCAACCTCTAGTACCCTGTCAAGATATCAAGACCATCCAGTGGAAGACCTGAGATACAGCCTGTCCTAATGAACAGCGAGAAGAGAAACAAGGCACAGCCCAAAGGCCCCAGTATGCAGAGACACCTGCTCAGCAGGACTCAACTTTACCTCAAAGAGGAAGATGATAAGGCCCTTTCCTGTCCCTGTCCAAAGTGTGCTGGAGAGTTTAGGATGCTCACTGTGAATTCGAAGATTTGCTCAGGTCAAAGAGTAGGACAGTCAGTTCTGGAGGAGACAAAATGACTCTGCATTTCGTTCCTCTGCAAGAGCTGATTAATAATTCAAGGCAATGCTAAGTAAGTGAGTTCTGCCGGGCAGGCTGGCTCTGAGCAGGGACCTCCCGGCGGGTTGCCATGGGACTGTGTTCTCAAAGAAAAGACCCCCTGTTCGTCTTATATACTCCTTAGTGTCCCTGGCGCTGATCCCACACAGCTCCCAGGGAACTCCTTTTCAGCCAAGGGGATGAATGCCTGCTACAGAAAGACCCTGGAGGAACTTCCAAACTCAGGCGGAAACAAGAATGGTTGGAGAGGCCATGTGACTCTCTCTTGGGTATTTGCATTGTACTAAGAGGACAAATAGAGGGGTCTTGCTAAAGAAAAGAAAAGAGGTAAAGAAAGTGGGCTGCCTGGCTGGGGAATCCCAGGGACCTAACTCATCCTCACTACTGCCTGCTGTCAGTGAAGCCTTCAGAGTATAATATAATATAATATTCATGGTATTCATATAGGTTTCAGTATAAAATATTTAGTTTGATAAAAATGTGTTACAGCAACTCAGTCATAAACTCATTTAGGAAATACTGGCAACCAAATCCAGGTCTTGCATGAGACAAAGGAGTGGAGGTTGATCTCAATAAATCCCTCATTCATCTTCAGCAGCATTCTCCAAAACACAGAGTAAGGCAACAGCAGCAGGGAGTGCAAATCCTACTCAGTGAGCTGAGCCAAACCCCCCCTGCACACTTAGAGTTAGTCACTCCTTGGAGTCAGTGTGGACTGAGAACTCTCTGGCCACCCAGGGAAAATTACACATATTATTTTATTACAACAGATGTCCCCACTTCTTTGTAAAGGAGTACTCCCTTTTATTTTCCCAAAACCATGTACCTGCGGGTAGCAGGCATGATACCAGGGAAGTCACCGTGTTTGTGTGTGCACGGGTGAGGGTGTTGTGGATGTGTGAATTGGTGCAACAGACTGAGTGTGTCCCCCCAAAATTGATATGTTGAAATCCTAACCTCCAGTGTGATGCTATTAGGAGGTGGGCTTTGGCAGCTAATGAAGTCATGAGGGCAGAGTCCTCAGGGGATTAGTGCCCTTATGAAAGAGGCCCCAAAGACGTCTCTCATCCTCCTTCTGCCTCGTGAGGAGGCAGTGAGAAGACGGCGGTCTGCAGTCCAGAAGTGAGTCCTCACCAAATCCTGACCATGCTGGCACCCTAATCATAGGCTTCCAGCCTCCAGAACTATGAAAAATAAATCTCTGTTGTTCATAAACTACTCAGTCTATGGTATTTTGTGATAGCAGCCTGAACGGACTAGGACAATTGGGGTGGTAGGGGGAGGGGGGCCTTAGAAGGAGTTACCACCTATTAAGATGGCGCATTGAGGATCCACTCAATGTAGCAAGCAGAGACCAAGCACTCACAGAATGGCTAGGATTTAGGAAAGAGATGAATGGAGACAATAGCAATAATGATAATAGAACACTTTCTGTGACTAAACTATTTTGAGTCTACATATTTTGAGAAATGAATCATCAGGGGGAGAAGAGCAACAGCATATATCTAATTAACAATAAACTCAGGCTAATGTAATACACAGTATATTTAAGAAAAGAGCTATGAAATTGCAAAGGAGGGAGCTGGAGAACAATATTTTCCAGTTGGAGGAGAGAGACAGGAAAGGTTTCCTGGAGAAATCTATTTGTATCGCAGCGCCTGCCCCCCAGCACACCCAACCTTCAACCAGAGGGACGGTAACAAGGCAGAGGCCCTCACCCCTGCCGGCCACATGGGAGGCCATGGCACACATTTGGAGGGGCGTCCCCCAACCTCCATTTTACCCCCTTTCTATCTGGAACAGTTGGAAAGCTGAAAGCCTTCCGAGGCTACCTCTCTCTACAGGAGAGCTTGGTTTGGCCAGAGAGCTGCCCTTGCCAGAGATCTGGGAGGCAGACAAGAGGCAGAGACCATTCTCCATAGCTGTAGCGGCTGATGAGTGAGCGCCAACAGATGCATGTGTTTCGACAGCTGACCTCCAGCTTCTGCTTCAAGGGGTGAGGTGGTTGAGGCAGCAGCCCTAGTAATTGCAAAAGCAGCAGCAGCCTGTTCTTTGGATGCTACCCATGGTTTGCACTTGAAACCTACATTCGATCAGCAGCCTCCTGACTTCTGCTCCCCTAGCACCTCCTGCTTGGAATACCTAGAATGGTTTCTGTTTTCCACACTTTACTCTAAGAAATAAAGATGCTTTAGATGACTAATTAATGACTCCTACAGATAAGTAGTAATATAGAGAAAATGACAGCTAATTTGGACCTGGCCATGATCACTGCATCCATTTGTTAGCCTCCTACAAATTGGCCTCTGTTCCACCACCCTAAGAGAAAGACCCTATCTGAGATATCCAGCGACCCCATCCTTGCAGAGAGACCCCTTAGTGACCTCTCTGCTAATTTGTTGCCCCTCCCTTCCTTAATATGGTTTCTTCCTGTATCTGACCTTTCTGTGACTACCTTCTCTTTTTCTCTGAATTATCTTTTTTCCTACCTCTATCAAACTGCCTAAGTTCTTGGCCTTCTACACTTCTAACTTTGCATTCTGTCTCTTGGGAAAATACATTCATGCTTTATTTTGTTATTTCTGATTATCTACTATGTGCTAGGAGCTATGGCCCAGGTGAAGATAAGCTGCAAGATTCTTCTAAGAGAGGCAAGTTAGTTACAGAAAAGGCACTTTCCAGTGCAATGAGCATTCTAGGGATGGTAGGCATAAAGGACTTTGAAAATGGACAGTAGAAAATGGAAGGTAGAAAATGAAGGAGGCTTCATGAAGAAGGCAGCTTGGGAGTTGAATCAATGAGGACTTTGATAGGTGAAAACAGGCCTCAGGGAAAGGAAAACATTTTAACAGGAGGAAATAACATGAGAAGAATTGAATGGAAGTAAAAAGGTATAGGGCACGTGGGGAAATCCTACTCACATCCATAAAACAATCCAGTATGCTGTGTGCATCACTTCATGATGGATATATGCCCTGAGAAATTTGTCCTTAGGCTATTTTGACATTGTGTGAACATCATAGAGTGCACTTACACAAGCCTAGATGGTATAGCTTACTACACACCCAGGCTATATAGGGTAGCCTCTTGCTCCCAGGCTGCAAACCTGTGCAGCAGGTTACTGTACTGAATACCATAGGCAACTGTAATGCAATATAAATATTTGCATATATATAAACAGGTCTAAACATAGAAAAGGTACAGTCCAAATACAGTATTGTAATCTCGCGGGACCACCACTGTATAAGTGATCTGTCATTGACCAAAATGTCATTTTTAGTGCATGACTCTGGTTAGATTGTGAGCTCCATGGGTGAGGAACCTGTTCACTAGCTGTCTCTCTTCCCAGAATTCAGCACTGCGCCTGGTACATAGTAGGCCCTCACTAAGTATTTGTGAATGAAAGACTAGAGAGATGAGTGAATGAGTCTAGTTCAGAGCGCAATCACTCCCTCCTGCCCACACTGCTGCAGTTATGTCAAGACAGGGAGACAGAGCCCTGAGCGAAGAACTCTACTCCTCAGCATTTTCCATGAAGCCCAGCCAGGGAGCTTCCTCCTTACTTTCCCTTCTACTCCTCCGTAGTCAACCAATCCATTGGGTCAAAGGTACCACTAACCGTGAGCTAACGTTGATGGTTCTACCTTTAAAATGTGTCCAGAATATAACCCAGTTCATATTCTGGGTTCTGCTATAATCAAGTACGTTGCTCACATTCCACCTTGATCCCTGACAAACACAGCAGCCAGACTGGTCCTTTCAGAAACATCAGTCCCAGCACATTACACCTGTGCCCTTCCCAGCCCCACATGTTCTCCAGGGCCTTACATGGTCTCCTCTGTGATATGGTTTGGCTCCGTGTTTACACCCAAATCTCATGTTGAATTGTAGTCCTCAGTGTTGGGGGAGGGACCTGGAGGGAGGTTACTGGATCATGGAAGTGGATTTCCCCCTTGCTACTCTCATGATAGTGAGTGAGCTCTCACGAGATCTGGTTGTTTGAAAGTGTGCAGCACTTCCTTATTTACTGTCTCTCTCTCTCTCTCTCTGTCTCTGTCTTTCCTTCTTTGCCATGTGAAGAAGGTGCTTGCTTCCCCTTCACCTTCTGCCATGACTGTGAGTTTCCTGAGGCCTCCCCAGCCATGCCTCCTGCACAGCCTGTGGAACCGTGAGTGAATTAAACTCTTTTCTTCATAAATTACCCAGTCTCAGGTAGTTCTTGATAGCAGTGTGAGAAGGACTAATATGCCCTGCTAACTTCATGAGGAGCGTGTACACTCACTGCTTCCACTTCAGCTATTTCCATGCTAGCTAATTTCCTTCTCATGCATGGTGAGACATGCATTTCAATTATCTTCCTAGTTTCTTCCAACTCTTGCCTATTTACCTCGTTTGAAAAGTGTTATTCCCTCTCCTTTCTTGGTCTCTTTTGTAAGCCAAGAAATAAGCTGTATTAAGTTTAATAAATCTAAGAACAGTTCTACAGATTTAACTACCCTGGGGTTTGCAATGAAATTAAATTAAACGAAGAACCTAGTTGGCATCCTCTGAAATTTGTCAGAATCTTACACCTGTGGAGTATATCAGCATCCCCACAGAGGTTTCGATTGCCTCCTTCTGCTCTCCTAATTAAACCTGCTATTCTTTTGAAGGCCTGCCTCTCAAATTATACAATCTTTCCAAAATAACATCTTACTTAGGATTATTGTTTTTATGATTGTTTAAATAGTAATATAGAAAAATAGGGTTTTCTTATATCTTTCCTTCGCAATAAACAATTTTCAACAATATAATAGCTTAAATAGGTGATTGTGATGTCACCCTTAGGATATAATCACTGCTTGTCACATCGTTTCTGTAGAAAAACCAACTCACATATGATGAAATGTGATGGGGGTGAAATAACAGCAGTGTGATTTTCGACCACCAACTTGCCTTGGAAGGGAATTTGGGGATGTGCACCGCTGGAAGCCATGTGAGTTTTGAGAGTATGTAAATTCAGATGACTTGAGGGAATGTGGTGTGGTAAACAATTATGCAGTGCCTATTTGTGTGTGCATAATTGGTTGCTAGGACTGAGCCATGATTAGTCACCAAATTACAAAAGCATGACTTTTCCTTCAATGGATGTAGCACTTGCCCAGGATACACAGTTTGGAGACAGTAGCATGGGTTAGATTTTTACCCTATTTGCTCACTCTGCAGGGGTCTGTGTGCAGTATACAATTTGCACAACTATATGTGGGACCCTGCTAAGTTATCCAGAAAAATTGCATCCATATGATGCCCTACAAAATGCCAAAATCTACAAAGCAGTCAACCTGTATAGTCTACACGAAAGGGAGGACACACTTATTCTAGTGACCCAGATTCAAATCATAGCCAAAGAAGCAGTGAGGATAAAAGGTCAAAGAGAAAAGTCACACAGTCCTGGAGTTGGGGGAGAAAGAATGGGGCATGGATGAGGCAAAGGGAGACGAAGGGGAAACAGATTGGAGAGAGGGAAGAGAAAGGAAGGACGGAAAGAAGTAAGGAAGGAAGAAAGGAAAGAAGGAGCAAAAGAAGATTTATGCATAAAAAATGTAAGTTATTTTTGAAACATTCATGACCCCCTCCCCTTTTTGAGGCATTGTTGTGGGGAGACAGAGATGAGTCCTGATCCTTAAGCTCGATCTACTCACATGCAAAAGAAGGAGCAAAGCAATTACACACGCACACATGCACACACACACAGACACACACACATGCAATGAGGCAGCCATCTTTATAAATTTCAAACTGGAGCAAGGCACAAGAAGTCCGTATTAGTCAATATTAATAGCTATGCCAATGAAAAGTTCTTGCTTCTCAAACCAGCACACCATTCTCAGAAGCCAAAGGAGGAGAAAGCTTCAGAGAGCTAAAGTTAAATCAGTTCAGAAGAGGAAACGCTCCCAGGGAATTCACTGTTTCATTTCACAACACACCTCCTTGTGTTGGTGCCCTGGGCACCTGATAAGCTGTAAACAAGAGACAGATGGGACATTGATTTTGAGTCTGTGTGTCCTACAGAGAATCTACCCAGGCTAGGTAAGATGAAAATAAAGGGATAGACTAGGGCCAGGATTTTAGAGCTTGAAAATATTTTGCTGCCTGGGAGAGCGTCTGTAAGCAGATGATAATAATGACAGTTGGCTGTAGGCTTTGGCAGATGCATTTCCCAAGCATTTTCAGACTTAATGAGTCCAGAGAGCATCCCGTGGGGCAGGATAGTCACGTTATTAGCAGATTACGGTAAGGAAATGGGGGAAATCTATGGGTTCAAGTGAGCGATGGGGACACCAGAAGTAAGTATCTCAGCCTGAATCTTCACAAACACTTTTGCTTCCAACCTTTCTCCCAGGAGGGGCAGGGGAAAGGGGTGGCTTGAAGTATGAATGTGGTTTCAGGGAAGAGGAGAGTGATTCTCCACATGTGCATTTAGTCCCTTGTCCTCATATTTGCACACACACCCATGATACTGCCTGAACCAGCAGAAATGACCCCATGGCAGTGGGGCCTGTATATATTGTACCGCTTGCACAATTACACGTGGCACCCTGCAAAGTTATCCAGAAAAAAATGCACTCATATGAGCTCTAGTCATCTGGCTGCCTAGCAATTTCTCAGTACCCTTCCTTGGTTTGAAGATGTCCAGATTTATGAATCCCACTTCTCCAGGAAGAAGCCAGAAACTCACTTTCCTAAGTTGTCTATAGCTGGACATAAGCAGGGCCCTGGCCTCTTCAGATAGACCGTGCCAGACTTTGATTGTAGGAGAGCGTTGCATAAGAAAGAGTGCAGAGTGGAGGAATTCTGATGAGGGTGACAGAGAGACACTTAGTTTGCAGAGTCCAAGGTTGTGGTGGTTCCAGTGGTAGTTCCCCTGCTGTGCTATAACAGCAGAGACTCTCCTGGAGCAATAATTAAGGTATCCAGCTCAGTAGCCTCCAAGCCTGATTGTCCAACTGTCCTAGGTACTCTGTGTAAAAACCAATACAGTTCAGTCACTACAATTGATGTAGCTACAGAGAATTCTGTTGTTTGCAACCAAACACTCTTACTAATTGTCCTTGTACTTACAGGCGATGCAAAAAGAAAAAAAAAATCAGTAATTAAAATGAAATTTTAATGTAATAATTTTAGAAAGCATTTAGGTATTCAAAAATAATTTTGCAAAAAGTATAAATATATTTCTACGTTATTTTAAAATCAAAGAAACAGAATCCCAGAGAAGCCTAGTCATATATCAAGCTGCTTAGCACAGTAAGATTAAAGTGAGAATTAGGGGCCAGGCGTGGTGGCTCACGCCTGTAATCCCAACACTTTGGGAGGCCGAGGCAGGAGGCTCACCTAAGGTCAGGAGTTCAAGACCAGCCCGGCCAACATGGGAAACCCTGTCTCTACTAAAAATACAAAAATCAGCTGTGCATGGTGGGTGCGTGTCTGTAATCTCAGCTACTCAGGAGGCCGAAACATGAGAATCACCTGAACCCGGGAAGCAGAGGTTGCAGTGAGCCAAGATTGCACCACTGCACTCCAGCCTAGGGAACAGAGTGAGACTCTGTCTTAAAAAAAAAAAAAAAAAAAAAAGAAAAAGAAAAAGAAAAAAAGAGTTGAATGCAACATTTTATAAATCAAAATTAATGAAAAATCCATGATGCACAAAATATCAAAATTTTAAATAAATGCAAGATCAGTATTACTGATTTTTCCCTTTGTCTCAGACTCTGATATATAGTTACTTATGCTGTCTTTAGGGAACTTGCACATGTTATCTTTAAACAAATTAATAGCACAGATTAGACTACTTCATTGCCTCTTCAAATAATCAAAGTTTAAATCTTCTTCTTCCTGCTATGTGAATCTTCTTCAGCAGAATATATAGTAGCATCTCTCTCTGAAGCATTCCTCAGCCCACAAATTTGGATTAGATCAGAATCTCTGTGTCCAGACCTGTCCGGATCTTGCAGAAATATTAATGTTGGCAGAATCTCTAAAATATCAGAGTAAATTGAACCAAATTAAACACAAGGAGACATAAGATCAAATTTTAATGACTATTTGGGCTGCTGGCCACCCAGCCCTTCTCCATAGGTGAACGCCTTGATAAATCACAAGGATGGTGGTAATTAGTGTTCATTTCACACTATATGCCAGAGGCCATGTTAGACGCTTGAAACAGTGGATGCTTCTTGTCGCAATTTCTGTGAGGCAGGAAGTCCTATGACAAAAGTAAGGATGAAGTTCCTAGTTAAGAAGTGACAGAGCCACATCATAAGCCCAGGGTAACAATGCCAGGGCTGAAGTCTCCCTACCACATCATGTTTTATTTTAAGAAAGTGGACTTTTTCTCAAGAAGTCTGAGGACCACAAAGCATCAGGCCTGGGCTTCCCCAGCAGTCAAATGGATATTGTTAGAACGATGGCTTGGGGAAAGCCACAGCTTCTCTTTTATGAGTGAAGGGAGTGGAAGGAGAGACAGCTGCAGCCTGCAAGCCTGGAATCTCTGTCCAACAACCAAGAACCTTCAATTCTCCCTGCACCACTGAGGAGTTTAGTCCCAAAGAAGCACCTAACATAATTTTATACTCATATAATCCTAGGTGTTCTGATATGAGAAGAACTTCTTCAGAAGATGTCTTAATGCATATGGGGAAACTGAGGTCCAGGTAAGTAAAGTAATTTTCATAGAAAACCGAGACTAGAACCCATGTTACTCAATCCCCAGTTAAGACTGAGTTCATAACACCATACGGCCATGCAGATTAAGTCCTGAACTCTGTCTATGCAAAAAACTGTGCTTCGTCACTGAGACTGAAAGACCCTCCTCAAAAGGTTTACTCTGTACACCAAAGGGGGGGAAAAATTTTGGCATTTTATAGGCTAAATCTAGCTTGCAGATGTCGTTGAGTTTTTTTTTTTTTTTTTTTTCCTGGTTTGTCAAGTGTTTTTGAAAAATTTGAACTAGTCGATATAATTTAAAAATCAGGAGTTTTCACATGCAAATCCAGATTTCTGGCTCCCCTTCAAAAAGAGTCCAAGATCAGGACACACTGGAACCACTTTCTCACATGGCAGCTATTGGTTAGAGCAGGTAGTATGCTGAGCCAGATCATACCGGCTCATAAGAGCCAATGATAAAATATTCAGAAATGTTGTGGGCCACGTGTTAAATGGTAGCTTGAAATCAGCCGCAGGATCATTTACAGCAGCCATGTTACCATGGAAACATGGACAATGGAAACATTGGTCCATTGTCCATCTGCTCCTGCTCCACATTGGTCAAGGACGACGCCACCAGCAAAATTCTCTTGTTCTTCTAGATTACACATACATGAGTTGTCCTGGAAAATCTCAAGTCAAAGAAGCTGCACTGCAGGAAATCAATATGGTGCAGGCCCCAGGCAAGGCATCACTGACTATACTTGCAAGAAACAAATGCCTGCAAAAATCAGGACAAGATGATTTTGAAGCTGTGCAAAACAGGTAGTCTATATATTGGCTTTTTTGAGTAGTGTAACTATGAACATTCTTGTACATCTCTCTTGTGTACGCGTATATATTTCTGTCAGATACACGCCGTAGGACTGGAATTGCTGGAACATAAGGTATTCACATGTTCAACCTTAGGAGAAATGGCCAAACAGTTTTCTAAAGTGCTCTTATTTATTTACATTCCCACCAGCCATAAAGGAGAGTTGCGGTTGCTTCAACATTTAGTGCTGTCATATTCTTTTTCAAACCATCACTTAAAAAATCACTTCCTGTTGGCTCAAGATGATAGTCAGTTTGTACCTCTTTGATTATGTGGTTTACTTAGCACCACGTTTTATATCAGGCCATTTGTGTTCTGTGTCATGGCCACAGATGTGCTCACATATTCCAGGCTGATGGGGTAAGATCAACAACTTCACACTTGACCCAAGTGGCAATCCAAAGTAAACAAGGAGGAAGGAGTAAGTCAATAAAATTCCCAAAAGAAGTCACCATAATTGATTACATTTCATTTATCAGAAAACCATTCCAAGTCTTTGACTAATTTGAGACTCCCTGTTGTGAGACAAAATCTCTTCCTCTGTGAGTTATTATAATTCTCGCCAGGAATAGCCAGGGAGCTGCTTTCCTCTGCTCCAAGTCTCAGCGTCCAGGCTGTTTGTAACACGTAATCTATGATTGAGAAACAGGACAAAAGGGAGACCATCTTACAAGATCTGGTCCCAAACCTCCTTTCTCTTTAGTTTCAGCCCCAAATCAACCCTACTTGACTGCTCCCTCACGCCACAAAACAACGGAGTGCTCTCATTCTGAAGTGCTCCCTTGGCTCCCACTGGTCAGGATAAAATTGGCTTCCCGGGAGTCATTCTGGCCTGACCTCCAGCTAGGATCACCTCCTAGGAGATGCACCAAGTCTGGGAAAACCACCCTCAAGTATCTCTGGCTTGTAAATGTCCATTCCAAAGACTTGAGCAGTAAGGATGAATGAATTGCAAATAGAACTAGTTTCTGTTTAGGAAGCCCAAAGAAGCTCCCTGTGTTCTTCCTCTGCGATCTGCAGTGGACAGCCCACTCTTTGGCCATGATGAACAGTGGCTCTCCAATCCTGCCTCTACCCTTGGTACCGTTCCAGCCCACCTGGGACAGGTGGGTACACTGCTCGTCCGTCCTGCCATGCCAGACCATTCATGCCATGCCCACAGGGTGGTATCCTGGGGGAGAGTCCTCCTCTCGAGAAAGGTGCTCTTTCTTCACCATGGGCAAAGGGAGGTCCAGCTGACCCCAACATTTTGTGCTGGCAAGCATCCAGGAGATGCTTAGTAGCTGTGAATTATCTCAACACCCTCTCATGTCCTGAGGAAGAAGTCACAAGTCATAGCATTATTCCTTTGACATGTATTCCTTTTCCCATAGGGCAAAGCTGGCTTGCTCATGAGCGTGTCCATACTTCACACACTCCAAACATGCCAATGCACCACACTTGTAGGAAGCAGGCAGCAATAAGGGTAACAGAAAGACTTCAGAGCTTCATCCGAAAACTCCTTTACTGAAATAACAGCAAATATTTATTGCTGGGCTCACTATGTATACTTACTAAGCACTTTCTATATATCTCACTTAATTCTCACAATGCTTTGAGGCAGCTACTTGTATGAGCCCATTTCATAGCTGGAGAAACTGTGTCCATGACTTCACAATTAGGAAGTGGCTAAGGTGAGATTCAAACCCAGGAAGTCGACCTCCCAAGGCCATGCTCCCAGTAGCTATATTGTAGCAGGATTTCTTCTCCCATCACCCGGCTGTGGATCCCCAGTCCCCAGCTACCTGTTTTCATCTATCTTCTTTGTGGTCCCAGCTCCCAGACTATCCTGAAAGTGTCTCCAAGGCTTTTGGTTGGGAGCCAGCCCAACCTCTTGTCTTCTCCCCAAACCCCCAGGAGACTTTCTAAGATCAGAATCCTTGGAGCGTTTTGAGCTGCCCAGTAAGCAGAGTCCACACCGGTAGCCCTCAGCTACTAGCAGAGGAGAGTCCACACAACATACCTGAAGTCCTCAGCTTCAAACCCCAGCACCATCACCCAACAGGAGTGAACATTTAGCAGGTTATCTAAACTCTCCAAGGCACAGCTACTTGGGAGGCTGAGGTGGGAGGATCACCTGAGCCCAGGGAAGTTGAGGCTGCAGTGAGCCATGATTGTGCCACTGCTCTCCTGCCTGGGCAACAGAGTGAGACCCTATCTCAAAAAAAAAAAAAAAAAAAAAAAGCACAGAGCATTTTATCAAAAAGCATCAGTAAGACATTTGTGAAGAGTCGGCTTCTTATCTCAGAAGTGTGTTTCTGTTCATGTCAAATATGCATTTTCGTATCTCTTGTAAGCATATATGATTGAGGTTAAATCTCAAACTCATACTACTGCAGTGGCTCTTGATCAGGGAGAGTATCAGAATTACATTTCTGAGATTTCTCAAGATGGCTTTAAAATCACAGAACCAAGGATGTGTGTATTTTGATTCAGACACCGTTCCCACTTCCACAACCTGCTTCTACCTTCTCAGTCAACAACCACTATCCTAGTAGCTTTTTAGATGGTGGGCACCCATCCAAATGAACAGCTCTGGAAATGAAAGCTTGAAAAATCAAAATAGGCTGGGCCCAGTGGTTCATGCCTATAATCCCAGCACTTTGAGAGGCCAGTGTGGGAGGATTGTTTGAACCCAGGAGTTCCTGATCCGCCTGGGCAACGTAGTGAGACCCTGTCTCTAAAAAAAAAAAAAAATTTTTTAATTAGCCCCTCGTGGTGGAGCGCACTTGTAGTCCCAGCTACTTGGGAGGAGGAGGCAGAAGGATTGCTAGAGCCTGGGAGGTTGAGGCTGCAGTGAATACACACACACACACACACACACACGCACACATATGTATGTAGTCTAATTTCTGTCCAAAGACATTCTATTTGCTCCTTGATTCTCTGTCCTTTTAAAACAGTCTCTCTTTCCAGTTAACACCTAAGGCTCTGACTTACTTTCTTTCCCCAATCGTTGTCATAGCCTTCTCCAGCATGTGTTCCTTCTATATTTCAGACATGGCACAGGAGACACAGCAATAACTAAGTATGTACAACAAATCAAAGGATGGAGCCTCAAACTGAAGCCAAGTCTACCATATCTTATCAATTTACCCAATACCATTGTCTCTCTCTGTAAAGGTTACCCTTTTATGCACATAAATGTGAATTAGAACATCTCTGCCCTGCTCCTTTCAGCAGTACAGCTCTGCAATGACACACGCTGCCATCCATTTCACTGGAACATTTGCCATAAAGTTGCTTTAAAAGACATTCTCTTACAATACTGTCAATGGCCCTTGCATTAAAAATGAGAAAAATATGGAAACATGCATTAAAATATTCAGAAATAAATGGCTTTTTTATTACATAAAAGCTCTCATGTGTCTCAAAGGTACTGAGAATAGAATAATTTATCATAAATTAGATTATTATTGCTGGGAAAAGATCTATTTTAATGCCAGTTTTCTTGGGGATTAAACCAAACCCGAACAGTCCACTGGGGGGTGTTCATAAATGTATAAGTCAAATACTGAAAAGCTTTAAGTGGAAAATACATGCTGATGAAGCAATCTTGGAAAAGACAGAACACATTCTGTTTGTTCTCATGTCTGGCAGGGGGCAACTATTGCATCCAGAAAAAAAAAAAAAATGAAGATGATGAGTTCTCTGCAGCTAAGATGAAGACCCACTGAGCTTTGGGGTTTAAAATGCAACGTCAGAACTTCAGACTTCCGGCACCTAGGTCTCCAGCTGCTGAGTGGTGCCAGCATCAGACATACACTCTGCAAAACAGATACTGTCTTAGGAAAATGTGACCCTGTTGTCCTTTCAGGCCCATATTTCACAAGAAGACAAGTGGAGAGTTAAAAGGAAAACTGCAGATCTGAGTGAAGAGACAGCAAGTTGTCTTTTCTGATATAGCCAGCAAATAAGATGTTCTGGTTGACATGTGCTAAAGATGTCGTGCGGACTTTCAGACTCAGAATGTGATCCCATGTATTTCTCACTGAAACTATATTGAATGTTATTTGACCACTGTTGAATCAGTCATCTTGAGAAATGTTATCTTCATACAGTACCAAGCAGAGAGTCAGTGACTAGAATGCCACTGAAACCAGCTTTTTATAGGACAAGGTTTTCATGGTTTTAGGGGGTGGGGAAACTTGCACAGTAATCCACAGCATTTAATGATTTAGGCAGGGTAGGGGAAAAGCGATGAGCATTCATTTTGCTAGCAGTGTAACTTCCGTGGAGGAATGATATACTGCTAATTGTACTTCACATTCCCTATACTTATACAGGCTTTACTACATGATCCAGCATTGTGATCAAAGATGGAAGGAATCTCTTAATAGCTTTCCTTCCTTTTTCTATTCTTATTTCCTTACCAATTCCCTTTATCCCTGGTCCTTTTGCATCTTTATTTTTAGTCAGTACCCTGTTACTCTGCTGGAAAGATCTGTGTATGAAGCTGGATAATAAAAATGTCATGATTGCCATTTATTTGGAGGGGTAGAGTGGAGGACTTGCGCAGCATAGCAGCCCAGGCTGGAAGAGAGGATCTGGCAGGGAGGAAGTTTGGCTGAAGGACAGGCCCCCTCAGGACTGATTTCTTGGCAGTCTATCCAAGTCCTTGGGTGTCTGCACTGGAGTTATAATAATAGCCAATCTTTATTAAGCATTTTGTCAGTGCCAGGATCTGTGCATTATCTTATTTAATCCTTACACAACCCCGCAAAGTAGGCACAATTACCATCTCAATTTAAAAGATGAGGGCTGGCTGGGCGCGGTGGCTCAAGCCTGTAATCCCAGCACTTTGGGAGGCCGAGACGGGCGGATCACGAGGTCAGGAGATCAAGACCATCCTGGCTAACACGGTGAAACCCCGTCTCTACTAAAAAAAATACAAAAAACTAGCCGGGCGACGTGGGCGGGCGCCTGTGTCCCAGCTACTGGAGAGGCTGAGGCAGGAGAATGGCGAATCCGGGAGGCGAGCTTGCAGTGAGCTGAGATCCGCCACTGGCACTCCAGCCTGGGCTGCATAGAGACAGACTCCTCTCAAAAAAAAAAAAAAAAAAAAAAAAAAAAAAAGACTTTGGCCCGCATGGTGGCTTATGCCTATATAATCCCAGCCTCTTTGGGAGGCCAAAGCGGTAGATTACTTGAGATCAGGAGTTCCAGACCAGATTGAAAAAAAAAAAAAAAAAAAAAAAAAAAAAAAGACTTTGGCCCGGCATGGTGGCTTATGCCTATAATCCCAGCTCTTTGGGAGGCCAAAGTGGGTAGATTACTTGAGATCAGGAGTTCGAGACCAGATTGACCAACATAGTGAAACCCTGTCTCTACTAAAAATACAAAAATTAGCCAGGCGTGGTGGTGGGCGCCTGTAATCCCACCTACTCAGGAGGCTGAGGCATGAGAATCGCTTGAACACAGGAGGCAGAGGTTGCAGTGAGCTGAGATCGTGCCATTGCACTCCAGCCTGGGTGACAAAGCGAGACTGTCAGACACACAGACACACACAGACACACACACACACACACACACACACAAAGATTATAAAGACTTTAGAAAATGTGCTTCTGTGTCCTTTAAAAACTCTTAAAGAACAAAATGGTAGTTCCTGGACCAAAATTCAAAGGACCCAAATCCTTATTTCTGTGTAGCCACCAACTCCCTGTATTATCGTGACACTGGACCACTGGCTCTCATCTGTAAAATTAGGAAGTTTGACTAGATGGTATCTGAGGATGATTTGGCCTCTGACATTGGGTGAATCCTCAGCTTCTAGGAGACGGTGTGGGGCGTGACTCACCTGGGCTATTCCCACTTGGGATGTGAGTGGCAAGAAGGCAGCACCTATGATTGTAGTGACTGGATTTCCAAGTCTCCAATCAGAACACGCATTACCTGAATCATTGAGTGACAACGAGTTGTAATGGTAACATCAACCCTACTCCCGAAATTCAATGATATGGAAGGTATGGTGGGTAAATCCAGACCCACTCTCTTGTGGAGGGTGAGGCACTTCATGAACTTCTATATTTGTATCACCCTATTTCTCCTTTGACATCCAGTCCCTGAACTTCTCCACCAGCAAGCAAAATAAAGCCAAGAGTGGTGTATGCATCCTATTATAAAATCATACCCAGGATTCTGGACTCCTTAGCTGATTTCGTCTTATTCACATGTGTTTGCATATTGCCTTTGTTAAGTGGTTCCAAATCCAGTTTGTAAAGTACGAGATGGCATCGATGTTCTGGAAAGGGCAAATGCATTCTCATTCAGAGCAAAGGTGACCACCATAGGAAGCAAGTTTTTAAGCCCTTCCCACTTTAGGAGAGAGAAAACATAATTAAGCAAATTTGCCATGGTGAGAGGCCTGGCTCTCCTTCCATTTAATGGGAATAGAGCATTGTGGAGAGGAAAAGTGCCAAATGGTATGTGATTTTTAAAATCTCCTACGCATTTAATAATTAATGCTTATTTTTCTTCTATTTTCCCCCACCCCCTCAACTCCTTTCCGCACTCATTACAGCTCTTTGATATCCCCTCAGGAATTAGGATATCTCCAGCTGTTTACATAACCAGAGATTAAGTCTAATTGAAGGAGAAATTTAGGCCACAAAAAAATCATGATAAGAAAGCCAGAAATGGAGTTTGCCTTGGGTCACATTCTGAGATTCAGTCATAGCAACCTCAAAGGGCATCGAGCAAAAGTTTTTTGGTGGACTCATGAATTAGAGGTGAGAGTGGCTATTATTTGCAAAGCTGGATTAAGTGAAAGCAAATGGTAACTGATATGAGCCTCCTCTCTGGAAGGAATCTGCTGTGCATGAGAGATAAGATAAAGCTCTAATAAAAATACTGACTTAGTTTCTGTTCTTTTGTGCTTACCTGCTCTGCTCCGTGTTATCTCATTTTTGTAGGCTTGACCCTGCTGCAGTTTGCAAGTTTCTAGGTGAATAACTGTTGCACCTTTGTACATGGTGGGTTTTGTGCATGGAATGTATGTTGCCCAATCCACTGCCTCTCCTCCCCTATTGCCCCCACCCTTTCCCTGCTCTGACTTGAGCTGGCCTGATGCTGAGGCAAAATAAGCCATTACTTTAATAAGCCATTATTCACAATAGATTGGAAAGACAAGGAGCCCCACAGTGAGCTGACATCGGCCTTGTATTCCTAATCATGAAATAGCAGATAGGGGATGTGCATGGGAGGGAGGGATTGCAGCAAGAAAACTTTGGGGCACTTCTTGGGTGAAAGGGGAGGTGGGAAGGCTGGGCAGGCCCAGGCAAGGACAGCTGCTCCAGTGGACAGTCTGAGTCAGTGCCTCTTGACCTCTATCTGGGTGTAAGAGAATCACTTGTGTTACTTATGAAAATGCAGATTCCTTGGTCTCAGCTCCAGAAATTCTGATTTGGTCCATAGGGAGTAGGTTTCAGATCATTCTAATGCAGGCAGCCTAGGATCAGAAATACTGCTTACAGGCAATTAAGGGTATTAACCCTTCTGTACCAAGAAGGGTTAAGGAGGAGGAAAAAGAGCAGAGAGTAAAAAAGTGGAAAGGTCCCTGAAGGCAGCAAAAAAGTAAGGTCTTTGGAATCAAACTTAGGTTCCAATCTCAGGAGCGTTCCCACTTAATCTTTATGAACATTCTTCCCCATGTATAAAACAAGGGGAAATAACAATGATAATAATAGTTCATATGCAAGGGTTCTTATAGCTCAGGGTTACATGTTTTAGTGGGTTAGCTCATTTATACCTCCTCACACTATGAAGAGGACATAGCATTATTCTCATTTTATACCTGAGGAAACCGAGGCACAGATGGAGTGTTAAACTGGCCTAAAAGGCCACACCGCTAACAAGTGCTGAAGCTGTGGTTTGAACCCAGGGAGTGTAAGTTGGGGAAATTTGGGGAGAAAATGTACAGGAAATATCTGGCCCGCTGCCTGACACACAGGGCTCAGGTTTGTGTCCTTCCTTCCCAGCATTGCTGAGAGGTGATCAACTGACCGCACACGTTGATCAGCTGCCTGCTCCAGTAGAACTCTACCATAATTGCTGGAGGATTGGGGTGGTGGGGGGAGGCAAAGAGCACTGGATCTGAAGACACAACCTGGAGCCTCAGTTTCCTCATCTCTAATATGAGGACAGTAATGTCCTTACCTCACAGCATGTGATGTTCAAATGAGATCATGCCTGTGAAAAGTATTTTATAAACAGTGTTTAGTACAAATATCTACTGGATTATGAAGATGAATATGGGCCCAGTCACTGCACAGAACAGCCCAAAATATCCTCTTCAGGTGTCATTCCCCTGTCTTTTAGTGACTCCTGAATGTCTCTTGAGTAAAATAAGAATATGTGCTAATGTGTTTTCAGATAGTGGCTTAGCCTTTCATTCCTAAAGGGGCCTGGTTCTCTTGTGGGTGGAGAAGGAGGGAAATTAGGTGAAAATGTTGAGGCTGCACCTTAGGAAAAGAAGGAAGACTTTGTCTTTTTATACATGTGTGTGTGTGTGCGTGTGTGTGTGTGTGTGTGTATACTTTAAGTTCTGGGATACATATGCAAAATATGCAGGTTTGTTACATAGGTATACATGTGCCATGGTGGTTTGCTGCACCCATCAACCCGTCATCTACAATAGGTATTTCTCCTAATGCTATAACCCCTGACAGGCCCCAGTGTGTGATGTTCCCCTCCCTGTGCCCATATGTTCTCATTGTTCAACCCCCACTTATGAGTGAGAACATACGGTGTTTGGTTTTCTGTTCCTGTGATAGTTTGCTGAGAATGATTGTTTCCAGCTTCATCCATGTCCCTGCAAAGGACATTAACTCATCCTTTTTTATGGCTGCATGGTATTCCATGGTTTATATGTGCCACATTTTCTTTATGCGGTCTGTCATTGATGGATATTTGGATTGGCTCCAAGTCTTTGCTGCTGTGAATAGTGCTGCAATAAACATACGTGTGCATGTGTCTTTATAGTAGAATGATTTATAATCCTCTGGCTATATACCCAGTAATGGGATTGCTGGGTCAAATGGTATTTCTGGTTCTAGATCCTTAAGGAATCGCCACATTGTCTTTCACAATGGTTGAACTAATTTACACTCCCACCAACAGTGTAAAAGCATTCCTATTTCTCCACATCCTCACCAGCATCTGTTGTTTCCCGACTTTTTAATGATTGCCATTCTAACTGGCGTGAGATGGTACCTCATTGTGAATTTGATTTGCATTTCTCTAGTGACCAGTGATGATGAGCTTTTTTTCATATGGTTATCGACCACATAAATTATTCTTTTGAGAAGTGTCTGTTCATATCCTTTGCCCACTTTTTGAAGACCTTGTTTGTTTTGTTCTTGTAAATTTGTTTAAGTTCCTTGTAGATTCTGGATATTAGCCCTTTGTCAGATGGCTAGATTGCAAAAATTTTCTCCCATTCTGTAGATTGCCTGTTCACTCTGATGACAGTTTCTTTTGCTGTGCAGAAGTTCTTTAGTTCAATTAGATCCCATTTGTCAATTTTGGCTTTTGACACAATTGTTTTTGGTGTTTTAGTCATGAAGTCTTTGCCCATGCTTATGTCCTGAATGGTATTGCCTAGGTTTTCTTCTAGGGTTTTTATGGTTTTAGGTCTTACTTTTAAGTCTTTAATCCATCTTGAGATAGTTTTTGCATAAGGTATAAGGAAGGGGTCCAGTTTCAGTTTTCTGCATATGAGCATGGAATGTTTTTCCATTTGTTTGTGTCCTCTCTTATTTCCTTGAGCAGTGGCTTGCAGTTCTCCTTTAATAGGTCCTTCACATTCCTTGTAAGTTGTATTCCTAGGTATTTTATTCTCTTTGTAGCAATTGTGAATGGGAGTTCACTCATGACTTGGCTCTTTGTCTATTATTGGTGTATAGGAATGCTTGTGATTTTTTGCATATTGATTTTGTATTCTGAGACTTTGCTGAAGTTGCTTATCAGCTTAAGGAGTTTTGCGGCTGCCACAATGGGGTTTTCTAAATATACAATCATGTCATCTTCAAACATAAACAATTTGACTTCCTCTCTTCCTCTTTGAATACCCTTTACTTCTTTCTCTTGACTTATTGCCCTGGCCAGAACTTCCAATACTATGTTGAAAAGGAGTGGTGAGAGAGGGCATCCTTGTCTTGTGCCGGTTTTCAAAGGGAATGCTTCCAGCATTTGCCCATTCAGTATGATATTGGCTGTTGGTTTGTCATAAATAGCTTTTATTATTTTGAGATATGTTCCATCGATACCTAGTTTATTTAGTGTTTTTAGCATCAAGTGGTGTTTAATTTTGTCAAAGGCCTTTTCTGCATCTATTGAGATAATCATGTGGTTTTTGTCATTGGTTCTGTTTATGTGATGGATTACGTTTATTGATTTGTGTATGTTGAACCAGCTTTGCATCCCAGGGATGAAGCTGACTTGATCATGGCAGAGAAGCTTTTCAATGTGCTGCTAGATTCAGTTTGCCAGTATTTTATTGAGGATTTTTGCATTGATGTTCATCAGGGATATCAGCCTGAAATTTTCTTTTTTTGTTGTGTCTCTGCCAGGTTTTGCTATCAGGATGATGGTGGCCTCACAAAATGAGTTAGGGAAGAGTCCCTTTTTTTCTGTTGTTTGGAATAGTTTCAGAAGGAATGATACCAGCTCGTTTTTGTACCTCTGGTAGAATTTGGCTGTGACTCCGTATGGTTCTGGGCTTTTTTTTAGTTGTTAGGCTATTAATTACTGCCTCAATTTCAGAACTTGTTATTGATATATTCAGGGATTTGATTTCTTCCTTGTTTAGTCTTGAGAGAATGTATGTGTCCAGGAATTTATCCATTTCTTCTAGATTTTCTTCTTTATTTGCATAGAGGTGTTTGTAGCTTTCTCTGACGGTAGTTTGTATTTCTGTGGGATCCGTGGCGACATCCCCTTTATCACTTTTTATAGAGCCTATTTGATTCTTCTCTCTTTTCTTCTTTATTAGTCTGGCTAGTAGTCTATCTATTTTGTTAATCTTTTCAAAAATCCAGCTCCTGGAGTCACTGAATTTTTTGAAGGGTTTTTCATGTCTCTGCCTCCTTCAGTTCTGCTCTGACCTTAGTTATTTCTTGTCTTCTGTTAGCTTTTGAATTTGTTTGCTCTTGCTTCTCTAGTTCTTTTAATTGTGATGTTAGGGTGTTAATTTTAGATCTCTTCTGCTTTCTCATGTGGGCATTTAGTGCTATAAATTTATCTCTAAACACTGCTTTAGCTGTGTCCCAGAGATTCTGGTACGTTGTGTCTTTATTCTTCAAAGAACTTATTTATTTCTGCCTTAATTTAGTTATTTACCCAGTAGTCATTCAGGAGCAGGTTGTTCAGTTTTCATGTAGTTGTGTGGTTTTGAGTAAGGAATTTTTTTTTTTTTTTTACAGAGTCTCGCTCTGTCACCGGGCTGGACTGCAGTGGCATGATTTTGGCTCACTGCAAACTCCACCTCCTGGGTTCAAGTGATTCTCCTGCCTCAGCCTCCCGAGTAGCTGGGACTACAGGCATGCGCCACCATGCCCAGCTAATTTTTGTATTTTCAGTAGAGATGGAGTTTCACCATGTTGGCCAGCATGGTCTTGATCTCCTGACTTCCTGATCCACTCACCTCAGCTCTCCCAAAGTGCTGGGATTACAGGCGTGAGCCACTGAACCCAGCCGAGTGAGTTTCTTAACCCTGAGTTCTAATTTGATTGCACTGTGCTCCTCCAAGCTAAAGAAGCATGATTTCCATTCTTTTGCATTTGCTGAGGAGTATTTTACTTCCAATAATGTGGTGAAATTTAGAATAAGTGCTATGTGGTGCTGAGAAGAATGTATATTCTGTTGATTTAGGTTGGAGAGTTCTGTAAATGTCTATTAGGTCCACTTGGTCCCATGCTGAGTTTAAGTCCTGAATATCCTTGTTAATTTTCTGTCTCGTTGACCTGTCTAATATTGATAGTGGAGTGTTAAAGTCTCCCACTAGTATGGTGTGGGAGTCTAAGTCTCTTTGTAGGTCTCTAAGAATTTGCTTTATGAATCTGGGTGCTCCTGTATTGGATGCATGTGTATTTAAGATAATTAGCACTTCTTGTTACATTGATCCCTTTACCATTATGTAATGCCCTTCCTTGTCTTTTTTGATCTGTGTTGGTTTAAAGTCTGTTTTATCAGAGACTAGAATTGCAACCCCTGCTTTTGTTTTGCTTTCCATTTGCTTGGTAAATATTCCTCCATCCCTTTATTTTGAGCCTATGTGTGTCTTTGCACGTGAGATGGGTCTCCTGAATACAGCATACTAATGGGTCTTAACTCTTTATTCAATTTGCCAGTGTGTGTCTTTTAATTGGGGCATTTAGCCCGTTTACATTTAAGGTTAATATTGTTATGTGTGAATTTGATCCTGTTATTATGATGCTAGCTGGCTATTTTGCCCATTAGTTGATGCAGTTTCTTCATGGTGACAATGGTCTTTACCATTTGGTATGTTTTTGCAGTGGCTGGAACTGGTTTTTCCTTAAGTGCTTCCTTCAGGAGCTCTTGTAAGGCAGGCCTGGTGGTGACAAAATCTCCCCACATTTACTTGCCTGTAAAGGATTTTGTTTCTCCTTCACTTATGAAACTTAGTTTGGCTGGATATGAAATTCTGGGTTGAAAATTCTTTTCTTTAAGAATGTTGAATATTGGCCCCCACTCTCTTCTGGCTTGTAGGGTTTCTGCTGAGAGATCCGCTGTTAGTCTGATGGGCTTCCCTTTGTGAGTAACCCAACCTTGCTCTCGGGCTGCCCTTAACATTTTTTCCTTCATTTCAACCTTGGTGAATCTGATGATTACGTGTCTTGAGGTTGCTCTTCTTAAGGAGTATCTTTGTAGTGTTCTCTGTATTTCCTGAATTTGAATGTTGGCCTGTCTTGCTATGTTGGGGAATTTCTCCTGGATAATATCCTGATGTGTGTTTTCCAACTTGGTTCCATTCTCCCCATCACTTTCAGGTACACCAATCAAACCTAGGTTTGGTCTTTTCACATAGTCCCATACTTCTTGGAGGCTTCGTTTGTTCCTTTGCATTCTTTTTTCTCTAATCTTGTCTTCACACTTGATTTCATTAAGTTGATCTTCAATCTCTGATATCCTTTCTTCTGCTTGATTGATTTGGCTATTGCTACTTGTGTATGCTTCATGAAGTTCTTGTGCTGTGTTTTTCAGCTCCATCGGGTCATTTATGTTCTTCTCTAAACTGGTTATTCTAGTTAGCATTTCCTGTAACCTTTTATCAAGATTCTTAGCTTCCTTGCATTGGGTTAGAACATGCTTCTTTAGCTTGGAGGAGTTTCTTATTATCTACCTTCTGAAGCCTACTTTTGTCAATTCATCAAACTCATTCTCTGTCCAGTTTTGTTCCCTTGCTGGTGAGGAGTTGTGATCCTTTGGAGGAGAAGAGGCATTCTGGTTTTTGGAATTTTCAGGCTTTTTGAGCTGGTTTTTCCTCATCTTTGTGGATTTATCTATATTTAGTCTTTGATGTTGGAGACTTTCAGATGGGGTTTCTGTGTCTGGGCATCGTTTTTGTTGATGATGATGCTATTGCTTTCTGTTTGTTTTCCTTCTAACAGTCAGTCCCCTCTGCTGCAGGTCTACTGGGGTTTGTGGGACATCCACTCCAGACCCTGTTTGCCTGGGTATCACCAGTAGAGGCTGCAGAACAGCAAAGATTGCTGTCTGCTTCCTCCTCTGGAAGCTTCATCCCAGAGGGGCACCCGCCAGATGCCAACTGGAGCTCTCCTGTGTGAGGTGTCTGTCGACCCCTGCTGGGAGGTGTCTCCCAGACAGGTGGCACAGAGTTCAGGGACCTACTTGAGGAGGCAGTCTGTCCCTTAGCAGAGCTCGAGCACTGTGCTGGGAGATCCACTGCTCTCTTCAGAGCCAGCAGGCAGGAACGTTTAAGTCTGCTGAAGCGGCACACACAGTCGCTCCTTCCTTTAGGTGCTCTGTTCTAGGGAGATGGGAGTTTTATCTATAAGCCCCCGACTGGGGCTACTGCCTTTCTTTCAGAGATGCCTTGCCCAGAGAGAAGGAATCTAGAGAGGCAGTCTGACTATAGCGGCTTTGCAGCCCTAGGGTGGGTTCCGCACCCAGTTTGAACTTCCTGGTAGCTTTGTTTACACTGTGAGGAGAAAACTGCCTACTCAAGCCTCTGTAATGGCGGATGCCCCTACCCTCACCAAGCTTGAGCGTCCCAGGTCAACTTCAGACTGCTATGCTGGCAGCAAGAATTTCAAGCCAGTGGATCTTAGTTTGTTGGGCTCCATGGGGTTGGGATCCACTGAGCAAGACCACTTGGCTCCCTGGCTTCAGCCCCCTTCCCAGAGGAGTAAACTGTTCTGTTTTGCTGGTGTTACAGGCATCACTGGGGCGGGGGGGGGGGGGAAACAAAACTCCTGCAGCTAGCTCAGTGGGAAGACTTTATCTTAAGGAGGCTATGAGAATTGCCAGCACGTAAGACATCCTATAACATTTCAGAATATTCCATGTATGGCAAAAGGTGGAGGAATTCACTTGACACAGGTCAAGACTTGAAATCTCAAAGGAGAGATCACAACCTGATACCCAACCCTTGTTTTGGTAAACCCAGTCCAGTTGGAAAAGCTGATACATCTTGGTGGCATTTTGCATTTTGCAACATTTTTGACTCAGACATAGTCGATGTTTTATACCTGCCACTGGAGGTTTGGCTGAGCTCTGTTTGTACTGTGGTAATGCTTAAATCAGAGCCTCCTTTTGGGGAAAGTTGACCCAGACTAGCAGCTAGGAATGTGACAAAAGCCACAGTTTCTAGACTGGACAACAAAAGCAAACCAGAAAAACAATTACTCCAAGTTGCTGTCTTCTTTTTCTAGGAGCCTCCTCATCATGGTTGTTAGAAAAACCTCAGAGCCACCAAAGTAAAATAATAATAATAATAAAGATTTTTTTTCTGCCCATAAAGAGAGTTTGCAAAAAAAAAAAAAAATGTGGCAAATCAGTACCATCACCCAAGTAGACAGCAGACCTGGGAAGAGTTCAGTTTTCTTTTAAAAAAGAAAATTTATTTCCCAGTTTACTTCAGCAATGGGTAAAACTCAGATGAGACCCTCTTAGCTGGTCTTCCCTCAAGGCAGCCCAGAGTTCAGGAAGGGAAGAGTCGAATTCACTTTTCAGGAATTCAATTCAATTTATTTTTTATTCTATTCTATTTCCTTCAATACAGTTCGATAAACACCCAGGGAAGTGCTATTAGTTGGAGACACATATAGGTGCTGGGAGACAGAATGGGAAGAGGCAGGGTTATGCTTTCCTCTTCTGAATCCAGATTGGAGATGGGCATCACTTGACCAAGGAGTTCTCTTTTGGACAAGGTGAGACCAAAGAAGATGAAAAATTCATCAAAAAAAGCAGGATCAAAAAAAGATTCAGACTGGTATCTAGGCAGAAGAAACTAAAGCAAGGAGGTACGAAGATTTAACTCTAACCAGACCAACTGAATGTAATCCCCATGCATGTTGTTTTATCAATGAGATAATAGAATTTGAGAGTTAATGATTCTTATGGTTTGAATATGGTTTGTCCCCATCAAAACTCATATTGAGGCCTGAACCCTGATGTGGCAGTGTTAAGATGTCATGCCTTTCAAAGACGATTAGGTCATTAAGCTGAATTAATGTCTTTCTCTCCAGACTGGATTAGTTCTCCTAGAAATGTGTTAGTTCTTGTACGAGTGGATGAGTTCCCTCCAGAGTAGGTTGTTACAAAGTGAGGTTGGTTCCTGTGTTTTGCCCTTTTTTCCTATACACCCAGTTCCCTTTCTGTTTCTCTGCCATGTTTTTGATACAGCACAAAGCTCTCACCAGAAGCCACCGAATATGGCTGCTCAACCTTGAACTTCCCAGCCTCCAGAGCTATGAGCTAAATAAATCCCTTTTCTTTATAAATTATCCAGTCTCAGGTAGTCTGTTATAGCAACAGAAAACAGACTAGGACAATATGTACTTTCACATACATCCCTCGACTTCATACTTAAAACAGCCCACATTATCACCTCAATTTTGCAGAAGACACTAAAGCTGAGTCATGGCATGCCAAACATCTTGACGTTTCTACACGGCCAAGATAGGACATTGACCCCCATGCCTTCTGTCTCCCAATCTAACATTCTTTCCGCTCTATTATATTCTTTATCAACTTGCGTTCATAGAATATCTGACTGTGCTAAAGGTACATTAAATTATGTTGTCCTATGTCTACTTCATGTGTAGTTTGCTTAAATCTCGTACCTGGAGTAAAGTAGCCTTTGGGAACTGTGGTTTTCAATATTACTTTGTTAATTAAAAATATAAGACAAAGGATTATCTTCCTTAACTTTAAAAGTTAGAACTGGACTAGGTAATGTCTAGCACTGTTTTAATTCCAGAATTCTGAAATCTGTTATTACATTAGATCAAATTTCATTTTTTTAGTCTTCCAAAAACACAATAATTACAAGTAATGGTGTTCATGCCAAATTCATTAGAGTTTGAAAACAGAGCTATATTTCAGCTCTTTGGAGTCCAAAAACGAACTTTGATATTTTTGCAAGTGTGAAAATTCTTTCAGCTGTGCCAAATTAACTCAAAACATCTGAATGGTCTGCCTCCAAGTAACATAAAATTTTCTCTTTTATGCTTCGAATTTTATTCTAAAGAAACTCTATTCTCCTAGATGTTGTATTAAGAGGCTGAAAAGTTACAGGGAACCTTGGTGGAGTGATATTTGCTGGGTAGGCTGAAAGCCAAACTATTGTTCTTGCTATTTCTCAGTAGAGAAGAGAAAAGTATTTGCTAACTATCCCTGGAATCTCTGTCAATTAGCTTGGAATTTAAGGGATTTTCCTGATGTGCTTTGTGGAGGTCATTTAATGTCTGGATTCCAGGTGAATGTTTGGGACTCTGCAGTGGAAGATAGATTGGCCCAGACGACTAGCTTAGTGGAGGATCCTACTTTATTGTAATCAATGATCTGATGAGTCTTTGTAAGGCAGCCATCTTCCCCAAGCTCAGCTCTGTCAACCACCATGGATGACACAGAAACCTTTTAAGACCTGTCTACATAAATAGCTTGAGAGTAACTTTTTCAAAATGCAGTCCTCCAATCCAGGTTCCTAGGCCTGACTCCAAGGAAGGAACATTTCTGTGAGTGATGGTGGGAATCTATATATTTTAATGACTGTCCTGGTGATCCTTATGTGATGTAAACTGATAACCCCAGTCATGCAGTTTTCTAAAAACCCAAAATTTGTATACCCACAGAAAACAGTTATCACACCACAATTCTATACCTTATGGAGTCACAAATAGCAAAGCAGCAGCCAGATGGCCAGCTTCTGTGGAGTTGCTGGAGAGGTGGCTAGAAGACCTCTTAGGATCCCAACACCTGCTAGAACCTATGAGACAAGATGCATCAAAGAGGCAAAGAATAATGGGGACAGAAAAGTGAGAGACAGGTGCTGGTTGGATAGTGGCAGAGAAATTAATGGATGCAACAGAACCCATGCTTGACCTTGAGAGAGGGAGAGAATACAGAAAGCTAACATTTTGTTGAGAAGATACTCAGCTGTTTTTCAAATGTTTAATATCTTATAGGCCAAGGCAGATATACTGAGACATTCAGTTAAGTAGCTGCCTTCATGGACCTTGGCAAATGGGGTGGAAAAGGAGGGCAGGGAATTTGGAAACAGGTGGTTTTCCCTTATGGTAAAATGTAGATAACAAACAAGACCCCCAGAAACACTAAGATGATCACAAGCAAGAGCCACGTCACTCGGGGTTTCAAGTTCAGAGGTGAGTGAGAACACTGGAGAAAGAAAAAGTAGGGAGACCAGGGAAAACTGAGCTGAACTCTGAGGAGTAGGAGGAAGGTTCATAAAAGGAACAGGAAAGAGAATGAAATGAAAAGGTTTGCTCTCGAGCAAAGATCAGGTGAGGAGGCAAGGGTCCTGAGCGGCATGAGATTCTTTTTTCACAGCTGACTCTGAGTTAGAATTCTAAGTTTCCACCATCTTACACACCAAACCCCATCTTCCAGAAATCATCGCCCCCTTGCTTTGGGCTCAGTGGGCAGAGTAGTGCTGTGTTCTATGGAGAGTCAAGCTTCGCTGTCTCGGAGGCGATAGCAACCCCAGCTTCAGTTTACAGATCCAGCTTTGGGGATGATTGGGTCTGACACAGACCCGCCCATAGCCTGCTTGGAAGTTTCCCTTCCTGACTTCTAATTACCAGTTCATTTGTCGTTTATTGCTGGCTCTTAGTTTGCAACAGGCAGCCAAAATGTTAATGAACACAAAAGGTTAAGCCATTGCTTGACCCCTTCGTTCTGCAGATGGGGGAAGAGGAGGAAGAAGGTAATGCAATCTTTGCTAGCCTTTGTTTATAGGAAGCGCCTTGCACTCACTGAGTTCACAGCCTAACTGTAAAAGATGCGAAGGGTGTGATTATCAGGCTGGCGGTAAATGGGAACACACTGTGGCTTTGTTTGGGCCTGTGGGGAGTTTTTGGTAAATTTTTTGCTTTCAACCCCCCTATAAAAATATTTGGGGATTCAATAATGCTGACTCTACATTTCTCACTTGCAGCCCATACTTTCTCTCCCTTTAATATAGAAGTGGTGGTGTTTTTCTTCCTCCTTGGCCACGACAGTTTCTCAGTAGCCCTTGCTGACCCAGTGGGCCCACTCCTGCTAACTTTACACAAACCAGATGGTGTCCAAACAAGTCACCTCTATTTCACACAGGCTCGGCCTCCCTCCTGAAAATGAAATGAAGTCAGGGAACGTTGGTTCCTGGAAGCTCACGGGGATTCCTCTAAGCCAGCAGGACCTGTTTATTTTATTTATTTATTTTTTACTAAAAAGGAGATACTGCTCCCATTCAGAAGCTCACAAATTCATTGAAGTCAATAGAGTTAAGCAGGGCTTGAAGTGAGTAGCAGCAAGGCTGGAAGCCTCTGCACATGGTGGGTTGGGGCTGCAGAGGTCACCTGTGTAAACCAGTAGTGACCGTCTAGACCAGCCTTACCCTCAGACTCGGGGTGAAACCAGGAATTAATTCTCTCAAGTTCCTAGTTTCAAGAATTTTTTCCAAGGCAGGTATTTAAATGCCTCTTATTTAGATTTAGCTGAGACCTGGCTCTGGCTGGCACCAATTTTGATCCTCGTCCCCAAGCTCAAGGCCAGCTTGAGAGAATTACTGCCTTCAGTAGACACAGATTTCCCTCCCTCGCCTGTCTCCAGAGCCCAGGCCTGTGGTTTGGACCAACTCGTCACCTAGCTCCAGGTGAAATGCACATGGGCTCTGCGGCGTCAGGCTTCCGAGCTTCTGTAGGAAAATGTGCCATTAGAGCAGACCATGTGAAAAGTCCATGGGCTTGGGAAACGATGGCTTTGAGTTTCCCCTATTGCTAACCCAGCTGGGTTAGCCCGGCACACTCTCAGGGGATCTCACTGACCAATCACAAATATTCCAAAGGCTTCCTGGGTGGTTTTAGGGCTTATGGATATGCCCCGAAACCTCACAAAGCCCTGGGTCTATGGCTCAAATACTCAAGGCAGGAATAGATATACAATCCACTCTTTTTTTGCATTGCCAGGGACACCCCATACCCCCATACACACACACACACACACACACATACACACACACATACACACACATACACACACACACATACACACACATGCGCCTGTTTAAAAAATGGCAGCAGAGGGAATGAATAAAGACCTATATAGTTACACAAATACGAGAGGAAAGATCCATGTTCCGTAAGCCTAGCTGGAGTCCAAAGAGTTGATACAAATGACAGCTACCATTAATGTTCGTTATGCACTAAATACTACTATTATACCTGCTTTACAGATAAGGAAATTGGGTCTCAGAGATGTTAAATGACTGGCCTGTGATTACACAACTAGAAAGGGGCAGAACATCCCAACATAGGCTGCTGCCCGAACCAGGACACTTAACCTGCATGCTGTCCTCCCTCTGCAGACACAATGGCAGTTAATGGGCCACACCAAATCTACAGTGAATATGCAGCAAGAGACCTGAGCCGAGTAACCCCAGCACAGTCTGAGACGTGCAAAGCAGAAGCAAATTTAAGGAGAATGAAAGGAAAAGCAAGGCCCAATTAAAATCCAAATGGACAGGAAGCATGATGCAAAAGCAAACTTGGAAAAAGCCAAGGCAAGAGAGGAACACTTTGGAAGAAGGTGAGACAAAAAGAAAACGACAGGAGTAATGTCCTCTGCAGCCCAAACTGGCCCCATCCAATAGCTCTGGAACAAGTTTTTATCTTCATAAGTTATAGCTGGCTGCAGCCGACTGTTTGCATAGTGTGTGGATTGAAGCGTTTTATTGCTTTATGAATGCAATAAAACAAATGTGATTAAAGGCAATGATAACATTTGCATCCTGGTGAAGAAGATAGGAATGCTGTTGCCGGGGCTTTATCTGGAACAGGGTGTTTTAATCAGAGAAGAGAAACTTGTTTCCCATTCTTGTGTTGGGGAGACAATACAGGAATGGATGGAAGATAGACATTTTTAAAGAGTCAAGATCTAAAAAGGATGATGAAGGTGTTGGGATGGGGGTGAGAGACAAACATGGAGAGATATTAACAGCTCAAAATATAAGCAGGGTATGCTTGGCTTCTTAGAGGAAACCAACGTGGCATCTGAAGCACATAGGGGAATGAGATGGAAGAAATCTTGACCATGCTATGATGACAATGCCTCCAAAAGGATTAGAGTAGAATGTTTCTTTGCCAGCAGAGGAAAATTCTGGTGCAAGAAAATGTAAAGAATTCAGGAGTTCAAAGCAAGATAAGGGCAAGGGCCCACTGTGGGAAGGAGAGGAGAAGCAAGATATGTTTAGGATTCACATTCACAGATAAGGGGAATCATGAATTCCAGTAACAGTGCTGGGTGCTTGGGCCTAGAGGAGGGATTGGGCATGGGCAACACTGCAAAAGTGATTCAGATAAATGTCTTCCAATGTCTTCCATCGTGGTTAAGGATGTTATACCCCAGTGAGGGAGAGAGTGATAGCAACACCACTCTTTATTATAAGATACAGAGTTGAATAAACTTAAAATATAGTCACTAAAATAAGAGTTTGGATTTTATTCACTAAAATAGGAGTTTGGATTAAATTTAATTAATTAATTAATTAATTAATTTGTTTGTTTAAGATGGAGTCTCACTCTGTCACCCAGGCTAGAGTACATTGGTGTGACCTCGGCTCATTGCAACCACCACCTCCCAGGTTCAAGCGATTCTCATGCCTCAGCCTCCAGAGTAGCTGGGATTACAGGCATGCACCCTATACCCAACTAATTTTTGTATTTTTAGTAGAGATGGGGTTTCACCATGTTGGCCAGGCTGGTCTCAAACTCCTGACCTTAAGTGATCCACCCACCTTGGCCTCCCAAAGTGCTGGGATTACAGGCATGAGTCATTGCACCCTGCCAGGGTCTGGATTTTAAATAGAGGAGTGATGGGATTTGTATCATGCTAGGGGACCATGGGGAGTGTCAAGGAAGGTTTCAGAGAGGAGGTGGTTTTTGGCCAGATCTTGAAGGAAGAACTGAGGATGGAATTCAAGGCTTCCTAAAGTGCCTTCTTAGCAAAGTGTATGAATGCAGGACAGTTGAGGGCATTTTGATTGAGGTGATAACGTGAAAGTCTGGAATGGCTGCATCCAAGGCTATTTGGAAGCTATAAGGGAAACAAAATGATGTGACGTTATAGAGGTCGCAATGGGAAATCTGGATTTTATTTTATAGGCTAGTGTTTCTCGACCAATTTTCTGCCTCCGTACCATTGATATGCGCAATACAACAGTCTCAGCTCTCAACAGACACAGGCCCTGCTGAGGAGTCTTATCAGAACTGTGGAGTGCTGGATCTTTACAAGGCAAAAGGACAGGATCAGAGCTAGTAGATAAATTACCAGAATGGAGACTGAAGTCAGGAAAACCAGTGTGGAAGCAATTCAATTTGTCCAGGTAGAGATGATAAGGGACTGAACTCACCATGAATGTGGAGCAGTAGAAATGACTGGGCTTTATTCGTTTTTGCCTTTATTGAATACTCACAGTGGGCCAAGCACTGTTTGTTATTGGAGATACAAAAATTTAAGCTCATGACCTACCACCCATGGCTTCCTATAGATGAACCAAGTAAGCCAATACTGACATGGTTTGGATTTGTGTTCCCACCCAAATCTCATGTTGAATTGTAATCCTCAATGTTGGAGGAGGGCCTGATGGGAGGTGATTAGATCATGGGGGCAGACTTTCCCCTTGGTATTCTTGTGATAGTGAGTTCTCATGAGATCTGATTGTTTAAAAGTGTGTAGCACCAGGCCGGGCACGGTGGCTCATGCCTGTAATCCCAGCACTTTGGGAGGCCAAGGCAGGCAGATCACCTGAGTTCGGGAGTTTGAGACCAGCCTGACCAACATGGAGAAACCCCGTCTCTACTAAAAAAGAAAACAATGCAAAATTAGCCAGGTATGGTGGCACATGCCTGTAATCCCAGCTACTCATGAGGCTGAGGCAGGAGAATCGCTTAAATACAGGAGGTGGAGGTTGCAGTGAGCCGAGATTGTGCCCTTGCACTCCAGCCAGGACAACAAGAGCGAAACTGTCTCAAAAACCAACAAAATTGTGTAGCAGCCCTTCCCCCTTCTCTCTTCCTCCTACTACAGCCATGCAACACGTGCTTACTTCCCCTTCACCTTCTGCCAGGATTCTAAGTTTTCTGAGGTCTCCCCAGCCGTGCTTGCCGTAGAGCCTGTGGAACCATGAGCCAGTTCAACTTGTTTTTTTATAAATTACACAGTTTCAGGTATTTCTTTATAGCAGTGCAAGGACAAACTAATACAAATACTAAACACAGGGGCCGTGACAGTGCCGAAAAAGGGACCCTCAGGAGCACCAAGAAGAGATGTTTAACTATATAAGGTTTCAAGGAAATAGGTTAGTTAGGTTGAAGCTTAAAGATAAATAGGCACTACTTAGGTGGAAAAGGGGAAGAAGGGGCCAAGAGGAGTGGAAGGATAGGAGACAAATACATAGCAGCATGAAGTGGCATATGAAATAAGAGGAAGACCAAATCTCCAGGCTGAAAATTGAACACATCTTCTAAATGTTGAGTCAGGCCCTCTATTAGCAATTTGACATGTGTTACTGCACAGGATCTTTGGGGCATGCATAGTGTGGACTAGAGACACAGTGGCCAAAGGTTGGATGATGAGTGCTCTATCAAGGATGTTGGATTTTATATGGAAAACCTATGTAACTCAGATACGTGATTTTAGAAAGATTATTCTGGCAGCAGTGTAAAGAATGGATGGAAAGGGCATAATTTAGGAAGCAGGAAAATAAGTTAGGCAATAATGAGATAATAGACATGGCAAAGGGGGATGTATAAGTCTGTTCTCACACTGCTATAAACAACTACCTGAGACTGGGAAATTTATAAAGAAAAGGAGTTTAATTGACTCACGATTCCACATGCTGTACAGGAGGCATGGCAGGGGAGGCCCCAGGAAACTTACAATCATGGCAGAAGGGAAAGGGGAAGCAAGCACATCTTCATATGGTGGCAGGAGAGAGAGAAAGTTAAGGGGGAAGTGCCACATACTTTGAAACAATCAGATCTCATAAGAACTCACGATCATGAAAACAGCAAGAAAGAAATCCACCCCCATGATTCGATCACCTCCCACCAGGTTCCTCCACCAACACTGAGGATTACAATTCAACATGAAATTTGGGTGGGGACACAGAGCCAAATCATATCAGGAGACTGTATGAGAAAGCATGAATAGGAGGCAGTCAGCATGAAAGGTGATCGGTCAGTTTTGATAGAAGAGAAAAGAATCCAGAAGGAGCCAGTTTCTGATTTGATGACTGTGGTTGATAATGATGTACTTCACAGAGCTAGAGGATGAGGGAGGGGAGGAAGGTGGAAGGTTAGAAATGAGACATGATGGGTTCTATTTGTACCTACTGAGGAGAAAAGGTCTGGGAGTTAATTCTAGCAAAGAGTTAGATACAATATCCTAGATCTAAGAAGAGAAGACTTGGCTAAAGGTCTGTTATTGGGAGGCATCATCCTATGTTGGTGGTTGAAGCCAAGGGGGTAGATGAGATCACTCAGTATCATGTGAAAGGAGAAGCGGGCCACAGACAAAGACTTGGGCACTGATAGCGTTACAAGAATGGGCTGAGGGACAGGTGACCCTGCAGGAGACCAGGAAGGAGTGATTTGTGAGGGAGGAGGGAAACCAGGAGAAGGAACTGCCTAGAAAATGAAGTTGGCCTCAGTAAGGAGGGATTGGTCAACATTGCCTGGATTATACCAGAAACTGGAGACAAACAAAAGAAAGGACTGAGTCAAGACCTCTAATCTGTGAAACAGTAGACACCTGCAGCTGAAAGTGAAGCACACACATATATTGTGAACGCTGGGAGCAGGAAAAAATAAAAATAAAAATGAGAAATAAAAAATAAAATGAGAAAGAAAAGGAAGGCAAGTTTAATGGTCTGGAAAATAAGGCTCTATGAGACAGGTAGAGGGAAATTATGTAAAAACAAGACAATACTCTAAAAGAAATACATAAAATACACAAAAGATATTCATATTCCTTTCCTTGGGGAAGTAGGGGTTGGGCAGGGGGTGGAGGAAGGAAGAATGGAGCAAAAGGAACCATCTAATTTTAGAGAAAACGGTACACTAGCATAATTGATGGAAATTTGGGAAGCTGACGCTTAGAAGAAAGAATGTTATATAACTAATGGGAATGAAAATGGGCTAAGACCACATAAACATGGAAGTGTTTTTAAAAGATATTTTAAAATCCATACAATGCCATCTCAGAAAAAAAAAAATTGAGTGTATGTAGTTTTTAAGAATAAACAATTGGCTGAATGTGGTGGCTCACACCTGTAATCCCAGTACTTTGGGAGGTTGAGGTGGGAGGATCACTTGAGGCCAGGAGTTCAAGACCAGCTGGCCAACATGATGAAACCCCGTCGCCACTAAAACTACAAAAATTAGCCTGGGGTGGTGGCGCATGCCTGTAATCCCAGCTACTCGGGAGGCTGAGGCACGAGAATTGCTTGAGCCCAGGAGGCGGAGGTTGCAGTGAGCCAAGATTGAGCCACTGCACTCCAGCCTGGGTGACAGAGTGAGACTCTTGTCTCAAAAAATAAATAAATAAAATAGACAGTGGCTACCAACATCACAAAAAGAGAAACAACAATGATGTGCCTCCTGAAGAAAGCACACAACACCATCAACACCGTCTACAAAGTATTCACAACCACAACAAAAAATGGAAACGGAATTAGACCATGTACACCTCTAGATCCATCTTCAGTTTACAGGAAATAGGAGACAGAGAAACAACATATACAACAGTGTGGAAATGAGATTAGCAAAATCCAGACAGTGGGAAATTCTGCAGAATAAGTAACATGGTGTCTTCAAGTCATAAATTGAAAAGACAAAAGAAAAGAGGAAGGTAATTATAGATTACTAGACTTGAGGCAGCAACAAAATGGAATGAGTGAAATTTTGGGGTTCTGATTGCAACAAAGTAGCCATGGAAACAATTTTATGAAATTATTGGGGGAAATTTGAGCATTACTTGTGTATTTTGTAACATCGAGGAATTATTTCAGATGTTTTCAGATGTAATTTTTAGAATGCTTACCCTTGAAAGATATATACTGAAATATTTGTGGATGAAATGATATAATAGCTGAGATTTGCTTCAAAAAACTCAGTGAGGCTAGGACAGTCAATGAGATTGACTGTGAACGGATAATTGTTGAAACTGGTTGTTAGGTTCATAAGGATTCATGATACCGCTGTATTTTGTGTGTGTTTGAAAATTACCATAATTAAAGACTTTTTAAATTTAAAGAATAAATGTGGGCATGCCCATAAAGTCCTTCGAACACTGTGAAAGGACTTGTAGAAGCATAACTGTTAATATTTCAAAATTGTTATTATTTCCTTATGATGTGGAATCTCTTCTGGTTTTAGATGTTCCTAATTAAAGAGCTTCCACCAATTCTTAAAAGTTAAGTATTGACTGGGCGTGGTGGCTCACACCTGTAATCCCAGCACTTTGGGAGGCAGAGGCGGGTGGATCACGAGGTCAGGAGTTCGAGACCAGCCTGGCCAATATGGTGAAACCCCATTTCTACTTAAAAAAATACAGAAATTAGCCAGGTATGGTGGTGTGCGCCAGTAGTCCCAGTTACTCAGGAGGCTGAGGCTGGAGAATCACTTGAACCCGGGAGGCGGAGGTTGCAGTGAGCCGAGATCAGGCCACCGCACTCCAGCCTGGGCAACAGAGTGAGACTCCGTCTCAAAAAAAAAAAAAAAAAGTTAAAGTATTGCTGCTGGCTACTGTCACACAATGAAGCATGGTTGGTTTGTGCACGAATGTGTGTGTGGTGTGTTGTGGGGACAGGGCGGGGAAACGTGCTTTAATGTGGTGGTTTTTGGCATTACTTTTGTCCAGTTAATCCAAATGGACTGTGCTGGTCCAGTCTTCTGAGAGATGGCAGAAAAGGGCAGTACAGGAGAAGCCAGCGATGGAGGTCACATTGACACATTTAGGAAAGGAAGGTTTTGACGGTCTGCATTTCAACAGAGCCTCAACCAAGAAAACAGCTACTGTAAAGAGGGGTCTGCTATTGACTCTAGAGGGCAGAGATGAATTCAGAATTGGGAAATTTCTGGAGGACAGGAAGAAGTTCCTATGTAGGCAAATTGGAGTCACCAGTTAGAGGCTCAGAAAATGCTGAAAGCAATACAGTTTCAGAAAGGAAAGTCAAGAGGGTAAACCCACATTACAACAAAGAACATCCCCAAGATGAGAAGGCGGGTCCCCATAACAGATCCAATAGGCTCACCACCACCAATTCAAGAGAAGAGATGCAGAGCAATACCTCATCCTGGAGGAGAAGAGGGAAAAAGTTCCAAGGCATCACGCTGATTATTTGTGGGGAGGAGAGCCTAGGAGTTTGACATTGTGTAGAAAGCCCCAAATGTCCAAGAGAACATTTTCAAAATTCCCCCAAGAGGACAGTGTTTTATAAAAGAACAGAGTCTAGTGATCCACATAGCCACAGTAAGAAGTTGCGAGAGTTAAAACCACCTTTGAGGAGCCTAACAAGAATTGTGACACCGATAGGCAAAAACTCGATCTCTCCTCACTCTTCCCTCCTTTCAAAAGCAGCTATCCTGTATCACCATGAAGGAGAGGGTGGTAAAGGACCCCACAGAAATGGAGGGAATGATATTGACACAAAAATGGCAACAAGATCTAACTCCAGCATCAAATTGAAGTAACAGCAGCTGCAGCCACTAAGGTAAGCCACCAGGAGTTGGAGTTGGGATAACCAAAGGTGGCTTATAGCCGGGAACTTAAAAACCACCATAGAGAATTCAAGAACAATGTTGGCATCCCAAGGGAAAGGAGAGACTTAAGGGAACACGGCGGTTAGAACCCCTTATGTGAAAGCAAACAAGAAGAGCTACTGATACCAACTGGTACTTGTTTTCCCTGAATATCCTCTCACAAGCTGGGTGGCCAAGGGGGTTGGAGTATATTTTGGTCACCAATTCTTTGATACAAGGTTATGATTTTAGATTCCATTTTCTAGCCTAAGTTAGAAGATCAAGATTCATCTTTCCTTCCAGGTACTTTGTCTGCAAAGAGGATAGGTAGGCTGCAATCAGGTGAACAGTGATGTCTTAGACCAATAATTTCTGAATTCGAACCACTAGGCTGGGAGCGGTGGTTCATACCTGTAATCCTAGCACTTTGGGAGGCTGAGACGGGTAGATCTCTTGAGACCAGGAGTTCAAGACCAGCCTTGCCAACAGGGTAAAACCCCATCTCTACTAAAAAATTTAAAAAATTAGCCAGGTGTGCTGGTACTTGTTTCTAATCCCAGCTACTCAGGAAGCTGAGGCATGAGAATCACTTGAACCCAGGAGATGAAAGTTGAAGTGAGCCGAGATTGTGCCACTACACTCCAGCCTAGGCCACAGGGCAAGACTCCATCCCCCGCCAAAAAAGAACCACCAGACTTCTCATGAGAACAGTTGACTTTTTAAAAACTTAAGCTAAAAAAAAAAAAAAAAACTAGATAAGATAAATTTTTTAAAAACTAGCTAAATAACCATTAAGGCACACTCTGAGGCAATACATAATTATAAGAGAATTTAATAAATGAGCATCTATTTATGAGTTTAGCTTTTCCAAGGCAAGGTTGTCTGAAGAGACACAGGGAGGCCTTGTATTTCTTTTATATACACTATCTCCATCCTTCTCTCAGTACAGAATGTGTTTATCTCCAACTCTGTACATCAAACTATTTGGTGGTGGTTCTTCCTTGCCATACAGAGCCACTAGCCTTTTGTAAGTTCTGGAGATCCTCACTTTCCTCCACTTCTTCCATAAGTAGTCAATTGAAACTTCTCTGACCTTGCAAAATGTGAGATTTTTCTTGTGTTTATCCATTTAATGTTTCTATAACAGAATACCTGAGGCTGGATAATTTATGAAGAAAAGGGGTGTACTTAGTTCCTGGTTCTGTGGGTAGGGAAATACAAGAAGGACGGCACCAGTATTCTTCTTAACTTCTGATGAGGCTTTTTGTGTTGGGTCAAAATATGGTGGAAAGGAGAAGCAGACAAGTGCCAAGAGGCAAAACCCAAGGGGCACCTTGGCTTCATGACAACCTGCTGTTATGGAAACATTCCCACAAGAGCTAATGCAGTCTCACAAGAGGGAGAACTTACTACTACTAGAATGGCTCCAAGCCATTCGTGAGGGATCTGCCCCCATGACCCAAACGCCTCCTGCTAGGCCTCACCTCCCAGCACCACCACATTGAAGATCAAATTTCAACATGAGTTTCAGTGGAAACAAACTCAAACCATAGCAGTTTCCCACTGGGAGAGCTTGCTCTTTACTTTCTTTTGATGATAGATCGATGGACTGGAATTGCAGAAAAGGTTTTGTTTAGACTTTCTACAGTCCATCAGAATGCAATGCCAAATGGCACAGGAGAGCTCAGAGCTGCATAAAGTACAAGGAGCTATCAGATGGCAGAATAACTGCTGGGAGGACAGCTTTTTGCACTTCTCCTTGTCATCTTTTCTTGAACCCAGTGTCAAGATTATTCCAAGTCACTTTAAAAAATACGGGCCAAGATTATGGCAACCTTGGAAGGCCTTATTTTGGACTTTAGCCCCCTGACATTTGATTACTCTATTCATCTAGACCAGTCCTAAAGATTTCATTTAGCCAACTTCAGATCTTTACTACACAGTTCAGTAAGGACCCCTAGGTCCACTCCAGGTAGGGTGGTGGGAAAAAAAAAATCCTATAGTTGCCCCATAGCGATCCAAGGCTTAGGCCAAATCTCAGATGAATATGGACTACAAGGCCATGACCACACCTCACAGCTCCCCGTCTCAACTGGCCTAAAGGACACGTGTAGACTTTTACTCTGTAATGTACGGCATTATTTGAATTTATCAGCTGGCCAAAATGTAGGCATATACTGAAAATTAATGTGAGCCCTTCATCACAAATGAGTTAATATCAACACAGTCATGCAGAAGAAAAGGAAAGAAAATGCACTCTAAGGAACAGAGGGACACTGTCCAAAATTTGGTTCTGCCCCTTCTCAGGTGTGTGATCCCGAGCAGGTTACTGTAAGCAAGAAACCTACCTGTCATGAGGATACATGAGATAATGCAGGTGACACACCTGGTTTGTAGTAAGCGTGCTCATCGACTTTAACTATGATTAATATCATTGCACAAAACTAGTCTTACATGGTTTTATATTACATGCAAATGAGCTTCCAGGGAGCATGTTTCTCTAAGCCAATTTTTATTTTTTCCCTTCGTCATCCAACTCTCCATTGTTTCCCACCCTTTTCTCATTATTACCAATTAGACACAGTTTTCAGCAACAATTTCTTAGCATGTGCTTTCTCCCTTGAATAAAATTACAAATTAAGACCTGCCTAAGGTGACCTCTCTGTCCCTAGTTCATCCTCGTAAGATTGTTTCCAAATAGCTCCAAGCCAGACTCTCAGAACAGAGAGCCATCTATAGAGAAAGAAAATACCAGCTAGCTCTAGATTTCCCCAGGAATGCTGGAGGAGGGGTAGAAGATAGTGGAAGATGTTAAACAGGCAGTGAGGAGACTTGAGGGCCAGAGTCCTAGATCTACACTTAGTCGTTGTGTGACCCTGTGCCCACTCACCTCAGTCTCTTCCCTGGTAAATTGGAGCTAACAAAGCCTGCTTTGCTTACCTCCTGTGGCCTCTCTCATGGGGTTATTAAAAGGACCCAATATAACAGATTTACTCCAAATGTAGTAGGGATAGAAATTTGTATGATGTGAGATGATTTTACACGATCCATGGCCAGTTTTTATCTACTTTTTAATTCTATATAAAATGATTTATTTGTTCTTACATGTATTAGGAAAAAATATAACTAGCACACAACACTCATGATTTTAGAGATATAATTGCTCAAAAAAAGGCGTAAGTAAAAATCATGGAACAGCTATATATGTACTCGTGTTTGTGTGTGTGTGTGTGTGTATAACGTGCAATTGTGACAAAAAAGGAAGGCAGCGTCCTCATAATATATGGAACTCTACAATAACAGAATAAATAAGACAGCTGTCTGAAGACTTTATGGAGCTAAACAAAAGCATCATTATTACTCCTTTGTAGGCCCTGAGTTTCCTCATCTACAGAATTCAACAAATGGTTAATGGCATTTTCTACATACCAGACACTTTTCTGAATTCTGAGGATACAAAAGCAGGCAAGATAGACAAAGTTCTTCCCTCTAGGAGCTTACATTTAGGTAGAGAAGCATATTTAAACCCACAAAATAATTGCGCAGATCCGAACCAATGATGTACAAAGAAAGCTTTTGAAAGTTATCAAGACTGTATCAATGTCTGGTACTGTTGTAGTGAGATGCCAGAGGCAGAAATGAGAACTTGATTTGAGAATATCTAAAAAATGTCTGGCAGAAGGCAGAGAAATGCACTAGTGTGGGCAAATACAAATTGTTTTTGTTTCTGTTGGGTTTTCCTTTGGGATAAATTCCTGAAAATTTTTTCTAAACTTTTGCACAGTAAAAGACTTATTCCAAATAATTCCATTTGGAGATATGTACTCTTCAGAGGTAATGGGAAATGTGAATGGAAGAAGTATCATATTAGAATCATGCATTATAATAGTTAACATGCATTATTAACTGCATACTAGCTAGTTAAATGCATTCAAATCGTTAATGCGTTATTAACTGCATATTAACTAGCTAAATGCATTCAAATAGTTAATCTGGCTTGAATTAATCTAACCATAGAGTTACTTTTCTAAATCAAATGTTGTTCTGAAATCCAAATATGTGAAGTCTAATTTGTTTTCCTTCATTCCCTAATTTTTAAGTTCTTTCCAAAAGAATTAGCAAATGTCCCTGGACTCATTTTCTCTTTTTAAATCCCCAAAGTCATTTATTTCTTAACTGGTTTTGGTTGCATTATAACTGCATTTGTTGGATTCTTCCTATCAGCTCGAAAGTTGGCTATTTGACAACATATAAAGGGCAGCTAATTCTATTTGGGAAATTATTGCCTCAGTGAACTTACTAAATAACACCCTAGTGAATTGAAAGAGTTAAAACAAGTTTCCAAGCAGCCTTATTTCCAATCAGGGAATAGCTTGTGTGCTGGGAGCTTGTGTCAAAACATGAAGAGTTATGAATTCATAACAAAATAACTGTCCAACAAAGAAGGGAAACAAGCAGATGATATATGGAGAGAAGGCCATGTCCTGGAGCCAAAATGTAAAATGGAAGATGTATTCACCAGGCCTACAGATGAGGCAAGTCTATATAACTTGAGCTTTCAGTCCCTCTGCAAGTGAACAACTAAAGATAATGATCCGACATCCCTGTGCTGATTGCATCACGAGCTTGCTTGTGTTCTGATGTTTAGCATTGTTACTGGGAGGATGGTACCACTATTTTGCCAAATAACCCAAGTTTAAATACTCATTTTTTGTCATAGGTTTTTGCCAATGTGCATAGCAGCTTTGCAAATTGTACTTTTGTTTATAGGCTTAGTCTCAAAAACAAAAAAGCTTAAGGTTTTCTATTTTGATTGAAGTAGAAAGCACGTGAAGATATTTGCTCAATCTGGCTGCCTGGTATGGCATGCAACGTCTGTATATTTTAAATGTGGGGTAGGAATATAAAACGATATTTTAAAGTCTCCGAGAACTTAGAAACCCTAAGGAATTTTGTCTCTTTTCAGCACATTCTCATTGGGAGGTCATATACTGACTCTAATTGTCTTGTTTTTCCTCTAAACATTTGGAACTCCTCTCACAGAATTGTCTTCAGAGCCCGCAGAGCATTTTTCTGAAAGTCTTACTCTGTGCCAAGTCTTCATCCTTTGGGGTGGGATGGGGGATGGGAGTCAGTGGAAGAGATTGAATTTAATGATTTCTGGAAAGAGCCAAAAGTCATCCAGAGGCCAATCTGGTCAATGGTGTGAGTATAACCGTTTGGGGTTAAAAAAAAATAAGAAAACAAAAAGATTATCTATAAAGTGTGGAGCCTGGCCCTGTCGTCCAGCCTGTGAACTGATGATTTGAAGGCAGTCCTCCAAGAAGCGTTCCTAAGCAGTTTGGCCCACGACTGTCATTCTCTTAATAAATGTATAGAATCTTCAGAAGTGGCTACTTTGGAAGTAGTATTTCAAACACACTCATTTTTATATGATCCGGAGTTTGTTCACAAACCAGCACGGTCATACATAGAGAAGAGTCATCATTTGCTATGGATCTACAATCAAGATAAAGACTGTTCGGTAAACACATTTTCTTGATAACCCAGAGAAAAGAAAACGATTTGTTGTGAATGTCTTCAATGTTCTTCCCCCCGGAAGCTTGGTTAGGATTCAACCATTGTTTATGCATCTACAGTATATGCCCTAGTAATAAGGCAATGTCAAATATGAGACACTCCCATTGCCCAAGTAAATGCTTCCTTCCCCTCATCAAAAATTCTAGGAACACAGCTAAAAATCATGAATCACCTGCTTAAAAATAGTTAATGTATTAATTTAGTTATATACATATTATAAATCATTTTACATATATTTATAAAATTGATGTGTTAATATCATTTTATATAAGCATATTATCTTTTATTTTTTGAGACAGGGTCTCACTCTGTCACCCAGGCTGAAGTGCAGTGGCACCATCATGGCTCACTGTAGCCTCAACCACCCCAGGCTCAGGTGATCCTCCCACCTCAGCCTCCCACATAGCTGGGACTACAGGTGCACACCACCGTGCCCAGCTAATTTGTATATTTTTTGTTGAGATGGAGTCTCACCATGTTGCCCAGGCTGGTCTCAAACACCTGGGCTCGAGAGAACTACCCACCTCGGCCTCCCAAAGTGCTGGCATTACAGGCATGAGCTCCCATGCCCAGTCCCATTTTATATATTATCTTATATTTCACATAAAGATATCTTGTGATCGACATATTTTTCCTCCATCATATCTCAATTTTATCCCAAGCCACAGAATAGTATTAGGACAGTTTTCTTTCATTCTTCCTGAAGTTGCATATTCTCAACGTTTACTATGCGATCACTTACTGTAATACTTCAAAAAAAGCGATATTTAAAAGGCTCACTCATATTAACACCCATTCTTGAAAATGTTAGGCCACTCACCCAAATGAAAGAATAATTAAATATTTATTAAAGTTCACAAATTCTACTTATAGACATCCGAGTCTAGCATTAATTGAGGGTGTTTCAGGATAATGTGTCTTCCCTGAAAAGAACTTTGTTATTCAAAATTAAGTAGTGAAGAAAACATCCTATGATAAGTGCCAATGAAAATAAAATGGTTCCTTCTTTCCAAGAAGACATTTTGGGACATCAGTACCTGGTATTTGAGTGTACATAGAGTTACAGATTTGCTCTGTCACCCTAAAAAAGATTGAACTTTTTTTTTTTCTTTTTTTTTTTTAAAGACAGGGTCCCACTGTGTCACCCAGGCTGGAGTGCAGTGGCGTGATCTCAGCTCATTGCAACCTCCACCTCCCAGGCTCAGGCAATCCTCCCACCAATTGAACATCTTTCTGTATTTTCATTTCTGTTGAAAGGGCTAAAATAGATAGCCAACAGAAGCCAGAGTTCACAGGAAGAATTGTGATTAGAAAGACAGTGTTGAATGGACATGAGTCACTCAGAAGGAGGGAGGGTAGAAAGAGGCTAGGAATAAAAAACTACATATTGGGCTGGGTGCGGTGACTCACGCCTGTAGTCTCAGCACTTTGGGAGGCCGAGGCAGGTGGATTACGAGGTCAGGAGATTGAAACCATCCTGGCCAACATGGTGAAACCACGTCTCTACTACAAATACAAAAATTAGCTGGGCATGGTGGCGCATGCCTGTAATCGCAGCTGCTCAGGAGGCTGAGGCAGGAGATCACTTGAACCAAGGAGTCGGAGGTTGCAGTGAGCTGAGATGGCACCACTACACTCCAGTCTGGTGACAGAACAAGACTCGGTCTCACACACACACACACAAAACTACATATTGGGTACAATGTACACTACTCAGGTGAGGGGTGCACTAAAATCTCAGGCTTCACCACTATACAATTCACCCATGTTACCAAAAACCACTTATACCTCTTAAGGCTACTGAAATAAAAAATATGTATATAATAGGTAGGTAGGTAGGTAGATAGATAGATAGATAGATAGATAGATAGATAGATAGATAGATAGGTACATAGATAGATAAAGTAGACAGCCAGCCAGACAAAGACAGTATTGTAAACAGAAAACAGAATAGGTTTGTTTTCTTTGGCATACAATAGGGGAAAAAAAAAACAAAACATAGCACAATTGTTTGCCCCCAGAGATGGGAGTCAGCATCTCTATGCACTGGATTACAAAGCAAGTACCAAAAAGCTCTGCACTTGTGTGTGTGGAAAAAATACTAGAAAATAGCTGAAGGAGAGAGGGAGCAGAGAAGTAAGCCAAAAGGACAGGAATCTATTAATATTTAGTTAAATAATAATGCCCCTTATACCAGGACATCATCGAGACTTTGGCTTGGGGTTTTTAAAAGATTTTCAGCTTTGGGGTTCTTATAAACATCCTGTTTTGATGCTAACCCCCGTATAAACTGTCACTATCTTTATCATGGCTGAAGCCAATATTCTCATCCTGACTGGGTCCCCAGACATTGTATGGCCTTGGTGGCTGTTCTCATGTGTTCAAAACGGTTCATGGCGTTGACCATGAAGTTGGCGTCCACCAACTTAAATGTGAATCTCTTCCAGACACTCCCTCACAGATGCACCCAGAAATAATGGTTAACCACCTATTTGGGTATCTTTGACCCAATCAAGTTGACAAACAAAATTAACCATCACATATACTCTGGTCCATAATAATCTGTGTTGTGATTTCCTCTTCCCAACTCTGCAGGCACTTTTCCTTATAATCTCTGACAAGCACTGGTATGTTTTGGAAACAGCATTATAGCGTTTAAAAAGAGTGGATGTGGATAAATAGCCTTTTCTATTTCCTGTATTGTTTATTCCTTTCACAATATCCCATTGGCCAGAAATATTGACAATTACATGGATTTAAACATGTTATGAATAAAAATTCCTTTTAGTCCCAGAAAAAATGAGTTTGGATATATCTTCTTGAGCCCGAGGAGGTGATGAGGGGTAGTGGAAAAAGCTGGACTAGGAGTGAGTTGAGCTGTGGTCTTGTTTCAATTCCCACCCCACCCCCATCTCTGGACTATAGGCAAGTCCCAGACTCCCTCCTGTCGTCCTGCCCCACACTCATGGAATAAGAATTAACTCATTCACTGCTCAGATTTTGTCAGGGTCTAGCATTCTTTGTTTACATATAATAAGGGCTGCTGGGTACTGGGCACTTATCTGACCCAGACACTTTGTGGGGACTTACATGGTCACCCTTTAATTTACCATCAGACCTGTAAGGTGAGGGCATTATTTACCGGTAAAGAAACTAAGCCTTAACGAGTCAAGCAACTGTCCTAGGGAAGACACCTTCTCTTCAACTGAATCCTAATGAATGGGCTAATTCATTTCTGAAGAAGTGGAACAGAGGTTTCAGAACAGAGACAGAATCAGTAGGAAGGGTTTCTCAACACACCTTTTGTTTCTTTTCTTTCCTTTGCTTTATCTTTCTTAGCCCTCAGGTGGGCAGAATTGAGCCATTAAAACTCTTCTTTTCATGACTCATTATCGACACTCGTCTATGTCTATGTAAAGCCCCTCATATTATTTTCATTTTTTTCCTCTTCATCCCCCGTATCACACCCCCGTTGCTTTGTGCACTCACTACAGTGTATTTAATCTATGTCTTTGCAATCCACTTTCCCTGTGTTTATTTAGACATATATGCCCTTGAAAAATAATGTTATTTAGTGTCAGTGGTTTTGATTTACATAAATGCTATGAAGCTTCTAATCTCATCCTTTTTTTCTTTTTGCACTCAACACTATATTTTGAGATTCCATCGCTGTTGCTCTGTGTAAATAAATCTTGTTCATTAAGTGTGATGAACTCATAGTATTCCATATATTATATCACATATTTTCCTTATCAATTTCCCCGATCAATAGACATGTGGATTGCCTTCAGATCATTGTTACCACAGTCTGGGATGTGCATCTTCTAATATGTCTTTGTACCCACTGATATTAAATTTATTTGAATTGTATGCCCAGGAATTGGATTGTTGGCTCACAGTGTGTGTGCAGTCACAATTTCACCAAGTTTTGCCAGGTTGCTTTCTAGAAAGTCTGGGCCTCTTTAAGCTTCCCCCAGTTGTGTATGAGGATTACGGCTCCCCATATCCTCACAAGTACTTGTTATGGTCTGACTTTCTAATTTTTATCAATCTCTACATTTTCAATGGTGTATAATTTTTTATTTCATTTGTATTTATCTGATTGCCAGTGAGGTAGAACATTCTTCATATAATTTTTAGCCATTTGGTTTTCCTCCTTTGATAGGCCTAGCCATACCTTTGCACATATTTTTATTCTTACTGTTTCCTAACTTTGCTGGTTTGCAGAATTATGACTTTCTAATTTGCCTGATTACCTCATAGGGTGAATTTTTCTCCCCACATTCCTGCTTTGAACTTCACTTTCAATATTTACTTAACTTGATTAACAAAACGTTTCTTGTATTTTCACTATATATCAGTTTTGCATGTTAAAAATCCTTCTGGGGTCGGGCATGGTGGCTCACGCCTGTAACCCCAGCACTTTGGGAGGAGGAGGGCGGATCACGAGGTCAGGAGATCGAGACCATCCTGGCTAACATGGAGAAATCCCATCTCTACTAAAAATACAAAAAATTAGCCGGGCGTGGTGGCAGGCGTCTGTAGTCCCAGCTACTCGGGAGGCTGAGGCAGGAGAATGGCGTGAACCCAGGAGGCGGAGCTTGCAGTGAGCCAAGATGGTGCCACTGCACTCCAGCCTGGGCAACAGAGCCAGACTCCATCTCAAAAAAAAAAAAAAAATCCTTCTGGGATTTTAATTGTAATTACACTGAATTTAGAGATTAAGAAAAATTAACTAAAGGTTAAAGCAAGGTGTTAATATGGTATTTAGAGCTCCATTTATTTAGGTTTTCTGGTATGTGCTTTCATAATTTTAAATTTTGTCTCTGTAAACATCCTGTGTTTTCTTTGGTTAATGTCTACATACTTTATAACTTTTGTTGCTACTATGAATAGTATCTTATGTTTTATATTAAATTATTGTCTTTTATGGGAACACTGAGTTTTGTATATTGTTTTAAAATCTAACAAATTTGCTGAACTCCCTTATTAATTTTAATATTTTACTGATATTCTCAGGTTTCCCATGCATCTGATCTGTATCTGGTAGTATAGCTGTAAATAATAACAATTTGGTTTCCTTCCTTCCTGTTTTTAATGCATTGATCAGGGCTTCCTGTACTTTGTTGGAGTGGCAATGACGCCAAGCTATACATGTCTTATTCCTAACTATAAAGGAAATTGCATCTAAAATCTTAAAATTAAATTTGATGATTGTGGTAGATCATTTCTACCACTTGGGGTTTTCACCTTCATGGTAAGTGAAAATGATCAATGAACAATTTTTTCTTCTTGTACTGGATTTGCTATGAAGACCATACAAGCCTCACAAAATGAAGTATACGTTCTCCTTTTTATTTTTAATTAGTGCAACAATGTGTGTAAGACAGGGAGAATCATTATAAAAACAGCCATTCTCTCTGTTTTCCCCACATGAGTAAATGGCAACCAGTTATGAGGCTAGAAACATTGATTCCTCTTTTCCCCATTCGTATTTTATTTCTGAGCAAATCCCACTGTCTCTGCCTTCACAATACTTCTCAAATCCAGCCAAGTACATCTCTCCACCACTACTTCCACCCTCATCTAAGCCACCATCATATCTGAGTAATTTCATGATTTCATACCTGTTTTTGGTTTTAGCTCCTCACGGTTCATTCTCAATAGTTAAGCACAAATAGTACATACTAAAGCAATCCCAATTTAAAGCAGGAACCAGATCACGTGACTCATGTTGCCTCCTATTCACTTCCCTGGTGAGGGAGGGTTTCCAGCTTTAGGGTTATGGGCATGGCTAATGGTAAACACATGGCATCCAACACCGGACAGATGAGATTGACACAATTGATTAGTCATGTCTACTCACAATCTAGGGGAGGAGAACACTGCATGCCACACCTGGCCACACAAGGTTTGCACTGGAGAACAGAGTAGACCATCAGGTGCTGTGGGAGGCAGGCCCTGCCGTAGCAAGAGGGTGTAGTGCCCCCTGGTTTCCACAGGAGGATGTGATTGGTTGTTTGAATGATTTCATAAGCTAGCAAGGAACTGAAATCCACTTCTCAGAGAGAAGCGGTAACCGCACCTGGTTCATTTGATAAGAGGACTGTATGCTTGGGGAGCATAGTTGGGAGGGGAATTTGTAATTAGGCCATCTGAGGCCCTACTTTTCTCAAATGTTGAGGCGGCACATAATACTGGGGCTTAATTTCAAACCTTATACCACAGAATCCCTGGTCAATGCTTTCCAGTGGCAACTGTAAAGTTCTTCATGGTCTAAAAACTGGTTAGCTCTCTGGCCTGATTTTCTATACTCCCTATGCCCCAAATACTCCACTCTCCAGTCACAGCAACCTGCTTGTTCTCACTCAAACAAATCAAACAGGTTTTCACCTCAGGCCTTAAGCTCTTGCTTTTTCCTCTACCTTGAGCCCTCTTCCCCCAAATATCTCCATGGCGTATTTTCTCATTTTCTTCAGATCTCTCCTCACTCCCTCAAAAGATAATAAATGGCATTATTTTGCATCCTTACAAACTTTATTTAAATGGTATATTGCTATATGTTGCTTTTCTTTTTTATTACTGTATTTTTTAAAGTCATCTGGATTGCTAACTTGAGCTGTGTTTCATTCATTTTATCTACTATGTGTATTCCATTGTATGACTACAACAACATTTATTCATTTCATCTCCTATGGATGAACATTTACATTGTTTTCAAGTTTCTTCCATTAAAATAATGCTTCAATGAATAGCCTCCCAGTCCTCTTTGTGAATACATATGAGATTTTTCTCTAGGGTATATAAAAATATGTGGAATTGCTGATCAAAGAGTTACAGAGACTTGCTGGGAGTTGACCTCTGTGGTGGTGCTGAGAGAGTCCTGTGAGGTCTTCCTCCCACTGAATAACACAGAAACTACTGGAAGATCTGAGAGACCCTGACACCTAAAAGAGACATGGATATAAGTAAGTGCAAACAGTTGTCTCCATGATTCACAGAGGAACTTCTACTGTCTGTGAGAAGAGTCCCTCCTTCTGGTACTATAGCCAAGGGCCACCCTTAGTGAAGCATCTGTTGCCACTGTGGGAATGAACTCTGGCAAGACGCTGCCACTGGCATGGAGCAGCTGCTATAACAGAGTGTGAAGCTGGGAGGTCTTAACTCTTAAGATATGCTGCATTTTCTCCCTCAGGCTTATGTGAGTCACTGTTTACCTACAGAGAAAAAAGAGCACTGGCCTTTGTCAATAGCCTTCACTGAGTTGAGAGATAACAGTTTCCCCATGGGAATCCTTGGTATGGATTAGATGCCTAGAAACTATGGAAAGAAACTCAAAACAGCTTCAGAGCTCCTCAGAGTCCAGCTTTCAGATTCCTGGGGAAGAGTGTGGCCAGGAAAAGATGGCTGCGGGGACATGTCCATCTATTTACTCTTCCCCTTCTCTTGTCTTTATTTTGTATCTTCTCTCCTTTCTTCCTCCTCTTCTCTCTTCCTTTCTCACTTTCTTGGTGTCCCGTGTAGGGGATTTCACCACCAAGAGGATTTCATGACTCCACTTTGCCTCTCTAGTGTCCATGTTTTGAAACCAAAGGAAGCCAGTGGAAGAAATGTTTAATATTTTCCAAAACCATTACAATTCAGAAGAAATCCATGCACACTGAGCTAGCCCCTCCCTAGCTCTTGGCCTTTGGCTCATCTGTAAGAGCCATGTTCTTGGTATAGATCTCTTTGGTGCATTGTAGGAGGGGGTTCCCCTCCAGGATGTTATCATAGAGACCTCTGGGTCCCAAGAACCTCACAGAGACCCAGGAAGATGGCTTTTGAGCTCAGAAAAAGACTAGCTAAACATTTCTCCATATACAGCACCACAATACACGTACATCCACTTCCTTCAGAAACAGGAGCCTGATGGCACATGGAGTAAGAGAGAAAACATTACATTGAAAGTGAGGAGACTTGAGTTCTGTTTCTGCCTCTGCCACTATCTAGTTGGTGACTGGGCCAATTACTTAGACCTCTAGGCTTTAATTACCTCATTAAAGCATGAGGGATTTGGTATAAAAGACCTATTCCCAGTCCGGTGTGGTGGCTTACGCCTGTAATCCCAGCCCTTTGGGAGGCCAAGGCAGGCAGATCATGAGGTCAAGAGATCGAGATCATCCTGACCAACATGGTGAAACCCTGTCTCTACTAAAAATACAAAAAAGATTAGCTGGGCATGGTGGTGTGTGCCCGTAGTCTCAGCTGCTTGGGAGGCTGAGGCAGGACAATTGCTTGAACCGGGGAGGCGGAGGTTGCAGTGAGCCAAGATTGCACCATTGCACTCCAGCCTGGTGGAAGAGCGAGACTCTGTCTCACAAACACACACACACACACACACACACACACACCCCATTCCCTCAAAACGTATTAAGCATCTACTTTCAGCAAGTACTACCCTTCACGGTCAATTTTAGCTCTAAAATGTCTTGATGTTGGAAGGTATTACAAACTGTCTTTCTGTGTCCAAGGTCACTTGAATTATAATCATTTGAAGTCTTTAAGTGAATTTACAGATGCCATGTTACTAGGAGATTGCATGATTTCTCTCCCCTAAACTCATTCCAGGGCTGGTTGGAGGATCTCTGCTATTTTCTCATCTTTGCAATTACCACATAGTTGTGGGATGGAACATGTTGTCAGCCTTCTTGGTTGATGTAGCTGCCTGTTCCCTGGCTGTCTTCCCAGGCATGTACCTGTTGGGGACACAACGTCATTGGAATGAGGGAGCTCTGTCTTACCATTACCCCTCTATTTCCCAGCCCCTCTGCCAGTGACTCATGAGGATCATGTCCCAGGTCCACCATACTGCACCTAGGAGAATAAAATCTACTTCCAAGCTTAACAGTGAGCGGCATTGTTTCAATTAAATATTTCCCACTAAATAAGGACTACAGTCTCCTCCAGTGGTTTCCCAAAGGGCATTTTCCATGAAATTGGAAGGAACATTCTTTTAAGGAGGCTGGCAAAGGCATTCATCTCATATTAACCATTGTAAGAACAACTTGCTTCTTGAATGTGGCTGCAATATTTATCTTGCCAAAGCGCCAAGTTTCTCATGTTACTCCCCTATCCAAAAACTGCCATCAACCCCCATTGCCTATGGAATTCAAGATGTTTACCTGCCTCTTTTTTCTGTTTTAAGGAAAACCCTCTATTGTCTGGTCCCATCTTACTTCTTCATTATTATTATTTCCCATTGTTCCTGTCTGAATATTTTTTCATCTATTCTCATATAAACATACCTCTGTCCCTGGGGGAGGGGAAAGGACAAAACTTACCTACTACTGTTGATTACCTACTACTGTTAATCACTATCATAAATATTTTCACATTTGTTATTTTATAGCTGAAATATTAAGACGCAGAGAAGTTATATACATTGCCCGACTTATCAGTGGGCAAGTTGGAGCTGTCCTCAAGGCCTGTTTGACTTCAAGCTCTTAATCGTTCTGCTTTCACACACTGCCTGTAGTCTAGGGGTCCCATACTCCAGTCTGCTAACTGCAGGGTTGTTCTGGAAGTCACTCCTGGAAGATGCCCCGGCACCTGCTCCTCCAGCCCTTCCCATTACCTTTGTAATCTCCCCTGCATTAAATTTATTTCTGGTGAAATAACTTGGGAGACTTCTAAATCCTGACTGATACAGGTTATCATCAGGGAATGTTTTTATGTAAACATTAATATCAAATAATCATAGAGCTTATATTTCTTTCAGCCCTGCCTCTTTATTTTACAAAGGAGTAAACTGAAGCCAGAGAGGTAGAAAACCATGTCTAACATCACATAACCACTTTGTGACAAAGTTCAAATGTCTTTGCCCAGAAAAAAAGGGACCAAAATGGCAGATTCAATAAATGTTTTAGAGGCTTAGAGGTATTTAGCCTGGGGCCAAATCCTGACCAAAACTCACTAGCTCTAGCTCCTTGGGGAAATCCCTTCACCTCCCGAATCCTCTGTTTCTTCATTTGTAAAATGAGGATGATAATAATCTTTTGCAGCACTGTGGAATACTGGGAGGTTATATATGTAAAATGCCTAGTACAGCATCTGCCTCATAATATGTGCACAATAAATAGCATTTAGGTGCATTATTCTCAATTTCCCAGAATCCACAAGGCCAAATTCCTTCACACTGGGGTCTAACAGGGAAATGTCCAATAAAAACAATGATCCTTTAGTTCTCACTCCTGCTTGACTCTAAGAGGCTCAACGAATACCATGAAAGCAAATCAGGTGCCCCGTGGACAAAGACTGATAATGATACACCACATCTGACTCAAACATTTCATTTATTTTTGCATTCAGCAAAGAGTAAAATGTTTTCTAATCAAGTAAAGAATCCTAAAATCGGATTCATAGCATATAGTGCCGGGTTCAAAAGGGGATAAAAACATTACTTTTTTAACATTCTCGCTAAAGAAATGTTCAGCATACTTCATGTTATTCTTCCTCAATTCTTTTCTTTTTCTTTTCTTTTCTTTTCTTTTCTTTTTTTTTCTTTTTCTTTTTCTTTTTGACAACAAGTCTCATTCTGTCGCCCAGGCTGGAATGCACTGGTGTGATCTCGGCTCACTGCAACCTCCGCCTCCTGGGTTCAAGTGACTCTCCTGCCTCAGCCCCCCGAGTAGCTGGGACTACAGGCACCTGCCACCATGCCTGGCTGATTTTTGTATTTTTAGTAGAGACGGGGTTTCGCCATATTGACCAGGCTGGTCTTGAACTCCTAAACTTATCCACCCACCTCGGCCTCCCAAAGTACATTAATAACTTTTTAAGACTCTGAATATAATAGGCGTTAAAGATTTCTAGAATGCCTTGGGTTCTGAGTCATGGGGAGCTGCAGGTGTTTCTAATGCACTGATTCTCACAATGCTGAAATGCTCTTCCTGCCCATTGACTCAAGGGAGCCAACCAATGAACTATGTCTATTCATGGAGAGATGCACGTAGGGATCAGAGCATTCCAAAGACGCATTTTGCTAGACAGTACCTGGTTGCTGTACACCAGTTACCAGTGCAGGGAATTTGTGAACATAGCCAAGAATTTGGACTGAAATTCGGAAGGCTTTTAATTCACTATTGGTAGTGAATATTTCTGACTCAAGTCTCAACAGAAAACAGAGTGCATTCAGCATGATAACCAAAGAACATTAAAGAAGAGACTATCTATAGAGAACTAAATGGGATCAGAAGGGACTCTGAGGCACCAGGGGACTGATGAAAGTGGGCAGCCATTACCACCCCCAGGTTTGAAGAGTCAAGGAGAGAACTGGCAGTTGCCAGAACCCAGTAAAAGCTGCAATGTGGAAGAGGAGGCTTTTGATGGGAGCTTGCCCATCAGTAGAGGAATAGGACCACCACACCCCAGCAAAGAGGAGAGTCAAAACACCGACATCTCTCTTTCCCACCCTCTGACCGCGTACTATTGCCTTCCTCTGGCTGAACCAACAGAAGCCCATTGATACAGCCCATATAGGAAGTCTCCTGCGGCTCAGATTTGGAGGGGCAAATCGAAAATATGGCAATTCTGTGAGTCCAGGGAAAGGCACAAATACAGTGTTTGTTTGTTTGTTTGTTTGTTTGTTTGTTTTGCCTTGGTTTGTCCTGCATTGGAACGGCTATGTGACAAGTTCACACTTATTGATGGGAGAAAGTTATCTACTACATACTTGTACACAAATTAGATACGGCAATCAGAAGGTCCAGTTCAATTCTCTAAGCAGCTGAATTCTCTTAACCACCTGGGAGGATATGTCACATTTTAAAGCCATACAAAGATCTTCAAGGCTCTGCATTTCAGACAGTATTCTTTATTTGTTGGGACTTTCGGAAGCCCAATGAGTGACACTCCTGTTCCTTTCGATCTCCCTATATTGGGAGATTGAAAAATCACATTTAATATTAAGGTTTAGTAGGAATGCTAAGTGAGCTTACTAAAATTGTGCTGCAGAATAAAATTTATCTACTCAGTCACAGGCAAAGTAGGAAAACACAGGTCTTGCCCACGGGGGCAGAGTCTTTACTGCTAACCTCTTGAGCAGATGAAAATACATGCTTTTTGCAAGTGGACAGACCCCTAAAGAGGAGAGGTAGGAGCTGAGGCACCATGCTCAGGTACTTACCTCATTAAGGAGTTAGGTCTGTCCTTGTTCCTTGGTGGAAGAGTGAGTCACCTGCCAACAACATGAAGGATACATGCAAACAGACAAAGCAGATGGTCCCATGGTCCATCCACCCATTATTGCCCTTCTGATAGTAACCCCCGGGGTGTTCTATGGGAGAAGGTGACCTGCTTGTCCCCCAGGCTTTTAAGAAATGTATCAGTGCCCATGTCCGACTTCCCAAAACCCTGGCTTGACCTGTTGACATTGATTTGTACAACTTCTTGGAGAAACCAGTTCCTTTCACTCCTCCCATGGATCCTCTGTGCCCCCAAAGTGTGGGGGAGACAGCAGACCAGCCTCCACCTCCGCTTTTGTCCTCCAGGTGGCAGGAGCACCATCTGGACTGTTCTACAGCCTCAGACCAAGCCAAAGATAACAGTGTGTTCATGCACAGGAACACGCTGTGCTTCTCCAGATTCCCAGGAAAGCAAATCTCAGTGAAGGTCAATAGTGGTACACTGTGTATAACTCAACTTTGGGTAGGAAGAACAAATATTAGGCCTCAGAACTTCCTTTGGTCAAGGACTCATGAGCCTTCTCCTTGGTCTCGTCTGATCCTTTGTTAAGTGGGTTCTTTCAAGCCCTGTTTATTCAGTGTCAAAAATTCTGGAGCAGTCAAACTCAAGTACCTGGTCTAGAAAGCTGCTATAGGTGCTCTGGAGAGAGCAGCAAATACCCTCCTGCCCAGGTCCCACTGATTCTCGTCTCCAGGCCACCTCTCCAACCCCACAAACTCATCCAAAAGATGGTGCAATACAATGCAACAGAGGCTACCTTCTCACCCTAGTGGTCAAAACTAGAGCCATGTGTGCAATTGCCTACTTGATATTTCTTCTTCAGGGTCCCAAAGGACCCTGTCCCACCTCTGCCCCAAGCCTGGTCTTTCTGTAGTGTTTCCATTGTCAGTGAAGACATTCCCATCCAGCTGAATGTGCAAGCCAGAAACCTAGGAGTCAGGCCTTTCTCAACTCACATCGAAGTCATTGCCAAGTCATTTCTATTTAGTCCCCAGATCCTCTCTTGAATCCCTCCACTCCCCTCCATCCCCTCCTCTACTACCCTGGTCTATGCCACAGTAATCTCTTTCCCTACCTATTCTGCCTGCATTCATTCTCATCCTGCCTCCAATTCAGCCCCATTCTGCAGCTACAACTTTTTTTCCAGAATGCAAATCTCATCGTCTTACTTCTCTACTTTAAAGCCCTTCAGTAGCCTCCTATTGCTCCTGGGAGAAAAATGAAGAGCCTAAAATGATCCACTAGACCTTCATCCAGCCCTTCATGCATGTGCACCTCTTTTTGGGCGGCACTTCTATTGGCCTCCCACCCTTTGTATTGTGGTCCTGCAGGTACTGTTTTTCTCCCACCAAAGGGCCAGTGCATGTGCGCTGTCTCTGTGTTGCCCGCCTCTGTGGAGGTTGAAGGCTTTAGATCTCAGCTAGCAGGACTTCCTCAGGGGCCCCTTTCCGACTTTCTGGAAGAGACAAAACCTCCCCCACTACATTTTTTCCGCGACAACCATGGGTACACCCCCTTCAGAGCACTTGCCGTAGTTGTCATTTGTTGTCACTTAGGTGGATTATTTATTAATGCTTATCTCCCCAACTAAAAATGTATCCCCACATGGCCAAGAATGACCTCTATATTTGCTCAAAATGAATTGTGTTTGCAGAACCTGGCATGAAGATTGGTAGGGTTTCTGTAAACATGTGCTCAATGAATTGCAAGGTTTTCCTCAAACATGCACAGAGCAAGACATATCCCTGTGGTGTTACTTTCACTCTGGGTTGATCTTCCCCAGCTCAGCCTGGCTCCCTGGTTTAGCCAGCATCCAGCCCTGGAGAAAGTGTGCTCTTCCACTCCACTCTGTGCCTATCCTGGAGGGCGAAACCACTAAGGTGGGCTCCAGGGCCAAAAGGGCCAACACGAAGTTGCTCAACTAAGACTACACCACGCTCCCCAGAGCCATCTTACAAACTTAAGTACTGTCACTACTACAGGAAGTTCCTGCCTCCAAACCGCCAATGCTGCCTCTGTGTGGGTAATTAGGCTGTGCCAACCAGAGCCCTGCTGGTCTCTTTCTGCTTTAGGCAGGAGGCAGATCTCAGCTGTGTAATGGGTATCAGAAACTCTTAGCTCCTTCTCAGTCTGCCCTTCTCTCCTTTTCCTCCTCTCCTTTCTCCCCCTTAATTCCTTAACTGACCCCACTGCTTAAACATTTTTCCTGGCCAGGGAAAATGTAAACCAAACCCTCTGCATAGAAACCAGCTGTGAATAACCAGGTCAACATGACAGTGTCTTCCCAGTACATACCCACAGAAGTGGGGGACTTTCTCTAATGCATGTTATTTTGTAGAAAGGTGTCTTTCAGAATACATAGTCTCCCATAGTGTGTGTGTGTGTGTGTGTGCACGCTCAAGGTACATATGCCCATAGTGTGAATGTGCATGAACCCATGTGTATGTGTCCATAGCATGTGTGTCTAGGGAACCTGGGGAGGGATCCATCTCTGTTTTCCACAGACAGCCCTCTCACTTCCACAGCAGCTGCCTGAGATCCCAATGGGACATTCTGGGGCAATTAGCGGCCATCTCCTGGAGCAGTCATTGGAATCCACTTCACAGACCACCAACTATAGGGAGCAAAACTGCCTCTAGCTGATGCCATCTGAGATTCAGCTCATTGTTTGCACCACGCTCACACTTTCTCGAAGCTATTCACAGCCAATGACTCTACTTGGCAGGGATGACAAGGTAGGCTTGCCTGTTCCTGGCTGACATAGGCCTCTTCTGAAAGCTGACTTTTACTCAAGGACTGCCTGATGGTCTGAGTGAGTCTTTATAGGCTGCAAGGCCATCTCAGGAGCTTCCATCAATCTTCTTTCCCTGCTAAGCTTGCATTGCAGTCGATGGCTCTCCCAGCCACGCCACCTAGGACACCACACATGCTGTCTCTCACAGGCATGCCCCCTATCCAGTCCTTGCATGGTTAATATCATTTTAGGATCTGCTCCTTAGAGGTCCCAAATTAACACAACTTCTTACCCATCTCTTTTGGAGAGCAGCACATCCAATAACAGCAAGGCCTTCCAGCCATGCTTTTCTGGGACTTACAGACCTTGAGACAAGAAAGGATGAAAAAACAACATTCAAACCACCCCTATTGGCTGAGTGCAGTGGCTGACACCTATATTCCCAGCACTTTGGGAGGCCAAGGTGGGCAGATCACCTGAGGTCAGGAATTTGAGACCAGTCTGGCCAACATGGTGAAACCTCATTTCTGCTAAAAATACAAAAATTAGCTGTGCGTGGTGGTGGGTGCCTGTAATCCCACCTACTCGGGAGGCTGAGGCTGGAGAATTCCTAGAACCCAGGAGGCAGAGGTTGTGGTGAGTAGAGATGGCACCATTGCACTCCAGCCTGGGTGACAAGAGCGAAACTCCATCTCAAAACAAGCAAACAAACCACCCATATCTAATGCATGTATGTATAGGTGGACCATACACAGTACTTTTTTTTTGAGACGGAGTCTCGCTCTGTAGCCAGGCTGGAGTGCAGTGGCACGACCTTGGCTCACTGCAACCTCTGCCTCTCTGGTTCAAGCAATTCTCCTGCCTCAGCCTCCCAAGTAGCTGGGACTACAGGCGCACACCACCATTCCCAGCTAATTTTTGTATTTTCAGTAGAGACGGGGTTTTACCATGTTGGCCAGGATGGTCTCGATCTCTTGACCTCATGATCCACCCACCTCGGCCTCCCAAAGTGCCAGGATTACAGGCATGAGCCACCACAGCATGTTTCCAAAAATGCCTTTCAAAAGTAAGGAAACAACTCTACAACATGCTGGGATTTGTCAGTCCTTCGTCCTGCTAAATTTCTTTTAGACTTTGAAGGGCATCTTAAATAGTGACAAGTCCTTTGGTTACCTCAGCAAAGCCCAGGTGTTGCATATATAAGGCCAGGGCCACCTCAGTATTTAATTCTAGGCTGCAAATACTCTTGACTTTGTGGTCTTCTCTTTCACAGGGTCAGAAGCCAAAAAGGAATGCTTCATCTTACAAACAGAAGGAAGGAAACTAGCTGAGGGAATGAACAAAGAATCTATTTTGAAGTGGGGTTGCCAAGGTTGTGCCATGGAAGATGAAGATGAAGTTCATGGTTTCACGAACATTCTTGGATCAAATAGTCCATCAGAAGAATGATCTCATTTGCATATGTATGCCATTTATTATCATTTGATATTCATATATGCACATATAAATGAAGTCACTTTAATCTAGGAAATGATTGATCTGTCATTCTAATCAGAGGGTGTTTATTATTATAGAAAATAACTACAGCATTTATTAAACACTTACTTGCTATTGCCAAACATTATGTTAAGCATTTCGCATACACTTTCATTTAATTTTCAACTTACAGAAGAGGAAATCATGTGCTGTGATAGGATTCTGCAAAGTAAAGACACAATTTTGTCCCCTCAGACTTTTTTTCTAAATTGATTTATTTTTAATCATTGAATCCGTTGCCAGACCAACTAATCACAAGGCTCTAAGAAGGGAGCTGCATGGGCCGCTTCCAGAATAACCAAGGCAGGGAGAGTGTGAGCCCTTGTTCTAGGTCACACCATGAGCAAGAGCAGAAACAAGATTCAAACGTAAGATTGTTCAACTCCGAAGACTTCTTTCTGTTCCTTAGAACAACAGTGAGCACTTAACAGTAGAGTTAAATTCTTTAATAACAAAGTCCATGATTAAATAAATTGTTGTGCAACTAAATACAGAAATGGAACTTTGGATTTGAATCTCAGTTCTGGCTCAGTTGTTAAATAACCTTGACAAACTGAACTTTCTCTTGGGAAAAACGAGCCTATCTTCCAGAAGGTGCGAAAGGGCTAATGATCCTGAAAAAGCTCTGCCTCTCTCAGAGGCAATAAGAGGAATGACAAAGAATAATGAAACACTATATCAATATAGTGTGCAATGGGATTGCTTAAATCAAACACAACATTTTAACTTCTTATAGCATTAGGAATCATATTATCACGGTTCAGTTATGTTTTCCTCACTGCCTCATGGCCGCAGAAATTCCAAATTGCAAAATGAACTTAAAAAAAAAAAATCCTTTACTTCTTTGAAAATTATTCACTCCTTTCCGCCTGTTTGCTCCCTGAGAAATATTTTTGAACAGTGTTTGCTACCCCCTATTTATAGCTTTCCAGTTTTGGCAGGTATGGGAAAGTTTATAAGTGGTTTGTTTTCTTTGCTATATCCAGTGTTGATTTAGGTCGCTTAAGCCACTGAAACAATTGGAAGCACTTTCAAGGAAGGCAAAGTCTGCTGACGACTGATAACATTGTAAAATCCAGAGAGTCCGAATCAGGATTTCTTTGGGGGGCTCAGATCAGTTAGAAAATCTTAGCAGCACCATGATTTGAATAATTATCTTTACTTCTTTTTGTGTGTGTGTGTGGCTGTTGTGGAGGAAGTTTGCCCTTGACATCGGTAGGAAAAGCATCTCCTGAACATTTTCCCAGTCATTGGGGACTCTGGGTTTGATGCTGACTTTGACAGCTAGGTAAGAAAACGTGCCTGCGGCGCTCTGTATCTGAGCCGTAAAGATCTACCTTATGAACCTATGTCTAACATCTTGGTTTTCACCATTTTTCATGCTGACCAGAAGCAACCATTCGTGGTTCTTTTGTTTAGGAGAGATACCTGGAAGTTCCAGGGTTTGTTTCATAAACGTCTGAACTAAATAAATACCTTTGAAAGCCATGAGAATTATAGGCATCTTTTCCTCCCATCTGGCATGTCTGTATGGGTGGTATGGTTGGGTTTTTCTTTTTTTTCTGGATTTTTCCACCCTTTGCCTCCCTATAATTTGTGGGTCTTGAGAAAAGTCACGGTTTGCCCTGTAAATGCAGAGGGTGAGCTTGTTAAATTGGGGTCATTCCATTTTTTCCTGTCCCCTAGGTTCTTGTCTGCAGCGCTCCAGGGGGTGGGACCACAAGGAATAAAGAGCTTCAACACAGACAGATGGATTTCCCTCTTCAAAAGCTGGAAAGATGGCAGTGTTTCTGAGATTAAATGGTCCTGGAAAGTAGACCTCACTGGGGACAGGAGCAGAATGTGGAGGCTGCCCACCCGCCTGTCATCTGATCCAGTGGCAGCTCAGAGGGAATAAAACCATCAGGTCTCCTAAAGACACTTAGGAGGATAGGAAGCCCTTGAATAGCTCCACCCATCCACCCACTGGGACTGCAGAAAAGGCGATTAACTCATACACACCTGGGAAGCCAGGCATTTTCCTCCACTTTAAAATGAGTAAAGGACTTTCTCCAAGGTCACTCAGTCAGTTTAGCTCAATTCTGGAAATAGATCTTGAGGCAGTGCCATACACATCCCCCACTCCCCACCCCCACCTACCTCCACCCCTTGCTCCACCCCTCCCCCACCTGGCTTCTAATTTGCAGGTCATTTCTTTCCTTTTTGCTGTGATCACTGATTTTCTCTCCTCTCCCCTTTTTTAAATTTATTTTTCCATATTTTCCTCCAGCTTTATTAAGGTATAATTGACAAACTGTATATATTTATGGTGTACAATGTAATGTTTTAATATATGTATACATTGCAAAACATTAAACCAAGTTAACACATCTATCACCTCGCATACTTATCCTCTCCCCTTTTCCTTTTCTTTATTTAGAAATATTCAATTGACAAATAAAGATTGTCTACCCCCTTTTAAAATGTGACCAGTAGTTTAACAGTCTTTAAATTTTTTAATCATGAAAAATTTCAAATATATACAAAAGTAGAAACGAAGTGGCATCTTGTCGGGGGTAAATAACTGAGGTTCGTCATCTCACGCCAAAGAAATCAAGGACTCGAAAACACAAGAAGCGAGTTTAAGGGTAGAGGTTTAATAGGGAAGAGGAAAGAGAAGAGAGCTCTCTCCTGCAAGGAGACAGAGGAAGGGGGGCTCCTGGGCGGGTCTTCCCCCCAGGGAAATGTCCCCCGTAGTGAAATGTCCAGGGTTTTATAGAGGAGCTTGAGGAGGCGGTGTCTGATTTACATAGGGCCCAAACATTGGCTGGACCAGGTATGTCATTTACGTAACACAAGAAGAAGCTGGCCACCCCACCCTGATCTTTTATTATGCAGATAGGTTCTCTACCTTGCTGGCGCCATGTTGCCTGTTCCTTTACTGTACTCATGGTTGACAAGGAAAACGGAAGAGGGAATCACCATGTCGAACATGGCTGGCCCCCAGGTAGTCTTTTCCTATTGGCACAGCTGCCAGCATTCACCCGTGCAAGTTTCGAGCTTGTTTACCTATGCCTGCAGCTCGATTTTACAGGCTGATCTTTGTTAGGAAAGAAATGATTTGGGGGCTGCTTTTTGTTAAAAGGGAAACCTTACCGAGCACTCTCTTACCCTAACTGCCTAAATAGTTTATTTTTAGCTACTGTTTTAGCCCAGACCTCAGTCATATCTGGCCTCATACTTCTTAGTAGACATATCTGAGCACTGTAGATATTTTCATGTGTAGCCATATGCCATTTCCCACCCACAAGAATCGTTAATATTATCTCCCACGCACTTGTATCAAAATGTCCCTTAAAAAAAGTCAGTTTGCCATTTATTTGATTGAACAAGGATCCCATCAGGCTCCTTTCCTTGCATTTGCTTGTAATATATCTTCTGTCTGTTTTTTATTTTTTATTTTTTTCCCCTCTGTCACCCAGACTGGGTCGCCCAGACTGGAGTGCAGTGGCACGATCTTGGCTCACGGCAACCTCCACCTCTCGAGTTCAAGCGATTCTCCTGCCTCAGCCTCCCTAGTAGCTGGGACTACAGGTGCATGCCACCATGCTCGCTAATTTTTGTATTTTTAGTAGAGATGGGGTTTTACTATGTTGGCCAGGCTGGTCTCGAACTCCTGACCTGAGATGATCTACCTGCCTCGGCCTCCCAAAGTGTTGGGATTACAGGCGTGAGCCACCCTTCCTGGCCTCTTCTGTCTGTTTCTATTCATCTTTTCCTTTCAAGTATTTATTTAAGAAGCCAGATCAATTGGGCAGGGCACTGGTGGCTCACTCCTGTAATCTCAGCACTTTGGGAGGCCGAGACAGATGGATCACGAGGTCAGGAGATCGAGACCATCCTGGCTAACACTGTGAAACCCCGTCTCTACTAAAAATACAAAAAATTAGCCGGGTGTGGTGGCGGCCACCTGTAGTCCCAGGAGGGAACTCGGGAGGCTGAGGCAGGAGAATGGTGTGAACCTAGGAGGCGGAGCTTGCAGTGAGCCAAGATCCACCCACTGCACTCCAGCCTCCAGCCTGGGTGACAGAGCGAGACTCTGTCTCTAAAAAAAGAAAAAAAGAAAAGAAACCAGATCAATTGTCCTAGTGCTCATTTATTTTCCCACTGTTATTATACATCTATTATTTGAGGATTAAGAGTTGGAAAATCTCTTCCGCCAAAATCCTAGCAATAAATAGAAAGCATTAAGTATCAAGAAATAAGCTATTATTAATATGTGGATGAGGCATAGGTGATGATGATCCATGTAAAAATAAGAGAATGTCTTTAGATTTTAAAATAGATGAGTAAAAAGGGTTATAATATAAACCACTTGTTATGGCTTAACTGTAGCACTTTTCTAGAGATACAAAGTAAAGTACCTGGACAATAACTCATTTTTGAGGCACTAAATTGAAACTGAAAAAGAATGTACACTCATAAAATTGTCTGGACTGACCCTGGGAGAAACAGTCGATTGGTTGCCTTTTTTCTCTCCTGGTCAATTCTCCACGCCCTGTTATCTATTAATAATTTATTTTTAATTCCTGAATTTTAAAAACAGCTTCTTTATTTACAATTGACATACAGTAAAGTGCACAAAGTTAAGGTATACAATTTGATAGGTTTTGACATTTGAATATACTTATGAAGTGATCACCACAATTAATATAATGAAAATATGATTCAACCCCGAAAGTCTCCTCCTGCTCCATTGTAATCTCTCCCTCCTGACCCTATCTACACTTGCTCCCTACTCCACACAACAATAGATCTGCATTCTGTCGCTATATGTTAGTTTGCATTTTCAAGAAATTTATATAAATGGAATTATGCAGTATATACTCTTGTCTGGTTTCATTGAGCATAATCTGACATTTGTCAATGTTGTACTGAATATCAACAGTTCATTTCCTTTTTTTGCTGTGTAATAATTCTTTGCATTCTATTCCTGATTAACTGTGGTAAGGATTTACAAAAAGTCTCTTACCTGGATGACTCTTGAGCCTTTAATGTCTTCAGTACTTCTGATGAGCCACTGGTCTTTTAATATGCTGGGGCAAATCACAGTTCTCTAAAACCCACTCCCAAAGGAATAAATCTTGCACTATCATACTCTTTTGAGCTTTCCTGATCCCAGTTCAGATACGTAGGGATCTGAATCACTATTCTCCTCCAATGCTATAATTACATGAGTAGGTAGATGGTGGGAATGAGTAGCATCAGGGGAAGAATGACATTCATTTAATAAGTCATAGTAACACCAATTTTTTCTTAAAGGCAACCCCCAAATCCCTTTACTCACCAATCCTCCGAGAGCTTCTAGTGCTATAGAATAGTTGAAGTATCCTATTTCTTTTCTTTTCTTTTTTTTTTTTAACTTTTTGAGACAGAGTCTCTCTTTGTCACCCAGCCCAGTCTGGAGTGCAGTGGCATCATTATGGCTTATCGCACCCTCAAACTCCTGAGCTCAAGGGATTCTCCTGCCTCAGCCTCCCAAGTAGTTGGGACTACAGGCATGCACCACCATGCTTAGTTAATTTTTCTAATTTTTTATAGAGATGAGGTCTTGTGTTGCCCAGGCTGGTTTCAAACTCCTGGTCTCAAGCTATCCTCCCGCCTCAGCCTCCCAAAATGCTAAGATTACAGTCACGAGTCACCGCACCTAGCCAATCCTATTTCTTTAGCTACTATGAGTTCTTTCACATTTTCAAAAGATTAAAACAATTATGGTTGAGAGAATACTGTTTTTTATATCTTATGCAAAGGATGTTGTTGTTTATGACTCATTATTACTTAAGATACAGTAAGCATCCTTCAAAGATGGTGTTGATCTGATGATCATGAAACATATCCAGAGACAATAGTTCCAGAAAGAGAAGATGAACATAATCATGGTGAGAAGAGAAAGAATGGGAAACACCGCTTTTCTTCTTGCTCCTAATCCACATTATAGAATGAAAATAATGTTTCCCCACTATCTCCCCCATGCCCCACCCTATTGTGATTTAGTACAGTTACAGGATGTCTTTTCACTGGAAGAGCTTATCTTTTCAAGAAAGCAGTCCTGATTTGCTTGGCACATACTGGCCATGAGCATTCAGCCTTTTTCCTTAAAGAGTCAAAAGGGGAGAGTGAGGAGGGAGTGGCAGGGGATCCAGGGTCATGATGGTCTTTTTATTTCTTCCTAGAATACGATATTCTTTGCTGGTTGCCAGCATGCTTAGCATGCTTATTTTTATGTAGATTTGACCTTCACTGCAACCTTGAACAATTAAAATAGAATAAGATCACTATAAGCTACTTCAAAAAGCTTGGCTCTTGAAAGTATATAAAAATATAAGACAAAGGCAGGAAAACTAACCAGGCCACAGCTTTGAGCAAAGAATCGTAAGGCTTCTTGGGTCTAGTTAAAATATCAGCTTTGTGCATATTAGATTCCATCCTGTGTTGGATCATTTCTGTAGTGAGTGCTGCCTTTATCGATTGTTAGAGTGAAATGTTCAAGAGCATTATATTACAATCTGTCTCTAAATGGCTTTTCAGAAATTTCCTGTAACTCAGAAGCAGAAATTATGCAGGGAACTGAGAGCAAAGCGACTAGACAGTTGAATTTCCCCCAGACTTTTGCATATGGCAAAGTGATAAAGCATGGCCAAAGAGACTTATATTGGTTTTCTTAGTAAAGAGGGTCAGTTTCAGCTTATTATTATCTCATCATCAGAAGCTATGCTGAATACTATATAAAGTCAAAGTGACAGGGGTTGTGGCTTTGAGGATCACAATACTTTAAAGATGTCTTAGAGTCCAGAGCCTTTTGGCTGGTGTTGCTCGCTTGATGATCTCCTTCATCCAGCTACCTCCTATGTGTTCTTGCCTAAATATCACCTCCTCCATGAAGCCTCTCATCCTTTTTCATTGATTTCTTCTTCTTTGAAAACCTTATTTCTTTTAGCCACTGAATGTCTTCTATACATTATTTTCTAATATATATTTTATATATATATACACTAACAGTATTTTCTAGTAGTTTCACATGCAGTTATTTCATTTTATAATTAAACTACCAAATTAAGAGTACATCTTATACACTGTATATCCTCCGAAGAAAGGTATAATGGATCACGAATAGATTAAGAACTCTTTCTGTGTGTATATCTCATCTCCCCACCCTGCCTGCCAAACACACACACATTGGTTCTTTTAGTCAAAGACGTGGCTTATCCAAATTAATAATCTTTGGGTTGTATATATCAGAAACTCCAACTCAACTCAGCTTAAACAATAAAAGGAATTATTGACTCAACACAACTGAAAAATCTATTTGTAGATATTTCAAGTGAGGCTCAATCCAGTGGCCCAAAGACCTGATTTCTTTCTGTCTCTCTGCTTTACTTGCCATGAAATTGGCTTAATCTCATAAATCCTTTGGTCAGAGATGGCTGCTAGCAACTCTTGGGACAATACGTGCATCATCATTCACACCTAGACTAAGGGGTATCACTGTCCCAGCATCCCCAGCAAAGGTTCTGAGAATCACTTGCTTGAACTAGTTGAGGTTACACGTTCAGCTGTAACCATTCCATAGAAAGAAGTATGGATCAACTGATTAACTCAGTCTAGCTTCTCTGGAACTATGTAGATTCCCAAGCCAAAATTGGGAAGGTCATATGGGCACATGGGAGCTTGACAAGTGAACAACAAATGCTATAAATCTTCAACCAATTTTATCAGCCTCCCATAATCTGCAAAACATTGCATCTCATATACAAGGGATTTGTTTGCTGGCTTTTAGGTATTTTTATTTTAGAGAAAATAAAAGGAAGCAATCTACAACTTTGGCATTGGCTGGTCTCCACAGTTTGGCAAGATTTCAGTGGGCCACATCAGTAGAAGTTTTTCCAGGGATGGTAGCTCCCTTCTGTTCACTGCCCATCACCACAATTTTCTCTACAAAAAAAAATGTGAAGAAAGAGAGATGGAAAGAAGAAAGGGAAAAAAGGGAAGGAAGGAGTGGGAAAGCAGAGAGGGAGGGAGGGAAGGAAGGAAGGAAGGAAGGAAGGAAGGAAGGAAGGAAGGAAGGGAGGGAGGGAGAAGGGAGAAGGGGAGGGAGGGAGGGAGAGAGGGAAGGAGGGAGGGAGGAAGGAAGGAAGGAAGGAAGGAAGGAAGGAAGGAAGGAAGGAAGGAAGGAAATGAATAAAAGAAAAAAAAAGCAGTGTGTTTTCCAGGCAAACACAGAAGTGCCTGTGGCTCTGGCTCACTCAAGCTAGGGAGACTCCCTGGACCAGGTCTGTGAATATAGAATTAACAAAGTGCAATGAAGGACCGGGTGTGGTGGCTCACGCCTGTAATCCCAGCACTTTGGGAGGCCAAGGTGGTTGGATCACCTGAGATTGGGAGTTCGAGACCAGCCTGACCAACATGGAGAAACCCCATCTCTACTAAAAATACAAAATTAGCCCGGTGTGGTGGTGCATGCCTGTAATCCCAAGGCTCGGGAGGCTGAAGCAGGAGAATTGCTTGAATCCGGGAGGTGGAGGTTGCGGTTAGCCAAGATCGTGCCTTTGGACCCCAGCCCGGGCAACAAGAGCAAAACTCTGTCTCAAAAAAAAAGGAATGTACAATGAAAAGCCACCATCATTTGCTAGATCTTCCTTGTAACTGCTAATTTCTTGTCAAATGAATACTAGGTATTTTTTAAGGTGGGGTTGAGTTCCTTGAGGTAACATTCTCCTTAAATGTGAACCTTGTTTCTTCTTGGCTTCATTTTAAAACTCTAGAGGGAAGCCACATCCCACAGATTTCTATTTCTATGTTGCTATTTCCAACAAGATCTGGGGTCATTCCCGCCGTCTGCAATAAGCTATATGTCTGTGAGACGACTAAATGTACTGTCTGTGTGATTGACAAGGCAAAGCCTGGTTTTTAGGGCACTGCCCACAAAAGCTAAGTAAGAATGGCAGAGAAGGCACACTAGGCAAATGATGATTACTTCACTGATTGGGAATAATGATCTCGTCTTATGAAAAAGTCAATCTTCCATTTGAATTGAGTGGGGGAAGAAAGGATGGCAGGTAGGGAAGAAGATAAACCTCTTCTAAGGAGGGTCTGTGTAAAAGACATAAATACCTCCACATCCTTTTGCATAACAGTAATTATTTTTTAGTATAAATTGCAGACTTAGGAACATTAAAAATATTTTTCACTTTGCACAACCCAATATTGGAAAATATGATGTACAAAACATCAAAGAAAGAAAGGAAAGGGGATGAGGTAAAAGTAGAAAGAGAAATTCTTCCTTTTACTAAAAGATGTCTATGGGTTCATTTAAATGACAAATTCCTTGGCCTTATATGGTAGTTCAACTCTCCCCAGAAGTTTTTGGAACCCATCTACTTTGTAAAAGGAGATAAGATTCAATCTTCAGTGGCTTGTTTAAGCTTGAATTAAAATGTGACATACCTGCTTCACTTGTTCAGAAGACTTCAGTTTAAAGAGATCTTAAACACATTTTTAAGTGTCTTCTTTAAACTTCTGCATTGAAAGAGATCTGGAAGATAGGAATAGTGCTTGCTTTTTGGAAGGAATCATACCAGATGAGAGGCACAGACTTCACTAAAACCAAAATGATGTTTGGAGACACAATGTTCCATCTTCAGGATGGCTTGTCTGGACTGGAAGAAACTGCTGCCTAGACCCGGAACAAGGGGGGATTTCATTTGCCAAAGAGGGGCCCTTTAGGCCCTGCCAGTCTTGGAGTTTGTGTACCTGGGTCAGCCAAGCAAGAATCAAGGAGGGTACAATGCATGCATTCAAAGATCGGTGTGTTCTTCTTGGCAAGTGTGCCTTCTGGGCACTGTTTGTCCCCAGCACAAGGCAATCCCCACATTCTCAACCCTGTGACATTCAAATGTCTGCTAACTGCTTTCTTCACACCAAATGCTTACAGAAGGAGCACTCTACAATCACAAAATTAGAAAACTCATTTATATCCAATCTTTAGACAAGATAAACTGGAGGTCATTGTGGTAACTCCTTACCACAAATGGTAAAAATGGTAACTTAAAAGTTTAAGAATAAGCAGTTAAGCCAGGCATGGTGGCTCACATCTGTAATCCCAACAGTTTGGGAGGCTGAGGCAGGAGGATTGCCTGAGGCCAGGAGTTCAAGACCAGCCTGAGCAACATGGTGAGACCCCCATCTCTACCAAAAATAAAAAATAAAAAATAATTAGCTAGGTGCAGTGGCACAAACCTGTAGTCCCAACTACTTGGGAGGCTGAGGCAGGAGGCTTGCTTGAGCCTGGGAGGTCAAGACTGCAGTGAGCTGTAATTGCTTCTGAAAGACAATAGTGAGATAGAAGCTTAACAGGTGCTTCTAAGGTGTTTTCAGTTCTTAACAGAATGTTCATGGCCTGATGTTGACCTATAATTGTTGTTAGAGTATCAAGTGCTGCATTCTCTTTGCAAGATAATTTTCATAGCTATGGTACAGTAGAAATGGCACCAACCAGATCCTTCCTTTAATGTTAGGTGCGATTCTGGATATCAAATGTTAGTTGGACCCAGAGGGAACTTGCAAAAGGCACAAAGAAGACTGAAAAGTCAGCTTAAAAGATTAAAAAATAAGAAAAGAAAGAAGGTGGTATAAGGGTCTTGGACTTATTGAGCTCAGGAAAAAACAAAGGTTGTTCTGAATTGATGATTGCTGGCATCTGTAAGTCTTCACATGTAGCATGCAGGCTGGATGTGGTAAGAAAATGTGAATGTCAATATCGAGGAGTTTGTTGAAGTCAAAATAAGTTCCCAACAGTGATTGAAGACAGGTCTTTCCGACAAGGGATACTTTATGAAAAACTTTGTCTAATAGCTAAAGAAGAAAAACTCCTTAAAAGATTCTCACCCTTGTCAACTATTTCTCTCTCCATGGACCTCATGTTTTTAAATATCCTGTAAATCAATTGCTCATGAATAATCATATATTCACTCTGGTTTGCCTAGGATAGTCTCCATTTGTGCATTTTGTCTTGTGTGATTATCAATAGCTTCCCCTTTCAGTATCTGAGTATCCCATTTGAAAAATAAGGCATATGATTATTCTAATAAGAGCTAGCATGATTTGATTTTGGAAATATATATGGATTCCATACGTTACACTCTGCTTAAAAATGGCTCAAAAGATTCTATTATTGTGAAATTGGCCTAAACAGATGATCTTTTAGCCTGCAAATACATGATTCTGCGACACCATTTACATTACGGAAAACAACTGTTCATCTCATGAGAATGAAAGGAACAACAAACTCTCTGAGGTCTCTTCAGCCTCATTTGGAACAGGCGGGAATAATAACAAACGTCACACTCTCAGCCATGAGTCTAAAGAAAGAGAAAGCATCATTTCACCGTCTGAGTTGGGAACTTTGTGGTTTTCAGATGTTCAGGAATCCAGGCCCCTATCCATCCTGATATTCTGTGAATGCATGATTGTGAAAACAGAATCAACACGAGACCTCCACATTGAATTATTTAATTAATTCAGAAAATACTTATTGAGCACCTCCTTGTGCCAGGCACTATTCTAAGTACTGGGATTTTGTTCACAAAAGTGAACAAAGGAGTCCTAATCCCATCTTCTTGGTACTTACAGTTTCATAGGGAGATAGACAGTAGGTCCAAAAAATGAATGGATAAATGACAAGTAGGTAGCACTGATATATTGTAACATAGTTTGAAAGAATGTGGGCCATGAACAATAGAATCCACGCCATAAGAAAGAGAGGAGCAGAAGAGCACACTCTCCAGTCCTGCCTTTGTTGCACACTGTCCAATCCTGGTTGTCTTGGGGACTACTAGTTGCACACCCCAGCACACTAACATTGTCCCTTTGATGTAAATAAAATGAAAAAGTGCTGGTGGCAGAAGCCAAGTGATTGTCACTATTTTCCACCACGCCGGGGAGTCAGGCTCCCCAAATGCAATAGTAATGGCTGTGGTAGTTTCCGGAGGGCTCAGTGGGAATGGCCCTTGCAACAAACCCAGGGATTCTGTGTTCTCAGAAATAAAAGTAAGCAAAAGACACACAGGCTTTGTTTCTGAGAAATAATTGGTTTGGGGATTTAAGTTTATTATTTTCTTCTCCATTCTCATGCACTGATTTCGTCTTTAAGCCTCTCCTCATTTCACTCTTTGGAGCACTGGTCGAAGAGAGCAGTGTCAGCTAGAGGGTCTGAGGTTTGTTTTGTTTTGTTTTGTTTTGTTTTAATCATGGAAGAATTCTGAAAGGAAGAATGATCAAAATTAAATTTTTAAGAGTTATGCCATGACTGTGATCATAATATTTTCCACAAATGAGGTACAAAATGGCATGAAGTTGTTATTTGTGCCCTAAGCAAAACTGGAGCATTCAATCTGGATTTTATAATACAAGATCGTTATAGGTGCATAGATGGTGCTTCACGAACAGCTGAGTTGAATCTACTTTGGAAAACAAGAGTTGTTGTAGGTTGAGAGACTCTCCAGCGTTTTGCTCTGGATGCATTCCAAGAGTTGTTGTCACTAAAGGTTTAAATATATAAAGATGGTACAATAGACTCTATTTCCATGGAAGTAAACTGGTCTCTAATTAATATACCAGAAGCTGAGTCACTTTGTTTTTACAGGCACGTAGAGAGGATGTGCCATCTCTCCTCAGTCGACACACTGCCGGTTAGCTGATGTATAGTTCTTTTTTTCTTTTTATTAAGGAGTAGAAAAGAAACTGAACTGAAAGTTGAAACAGTTCATACAAGGAAGAAGCAAGCCTGGGAAGTTACCTACATTGCCTAACATCACAGAATCTAAAGGAATCACACTTTCTCTTTCCTTCTTGTATTTGATGAAAGGAGCCCTCATCTTAAGACAAGAATTCTTCCAGGTTTCCCTGAATAGCTTCTTTCATTCTCAACAGTGTCTATTTCAAACTTTCCTACTTGTCTCAATGTCTTCACGCTCACCCATACCTTCCTGGCACACGCAGGGAAGGACTTTACCCCCTACCGTACAGACGATGATGTGAGAGCAAAAGCCCCCCAACTGCAGCACTAGGCAGCCTGCTCCCTCACTTGCATCCATGCCCCCACCCTGCCCCAGCTCTCTTTGGGCAACGAAAGAGGGGTCCTTCCTCCAGTCTCAGGCAAGGCTCTCCACCCATGCTTTAGATCTCATTCCTTTCCACATCTCTGGAAATTTGCTCCTGTAATCACCCGCACTCTTTCCTGTATCTTCCACTCACACAGGAATGTTCTCAAATCTCCCCCTTCTTAAAAAAAAAATGAAAACAAAATCTCTCAAGTACATATTTTCATCTAAAGAGAGACTTTCTTTTCTTCAGAGTCAGGATCTTAGAAAAAGTGGCACTTGCTGTCTCCTCTTTCTCATTTCTTCCTTAGCTGCTTTTGCCCGTCCTGCTTCACAGAAAGTTCTCCCCTTGAGGCTCTGATTCCTTCCTTGTTGCTCATCCACTGAACACACTTCAATTCTTGACTTTCTTTTTTTTTTCCCCCCCTTTTTTTTGAGATGGAGTCTTGCACTGTTGCCCAGGCTGGAGTGCAGTGGCACAATCTCGGCTCACTGCAACCTCCGCCTCCTGGGTTCAAGCGATTCTCCTGCCTCAGCCTCCCGAGTAGCTGGGATTATAGGCACACGCCACCAGGCCTGGATAATTTTTGTATTTTTAGTAGAGATGAGGTTTCGCCATGTTGGCCAGGCTGGTCTCGAACTCCTAACTTCAGGTGGTCCGCCCGCCTTGGCCTCCCAAAGTGCTGGGTTTACAGGTGTGAACAACCACACCTAGCCCAATCCTTGCCTTTTTTGAGCTCTCTGTGGCCTTGGGCACTCTTGTCTCTTCCTAGTTCTTGAATCCATAAAACTACTCTCTCTCGGTTTCTTCTTACTTCTGTGACTTCCCCTTCTAAGTCTTCTTCTTGGCTCTGTTTTCCCCATAAATGCAAGAGTTCTCTAGGGATTTATTCTCATCCCTTTTTATCCTTTTTTGTTGTTTTCAGAGTGGTTTTTTTTTTGTACCTAGGGGGAGGGGGGTGTGGCAGCGTGCACAAATCTAATCATTACACTCTCCATAAGGTTCTCCAGAAGTTCTCAGTCACCTTCAGAGTAAACCTCACCTCCTGAGTAGGGCTTCCTACACCTATCCTGATCAGACCCATGTCAAGCCCATCTAGTATCCCTTCCCCACAAATTATTGAAATTCTAGCCATAGTAATTAACTGAACAAATCATGTTCTTTCTGGTTTCTGTGTCTTAGAAAATGCTACTGGCTTTGCTCAGAGCACACTTTCTTCCCCTTCCTTACCTACCGAATTCAAGATTTTCTCCCAAAGCTCAGTGCATATTTCTATCATGGGATGTATCAACTTATATTGTATTTATCTGTTTACCCATCTGTTTGAGTTCCTTAAGACAGACACCCTATTTATTTATCCTGTGGAGCTCAGGGTGATTCTTTGTGCCTAACAGAGTTCCTTCATGAGCAATAAATCTGCTGAATGACTAAGTGGATAAATGGAAGATACCATTCCTTTCCATTCCAAGCCCCGCATGTAAACTAAGTTCAAGTCACGTAGACTTTTTCTATCAGACCTGAGTACAATGCGCCTAAAGCAACGTACATACCTCCACATAATAAGGGTATTGATTTTCTTTCTTCAAAATAAATGTGGCTCCTGTTGGTGGAAATGTGTTTGTTCTGACCTTCCTGGTAGTCATGGAAATGAATTACAGCCTTGGGCAAAAGGGCATCCCTCAGTCAAGGGGATGTGGTGTGATCTGCTGGGTAGAGAGGGCGTCATGGAGGCAGCATTCTATTTATAGCTGATGTTGACTCCTCCAGGCCACTAAGGTGACGAGCAGCGATGACTGGCCCCTCCTCTCCTCTCCTCCAGTCCATCCCTGACATGAAGCTAGTTGAGGGCTTTGCTCTTCTATTTTCAAATCGGGTTTCTTTCTAGGTTAGAAAAGCTTTTGCTGAGAGATAGAGGCCAGGGAGAGCTTTACTAAGACTTCATTCCCATGGAAGCTTCCCACTTAGTTGCTACATCTGCGTAGTTCTTTTTTTTTTTTTTTTTTTTTTTTTTTGAGACGGAATTACACGTTTGTTGCCCAGGCTGGAGTGCAACATGGTCTTGGCTCACTGCAACCTCTGCCTCCCGGGTTCAAGGCGATTCTCCTGCCTCAGCCTTCTGAGTAGCTGAGATTACAAGTGCCTGCCACCGCACCCAGCTATTTTTTGTGTTTTTAATAGAGATGGGGTTTCACCATGTTGGCCAGGTTGGTCTCGAACTCCTGGTTTCAGGTGATCTACCTGCCTCGGCCTCCCAAAGTACTGGGATTACAGGCATGAGTCAACATGCACAGCCATCTGCATAGTTCTTGTGGTATCACAATGGATTTGTGCTTTTGCTCTCACAAGATACTAATGCCTTTAAGAGCAAGACCTATGTATTTTTCTTTCTTTGCAGTGCCCTTCAGGAAAAGTTTATCTGTCTAGCAGAACTTAATCACTGCTCATAAGTATAATTACCAGTAATAAACTTAGATAACTCATGCTGAATAGAAGGGTAAAGTAATCATAAAGATCTCCCAGATAGTGACATGTAAGCTTCTCTACAGAATCCTGGAAAATGTGAGAAATCAGAAAGGTTGCAGTTTCATGGCACAAGCTCCTTGAGCACAATGACATGATTTTGCAAACTATTTTTAGGGTAAGAAATAATATCTTTTAAATTTATGGCAAAGTCTGCTGTAATGGGAGATTATTGCCGTGGTGGACGGCTTTACAGAAACACAGTTATATGTACTTTATTAAACCATGTAGCAGGAAAAAAACATGATGGCACTCAAGTAGTTGAATTCCAGCCGCTTTCAATTCCTGGGTACATATAACCTTTTTGTTAGCACTTCTAAGACACTGAGTTTATTATCAAAATGACAAGAGCATTTGACAGAAGGACCTTTGGTTCAAGACTTCTAGATCTGTCAAACTTCTTGCGGTAGCCAATCTCCAAGATGACTCCAGGGGTCTCTGCCTTCCGGTATCCATGTCTTTGTGTAGTCTCTTCCCACAGTGAATAGTGCCAACATGCATAAGCAACAGGACATTGTAGAAATGATGGTATGTGACTCTCAAGGTTGGGTCACAAAAGACATTGTGGCTTCTGCCTTTCTCTCTCTTGAATTATTTGCTTAGAGGTAAACCAGCTGCTCTGTTATGAGGACTCTCATCACAGCCCTATGGAAAGACTCATATGACCAGGAATTGGGGTTTCTTGCCAACAGACACCACCAACTTACTAGCAATATGAGTGAGCCATCTTAGAAGTGTAGTCTTCAGCTCCAGTCAAGCCTTTAGATGACCACAAGCTTGGCCATCATCATGTGTACAATCTTGTGAGAGGCCCGGAGCCAGAACCAGGTGAGGGTGCCATTAGGTAAGCTGGTGAGGATGCCATTAGGTAATCAGGTGCCATTAGGTAAGCTCCTCCTAAATTCCTGATCTACAAAAAGTACAAAATAATGAGTGTTTATTGTTGTTTCAAGTCACTAAATTTTGAGCAGTTTCTTACACAGCAATAGATAAAACCTTAACCAGAATTGGAAAGAAATTGATGATATAACATTAGAATGGTTACTGTGGTATATACTACCTAGATCACTTCTTCAGGGCTGACGCAACCATTTCCCAGCTATTGGAAATATTATTTGTTGACAATACATAGCTTTGTCCCTTACTAGAAATTGCCCTCTAAGCTGAAGCTATGTCTCATTCAAGATTATGAGCTCCTGCCTGGGGCAACCTGGGACCGATGACTGATATGAGGATAAAGAAGTCAAACCCCATTCAATTTGCCCCCTTTCCAATCCTGCTTCCTTCAGTTCCCTAAAGTTGTATCTCATGAGTGCTATCCACAATAAACCTCTGCCTACAACTCTCTGTCTCAGAGTCTGGTTTCCATGCTACCTAACCTAAAATAGTCGGTATGGTCCTTAGAGATAGGGCATGCAGCCAATTACCTGGTTCGTTTGTCAGGGCATGGGAAGAAAACAATTGAAAGACTGAGGACAAGATTGTCTGCAGAGGAGGCACTGGGATGAGCCTATGGGGGTGCACACAAATTGTGAAGATTTTGTTAATGCCCACTGGATAGCATATACTGCAAAAGAGGCACTACGTAACAAACTGGCTCGGCTAGTAGATATCAGGCAGCCTCTTTTCTTTTCCACCCCAGTGCTTATACAGTGGATTCATGAACAGAGGAGCCATGATGGCAGAAATGAAGGCTCATGCATATACCCAACAGCACACTCACAAAGGCTGATTTAACTATGGATGCTGTTGAGTGTCCATCCAACCTGCCTGCAACAAAGGGCAATGGGTCCCCAATATAGCACCCTCATCTATGAAAGCAACCAGTCTTTTGGTACCAAATCAATCCCTTTGAATCTTTTCAATCCTAGATGGAGGAACAATTCATCTTGACTAGGATTGATACTTTTTCTAGGCATGGGCTTGCCTTTCCTGCCCATAGGGCCTTAGCCGTGCTGTCTTTTGGCTCTTCCATGCCTACATTTAGTGTATACATTCAGGTAAAGCAGCCATAGCCTGAAAAGGACCTGGTAACCAGGGCCTTATATCCCTCAGTGCTGAGGGTCTAGGCACCTCCCTAGACTAGCCACCTAGACCAACAGAAGTACTGGCTGAGGGTGACACAAACCCAGAATGAGGGGTAGAGGACAAAGACAATGAGCATCCATTATGAATGTGAAGGCAGCTACAGCAGAAAGGCTAGAGCTCATCCCACTGGTGTGTCCAAGTTTTCATAAGAAACAAGACTCATTGGAACCTGAGACGATCTATGTGGGATGAGGGGATGCTGTGGGTCTGTCAGGGTTCTCTCTTAAGAGGCAACGCACTCATGCTTCAGCTGCTGGGACTCTCAGCTGCTGACAATTCATAACTACATGGCTCACTGGGAATTGCCCTTGGCTATAGAGAACTCCTTCACTTAAGGTTGCACTTTCTCCCAGAGATGGCCAGTGGCCATCTGACTGTGAGGAAACTGACTGCTGTGAGGAAACAAAGGCTGACACATTTTCTTCAGTCAGGACATCTCTGAAAGGCCATCCCAGCTCCAGAGCTTCTCACAGGAAGGGCTGAGACCCCTATTGCAGCTACATTGTGGATCAGCTTCTGCCTTTGTCCAATCCTGCCTTCCTCAGCTCCTGACATTGTCTCTCCCGACACTCCCCCAGTAAACCTTCTGCATGTAACTCTCTGTCTCAGAGTCTGTCTCCAGGAAACACAGCCTACAAAAAGCTTCCATACAAGAATTTTCACCTTCAATCAGCACAGCAAAAAAATGCAGCCAGAGAAAAGTCTATGCTCTTCATTGTTAATCCAGTAGATGGGAAAACTAGGAATTGCAAGCTTTGGTTGACCTGATAGTGGTTGCAAAGAAAAAGGGAGCATGTCAGGAAAGGAAGTGACTGGGAGCTCCATGTCCACTTTATTCATGGATGGAGGTGTTATAAAGAATAGGGTATCAGGGGTAGGTATACTTGATACACCTCAGTTTTTCTGAGGGAGGTAAGCCACATGGAAAAATATCATAGTAAGGCTCTTTGCTCACTAGGTGACTTTGGTCATTTCACTGTTGCAATCTTTACTGATATACTTGCCAAACAGTGTTTTGTTTGTTGTGATAACTCTAGTTTATTTATTTGTAAATTTCCTAATATAGTCATAAACAACTGATAGTCTCTTTAAACAAGAAATTGTACAATGGAAATTTGATATTTTGCTGGAAAGACTCTGCAAGAAAAATTAGTAGGAATTAGTAGGTTGTACGTTCAGAGGGTGAGGGCTCACTGACATGGTGTATTAGTCTGTTCTCACGTTGCTATAAGGACATACCCAAGACTGGGTAATTTATAAAGGAAAGAGGTTTAATTGACTCACAGTTCCACAGGGCTGGAGAGGCCTCAGGAAACTTACAATCATGGCAGAAGGGGAAGCAAACATGCCCTTCTTCACATGACAGCAGCAAGGAGAAGTCCCAAGCAAGAGCGGGAGAAGCCCCTTATAAAACCATCAGATCTCGTGATAACTCACTCACTATCATGAGAACAGCGGCATGAGAATAACTGCCCCCAGGATTCAATTACCTCCCATGGGGCCCCTCCCACAACACATGGGGATTATGGGAACTACAACTGCAGATGAGATTTGGATGGGGACACAGCCAAACCATATCATATGGGCATCTAGAGTTTACACTTATCAAGATCAGTGTGATCCTTTCATGAAGGACTGATTTTTCTTCTCCTCCAAATTGCTTCTCTTCTGTTGGGGTGATGTGCACTTCATGCTGCTCCACTCTGCTCTCCACCCTGCTCTCCACCCTGGGAAGAAGGCTGATCATAGGGATTGCCACAGCGGTCCAGGCCCTCTCTCTCCTGTGGGATTCAGCCTATGGGGAACACAGGCAGATCTGAGGAGTGGGGAGAGTGAGGCTAGGGTATTTTTTCCCCCTCTTTCCTCTCTAGTAAGGTGGACCCAGGCTGTCAGCCTCCCTCCATTGCAGACCACACCTCCTGCCAGGCAGTCCCTCCCTGGCCCCTCTTGGCTTAGGGGTGCTAACTATCTTCAGCGACTACTTGCTCCAGGGTACTGCTCTATGCCTTAGGGTTTCCCTACACTCTGCCCTGATAGAATGATTCTTCTTTCTGTCTCTTTCACATTTAGGAGACTAAATTCTAGACTTGCTTCTTACAGAAACAAGCGAAGCATCCATGGGCCAATTGCTTCACCAATGTAGGCTAAGAAATTCCCGGGATCTGGCACGCAAAGATTTAAAAAAACTTTTAACTGAATGCAGCAGACAATGTCCCCACTCCATTCCAGTGCTTTATATCCTGGTTCCTTGAGGAAAGTGACAAGGCAGGAGATGTGGGGACAGAAGGATTAAAAATTTGAAGCTGCTCATGAAGGGAGCGAGTGCACATGAAGACTTAGCATAAGAATGGCAGCAGATAGAAGTAGGCCCAGGCTGATGGAAGACTGAACAGCAGAACAGAGCAAAGCCAGGAAAACGGTTTTAAGTAAACTCCTTAAACTCCTGGGAAGCTGCAGGACAGACAGTGCAGTGAACGACCATTCTGAGACAGCCAAGTATAAACGGTCCCCGGAGAATCTCCAATCGGCCTGCGCATTGGGAGAACAGAGTGGAGGCACGGAAATTCATTCCATTTGCAGGAAGGGGAAGCCTGGCCCTCCTGTTCCTGTGTGGTAACCTGGAATTCAATCTGTGAGATGGGGGCCTGTTAACAGCAACCCCTCTCACTTTGCTGAGAGTCTTTTTCCTTTTCACCTAATATATTTCATAACCCTCCCCCCTTCGAAGTGTCTGCGTGCCTAATCGTTCCTGGCCGTGTGACAAGGATCCGGTTTTTAGCTGAACTGAGGAGAAAGTCCTACAATTCCTACCATTCTCTCCAACTCCTGGTTCAGACCTTCTAGTCATAGCTTCCATTGACTGGGTGCCTCCCATGTCCCAGGCATGATGCGTTATACTCATTGTCTCCTTTCATCCTCACACACAGCAACCTTGGCAGGACAGAGAAAGGTGGTGTGAGGAGACGAGCCGAGCCACTTGCCCAAGGACCCAGGGTCCCCTAAATGACACAGCCAGGATGCCAACCCTGGGACTTCCTCACATAGTTAATCTTCCTTTTCTGGAACGGAATTTGGCCTGACCCTAAGGATACCTGTCCAGGCTGGAGTGAACACTGAGTTTGCACTACTTCCTCTCATCTCTCAGAAATTACTGAAGTAGACCCAAATTCATGGGTAGTCCAACAGCAAGCCACTCTATTTGAGCCAAAAATTATAGCAGGCCAGGTCCTGGATCAGGGAGCTCATTTCCTTCTCCACCCTCTCTCCACCTTGTCCTTCCTGCCCAGGTGTGAATCTTTCCCCAGAGCCAGGCCCACGCCAGAATGAGCCCTGGGAAGCAGGAGAGTGGGACATGGCAAGGTATTTGTCTTCATGGATTCTTCTCTGTGTGTGGGATTGCACTGGGAGAGGAGGATGGAGGGAAGGCATTCCTCATGCAGTAAACAGCCCAGACCAATTTGCACCCCAGCCACTGAGCCTTGATCTTTTCATGACGCTTTGCATATTTATAACCAAGATTCCTATTGCTCTGGTACAAACAAGATTGCAATCAGCCTGCCAACAGATTCTCTTTAAACTGTCAGTCTTTATGGAGAAAAAAACAGTCATTGACATTGAATGCCCTTTAAACAAGCCCCCTCTTATTCTCCTTAGCTGGAAGACAGTACGCGAGCTTAGTTCTAAGAAGAGAGGGAACTTGTTTCCTTTAAACGGCCCCTGCCCAGGTTTTCTTCGGTTTGGTTAGAGCAGCCTCAACTCCTTTTAAATGCCTTGCTTAGCGGTGCCAGCCTGCTTGAGCTGCGCCTGCAGATGCCAGTTTCAGCTGCCACATTTAATTTTCATGTCCTGAGGGCCTCCTGTGCTTTTTCTGATTCCCTTAAATGAATAAAAATAACTAAGGAGCATGGAGCACATGACCCTGATTCAGTGTTCAATCTTCTGCTGCAGATATGTTTGCTCACGTCCAGGCCTATTTGTTTTAAAGAGAAGATGAAGCGGAAAAAGGCGACCTGTCACATCTCTGTTTCCCAGATCCTTAGGGCCTAAATACAGCTGTGAGTTAGCACAGAAAATGTTAGTTTGCTTATCTAGAAGCCAGACATGTGTACCAATGGCAGAAGCATGTTCTACTTTGGTTCTACTGTGAAAAGAACCAATGGGAAGAAAAAAAAACCTAACTAACATGGATAGATTTCCTTACTTGACTGGGTGATACGGACCCTAAGGTCACATCAGAGTGTGCTGGTGTGACCTTAGGGTCCATATCAGCACATCCTGATGTGACTCAAGGGTTGAAATAAAGGAGACAATGCTTCCTTGTTGTCTTCAATGGAAGCGACATCTGGGATTTTATTTTTTTATTTTATTTTATTTTATTTTATTTTTCTGAGACAGAGTCTCACTCTGTCACCTAGGCTGGAGTGCAGTGACACGATCTCAGCTCACTGCAACCTCTGCCTCCCAGGTTCAAGTGATTCTCCTGCCTCAGCCTCCAAAGTAGCTGGGATTACAGGCGCATGCCACCACACAGAGCTAATTTCATCTGGGATTTCAAATTGGACTGAAAAAAAATCCTGAGTTCCAGCAGGTCCTACTTAGGGCCAAAAGAATGCTACTTAGAAGTAGGATGGGCCGTGAGACTCCCTTTGCTACCCTCAGAAAGACCCCAAAAGAAACCCTCATGGCTTTTTCACTGGCCCTCACCCCAGGACTAAGACTATGCCAAGCCCAGCCGTGAATATTGTGATCCTTCCTATGGTCCTTTTAGGGACTGTTTTGGGAGAGGCAGAGTCAAAGAGTGCATTGCAGCTGCTATTCTTACTCCTTTACCCAGCCAACCCTCAGTCGCCAGCATTTCTCAAACCATAGTTTAGCTGTGAATGCCCGAGATTTTCTTCCTGTCCTGACCACAGTAGTGCTGGTGGTCATGCTGCTTTCTGGCACAGCCAGGCAGGAGGCCAGCCACCTCAGAGCCTCGGGGAGGAGGGAGGGGAAGGATGCCTTCCCCTGGGGCCCAGAAGGGGCTGTGGGTACCAACCGCCTGGACACTCAGGCTGGAATCAAGCTGAATACACTATAGGGAGGAACTGAAGGATCCAGGCAGGGGAACATACTCCTCAATCCAGACCAATGTTTTCAGAGGCCCCCGTTTTGTGAAAGTGTTGTCATCAAAGCTTGCCTTTCTCTTTATAAATGAACTCATTTGTGGAAAATTCTGGAAGGAAAGAAAAGGAGAGAGACAGAGAGAGGGGAAGAAAGACAAAATCAGTGTTTTCAATGCCAGTTATTGAATGTAACCTGTAGTTTCAGAGCTTTAGTCTCTCACAGAAATTCTTCTGTAGTTGTTACCAACATTTTGGTCTCTCGCATCTTCTCTTTAAAATGCTAGGATAGCAGTCATGAAACTCCTTGGTCCTCTCAGAGATGTGCAATTGAGGGAAATAAATTCAATTTCAGCCACTGGGTGGTATTTAGTGAGCATGTGATCAGCCTTGTACTGGGAACTCCCAAGAATCTTCCCTCTTTTTGGAAGAGAGAAGAATCTTCTCTCTTGTTGCACATGAAACATTAGAAATGATTTGAAGTCCATCTATTAATAAGGCTGGTGGATACAAGATACAGTATAAAAAAGAAAATTTACAGTTAGCAAAATAGAATTGTTAGGTGGGGCTTGAGAGATGAGGGAATTGGAGCAGAGGACTGCGTGAAATACAAGGAGGAGTTTAAGATTTTGAGTGAATAGTGTATGTCTTACTTATTAGCACTTCCTTGTCTTAGAAACTTCTTTGCTCCTTACACACACCCACACACACACTCTCTCACTCTCTCTCTCTTCCTCTCCAATGCCCTTTCCTCATTCCTCCCTTTACTGAAAGCTGACTCATCCTTCACAGCTTAGCTTAACCTCTGTCTTCTTCATGTAGACCTTTTCAGCATCTCAGGCCACATTGATTCCCCTTCCTGGAAACTCCTTCACTTAGAGTCAATATCACTCAGTTAAGTACTTAGCTGATTTCTATTTGTTTCAAGGGTGTGTTTGTCTTTCTTGGTAAAGGATAAGGCTCTTAGGAGAAGGATCATATGTTCCAGTAGGATCAGACGTGGGGAGATACAGTGGAGCCACTTTGCAAACACTGGTTTAATGGATGAAAGGTTTGGTTCAGGACCTTGTTTCTCTGGGAACATTATCGCCAAGAGTCCTCATCTGGGCAAGCGTTTCGTTCCCTGGCCATTTCATCAGTGTCACCACGCAGGCTGCCTCATACTCTTAAATGGCTCTTCAGTGTTCTGTTTCCAGCACAGTCGGGGAGATTATGTTAGTTTCTTGCAAAATGTTTGAGAGGAGTTTCATTCTTCTTAGAAGGCAAAGAAGAGCAATTGGCCCACTTTTCTGTACTTTACACATAAAATATTTGTTTAAGCTGTGATAAAAAGCCAAACTTGGAAAGTGCTGCTATAAACTCAGAGTGCAAAGGAGGGCCGGTCTAAGCGTGATCATTTCAGCTAATATGCAATAGATTCAGCTGCCACCTCCAGAAGAGCCCACATTAGTTAATCAGTATGTGAGCAATCCAGGACCTTTGTTCTGGCTCAGGTCCCACCTGTTCTCTCTTTTTAGCATTTTCTGTTTCTAAGATTTCTTCCCCAGGAGGGATGAAGGAGAGAGAAGAGGACTGAGAAAAGAAGACAGAGAACAAAGACGATGTTGTTGTTGGTAACCCAGCCCTGCTAGAGACTTGGTGGAGTGAAGGAGAAAGTCGATGCTCATAACAAAAGTTCTGGGTTTAGGATCGCCTCAAGATTTAGATCTATGTCAGCCATGCCCCCACTGACTGGGAAATGAAGAGAATGCCAGTCTGAAGGCAAAATGGGCCATGTGCAGTCATTGAAATGTGCCTGCTGTGGTACGAATATTTGTCCCCTCCAAACCTCATGTTGAAATTTGATCCCCAATGTTGCAGGTGATTCTCAATGGGAGGTGTTTGGGTAATTGGGGCAGATTTCCCAAGAACAGATTAATACCGTTTGTTTCAGGAAAAACTCTCCCAAACTGCATTTTTCCTCTGCTGTTGTTACAGTAGCTAGCTAGCGAGGCATGAGCAGGCAGAAGAGGGCTCCTCCTGACCCACCAGGAATGTCAGACGACCATCAGGTGATGGTCCGGCAGTTGTCACACTGCCTCTCTAAAAGTGATAATTGGTTGCAGGTGCAAGGGAGAGGCAATTTCACAACAGATGAAAACACTTGGAATTGGTAACCAGCAGCTCAGGAATTGGGTGAGTAGGCTCAGGCATGTGCATTAAGAGACAAAATGGTGGAATATGACCTTTTGGGAGCATTCCACTGGAAAAGAGAAGAATGCCACAGGCAAGCATTTGAACAACTCCAGTAAACATGCTAAGCATGCTCACCTGTCAAGTATTAGCAGACCACTGTGCATGCGGGTGGCCCACCCTAAGGGAACAATCATGGGAAAAAGGACACAAGACCCTGGGAGTATGCCAACGTATAAAACCCCAAGTCAAAAGGTCAAATGTCCCATTTGGCCTCCACAGCACCCATTTGAGTCTCTTCCAAGTGTACTTTCCTTTCTTTCCTGCTCTAAAGCTGTTTAATAAACTTCCTCTCCTGCTCTGAAACGTGCCTCAGTCTCTTTCTCTGCCCTCTGCCCCTCAGTTGAACTCTTTCTTCTGAGAAGACAAGAATTGAGGTTGCTGAAGACCTGTAACTATTTCCCATCACTAACCCAGATATTCGCCACCCCTAACACTCTCACACCACCACAACAATCAGCACACTGAAGACATCTGTGACCAAAGGTGTGGGAGTTTCTCCCCACCACCAAGCAGCGAACACCAGTTGGGTGTCAATTCCATCACGATCTACCTGGAGATGGTGTCAGATCCCACAGGTTGAGGTCTCAGTCCCCAGGACTGCTGCCCGCTCCACCACACACCAGTCACAAGACCAGGCCTCCACAACTTCTGACGGACTGGCTTCAAGTTGGAGTTCCCATTTTGGGTTCAATGAATTTGCTGGAGCAGCTCACAGAACTCAGGGAAACACAATTAGTGGTTTATTGTGAAATATATTGCACAGGATACAGATGAAGAGCTGGGTAGGGCAAGGTATGCCGGAAGAGGCACGGGCTCCCATGCCCCGCAGAGGTATGCCACCCTCCAGAAACCTTCACGCGTTCAGCTGTCCAAAAGTTCTCCGAACCCAGCGGTCTTGGGTTTTTATGGGAGCTTCATGACATCAGCATTTCTTCCCTGCAGGTATAGGGTGGAGCTATCTCAGGGGAGGGTCTTAAGTCCCACAGTCTGAAAGATGAGGAAGATTAGAGTCCTGTCTTGGGGCAGTGAAAGAGGGTAAGAGACAGGTTCTGTTTCCTGAACACACCCAACATTTTAACAAAAGACCGTAAAAAGGGCTATGTGAGTTATGAGCCAGGGACCATGGATGAAAGCCAGTATATATTATACATACATATATAAATAAATATGTATAAAAACACCACGGGCCACACCCTGGGTTTTTGTTTGTTTGTTTAGAGACAGAGTCTGGCTCTGTCGCCCAGGTGGGAGTGCAGTGGCACAATCTTGGCTCACTGCAGCCTCCACCTCCCGGGTTCAAGCAATTCTCCTGCCTCAGCCTCCCAAGTAGCTGGAATTACAGACACGCACCAGCTAATTTTTTGTGTTTTTAGTAGAGGCAGAGTTTCACCATGTTGGCCAGGCTGATCTGCAACTCCTGACCTCAGGCGATCCACCCGCCTCAGCTTCCCAAAGTTCTGGGATCACAGGCGTGAACCACCACGCCTGGCCCACACTCTGGTTTTTGACCATGGACCCCTTACATCAAAAGAATATACATAATCATAAATAATTAGTCCAGTCCATCATGTTATGTGAATGTCTCTCAGAGTGAGGCCACACAGGTTTGAAGATTTACTTTCAATCTTGTCAGGTTCCAAAAGCAGTAGTGATCTTGGTAAAACATATACACCCTTTCAAGCATCCGGAATAATTGAGCTAAGAAACAATGTCATCTCTTGGTCTGGGACTCTTTTGAGTTGTTAATGTAATATTGAATTTCCCTCAATTAATAACCCATTTATTCATTTCTTTACACTCAGCAACATTTCTCCTTCTCTCCATGAATACCCAAACCTTTTCACCTTGTGAAGGGACATCAGAATCGCCACTGTGCTGGCCTAGATTGTAGGCAGCAATACAGGTCTAGCAAGTACCTCCTTCTCAGTCCACTCCCACTCAGATAGTGTAAGGTTACACAGGTACAGAGCTAGTGAGCTATTTTTACCACCAGGCAATATGGCTGCTTCGCTCTTTTTTTTTTTTTTTTTTTTTTTTTTGAGGCGGGTCGCTCTGTAGCCCAGGCTGGAGTGCAGTGGCGGGATCTCAGCTCACTGCAAGCTGCGCCTCCCGGAGTTCACGCCATTCTCGGCCTCTCAGCCTCCCGGAAGTAGCTGGGACTACGAAGCCAGCCACCTAGCCCGGCTATTTTTGTATTTCTTAGTAGAGAGGCGGGGTTTCACCGTGTTAGCCAGGATGGTCTCGATCTCCTGACCTCGTGATCCGCCCATCTCGGCCTCCCAAAGTGCTGGGATTACAGGCTTGAGCCACCGCGCCTGGCCTGCTTCACTCTTAACCCCAATGTTGCTAGATGGGTGGAAGGCACAGTCCACCTCCATCAGGCCCTCAGGAGTTCTGACCAGAGGTTTAAAAACACAGTGACAGTTTCTTGCTTAGAAATCATCCCTGCTTCCAGCACTTAGAGTTACAGCCTTGGTCCTAAGACCACTGCATCAGATACAGGAGAAAAAGAAAAATAAATTTTTTTGAGGTGAATTTGGGAAGAAAAAATATATATAGTTTTATAGTTATAGTTATATAACTATTACCCTGATATAACAAACACATATATTTATATACACACACACACATATATAGTTGTTTTAGTAGAGACAGGGTTTCTGCTAAATATATATATATATAGTTGTTATAGCAGGGTACTCCTCCCTTGGCAAGATTGCATAGCCATACCAGCATCCATCCTCCCTACCTGCTCTTCCTCAGATCAATCAGAAACAGAAAAAATCTAGTGCAACACTAGCCCCGCTCACGTTGGGGGTGAGTACACACTCGTGAAGGCGTATCAGCCAGGGCCTTTCCATCAGGAAACCTGTCTCATAGCTATCCACAGTTTCTGTCTCTCTTGGTAACAAACAGAGTAATTCTTACTGGCATTATGTGCTAGAGAGGGTGCAAAGGTAACATGCCTCAATTTAGCCCATCTCTGCACCTCTGCCGTGACCTATGTCCCCTCAGTTCATGGACCCAGGTGGCCACCTCCAGGGAGCACACAGGGATACCTACTTGTTGATTCCAGTCACCTTCCAGACCTGGAAGGGAGTTCTTCTGATGGGCACTTGTTCTACTTTAACACACCCCTCAAATTTCCATAGGGCCATATCCCATGTGGGCATTTCTTCAATAGGCCGGGTTTCCATTGCCCTTCTGCCTGACCATGTTGCCAAGCCATTTGTCACTACCCATGAGTCAGTAAAAACCCAAACACAGGGGCTTCCACCACTGTTCAATTCTTCCATCACTGTTAAAAAAACAGCGTGCAATTCAGCCCACCAAGCTGATCCATTTTTATCTTCTTTGATCAAAGTAGCTGACTTCTAAACAGGATGTTGTCCATTCACTTTGAAACTGCCATCTGTAAACCAAGCAGCTCCTTTTTGGTCAATCAAGAACTGTTCATAGTGTACTGTCCAAGTGTTGATAGAATCCAGCAGCACCTCACACAGTTCCAGAGTCAGTACTAGGGGTAAAGAGGCTACCTGCTTGTGAGTATCTTCTTGCATTTCCTAGATAGCATAATCCTGAATAAACCATTTCCATTTTATTACGGAATTCTTCTGAGCATTACTATCCTCATTCGAGAATTTCCTTGACATCATCCTAGATAGCATTGGTATTTCAGGTGTCAAGATCATGTTATATCCTTCAGTCATAGGAGTAGCTTCAGTTAACTTCCCTTAGCAAGGTAGTAAATGCCCCTCAACTGGAAATTCTTTAGTCCAAAGTCTTTGTAGTCATTGCGGGAAATGCTCACAGGATTTTGCTATAAGCCCCAGGAAATGCACCACAGAGTGCTGTCAAATGGAGAATTTATCTTTATCAGGTGCTCTAGCTTCTCCTCTGCACTGTGTGGGCTCGGGCAAGCTTATTGGTTCCCATTTAGTGTGTAAAAGTAATATTCCTTGAAGGACAGATTTATACGCCTTCTGTTTTATAGTACCAGGTAGGGGAAATAATTCCCCAATCAGATACAATGTTATTTCCCATGATACAATTAGGTAAAAGAGATGCAACCACTTCACATGAAGTGTGTTCAAATAAATATCAACTCTCATAATCCTATCAGTCCTTACATTTTTATGTTCTAGTTTTAGAAACTTCTCTTCTCCACCCCCAGACCATTTTATCCTCTTTTGTGCAAAGGGCTTTGGGTCTCCAGCCAAGGGCTGAGCCAAAGGACCCTGGTCTTTCTTCAACCTTTATTTTGATTGACCTGCCTGACTATTGCACCAGACAATTTCTCAAAGTCTGATTAAATTTCTCATTAGAATCTCTGCCTTCTGGCTTTTACAATTTCTCTAAACCGGGGGAAATAGAGCAAACTGGGTTGAAGCCCTTTAATATTGGGGGATTAGCAGAGGCTCCCTTTGGTCCACCCAACCTTTGATACTGTTGTATTGACCCCATCCATTTCTTTGTTTCAACGCCATCGATTTCCATTTTATTCATTCTGTTTTTTAATAGCCATCTAAAGATTTCCTTCCTGTTGGGACAAGTCCTATGAGTCTCCTTTCTTTTTCTTCTTATTTTCACCCCATACCAATGTTTTTTTATTCACCTCATTTATAAATAACCTTTTAAGAATTTCCACCTTCTTGGCTCATGCTTGTAATCCCAGCACTTTGGGAGGCCGAGGCAGGCGGATCATGAGGTCAGGAGATTGAGACCATCCTGGCTAACACGGTGAAACCCTGTCTCTACTAAAAATACAAAAACAAAATTAGTCGGGCGTGGTGGCGGGTGCCTATAGTTCCAGTAACTCGGGAGGCTGAGGTGGGAAAATGATGTGAACCCTGGAGGTGGAGCTTGCAGTAAGCCAAGATTGCACCACTGCACTCTAGCCTGGGTGACAGAGTGAGATTCTGTCTCAAAAAAAGAAAAGAAAAGAAAAGAAAAGAAAACAAAAAAAGAATTTCAACCTTCTTGGGATGAGCCCTTTGATTCTGCTTTTTGTCTTTCCCTGGTCTCATTAGGTTAGTTAATAAAAACATCAACCAACCTAATATTTTTATTAGCATCTTTATGACCCATAAGGAAAGCTGAGACAGCAAATTTGGTTCAGCTTCTCAAAATGCTGTTTGATTTTGAAGGAGTAATGTCACACGGGGTGCCAATGTAGAAGGGGTCCCCTTAACCACGGCATTTACCATGACCTGGGTTATGGACATATTCATTGAATGAATACTCCTGCCATCATAAAAGCAGTCCCACATGGCTTGCATATGAAGCATTTCAGCTGCTTCATCTGGGATGCTCCACTTGGCATTTACAGGTGGAGTTGGACGGTCTCCCGTCTCAGGGTAAAGCAATCTTACAGTAGCTTTTATTGGGTCCACCAAGCTGGCTATTACCTCATGAATAACCTCCTGTGTGTCTGGATCATATATACCTATCTGTGATTGTTCAACAGTAAGCTATGGGTCTTCCATCAACCTGAGCATGCTGTTCTACTCTGCAGCATTTAAAACCAAAGATACTGTGCCTAAATTAGTCACTTTCAGAATCTATTTTAGTAAAGGGTTCTCTGGAAGCTGATGATACTTATCTACAAAATGAAGCAATTCCTTCACATTATTCTCTTTGGTTTCAATAGTTACCTGGTTTTGTCCTTCCTCCACATTGACTACCTTCTTGGTAACCACGGGTCTCAGTGGTACTTTGTATTGTCCCTGCGTACAATTTTCTCCTTTGTTGATAACTTTGAGACTAGTGGGCTGAGCTCAGACAGACCCACATCTGAGCTTGATCCAGCCTCAAGACCTGACCCAGCACTCTCTTTCACTTTTATTTTGGCCATTATAGGTATAACCAAGGAACTATTTTGGTTTTTTTTTTTCTAATGAGTTTGCATTTCCTTATGCATCCAGTGAACCAACCCCATGGGAGTTAGATCCATCTTTAAATTCCACTGGTAATATTTACCTTTAGTAACGGATCCCACAGCTTTGGCTTCATACCATAGGTGACCACGTCGCCACCAGGAATCAAAAATTCTTCATCCCCCACCCTTTTATCCTTTCTCTTCCCAAACCACAAGTTTCTGTTAGTCAGAATGGTCTAGCAAATCCCACTTCTGACACCAATTGTTTCAGGAAAAACTCTCTCAAGCCACATTTTCCCTCTGCTCTCATATTACCACAACAATCAGCAACACAGAAGACTTCTGTGAACAAAGACGTGGGAGTTTCTCCCCACTACCAAGCAGCAGACACCCCTGGGTGTCCTCCAATGCAATTCCAACATGATCCACCTGGAGATAGTGTCAGATCCCACAGGTTGAGGGGTCACTCCCCAGGACTGCTCCCTGCCCCCTGACACCAGTCACAAGTCCAGCCTCCAGAACTGCTGATCAGCCAGCTTCAAGTTGGAGTTCCCACAACCCCCTCTTTTGGCTCAATTAGTTTGCTGGAGCAGCTCACAGAACTCAGGGAAAAACAATTAGTGGTTTATTATAAAGGATATTACAAGAATACAGATGAACAGCTAGGTAGGCCAAGGTATGTGAGGAGGCTCCCATCCCATCCATGGATGTGCTACCCTCCAAGGGAACGGAGGTTCCATGTGTTCAGCTATCCCGAAGCTCCCCAAACCAAGTCCTCTTGGATTGGCCATGGGATCTCTGCACACGCTAGCTCTCCTTCACCTTCTGCCATGAGTGGAAGCAGCCTGAGGTCATCACCAATGCAGATGCTTAAACTTGAACTTTCCAACCAGCAGAATTATGGGCCAAATAACCCTTTTTTCTTCACAAATTACTCAGTCTCAGGTATTCCTTGATAGCAATACAAGATGGACTAAGTGCCACAAATAGTTTTGCCCTCTGTTTTTATTTTATTCTAAAGTGCAATCATCAATGCTGTCATTTAATGAGTGTTAATTAAGTGCCAGGCACTTTATGTACAGGATTATCTCATCCACATAACAACTTTCGCAGTGGAAATAATCACCTCATTTACGCAGATCAGGAAACTGAGGCTCAGAGGAGTTAAGTAAACTTCCTGCGTTCAGCAAATATTGATTGTGAGTCTTTCATGTACTAGGACGTAGAATCAGAAAGTGGTAGAACCAAGATCCAAGGGTAGATGTGTCTGGATTTTAAGCCTGTGTTCTTTCCACAAGGCTGCATTGCTTTCTTAATAAAGAACTTCTCCAAAAGACCTTCTCTGTCATCCTCATTTCAAAAATAATCCTTTTGAATTCTAGAAGCCTTTTGAGTACAAAGTAAGGAAGACTGTTAACTATGTTTACCAGATGGTAGTAACAATATTGGAATATGTCTGGTTTGTTTGTTGTTGTTTTTAAAAGTAGAGATAGAGAGAGATAATTTCTAGACTTCATTTGGTGCTTCTTAATTGAGGAGCAGGTCTGGAAAAGAATAGACCAGACACCAGGTGCGGTGGCTCACGCCTGTAATCCCAGCACTTTGGGAGGCAGAGGCGGGCAGATCACTTGAGGTCAGAAGTTTCAGACCAGCCTGACGAACATGGCGAAACCCAGTCTCCACTAAAAATACAAAAATTAGCTGGATGTGACGGCGGTGCCTGTAATCCCAGCTATTTGCAAGGCTGAGGCAGGAGAATTGCTTGAACCCGGGAAGCAGAGGTTGCAGTGAGCCGAGATCACGCCACTGCAGCCGCGATCAGAGGGAGACTCCGTCTCAAAAAAAAAAAAAAAAAAAAAAAAAAAAGGCCAGCCAAGAGGCTCCCAAGTGTGGGAGCCTCTGCAATCTGATTAACTGAGCTAAAGGAATCAGGGGTGGTTTTGTTAAAGGGACTTAGTTTAATACTTAAATTACATTCTATCCCTTATCCTCTAGGCACCTTTTCAGGAAATCTACTCAGTTCCTCAAGCTACATGCCTGGGAATCAATGTGGACTCACTTTATCCTGTCTTGCTGAAGAAGTCTACCTCTTCAATATGTCTGCTTCCTCCATGCACGCGGCCATTCACATTCAGACCACGATTTTCTCTTGGCTACGTGTTTTCAACTAATTTGATCTCCCTAACTCTGGTCTTTTTCCCCTCAAATTCATTTCCCACACAGCTGCCAGCATAAATTTTCTGATATGTAACTTAAAAATATGTAAATTGGGCCTTGTTTCTTCCACTGTATCTTCCCATGGCTCTTAGGAAAAAGGTCAAACATTTTAGCATAGTAAATAAAGTCCCTCATATCTAGCCCAGCACTGTTCAGTACAATTTAAGCCTCATAGCTAGTCTTAAATTTTCTAATATCCATATTTAAAAAATAAAAACTAGCAGGGTAAATTAATTTTAATATATTTTATTTAGCCAAATGTATTCAAAATATTATCATTTCAAGATGCAATCAATATTTTTTAAAAAATAATGAGACATTTTACAGCCTTTTTTTCTTATACTTCATTATCAAAATCTGGATGCTAAATTTTTATTAAAAATACTGAATCTGTAGATTTCATAACATTTACAACTGAAAAAATGAATTCAAATTTCTAAACTGTTCCAAACATAGTTAAAATTATAGCAATAACTGAATCAGGTATTATTTTTAATTAAAATCAAATAAAACTTAAAATTCAATCATTTAGTCACATTAGCCGTACTTGAAACATACTTTACAGCTACATGTGCCCAGTGGCTACTATACCGGACAGCACAGATCTAACCCTGATTAGATGTCTCAGGAATAACAGCAGCTAACATAAATATACGTCAGGCATTCGTCTAAGCATTCCCATGTATTAGCTCATTTTAATTTAGTTGTTACAGAACAACAATCCTATGAACTAGATACTATTTTTTCCCCACTTTATGAGAGCAAAAATCAAGGCACAGAGAGGTTGAGTAATTTGCCCAAGTTCACACAGCTAGAAAGAGTAGAATTGAGGTTTGAACCTAGGCAGACAGGCTCCAGAACTTGTGCTCTTAACCACAGCAATATTGACTGCCTTAAATTCTCGAAATTCCAGGATGCCTCCTCTTGCTTCTAGACTGTTATATCTGCCTCTCCCTGTATCTTCTTCTCTCCTCCAGCCAAGGCCTGAGAATGCACATTTGCCCTTGCTGACTGGGAGAGTGACATTTCCCACACTGTGGCATTATTTTTCTGGTAATGTTTGAGTTCTTATCTGTATGGATTGTAAAAGCAGTGTATTACTAAGACAAACGTCAGTGTTCATAACAAATTCCAGGGCAGAAAAAAATATTTAATCAGATGTGCTTATCAAAGCTCTTTCCTTGCTTCAGAAATGTTCAAGCTGTTTTTAAGCTGATACTATTCCCCTGCCCTGCCTGAAACATTTGAGGAACCTTCTTGGTTACATAACTTGGTGTGAACACTCTTGCTCTGACCATAGATGATGGTTCACAGAGCACTGACATGAACATTTTCTCTCCTTCCTAACTAATGAAGGACAGCCTTTCCAGGAAACATGTGCTTTGTGAAGTCTGACATTAAGAGTACACTAAGTCAGCCCAAGAATGGGGAGCAGTTAAATATGATTAAAAGTAGAGGATTAAAAATATTATAACAGGAAATGGAAAAAATGAGAATTACGGGCAAGGCAGCTCTTGCTGCACTTTGAGTTCAAAAAGAAGTTACCTAGTTTCATGAGAAGGTAAAGAAATGCTATTACCATAAATCATTATTAAAATTCACATTAATATGATTACATTAAAAATTAGATGAAAAGAGGGAAAGCTAATTGGATTCTGCTACGGTCACACTAATCAGTATTCTTTTTACAGCTAGAAGATAGGATTTATACAGAGGCGTCACTGACACATTAATGGCCCCTAGTGAACAGTACCAAATGGTTTGATTTAACTACTAGAAATGAATCAGCCTCTTCATTTAGCCTCATGCACATGAGCCAAAAAAGATTATCATCTGAGACACTTGTAGCCAGAGTCTGGCCTCAACTCAGCTACAGGTTCTAAGGAAGAGATTTGAGCATCTGTGGGACCTCAAAGCCATGGGCGGCTAACTTATGACACAAATTCAATGACAGCATGAAGGAGGATTTTTAGGGAAATCATATCTGGGTGAGGCTGTGAAAATTATGTTCTGAGCTTGGAAAAAAAAAACATAATTATTCTCCTCCTTCCCTAATCTGTGACCATATACACCAGGGTTCCTCCTTTATCCCTATTCACTATAAAGAAAGGAAAGAATAAACATTTGACATGCTATTTCAACAATGTTGCTGTTGTCCATTCAAAATATTTTTCCGGAGATCAGACTTCTGCTTCCAGCCAACATGGAGTAACGAGGACCAGGATTATTTTCACTCTTGAAACAACCCAAAACCTAAGAAATGGTGCTCAAGACTCTGAACATCAAGTGGCAAAAAATAATGATCTTTGCAAGACAGGAAACAAACAAGGTGAGCCCTATAACTGTCCCAGCTCACCTGCTTTGAGACAAATTACAAGCCATGGTGCAAAAAAGGGAAGCCCAGAGGAACCCCTGAGTTGAGGAGATGGGGCTGAGATATGAGGAAGACCAAGGTGGCTAGACTACTAGAGAGGAGAGATAACCAAAGAAAAAAATCTCCAGAAAGAATACCCCTTTGAGTAAATATTCAGCTGATAAGTGTAGACATGTGAGAAACTGCTGGAGGCCAGGGAAAGAACCACCCAAAAAGATAAGAGGTGGTAGTGTTCAACTTTCACACAAGGTCAGAAATAATGCCTATTCTCTCAATATAGACTGAAAATTCTCATGATTCATAGGGAATTAGGTAGAATATAGAGATAGCTCTTCCCTCAGAATTGGGAAATCATTAACCCTAATTATTGAACCTTGAATACTGTTCACTTTTAACCTAACAAATCTTAAAAGCATATTCAAAAGGATCAAACTCTCTCCAAATAACTTAATTTGGTCCCAGATAATGTCCTAAAAATTATCTTTATAGGAATACAAAAATAACCAACATCCAACAGGGTAAAATTCACAATGTCTGTCATCCAATAAAAAAGTACTAAGAAGCAGAAAAATATTAGCAGAAAAATCAATCAAATGACTCAGGATTTTTCAGGCAGAAGAATCAACAGCAAAGGACATTAAAACAGTTATTATAACTCTATTTCATAGGTTCAAAAATTTAAGTAGCAAGATGGAAGCTATAACTGAGACCCAACTTGAACTTTAGAGATGAAAAGTCCAATGTCTGAGATTAATAAAAAAGGCACTGGATTGGATTAATAGATATTTAGCTTACATGTTTTAGAAGAAAAGAATTGTAAACTTGAAGACATAGCAAGAGAAATTACCCAAAATGAAGTATAAAGAGAAAAGCAATTTTTTTTTTAAAAAAAAGGAACTTATGATCCATGAGCTGTGACAACTTCAAGTGGCCTAATATATGTGTAATTGCAGTTTGCAAAGAATGGGTTCCCAAAGTAGTAGGCAGAGTCTAAGATTACCTCCCAGTAATCTTTGCCTCCTAGTGTTCATATTATTCTTTAGTTCCTGTCTCTTGAGTGTGAGCTGAATTTATTGACTCAATTCTAAGGAAGAAAATATGGCAAAGGTGATGTGATATAACTTGTATTGTATAATATATTAGAAAAATACTCTGATTTCCATCTGGGGTCTTTCTTTCTCATTTTCTTTGAATCTGTTTTTTTGGAGGAAGCTAGATGCCATGTTGTGAGGCAGTCACATGGAGGGGTCCATGTGGTGAGGAACTGAGGCTGCCAACAAGCATGTGGGTGAGCTTTGAAATGGATCTTCTGAGATCTGCCAGAAGCTACAAAAGTGAGTTTGTAAATGGATCTTGCCCCAGTCAAACCTTGAGATATTACGTCTCTGGCCAACACCTAGGTTGTAGCTTCATGAGAGACCCAAAGCCAGAGGCACCCAGCAAAGTTATATTCAGATTTCTGACCCACAGAAAGTGTGAAATAATAGGCCAAGTGTGTTGACTCATCCCTGTAATCCCAGCACTTTGGGAGGCCGAGGTGTGTGGATCACCTGAAGTCAGGAGTTCAAGACTAGCCTGGCCAACATGGCGAAGCCCCATCTCTGCTAAAAATACAAAAATTAGCCAGGCGTGGTGTTGTGCGCCTATAATCTCAGCTACTTAGGAGGCTGAGGTAGTAGAATTGCTTAAACCCAAAAGGCAGAGGTTGCAGTGAGCTGAGATCGTGCCACTATACTCCAGCCTGGGCAACAAAGCAAGAGACTCCACCTTAAAAAAAAAAAAAAAAAAAAAAAGATTAAGACATAATAAATGTGTATGTTTTCAGTTGCTAAATTTTGGAATAATTTGTTACACAGCAATAAATAACTAATAAAAATACTGAAGAAAAATGACCAAAAAGTTTCCAAATTTCATGAAAACTGTAAACTCACAGATCTAAGAAAATCAATGAACTCCAAGCATAATAATAATAATAATAATGAAAACCACATTAAGACACATCATAATCAATTTACTCTAAACCAATGACAAAAAGAAAATCTTAAAAGCGGCGAAAAAAGACATATTAACAAACATAAGAATGTCAGCATATTTCTTGTTAGAAAAAATGTAAGCGAGAAGACAGTGGAACAACACCTCAAAGTTCTGAAAGATAAAAATTGTCAATAGCAAAATTATTTTTCTAAAATAAAGGTGAAATGAAGATTTTTTTCAGTCATGGAAAAGTTGAAGAATGCATCAATAGTAGATCAAAATTTGACCCAAGAAGCATCAATAAAAGCCCTTCAAGTCAAAGAAAAATAATACCAGCTGGAAATATGCATTAACATAAGGAGATGAATAAAACTGCAAATGGTTACTACATAGACAAATATGTAAGTTATTTTTAGAAGGTAAATCATTTTGAAAGATAACTGATGGTTTAAACAAAAAAAAACCTAACAGTGTAGTCTAAGGTTTGTAACATGCAAAAGTAAAATGTATGACAACAATAGCATGAAAGATGAAAGAGGAGAATTGGACTAATGTAAGATTTCTATACTATTCATTAAGGGGCATTATATCTTTAATGTGGATTGGGTAAGTTAAAGATGCAGATTATTAACCCTAAAGTGACCATTAAAATAACAAAGCAAAGAGTTTTAGCTAATTGGCCAATGAAGGCAATAAATGCATCATAAAATATAATCTAAAAGAAGGCAGAACAAGGGGGTGCAGGGGGAGCAAACAAAAAATGGGACAAATAGAAAACAAATAGTAAGATGAATGATTTAAACTTAACCACATTAGTAATGAAATAAAATATAAATGGTGTGAACATCTCAATTAAGAGGCAGAAACTTTCAGACTGTATAAAAAAGTAAGATGCAATGATATGTTGAGTACAAGAAACCCAGTCTAAATAGAAAGACCCAAACTGATTAAAAGTAAAAGAATGGAAAAATATACCATGCTAATACTAATCAAAAGAAAGCTGGACTGGCTATGTTAATATCAGACAATATAGATTTGGAGCAAAGAATATTACCTGGGACAAAGAGGTTTATTTCATAATGATGAAGGGGTCAATTCATCAGGAAGATATAACCATCATAAACTTTCATGCACCTAATAAGTGAGCTTCAAAACACATGAAGCAAAAATTGTAAAAGTACAAGAAGAAATAGATAATCCCATAAATAGCTAGAGATTTCAGCATCTCTCTCTCAATAATTAATAGAACAAGTAGACAGAAGACTTTAAGAAGACTTAAATAACACTATTAACCAACTTGACCTAAATGACATTTATATACATTCTGCCTAAAAACAGAAGAATACACATTTTTTTTCAAGTTCACACAGAATATTTACCTAAGTTAAACTACATTCTGGGTCATCAAACAAGTCTCAATAAACTGTATAGTCTATGACCATAATGAATCAAATTAAAATTAAATATTAATAACAGAACATCTGTTGAAAATTCCCTCATATTTTTGGATATGATATAACACACATTTATATGACACATAGGTCAAAAAATAAATCAAAACTATTGGGAATTATTTTGAAGTAAATAAAAACATAAAAAGAGTATATCAAATGTGAGACATATTGCTAAAGCAGTACTTAGAGGAATTTTTATAACACAAAAACACCTGTATTGGAAAAGAAGAAAAGTCTCAAACCCATAATCTCAGCTTTCACCTTAAAAAAAACAGAAAAACGAGCAAATTAAATTCACAGTCAGACTAACTTTGAAAAAGAACTAAGATGGAGAACTAACTGATTTCCAGATGTATTATAAATCCACAGTAATCAAGACAATGTAATATTGATGTAAAGGTAGACAAATAGGCCAACGGAACAGACTAGAAAATGAACTGAAGAGACGGGAACTCCCATACACTGCTCCTGGGAATGAAAAATGGTACCACTTTGGAAAACAATCTGGCAGTTTCTTAAAGAGATAAACATGCACCTACCAGATAATTCAACAATTCCACTCCCAGATATTTAGCAAAGAGAAATGTAAGCATAGGTCCATAAAAAACTTGTACATAAATGCTCATAGTAGCTTTATCTGTCATAGGAAAAAGGTAGAGACAACTCAAATATCCTTCAACCATAGAATGGATAAACAAACAGTAGCATATTCATATAGTGGAATACTACACAGCAATAAGAAGAAATGACTATTGATACAGGCAAACATAAATCAATCTCAAAATAATTTGTTAATTGAAAGAAACCAGACAAAATGAGTACATACTATATTATTTTGTTGATTAGAATTATAGAAAATGCAAAGTAGTGATAGAAAGTAAATACACAGATGGGAGTTGGTGGGCAGTGGGAAGGGGCAGAGGAAAGGATTACCAAAGGTACAAGAAAACTCTTGGGTGTAATGGGTAAATGTTCATTATATTGATTGCAGTGACAGTTTTATGACTATATATATATATACACACACACATACACACACACACACTGCAATTTACCAAATTATATACCTTAAACCAGTAGTTTATTGTATGTCAATTATACCTCAATATAGCTGTTTAAAAGGAGATCAAATTCAGATGTAGACAAATAGGTCTTAATCTTTAAGGAGATAAAATAATGTTGTGAACCAAATTAATGTATCTGGATGGCAGGGCAAGTTTAATTCAGATTGTAAATGCTTCTTATGCATCTTGAAACTGTGGGGAAACTGGGAAGAAGGAAGCCATGTCAGGTTTATCACATATGCTACATTTGTGGTGTCTCTGAGATACAACTCTTGCATATTTTGGTACTGCTAGTGTCAGAAGAATCTATCTGTGCTAGGAAGACTTCACTGTTTGAGTGTGGAAGTTATTATTGGGAACATTTGTCAGTACATTCCATTTTTAGCTCAATTCTTGGGCTATGAACTGGTGCCAGATACCACATCTGGTTCTTTTAAGAGTTTCATTAGTGTCCCCTATGAGGTGCAGTTAAAACAGAAAAGAATTTTAATGAGATTCAAAATCATATTGGGTTCAGGAGTCTTGGCGTGATATTGAATGTGGCACCACTCCTGGAGGCAGCAAGGGGGGAAGATAAACTGCAGGAGTTCTGAGGCGCTGAAGAGATCTGAGGATCAGAGCTCCTTGGGTCTCCCTGAGGCCGTGGGAGGGGAAATGCTACAAAAGAATAGAACCAACAGGCTGTGCCAGCTGGTTCATAGCAGTCAGGCAGAGGAGAGCTACCCACACCCCAACCCCCATAAGCAGGAAATCACATCTCTATGGATATGGGACAGCCCCCATTGTTACTCTGCTAACAGTTCTTTCCCATAGGTAAAAGTTAGTGTAAATACCTATTACAAAATACTCGGTGCCAGGCTGTGTGCTAAACACTTTCACTCTCATAAATTCTTCATGCTGACCTTGTTAGGTAGTATATCAGTTAGGGTGGCATTTGGCTCTATGTGGCTTAACTCAATAGGGTACTGTTTTTTTGTTTTTGGTTTTTTTTTTTTCGCTTTTCTCATATAACAAGGAATAGAGGAATGGGCAGTTCACTATGCCTGCAGCTGCTCAAGGAGCAATGTTTCCCCATCCCACCTGCTCCTTTACCCTTTGTATGTGTCTTCATTCCTCAATGACTGCTCCACCGCTGGGTACTGAATCACATCCCAGGCAGAGGGACCCTGAACAGCAAAAGCATGTGCCAGTTGAGTCAATCTCCATGGGAAGAGCCCCACCCAATGACACCTGCTTATAGTTCATTTGCCAGAACCGGGTCAAACAGACCCCCTACTGGAGTCTGGGAAATAAGTGTTTCTAACTGGAAATACCACTGAACTGGACAAAATCATTAGATAGGAAGGAAGATAGCATAGCTACTGGGTAAGAAACTAGCAGGTCCTTCAGAGGATATTAACATCCCCATTTTACAGATAAGAAGACTGATTCAGAGAATTAGCATAATTAGAAAGGAACAGAGATGAGATTTGAACCCAGCCAGCCGGTTCCAGGCTCTGTGCACGTTATCACTAAGCAGGAGCCAGGGGCTCTGAGTGTGATGTCCCTGTTATGTCACTCTTATCGGTAGTGACATTCCACATAAACAGATATGAGAACAATATTCTGACTTCCTCTTCTGCAAGATTACAAAACAATGGTCTTCTAGTGATTTCTTTCCTGTAAGTAAGACAGCAAATTGACATATATATATATATATATAAATTGATTCAAGATTTACTGGAATAAGTATTGGGCTTTTTTCACATATTGTGCCATTTGCTTAAGAAATGCAGGGCTTTCCTTACCCCTAGAATTAAGAACAAGATTTCAACTGTCTCTTAGTCAAATGTAGATCAAAGCTCATCAAAGTTACTGACCAGGCTGTGATATAACCTAGACCCCTGGTTTACAACGAGACCTCTGTGTACACTAAGCATCTCATGCATGCTGTTTCCACACTGATGGGAGGCCGTTTCTTTCTTTTCTTTTTCTTTTTGAGCTCAGTCTTTAGTTCTTTTTCTTTTTGAGCTCAGTCTTTATTTCCCCACCCGCCTTCCCAGAGGAGTGCTAAGCAGGAAACAGCCTGCCACCAGCCTCCAAGAAGTCCGGCCATTCAAAAGCTAGGAATAATTTGCCAAGGGGATAAAGAGGCTGACCAGGTCCCTTTTACCATAGAAGGACCAACTTTTGAGCAATATAATTTGCAGGCTTGCTGTCTACTTTTATACAGGGTGGAATGGGTGAAAGAAAAGATGCCAGTTTCCCTCTCCTCCCTTCTCAGGAAAGATACCAGAACCATGATCCTATAAACTCTCTTCTCAGTGGGAGCTCTAAGTTTCATGTGCATAGATCAAAGTAGGCAGCAAACCCGTTCCGCCAGTTTCAAGGGCCACTGAGTTGGCACAGGCGCATTATGGGCTTGACTCCAGTTCCTTGTCTTGATATAAGATCGGGTCTCCTTAGTGACAATCAATAATGCCAGGTCCATGTGTTCTTTAAAAGTCACATATCTGTCATCTCTAGGATCCAGGAGTGTGCAGGTCCTACTGCCACCCTCTTTCCTAAAACATCGTGCACGTTAAGAACACCTCTATATTTGAAGCTCATTTATGAGCATGTGTCAATATGTCAGTACTTAAATAAATAAATTTACTTTTATATCAAAGGATTCTTAATTATGCTTTATAGATGCATGTAAACAAACAAGCATGAGTGAAAAAGATGACAGTGTCCAAGTGACTCTGAAGACGGTTGGCAAAGTATCAAAATATTCCAATCCCTTATTAGATTTATTTTGCCTCGGTTTGCACCCTGGGTATCCCAGAGCTCAAATTAGCCAGATAAGTGGCAAATCTCCCTTCACTTGGTGTCTACTAGGGAACAACATTACATTAGCATTTGATTGAGTTTGGTCTTGAATTTCAGGATTTCCTTTCATCTACTGAAGAGGTCATGTGGAAGAGCTCTACAGTTTGAGCTGAGGCGATATTTCTCTTCTCTGGTTTGGTTTGTTTGGATATTTTTGGCAGCGAACACTTGCATTTGTTTGCATGTTTATAGAGAGTCCTTTATTTTACCCTGTGTGAACCTGACATTTCACCTTTAATATAAATAAGTTGCAAATAAAGCAGTAGTCATTTAACCCTGAGCCAACCAGAGTAACTAAATACAAAAGCTGAGCATCTAGAAGCTTCCAAATGTGTCTGCTTTTGTTGGAATGACAACCTCCCCTCAGTAGCACAGGGATAGATGGTTCAAAGAAACAGCAAAAGACAATGGTGCTTTTAATTTCCTATTCACTGCCTCAATTGTCGTTCACAATGGCAATCAAACCATGTTGACATCTTGGCTCTGTTAAATGATCTTAATGACAGACGCCCAAATGTTCCTGGTTCTGACCATTACTTGGACAATGACTTTGGGTTCCTTCCCTCTCTGTCCTCTTCCTCCTCCACTTCAGTACACACAAACATACTACCTGGTGTCTTTGTGCAAATAACTTAACCTTTTTGAGAGTTCTGCTCATCCGTGAGACATTGACATTTCTCTCCCATAGTTGTTTTGAAAATACCATGAATTGTGAATATGTTTTTGCACTGTGTCCAGAATATAGTACATGCCCAATAATGTGAGCACCCTTCTCATAAGTTTTTTACTGTCTTCAGGGCTGACTTCACAGATGTGTGACTCAACAGGGCTTCCTGCTTCCCAGGGTCCCACTCATGGCTTTATGCTCTGCTATCAATGCCAAAAATTCTTAACATTTTTTTTTCAACAACAGGTCCACATTTTTATTTTGTAGTGGACCCTTAAATTATGTAGCTGTTCTGCCTCTCTTTTTTTTACTCTTTCTCCCCTTTTTCAGACTTTTTGGGTCTACCAGATGTTCTCTTGGTTGGCTAGGTCATTCAGCCAGTTGCCCACAAGGTATTCTGCTGGTCAGAGTGGTGCCTATGGCTAAACTCCATGTTCCTACCTTTGACCTAGGTGTTATCCATGTACTGCCCAGGGTTTCACCATGCTTCTGGTTAAGGTGCATGTGTGTTGGTCAAGATGTAGCTTTGAACAATGAAAGCTTTTCTGAAAAGAATATGACTTCCCACAGCTTCCAGTTGACCCAGCACGGATATAGTATATGATCCCAACAGCAGCCAAAATGTAAACTTAGGGACATCAGGCCATTGGTGGGTTTTGCTGCCATGCTCTATTTCCTAGTTTGCCCCATCAGGAGCAAAACCGGGTTTTGTGAGGCCTGAGCCTGTCTAATTCAGAGGCCTTCTTTAGAGGTATAACATTACAAATATACCATTAACTGAAGTTTTAATGTAGTGTGTTACTATAGTTTACTTAAAGGAAGGAAAAAGTCCCAGCTTTTCTCTAAACAAATCAGCACTGTTATTTGTGATACTTATCAGGTTAGGACCTAACTCATTCAGTAGGTATCCAATAAGTGTTGATTGATTTTATTAAATATCAACTGGAAATTCTGAATATTTTTATCTGATGTGACTGTTTATATCCCCAACTAAATTATAATTTTTTTTTCTGAGACAGAGAGTTTCACTCTTGTTGCCCACGCTGGAGTGCAATGGCACAATCCTAGCTCGCTGCAACCTCCACTTCCTGGGTTCAAGCAATCCTCCTGCCTCAGCCTCCTGAGTAGCTGGGATTACAGGAGTGTACCACCACACAGAGCTAATTTTTTATTTTTTTAGTAGAGATGGAGTTTCAACATGTCGGTCAGATTGGTCTCGAACTCCTGACCTCAAGTGATCCACGGGCCTCAGCCTCCCAAAGTGCTGGGATTACAGGCATGAGCCACCATGCCTGGCCTAAATTATAATTTTTATAGTAAAACCTTAGGAATATAATTGCTAATTCTTTGAATTCTCCAGAGCACTCCCTTATTTCTTTAGCGGAGTGCTTAGTGAATGTTTGTTAATGTATATATATGCCATATATAATATATGTTATTTGTTATATATATAATGTATATACACATAACATATATGTTAATTTTTATATATACACACTTGTGTATATATTATATATGCGCATATATACCATATTTTACATATAACGTGTTCCCACACTATATGCCAGAACGGAAAACCAGGCATTTCATTTGATTGAGGGTTGTCAAACCAATAATCTGCCTTCATACTAATTCCTAAACACGGAAGGGATCTTATATATCATCTGGTGATGCCTTTACTTTACTGATGAAGAAGCAGCCCAGCAAAGTTAATTGACTTTATAAAGCAGTTCTATGGCCTGAACTAGAACTCAGGCTTCTCACTTGGAGTCCAGTGATTATTTTGCTACAGAATGCTAAGTGTGTGACTAAAGAATGGGGGGAAAAAAGAGAAATTAGATATAGTTTACTTAAGTTACAGCGAATTTAACAAAATTCTTTAGCATTAAAAGTATTTTTGTTTTATCAGTGTCATCAGTAAGGTAGGGTAATCATTTCCAGGTTAATGCTAGATTAATTTGCCTTGTAAAAACTTCATTGTATTGAAATGGGGAGGAAATGTACAGAATTAGAGTGGTCATATTTCATGCAGACAATGTTTTTTATTTATGATATTATCCCATGATTTTTCATAAGTCATAATTTATCTCGAAGCTTTAATTTAGAATTAATGTATCTTTCTAAAAGAAGAAAGAATCATTTTTTTCTAAGACAAATAAATAGCTAGCATAGAGTGCTTAATTATAAGGATGGCTTTTAATCTTTAATTTACTCTCTTTTCCTGATTTTGATAAATATTAAAACTTTTTTATTATTAAAAATAAGCCTCAATTCAAGCCATAGAAAGACTCCAATGAAGAAAATCAAATAATCTGAAATAATCTGTATCTGCCCAGATGACCTATACTGACCACACAGTTAAAAGACTTCCCTCCTACTGGAAGATCAGATGTCTTTAGCACTAAAAAGATCTTGGAAGAATACTTTCCTTCCATTCTTTGGGAATATCTGTTCTCTCCCCCACTGAGTGGGCGACCAGTCCAAGGGTTTATTAGCTCTGGCTGCATGTTAGCATAATCTAGAGGGTGTTTAGTTTAGTTTAGTTTAGTTTAGTTTAGTTTAGTTTAGTTTAGTTTAGTTTGTTTTGTTTTGTTTTGTTTTGTTTTGTTTTGTTTTGTTTTGTTTTGTTTGAGACACAGTTTGACTCTGTTGCCCAGGCTAGAGTGCAGTGGCACAATCTTGGCTCACTACAACCTCCACCTTCCGGGTTCAAGCAATTCTTGTGCCTCAGCCTTCCGAGAGGCTGGGACTAGAGGAGCATGCCACCATGTTTGGCTAATTTTTGTATTATTAGTAGAGACTGGGTTTTGCCATGGTGGCCAGGTTTGTCTCAAACTCCTGGCCTCACGTGATCCACCCACCTCAGCCTCCCAAAGTGCAGGGAGTACAGGGGTGAGCCACCATGCCCAGCCCAGAGGGTTTTTAAAAGGTATCACACAGGCCCCATCACAGGCTGATTCCATTTGAATTCCGAATATCAGTATTTTAAAAATGTTAAATGTCATGAATCTGATGTGCAGCCAGTGTTGAGAACCTCTGGCGTAAATGGGTTCTTCTGTTCAGATGGAGCCTGTCTGTCCTAGCCTCTGCCAAGATGAGAGAGGACCCATGCCATAAATGAAAAGGCAGGTTCTACAAAATCTCACCTGTTTTCTCTCCAATTCTAAACTGAGAAGTAGGGAAGAGAACAGAGGGTTTCAGATGTGTGCCTGGAAGACAGATTGTGTTTTGTTTTCTTCTATCTTTGTTTTTTTGCCAAAGGTACAGAAAGAGAATAAAGGCCTCTGCTCTCTCCTAGAGCAAACCTTTTCCACCTCAGCACTGTTGACATCTGGGACTGGATAAGCCTTTGTTGTGGAGGTCCTCCTGTGTATTATAAATTCTTAAGCAGCTTTCTTGCCTTTGACTCACTGGATGCCAGTGGCATTCACCTCCCCAAGTTGTGACAACCAAAAAATGTGTACAGACATTGCCAAATATTCCCTGGGGCTTAGGGGAGTGGGTAGGAAATGGCCCCTGGGTGAGAACCATTGTCCTAGAGCTAAGAGCAGAAGCTCTGATGAAGAATTTAGTGGTGAGTGTTAGGCTTTGACTTTTGTGAGTATTGGCAACAGACAGCAAGGATGGTGGTGCTGGTGAAGACATTGGTGGAGATGGCAGTTTGGGCCCAGGCAGCAAGAGAAACTCTGAAGGTCATGATTGTGACTGTGGCTCAGCAAGCGAGCAGTGGGAGAGACCTTAAGGTTCTGGGTTAAGCAGCGATACCAGACAGCCAGGAGGAAAGGAGCATTGCGAAGACTTGGAGGAGAGGGAAGATGTTGATTGAACTCTGTTTAGGGCTGCTGGACATGAACTGACAAGGCAGCACCTAAAAGGGCTAAGAGGGATCTTGAAGGCCACTTTGAAAGGACTCAAATGTCCTATTTGGCCTGGACTGTTGAAGATAGCCAATGGGAGGAAACTGCCCTTCATAGGGTGGAACTCCCTAGATATTAAATCGGTGGAAGGAAAAAAGAGCAGGCTTTGCTTTGAAATCTTCTCAAGATTTATTTAACACTGTAATTAATGTCTCATTAGTCAAAGGTATTAAAATAGGACCTTAAAAGTCATAATACGTTTCCTTCCACTCTCACAAATCCAGGATTATTGACTTATTTCACTCTCCCTTCTTAGATAAAAGAGGAAAGGGAGGTTAAAGAGGATGAGAGGGAGCCATTTTGAAAGCCTGTGAGATTAGTCCTGACTCCACACTTTAAGTCACATAATTCTACCACTTAGGTTTGGAAGGAAGCCTTGTTACATCTGTGCTTTTCCATGATATTCTCATACAGAAAGACAACTGATTCTGTCTACACTGACAAGGGGAGTCATGGCTTTGGTAAAACAATTGACAATACCTATTTTTTTTGCATACGTACAGTAGGTTCTTTGAAACAAACAAAACTCAATACGGAAATACTTTCCAAGGTTGGCTCACATAATTACCACTTTTCCTTTTATCAAGAATTATAAACTTTAAAGCAGAAAGTGATTAGACATTATCTGGTTCATCAAACATCAACCTTAATAAAAAGTATGGACTATGAGAATGTTCCATTAACTAATTTCCACTTTAAAAATACATGTAGCTAAATGTAAGGAATATTAAAAGAGGCTTAAGCTTCAAAGTAAGACAAATTCCATAGCTCTCTATTTCCCATTCTGACATGTATAACTACCATTTTACCTCTGCTCTTTCAATAGTTTCGGAAATGTACTGTTAATTCATCATCAAGCATTTCAATGGAAATAAACCGATTGCCTCTTGGAAAAAATGTTGAATGTGTTTAGAGAACCCTATACCAAGGTTTATCTGGTTGCATTCCAGGTCTCATATCAGGTTGCCAACAGGCTGCTTTTAGACCAGCTCAGTTTGTCTACCTTTTTTTTTTTAAGGTCATGGAAGCTGAAGATTGGAAAAGCAAATAGAAGAAAAAAAAATTCTTCAGCTTAGAGATAAGCAGGAAACCCAAAGAACACGTTCTTAAGTATAAGGACTCAGTAATAATATTGAATAGAAATTCAACCAAACGGAGCTGACAGAAGCCCAGGCAGGCAACCAGGAGATTCTTGTGGTGAGTTGCTGACTCTCTCTCTCTCTCTCTCTCTCTACCTCCTTTTCCCCATCTGTTCATTAGGGATATGAGCAATGATGCTTATATCACTATGAAAGTATGATCTCACGTGTATGTATTTTTAAAATGTTTGTAAATGCCTAGATCATTTCTGAAAGAAGCACCCTCTCAAGAGAAAGAATTAATGGACAATCCCATATTTTAAATAAATGCAGAATTCCATATTTCACGTATAGTTGAAAAATATTATGCATGTCCTAAGCACCTCTAAATTAAATCCAAGTTTCTGACACCTGTTAACTATACTCCTACATATAACCCTATGCCCCTGACCTTACTTGTCTTCAAACAATCCTGATTTTACCTCTGGCCTTCAATGAAATTGAGAGAAAGTTCCAGATCCTTTCTGGCCATTGCTTCTCTTGCTGTCAAGTGGAGGGGGGAAGTGGGCAATCTCTGAGGCCTCCAGCTGTAACCTTCTCTGGTCAAGATGAGTCAGCTGTAATGCCCTGACCACTGTTCCACTCCTCTTGTGCAAGAGTTTCTATTCTGCTAGAAGTAAGAATGCATGGTAATTTTCCATAGGGTTCGAGAAAGGAAAGCTTGTGAATGAGAGAGAGACGGAGAGAGTGCACATATGAGAGACAGTGAGAGAGAGAGATTGCAACAGAGAGGGCTGGGAGTGAAGATGGGAGTTTGAGAGCTATGTTGAATATTGAAGCCTTTGTTTTGAAAAAGCCCAGATAGACAAAAAAGATTTTATAATTCTAGCCACAGACCCTGTTCTGATCTGTGGAGGTATCTGATGCACACAGAATATGATAAGGACCTTTCTTAGATGAAAATGTGAGGCACAATGAGTCCACAGGCTCTGGTTATACATACAGGCTGTGACCCTGAGCTGTAAGCGCCATCAGTAGACTTTCAACAGAAACATCCCAATAAGTATAGATGATTCTAAGAATGAGTGCTTGGATTTAAAACAGCTTAGATAAATGTTAAATAACCCACAGAAGATACCAAACGGTGCATAATCTCATTTCTAAATACTATTTTTTAAAAAATATGTTTACAAATGAGCAGATTATTTTTTCTATTTCCTAAGACTTTAGGAACTACTGGGGATAGAAAAGGTGAAGAAGGAAAGAGACTTGCTATTAATATTGTTTTATCTTTAAAAACAAATGTTGCATATCAGTTTAACTTTTATAATAAATACTAATTAATTCTGAGCACACAGTTTGGATATGATATGAATTGTGTGATGTAAGTGGTTTATGAGCCACTTCCCAATCAGTAAGTCATGGGGATGTACTGGGTTGCCTCTAAACCAAACTTTCCCTATGGGGGTAAAAAAAAAGAAAGTGTCCTTGAGGGAAAGGTATTGGGCTTGGCAGTGGGACAGGCATGAATTTGGAACCTAGCTCTATCACCTAATGTGCGACTGAGCCTGTTAACCTCTGAGGCTGTTTACTCAATAAAAAATGGAAATAATGCCCACTTTCTAGTTAATTTTTAGGATGCAATCAGATATGAAAGCAGCAGCTCTTACTACTATTTTTAAATAGTAGGTGCCAGCAATATAGATAATTTGTGTTCGCAGGTAATTGTCTGATAGAGTTTGGATATTTGATCCCATACAAATCTCCTGTTGAATTGTAATCCCTAATGCTGGAGGTAGGGCCTGGTGGGAGATGTTTGGGTCATGGCTTGGTGCTGTTTTTGTGATAATGAGTTCCTGGCTAAATCTGGTCATTTAAAAGTGTGTGGAACCTTCTCTGTCTCTCTGTCTCTCTCTCTCCTTCTTTCTCTCTCTCTCTCTTTCTCTCTATTTCTCTCTTTCTTTCTCTCTCTCTTTCTCTCTCTCTCTCTCTCTCTCTCTCTCTCTCTCTCTCGGTCCTGCTTTCTCTATGTGATATGGCTGCCCCCGCTTCACCTTCTGCCATGAGTAAACGCTCCCTGAGGCCTCCTGAAGCCGAGCAGATGCTGACACTGTTTTCCGAACAGCCTGCAGAGCCGTGGCGAGCCAGTTAAACCTCTCTTATAAATTTCCATCACAGGCACATCTTTATAGCAACGCAAGAACAGCCTAATACATTATCCATGGTCTCATTCTGGATCTGCCCCAACATAAAAATGAATATTGATTGATTGATTGATTGATTGATTTCACAAAGACTTGTGAACCCCAAATATCTGAGACAGGTCTCAGTCAATTTAGGAAGTTTATTTTGCCGGAGTTCAGGACGCATACCCATGACACAGCCCATCAGGAGGTACTGACGACAGGTGCCCAAGGTGGTTGGGGTGTATCTGGGTTTTATACATTTTAGGGAGATATGAGACATCAATCAGTATATGTAACATGTACATTGGTTCTGTCTGGAAAGGCGGGACAACTCCAAGCGAGGAGAGGGCTTCCAGGTCACGGGTTGGGAAGAGACACATGGTTGCAATCTTTTGAATTTCTGATTAGCCTTTCCAAAGGAAACAATCAGCTATGCATTTACCTCCATGAGCAGAGGGATGCGTTTGAGTTCTGCCTGTCCTTTGTCCACAGGAAATTTCCTTGTGAGGAAGGTATGTAGCTTGTTTTATCTTAGCACGTATCTTTTTTAGGGATAGAACGAGAGGCAGGTTTGCTCTAAGCCGTTCCCAGCTCTGTTTTTCCCTTTGGCTTAGTGATTTGGGGGTCCTAAAATTTATTTTCCTTTCACACACTTAAGTAGTACTTGCTTCTAAATTCTACATGAATAGCAACTCATTTAATTTTCATAAGAATCCTAGGAGGAAGGGGGACTGTGATTATCAACCCCCATTTTACAGATGAGAAAACTTAGGCACAGAGAGGTCAAGCAATTTGCCTAGAATCACAAAGCGAGCAAGTAGCGAAGCAAGGATTCCAGTCTGTGCACTGAACACAGTGCTTGCTCTTGTGGTGCCTGCCTCTATGCAAAACTGGAAATATAGCCCAGTGTCGGTAAAACTGTAAACCAAAAATAAAACTCAACATCTCCCTCACACCCCAGAGCCCTCTAAAATTTAACCTGAAAGACTGTTCAGGCCATGATGTGAAGTGGGGGCCAGACATGCCTCATTGTACTCCTCCAGCATTAATATCAACACAAACGTAAAGTCTGACAAGAAACCTTTGTAGTCTATTCTCTGGAAAGCCTGCTACTTGAAGGCTTCATCAGCATGATAAAACCTTGGTCTCCACAACCCCTTATCATAACCCAGACATTCCTTTCTACTGATAATAATACTGAGAGTAACTCTTTCAACCAATCGCCAAGCAGAATATGCTCAAATTTACCTATGACCTGGAAGCTGCCCCTCTCCCTTTGAGTTGTCCTGCCCTTCCAAATCAAACCAATATAAATCTTACATGTATTGAGTGATGTCTCCTGTCTCCCTAAACTGTATAAAGCAAGCTGTACACCGACCACCTTAGGCACATGTTGTCAGGACCTCCTGGGGCTGTCATGGGGTGTCCTTCATCTTGGCAAAATAAACTTCTTCTTTTTTTGTGGAGGGGGGACAGAGTCTTGCTCTGTCGCCCAGGCTGGAGTGCAATGGCGCGATCTCAGCTCACTGCAACCTCTGCCTCCCAGGTTCAAGCGATTCTCCTGCCTCAGCCTCCCAGGTAGCTGAGACTACAGGCGCCCACAACCAGCTAATTTTTGTATTTTTAGTAGAGATGGGGTTTCACTATGTTGGCCAGGCTGGTCTCGAACTCCTGACCTCAGGAGATCCGCCCACCTCAGCCTTCCAAAGTTCTGGGATTATAGGTGTGAGCTACCACGCCCAGCCTTGGCAAAATAAACTTTCTAAATTGATTGAGACTTGTCTGGATACCTTTTGGTTTACAGAACAAATGGCTGTCTCTGGGGGAATGTGCTGGATATCCAAGTCAGAGATGCTGACCCTTTCTCCTCTCCACAGGTCTGGGAGTTCAGTAGGACTAGTTAATTTCCTTTCTTCTAGATAGAAGCAGTGAAGAAAAGTTCTGCCCCGCTCAGCCTCAGCCACTGCAGAAAATGCTCCACAGGAGCGCCAAATGCCCAAGTTCAGGCTCTGGGTCACCACATTTGCATCTCTGCCACCTCAAGGCAAATAGGAAGTATTAGATTATGCTTGTGTTTGCTGCATTTAAAAAACATTTGTTGAGTCTCACTATGGGCTTGGGCCTCGTAGAGTCCATGAGATAACAGTGTAAATGACCAGTGGCTGCCCTCCAGTATTGTGGCTGGAGATCATTAGGACATAACCAGAAAAATATAAGCAACAATAGGATAATCGATGCTGTTAAGTGAGTTGAAGGATGTGGTTCATCTGTGGAGCAGACCAGTTCAAAGTTGAGTCTGACCACAGGAATGAATAAGAGAAGAAAACATCCTGGAAGACTTGACCTTCCTGGATAATAAAACCTTTGGATAGTTGCATTCAATTCTGAAGTTTAGTCCCTGGAGGCATTAGAATACTAGGAAGTTTTCTTTCTGAGGGTTTAATTGACCATTATCTTCTTGTGAGCGATGGAGATCATTTTTTTTCCAAAAATGCTTCCAGAACCCATGGACCCTGGGGCAGCCCCTTCTCTGTTTTCCCACATCACCCTTTGTCTGGGCACGTCTCCACCTTTGCTCGTGGCACATGTGTTATAAGGATCTGCTTAAGCGTCTTTCCCTGACCTTGGGTTTGGAAGGGACAGAGTTAAACCAGATTGAACAGGTTTCTGCTGAAAGACTTCTCTGAGCTCATAGGTATTGTGAATATGCAGTTTTTCCAAAACTTATTTGACCACAGATTCTCATTTCAAGAATACCTTTTAAAATAATTCACAACGTAACTGGTGGAAGGTATCTTGGTTACCAGCGGCAAATCCGTACAGGTCTACAGTAACCTCAATTCTTGCCTCTTCAGAAGAAAGAATGCAACTGAGGGGCATGAGGCAGGAAAAGAGACCAACGCAAGTTTCAAAGTAGAAATGGAAGTTTATTAAAAATGCTTTAGAACAGGAAAAAAAGGAAAGAACACGTGAGAGAGATCCAGTGGGTGATTTGGAGAACAAGTGCAGTGTTCAACCTTGACCCTGGGACTCTATAGGCTGCCATCTTGTACCCTTTTCCCTTAGGGTGATTCTTTCTTTAGGGTGGGTGGCCCGCATGCACAGTGCCTGCCTTACCCTGGGAATTGAGCGTGCGCAGTGTGTTTCGGAAGTTGTAGGCGTGCACATCTGAGGCTTTCTTCCCTTCTCCAGTGGTGTGCCCCTGGAAAGTCATACTCCATTTTGTCTCTTAATGCGTATTCCCAGGAAGCTGCTTTTCCCAGGTGTCTGCATTCAATTAACACTTTAATGTTAACAGCTGTGGATCAGCAGGAGCTTGTCTCTTCCTGAGAGAGTCAGTGTGATAGTTGTCGAACCATCACCTGATATTCCTTGTGGGTGGGGGGAGAAGATCCCTTTCCTGCCCCACTCATGCCTGTCTAACTACCTGTAACAATAAGACTAGTAATCCAAGGAAAACAGTTTTAGAAGCATTTGCTAGCTGCAGAGGGAAGTGAAATCATGAGATAAGGCACTTGTCCTTGAAGAACTCAGAATTTAGACAGGAAGATAAAAACCTAAGCAAGGAATTAGAATTTAGCCCACTAGTGCTGAAAAACAGTATATACAATGGATGTAAGAGAAGAGGAGTATAGAGAAAAAAGGAAAGGTCAGAGACGGCCTCAAAGAGAAGATGATGCAGGGACTGGGGCTTGAACGACTTAATCCACTAGAATAAAGGGAGCGGCCATTCCAGGTAGTGGGTACACATGCGCTAGGGTGTGGAGTTGCGAAACAGCATGGTCAATTATGGAGACTGACACTATTTGTACCTAAGGTATGAAGTACTACTAGGAAAATGTCTGTAAATAAGCCTGCATAGAGAAGGAGGAGTGTGTGCCAAGAATAGTGTCTAGATTTTATCTGGTAGGAGACAATGAGAAGTCATTGAACTGTGGAGTAACATCATCAGCTTCCTACTTTAAAGAAAATTGTATAATGGCATTGGAGGACTGATTGGGAGGTTGTGAAACTGGACACAAGTGACTGGTTGATAAACGACTGGAATATCCAGGTGAAAAATGATGAAGAGTAGCCAAGAAATTGGCAGTGGAGAAGGAAAATGTGAATAAATTGACAGATAATTAAGAGGCAAATTGACTCACACATGGAGAAAGGTGGATGAGGCGTGGATGAGGCAAGGATGATGCGGTGGTTTCTAGCTTGGATGGGCATTGGTGTTATCCAGCAGTGAGAACACAGGGGACAGAACAGAGTCAGTCTGGGTAGAAGAGAATAGCTTCAGTTGGGGGTATATTGATTTTTAGGTTCTTATTTAATTTATAGGTAGAGTTACAGGTCTGGAGTTTAGGCTAGAGATACATATTTGGGAGTTGTCAGCCTAAAAATAGTATCTCAAGGCATGGGAGTGGATGAGATCACCCAGCAAAGTGAAAAAGGAAATGCAAATATGTGAGCCAAGTGCAGAACCCTGGAGAACAAATGTCAAGTGAGCTTGGAGGAAGGAGACAGGAGGTCCAGGTCCCAGTGGAAGGATCTGGCAAGGCCTCATGGAAATGTGGTCTGGAAATCAGTACATATGTTCTGTTCCTGACCCTATAAGGAGTGCACGAACCCAGGTAAGAGCTATGCCATGGCGGGAACTTAGGGTCCAGGAGAGAAATCCTGAACTGACAGCAGACCCACCTGCACCTGGCATCTCTTTCTCTTCCCATCTTTGCTCCAGTCCTTCAACTTTGTGTCCTGACTGACTTACCTTTGTTGTAGTCAGTTCAGGCTGCTATAACCAAACACCACAGACTGGGTGGCTTAAGCAACAGACATTTTATTTCTCATAGTTCTAGGGGTTGGGAAGGCCAAGATCAAGGTGTCAGCAGATAAGGTGTCTAGAGAGGGCTTGCTTTCTGGTTCATAGACAGCAGTATTCTCACTGTGTCCTCACATGGCAGAAAGAGGAAGCAAGCTCTCTCAGGACTCTCTTTAAGGACACTAATCCCATGCATAAAGGCTCCATCTTGTAACCTCATCTAATCCCTAAATACCTCACAAAGACCCCACTTCCTACTACCATTACATTAGAGGACAGGGTTTCAACATATGAATTTTGAGCAGAACACAAGCATTCAGTCCGCAACACCCACTAAGGTCAGTGTTAGCCCTGTGTGTCCTGTTCTACCTTTGTCCTTGTGTAGTTTACTAGACTAATGTTTGCTTCTAGTATCAACCCCGGGCTACTGGCCACATTGTTAAAAAGTGGCCCAGCGTTCAGCTTCCTCCCCCAGTTTCAGAGAATCAGGCCCAAAATGATCAGGAAAGACATCAGGGCTTGCGTCATCATCCCAGAAGCCATAGCTGAGACCGTGGATGAGACTGTCAAGGTAGAACCTGAAAAAGGAGAGGAGAGGGATAAAGAGAAATTTGAACAATAATCTTCTTTTAGGGGACTAAGAGAGGAAAAGGAGCCAGGAAGGGAAGCTGAAAGTAATATTCAGCAAAGAAATCTGAGAAAGAACCAAGAGAACACAGTGATATGAAAGACAAGGATGGCAACTGTTCAGTGAATGAAGGGAACTAGTAGCGCTGAATGCTAGAGATTGTGGAAGGTGACTTGAGAATAGGCCAGTAGATTTGGCAATGCAGAAGTTGCAGGCAACTTGCTAAAGAGACATTTCAGTCCTGTGATGCTGGCAGAACCCAAATAGTTAAAACTAAAGGAGGTAGAGACAAAAGGAAAGCTGTGGTAACGAAGAGTCAGACTCTGTAGGGTATCTGAAGACATTTATTCTGAGCCAAATATGTGTGACCAATGGCCCATAATACAGCCCTCAGAAGATCCTGAGAATATGTGTCCAGGGTGCTTGGGGTACAGCTTGGTTTTATACATTTTAGGGAAGCATGATGAACCGTCAATCAAATACATGTAAGATGTACATTTGTTCAGTCTGGAAAGGTGGGACACCTGGAAGCAGGGGGCTTCCAGGTCATAGGTAGATTAGAAGATTTTCTGATTGGCAATGGGTTGAAAGAGTTAAGTTATTGTCTAAAGACTTAGGAATGTCTGGGTTAAGATAAGGGATTGTGGAGACCAAGGTTTTATCATGCAGATGAAGCCCCCAGGTGGCAAGCTTCAGAGAGAATAGATTGTAAAAATGTTTCTTATCAGACTTAAAGAGTCTGTTCTATCAGTATATTTCTAAAAGGGAGGAAGGTACAATGAGGCATGTCTGACCCTCCCTTCCCATCATAGCCTGAACTAGTTTTTCAGGTTAACTTTGGAATGCCCTTACTGAGAGGATGGGTCCATTCAGATGGTCAGAAGGCTTAGAATTTTATTTTTGGTTTATAGCTATTTCCAGAAGTTTAATGATGGAGGGAAAAGGTTAAATTAATTTGTTAATTAAATGCTTAAGCATTTTTAAAATTTTTGTAAAGTACCTAAGCTGTTCCCAACACCAAGGAGTCTGTAAACTAATTGAGAAGATAAGTTATAGATTAAAAAATTAACTGAAAACACAAGACATTGAGAGATTATTTGGCACTTACCATACCAGGCCTGTTTCCACTCCACACTTTTATCCCTCTCTAATTTCATTCACTCTCACAGCTTCAAAGACCACCTGTAACATAGGCCCTATGTACTAATGATGACTCCCAAACTGTGCCTTGGATCCTGACCTTCCCACTGATCTCCAGGTTCTCAAGGTCTATGCTTCAAACTGCACCCTGAGGACTTCCATCTCAACTATTATCATACCCTATGGATTCTGTGACTGAGCCAGTGACCCTTTCAGTAATGGTGCCAGGAAGTCCAGCTTGGGATCACTCTATTGAAAATGCATATCTTAGCTCTAGGACTTTAAGGCAATGGGTTTCTGTTTCCTGGAGAGCTAGGTGCTGCCTTTGGTTTATGCTATAGATGTCAGAATGGGAAACCCTTGTATTTATAAAACCCTTATTCCTGACTCACTTTCTGTCTTTACTCTTTGTTTTTTCTGTGACTCATTTCTAAGTTATGCTCTTTCTACTGGTAACACAGCTCCTGGGGGAAGCCTGCTCATTCTCTTTCCTGGCCATAGGTCTAGATAATGTTTAGGACCCAGAAGAGGGCATGGAAGAAGGTTATACCCATTTGTCATCTGAGAAATCCATGCACTTTTCTATAAGATAAGAATAATCATAGCTATCTCAAAGAAGGTAAAGTGGATGAAAGGAGATAATGAGTGCACATTATCTTATGGTTTTAACCAATATTTATTGAGGTTTCAGTATGCACCAGGCATTGTGCTAGGCAGAGACACCTGCCTAAGAGTTCCTTATGGACAAGGAAGTAAATTATTATAGCAAAGTGGGAACGACGCTGCGATAGGAGTAAGATACATCCTATGCTAGGGGAAGTGCAGAAAAGGGGCAAGCAGCCCAGTGTTGAGGAGGTTAGGGCAGACATCGTGGAGGAGCTGAGAATGAGTAGCAGTTAGCCACTTGAGGGGTGTCAGGGGAAGGGGCAGGAGGGGGTGATGCAGGCCTGCAGAGAAAAAGCTCAGTGGGTTGGGAACAGCTATCAGTGATTCACTATGGCTGACACTAGGGATGTTAGGTAGAATGTGGCAGGAGCCATATTGAAAGTGTGCCTTTTGGGAGGCCGAGGCAGGCAGATCACCTAAGGTCAGGAGTTTAAGACCAGCCTGGCCAACAGGGTGAAATCCCATCTCTACAAAAATACAAAAATTAGCCAGGCATGGTGGTGCATGCCTGTAATTCCAGCTACTTGGGAGGCTGAGGTGGGAGAAATGCTTGAACCCGGGAGGGGTAGGTTGCAGTGCACCAAGATTGCACCATTGTACTCCAGCCCGGGCAACAGAGCAAGACTCTCTCTGTTTAAAAAAAATAAAAAATAAATAAAATAAAATAAAATAAAATAAAAGTGTGCCTTAAAATACAAGGATATTTCTATTTTATCCTGAAGGCAATAAGAAACCAGTCTTAGCCATGGAGTCACTGCCGTAGATTTGTTTCTTAGAAAAAAATACATGAATCCTGGATGCAGCTGAGGAAAGTGAGTGAATTTCTAGAATCTAATAAGTGTTTCTCAACCTTTTTTTTTTCATTATCACCTCCTAAGGAGGCTTTTTAGACATTATTTTCCCAAGCAACCCACCAATCCCCATGAAACTTTAATACCCCAGAAATGCTGTCTATGTCTTTATGCACTGTATGTGCTTTACGCACAAAATAAATAACTTTCTTGCTCCATCCACCCCCACTCAACAACCAACTTTCACCTTCTGAGGACTGCTAATATGACCTCCCTCTAGACTAAGCCCATGAAATACTTGCCCACCACTGCCATGCTCCGTCTCCAACAGGTCATCTACCAGCATCCTAGCTGGATTCCCTCTTTGTCACTCTAGCACAGGGGTTCTCAACCTCTGCATTTGGGACTGGATATTTCTTAGTTGAGCAAGGCTATCCTGTGCATCATAGGATACTGAGCAGCATCCCTGGCCTCTGCCTTTGGAAGCTACTAGCACTCCCTCACCCAGTTGTGACAACCAAAAATGTCTTCAGACATTGCCAACATCCCCTAATTGAGGTCCACTACTTTGGTGCTTTAGTCCCTCGTTCGTCTACTCCTACAAGCAATATATGCAATTACAGTGACTAATTTTTCCTCCCCAGAGAGATAGCACCTCTGGGCTGGAGGGATGCTAGGAAGGAAAAGTCCTTGTCCTTCTGGCATCCTCTCACCCCACGAACTACTTCTGTGTCTTTTCTTTTGTAACTCTGAACTCTCCAGTTCAGGCCTCCAGGTCCTAAGTTCATAATCTCATTACAACTAATCCTGTTTACAGCCATTCTCTTGGCAGAACAATCTTGTCTGGACCAAGGCTCTTTCCTTACTACCCAGTGTTCTTGTTGCTCCATTGTTCCTGGGGACTCTGGCCTGGCTGAGTATAAGCTTTCATTGATAGGGTTTATCCTGTTTACAGGGAGTCTGCAGAAGGGCCTCATCAAATACTTCCATCCCTTCCTTCAATAAATGGCTCCCTTTGATCTGTGCAAGGCAAAACTTTGTTTATCAGAAGCTGGGCTTCCTCTAGCTGATGATGGGGACATCCTGTCCCAGAAAGGCTCCCCAAAATAACACCTTCTGAATTTCAGAATATTTTCAGGTTCCTCTACTTTGGAAGCATTTTTTTTTTTTTTCTCATGACATCTCTTATGGCAAGCAAAGAAAGGAGCTGATTTTGCATTTTGAAGCCCAAGGTAGCACAAAGTTGAACAGGTCACCGCCAAAAACGAAAAAAGGACAGTGTTGATAATAATATAAACGTGCAACTAGAACAATATATAAGATTCAGGTGTAATCCTTTTTCATATTGTCAATTTAAAACTAGAAGTTATCTAACAAGGTGAAAAAGAGGTCATGGGTGTCAGTCATCTATATAACAGGATGGTAGAAGCTAGCTGAATTATGTGGATGAATGGTAAGGGTGATTTTACACTTTCTGAGCCCGGTAAAGTGCTCTATTTACAGCAGTGGTTCTCAAAGTGTGGTCTCTAGTCCAGCAGCATGACCTGGAAACTTTTTAGAAATGTAAGTTATCAAGCCTCATCCCAGATAGTGAATTGGAAACTCTGAAGGTGAGACCCAAGCACCTGTAAGCTAACAAGCCCTTTAAGTGCTGTGATTCTCATGCATGCTGAAGTTTGAGAACCTCTGAGCTGCCTCAATATTTCTCAAACTTCGGCGTACACAAGAATCACTTAAGAAGCTAAAATGCAGATTCCCAGATCCCATCCCTAAAGATGCAGATTCACTTGCTCTAGAGTGGACCCAGAGAAGTTTGCATTGCTAATAAGCATCCCAGGGTGATATGGGTGCAACTGGTCCATGAACCAAGCTTCAAGGAGCATTGGCCTGTATATAAAGGAGTGGTAGAAATTGTCCGTATTGCTCCAGTCTTATTCTAAAGAGGCTCCCTCCATGGCTAAGAATGAGCCAGTATCTCAATTCATCTTCCCTTCCCAGTCATCTCATGAAGTAGGCTGCTAAGATCACCTATTGTGGCAGGTGGTTCTTTTCAGGATTACTCTAATACTAGAAGGTTAGATTGGCCCCATGGATTCCTTTCACACTGACATCTGAAGCACATTGCTAACTCCTAACCTGGGGTTGGACTCATGCTGCTGGCCTGGAGGCAAAAGCTTTTTATCCCATTACTAGTTCCTTGAACCACAATCCAAGTCACAATTTGGTTTTCCCAAGAGTTTTGTTTTGCACTGCTGATGCATTCCAGTCATTGTTGGGATGCATTTTCCTTCTCCTCTTTCCCTCCAGCCTCTGGGCAATGCCACACATGTATATATAGCCTCCTTGTGTGAACTTACTCAAATCCTAACCCTCTCTCCCAGAACGTGTCTCTGCTGCAAGGCATCGGGCCCTTTGCTCTGCAGAACTGCACTTGCAAGACCGCTATCAACTCCTAATCCCAGCTCAGAAAGGGAGCCTCTGCGACTCATTCATCACCCTCCAGGTACAGTATTGCTGGGGTTTGCTTCCTTCCTTCCTGGCTTTGTGTCCCATGTCCCCTTAAATCTAAAGGACCTGTCCCTTTAGATTTCTTTCCACTCTGCTTTAATACCAGTTGTGAGGGGCTTTCGGGGCTCTGACCTTGCCTCTTTGTCCTACAAAAGAGTATTTCTTGTGTGGTTTCCTGTGATCTGTACTCACCCAGACTTTCTCTAGTCAATCCTTGGCATCCTACAGGGACGGTCCTCCTCAGTCTTCAGGCACTGTAATGATACCAGCCCTTGTTTAGAGACCCAGAGTAGAAATGGTCGCTGTGTACGGTTGTACAGTTTGTGCACTGTACAGACACCTGAGGAAGAGAGCAAGTGGGTAGGAAAATCCAGCTTGCACTCTGCTCACCAAGATGAGTGAAGCTGCTCTGTGGAAACCTGGAGGAAGGTACATTCTTTTGCTTTTTTTCCATGTTGGATATTGATAGAATCACATATAACTACATTAGATTATCAGCTAAAACCAGATTAGTGTGTTTTATTGTCATGTCATTGTGTATGTGAACATGAAGACTTTCAGAGTGCCTGAAAATATTTTATGAGAAATAGTTAAATAGGTTCCCTTTCTATTTTTCATTACTAGACTTTATTTCTTAGAGCAGTTTTAGGTTTACAAAAAACCTGAGCACAAAGTACAGAGAGCTTCATATACCCCTGCCCACCCCATCCACCCCACTCCAAGTCTCCCCTATTATTAACATCTTATGTTAGTGCGATACATTTGTTGCAATTGATGAATCAATATTAATAGATTAGTATGAACTAAAGTTCATAGTATTCATTACTATGTATACTATGTATACCCTTCGCGTTGTGCATTCTATGGGTTTTGACAATCATGTGATGACATATATGCACCCTTAAGGTGTCTTACACAGTAGCTTCGTTGCTATTGCTAAAACTCCGCTGTGCTCCACCTGTTCATCCTCCTTTTCTTCCCTGCCTTCTCCAGGCCCTAACAACCACTGATCTTTTAACCATCTCCATTGTTTAGAGGAAAGTACACTTTTTTTCTTTGTACAAAGAACTATCTGCCAGCCAAAACCACAGGATGCTTCTGCCCAGAGGGACACCATTTTTAAAAATATGCACAAAGGTTCTATCGCAGCCAGCAAATGCCTTGAATCCAAGCTCTAACCCAATTCAAGACCTTTCCCTGGATCACGTCCGTGTGTCCTGTCTCTCTTGTTTTCCCTTATCCATCTAGCACATCCTTTTCCTGGTAAACATTTCTATCTTTGTCTGTTTAGGCTGCTATAACAAAAATACCATAGTCTGGGTAGCTTAAACAAAAATCATTTATTTCTCACATATCTGTAGGCTGAGAATTCCAAGATCAAGGCACCAGGCAGAATCAGAGCCTGGTGAGCACCCACTTCCTGGTTCTTAGAGGACTTTCTTATCATGTCTTCACATAGCAAAAGGGACAAGGGAGCTGTCTGGGGTCCCTTTTATGAGGGCACTAATCTCACTTATGAGGCCTCCACCCTCAAACCTAATCCCTTCTCCAAGGCCCCACATGCTAATACCATCACATTAAGGGTTAGAATTTTAACATATGAATTTGAGAGAGACATAAATATTCATTCTGTTGCAATTACCTTAGGCGCCCCTCTCATCTACCCACCCGTCCATCTCCCTCCTCTTCTCTGATACATCTTCTATGTCAGCCCTGTCTGAAAGCATTTTCTGCAATGATGAGAATGTTCTACCCCTGTGTGGTCCAATATAATAGCCACTGGCTGCATGTGGCTATTGAGCACTTGAAATGTGTCTCATGTGACAGAACTGAATTTTTAAGTTACATTTCATTTGAATAATTTAAACTTAACTCCATGTGGCAAACAACAATTGTGTTAGACAGCACAGGTTTAAGTTTTTACCTATGCCAGATTCCCCATTCTAATAGAATTCATAAACATTCCTCCAGTATTATACTGAACATCCTCTCCTTCCCCTCCCACTTTTTTTTTTGTTTTTTTTTTGTTTGTTTTGAGACAGAGTCTAGCTCTGTCGCCCAGGCTGGAGTGCAGTGGCTCAATCTCAGCTCACTGCAACCTCTGCCTCCCAGGTTCAAGAGATTCTCCTGCCTCAGCCTCCTGAGTAACTGGGATTACAGGCATGCACCACTACGCCCGGCTAATTTTTGTATTTTTAGTAGAGACAGGGTTTCACCATGTTGGTCAGGCTGGTCTTGAACTCCTGGCCTCGTGATCCGCCCATCTCAGCCTCCCAAAGTGCTGGGATTACAGGCATGAGCCACCATGCCCGGCCGCTCCTTCCCCTTGATTCTTTCCTGGCTAATCAGAAAAGATACAATTCTTCCTGACCCTATTGCTGAAATAGTCAGCTACAATGTCCATTACATTTATTACCGTTAAATTTGCATATATATGTACAACTGTTATATATCCATATAAACTAAAAATAGTTTTAAAAGCATTAGTTTAATTAAACTAATTAAACTATTAGTTTTTTCTAAAAAATAGAAAAAATATGCACATATGCTGCTGTCTCATGTAACATATCTTTTTTTGTTGTTGTTCTAGACAGAGTCTTGCTCTGTCGCCCAGGCTGGAATGCAGTGATGCAATCTCGGCTCACTGAAATCTCCACCTCCCAGGTTCAAGCATTTCTTATGCCTCAGCCTCCCGAGTAGCTGAGATTACAGGCATTTGCCACCACACGCGGCTAATTTTTTGTTTTTAGTAGAGACAGGGTTTCGCCATGTTGGCCAGGATGGTCTCAAACTCCTGGCCTCAACTGATCTGCCCACCTCAGCCTCCCAAAGTGCTAGGATTACAGGTGTGAGCCACTATGCCCAGACTCACATAATGTACTTAAAAATTCTTTAATTTATGAAGCTGGTTGATGTTGCTTGACTATACCTTTTAATTCTTCCCTCTTTTTTTTCTTAAAGAAATTTCCAATTTCTTTAAAATTTTCTGTTTAAAACTCTATACTCCTAGAAAACAGAGTAGAGTTACATAACTAATGCTTTATTTGGCAAAAACTACAAGGCCATAGTTAGTAAGCTAATATGTGTCAGTTCAGATGATTGTGGCACCACCTTTAAGGTATGAAAAGAGAAGAAGGGAAGAAATAATAACACTGAAAGAAATTAAGAGTTGAAGTCCAAGAGTCAGCATGGAGTGGGGTTAAGGAACTGTGGACTGTGGCTCTTGGGAGGCTGGAGTCAGTGGTAAGCATGTCTGTGCCACCAACCAGTCCAGGGCATTGGTCATATCACTGAATCTCTCAGAGACTCAGCTCTCTGCTTCACAGCATGCAGGTTTTCACTAGACACTCCAATTTAAGGTGTCTTCTAGATCAAAATGCTCTTTGGGTCAAACACAGTCTTAGGAATAACTAGGAAAGTTGAAACAAACTTTTGTCACACAGACTATTTCACATCATCCCACCTCCCACACCCCCTTCTCCCACCTAGCAATGTTTGTGACGAATACACCAACTTTCCTGAGGACAAGAGCAAAACAATATTTTAAGAAACAACAAAACTCAGTTCAGAGTGAGTCACTTGGCCTGACCATGGTGGCTAAACTGACCGCAAAAGTTTGTGAATAGTCTATATGGTGTCCTTCAAACATCTGCAGAAACCTTTTATTTCCAGTGCTTTGAACAGAAATAAACACAGTCATTAAGCCAAATTCTACATTCCACAAAACAGATGAAAAGTTAAAGCATAACGTGAAGTCCAAAACATTAGTGTGGGGTCCTCAGCTGAATACCTCTTGCCAGTATGCCCATGTGAGCAGTCAGTTAAACGCCTGGTGTCTGTTACATGAGCAGTGGGAAATCTTTGCATACAAAAATGTGTGAGTTGTACTAAAGTAAAATCAGTATTCTGGATCCCTTAGTGTGCACATAATTACCACTTAGGCTTCTAAGTGAAATGATTTGCTAATGGCAACTAAAATGTGACATGGCCCAGAGTGAAAAAATTGATTCATAACTTGGGAAAGTTTGACTAGATTGCCCTTAGGCAAGTGCCTAGATGGTTTTCCCATCTCTCCCTAAACCTTGCTTCTGTCCCAATGTACAAAATACAAATAGGGTTGTCGTGAAGATTAAATGGAACTAGGGCAGGTCTTCTGGACAGATACTATTACAGTGCTGCAAGCCCTTCCTTCAGAATCCTTGGCACCATTACAGTTCTACATTTATTTATATCATCATTTGACTACTGTCCCTCAGCTGACTGAACATTCCATAAGGACAGGATTTATGTCAACTTTTTCTCAACATTGCATCCCTGCCTCCTCACAGAGCCTGGCATATAAAAGGGAGTCCACAAAAATCTTTGACTGAAATGTGTAAGCCATTTGCAGTTACTGGTGTCAAATCCCTGGGTTTGGATCCTGTGTGCTTGGACGAGTAATGTTTCTGCCTCTGCCTTAGTTTCTGCTTTCTGTACAGGGGAGATAATAATGGCATCTACTTGATTGAATAGTTGACAGTTGTACAAATTTAGTGGGATAATACTTGCAAAGAGCTTGGAACAGGGTCTGGTACATGGTGAGGACTCAATACATGCTAATGAATTTTGATGATGGTGGTGGTGGCGGTGGACATGCAATAAGTTCTTGGTAAATAATAGCTCTTCTTCTAATTGTTATTCACAGTCATCATTGAACAAGTATTTGCCTTTTGATTATCAGTCATATGGTGGTCCTCAGTTACCTATAATATCACAGGACCACTGCTTTACCTTTCTATGCTATGCCAGGCACAGAGGACAGAGGCAGTGTCAAAGGAGTTATCCAAATGATGTTTACAATGGTACACAGGTCTCTAGGGTCCAAGGAAAAGTTACCAAGTATTTTCCCACCTCCCCACTTTTATCTCCCTCTTACTTCCCAGTCCCTTCCCCCCATGCTTGTGTGGTCTTCTGGCTCTTGACCAGTCCTCCCTGGGGATTTTCAAGTCCCCAGCTTGCAAATCAGCCTCCCCTAGAGGATCAGTCTCTACTCATCATAGTCAAAGGACGTAATCTGTTCTCATGTGGAAATAATTTATTCAGAGAAGGCAAATGATCAAAGCTTGTATTTCTGTATTCAGGAGAGGAAGAGAAAATAATAGAAAAGACTTGAGGCTAATTCTAGATCCTGCATTTACTAAGTCACCTCTGATAAATTACTTGGTGAATTATGTCTTAGAAAAACCATTGTTTTGGTAGGAATAATCAATGTGGGATCCGTGTCCCGGGTTTGTAAGAATTAAATGAGTTAACTGCATAGACGTTCTAGTTCCGATTAGATAAGTGAGTTTCTAAACAGTGAAAAGTAGAAATTTTGCCACACCCTGCCCTCACAATTCTAGCATTTCCAGGTTTCCAAATCTGGGAAATGTAGCCAAGGGCTTTTCCTTTCTCTAGGGACTCCCTTTACAAGTGGTGGAGCTACTTTCTGCCCAAGAACAAAGGAGGGAGGACACACACACACATTTTTTTCTCTGCCTTCTGACACTTTGCTATTGCAAATCTAATTTGGGAATTAAATTTTAATAATTCTAAAATCCCATTTCAGTACTTTCCATAAACTATTATTTAATGGAATAAGGCTATCAAATCTTATCCTTAACCCTTCTCCCATTTTTTAAAATTTCATGATACCAGATTTGAATTTTATAGCATTTTCAAGAATCACTTGGGATTAATTTGGGATTCAGTTTCACTTGAGAACTAGCTGTTGTAAAGTTAAATTATTTTTAATAAGCAAAATTACTTTCATCCATTTTATTTTTTTAATAGTTAAGGACCATTTACTTTGATATTCATAGTCCTCTAAAGTATAACATAAGCATTACTGTTTCTTGTTTAAACACAATCTAACAAGATCAATAGCTAACCTGTAAAAAAAAATGGGGAAAGGAGTTAGCCCTACATTTAAAGAGGCAGTATCCCAAAGAATATGGTTTTTAAAATGAAATCAGTAACAGAGCTCTTCAATGTAAAAGTATAATAAATACCAATAAACATATGCATAATTGGATCTACTTTATTTTTATGGGTAAAATGTATAAATGCATTGCTAACCTATAGATAGATGATTTGGAGAAATAATGAAGTGCTCAGAGCGTTTCATACACTTTCTAGAGTAATTCCAGTTCTAAAGAAAAATTTCCAGGCAAATTCTCAAGTTCAGATCATAATGTGCCTTTTATCCTATTATGGGCCATTTCTTTTTTTTTTTTTTTTTTGAGACGGAGTCTCGCTCTGTCGCCCAGGCTGGATTGCAGTGGCCGGATCTCAGCTCACAGCAAGCTCCGCCTCCCGGGTTTTACGCCATTCTCCTGCCTCAGCCTCCCGAGTAGCTGGGACTACAGGCGCCCGCCACCACGCCCGGCTAGTTTTTTGTATTTTTAGTAGAGACGGGGTTTCACCGTGTTAGCCAGGATGGTCTCAATCTCCTGACCTCGTGATCCACCCGTCTCGGCCTCCCAAAGTGCTGGGATTACAGGCTTGAGCCACCGCGCCCGGCCGGGCCATTTCTTTCCTGAGCATTTAAAGGACAATATCTGAGATGTGCTTGATTAATCCATAGGGATTTAAGGCCTTTTGAAAAAGGTACTCAAAGACCTAAGCAAATATACATTCTGAATTTTATAAATACTGTATTATTTACTTATTTGTCTTAGCAAAATTGCATATCTTACTAACAACTGCAACTACATGTAACATTTAATTTAAAAAACAAGTAGGGAAGAAAAATGAGGTTTAGTTAAAATTGAAAATTCATTTCTTTTCTCTGTAATACTGACTTCTGTGAGGATTTTGAACAATGAGGTCAATAAAAGTATTTAAGCCACGGGGAATGATTGGACAGTCTTGCCATCCTGAATGACTGGACAGTCTCGCCATCATGCATACAGTGTCCTTCATATTAAAATTCTTCCTCAAGCCCTTTCTTCTCCCCTTCCTTCCTTTTCAGACTGAGCACCTGATCAGAGAAAACCTGCTTGGCTGTGTAGCTCTGAGAGTTTGGTTTCCCAGAGGACAGACTCTGGCCTCTCAACCTAGAACTTTCCATCTGTGTGACCTTGGTCTAGTGGCTTAACCTTCAGAACCTCAGTCTACTCATCTGCAACTGAGTACCCGTGTCGCATGTTAGTGTTGGCATTATATTGAATATTGGGGATTTTGCTAACGGGAGAATGAATTCTATCAAAACCTCCAATTGCAGTTAACTTATGCTTTGATATAATGTTGCTCTAGGTCAAAAATAAAATAGACCTTGGGACATGTATTAATGGATAGAGTCAGAAATACAGATTCCAAATTCTACAGTAGCAACTGAGAAGGAACAGAAGGCCGGGCATGTCTCCAGGCCAGGGCCTTTGAATCCCTACACCTAATGTAGGCCCAGGCACGTGGTAAGCACTAGATATATGTGCTTTTGAAGGGTCTTTTGATGGATTTGTTAATGATAAGTTGCCCTGACTAGAATGAAGCTGGTAAAACTAGAAGGCAATAGAGATTTATGGATTAGGAGCAAAAGGTGGGAATCTAGCATGCTGGGTTCAAATTCCAGCTTTAAAGTGACTTTGGGCAATGTTATTTCTCAGATTCTGGGTTTGAATCTGATCATTCTTCTCCCTATTTGTCCCCCATCCCATATACTCTCTTAAAACAGTAACAACCACCACCACCGCCACCATCTTTAATGGCTTTTCACTGCCTTCAGGACAAAGTTCCAGTGTGGCCCACAGCATCTGGTCCCTGCCTATCTCACCAGTCTTCTCTTGCTAGTTCTCTTAGCTTAAGCAATAGTGGCCCTTTATTTTCAGTCCTTCAGAAGTGCTACCTGACTCTTTCTTGCTCCTGGGCCATCTTGTCCAATAGCATCTTGTCTCATCTGCCTGGAATGATTTTCACCTCCAGCACCAGTAACGCCTCCCTGTTTGCCGGAATAACTCTTAATGCCCAGGCTTAAACATCTTTTTTATCTGTGAGGTTTTTCTTCCCATCCCTGTCTAGGTTAGGGCCCCTGGTATATGCTCCTCAGTTTCCCTCTTTCTTGACACTCACCGCATTGGGATGTCTGTTCCCCCATTAGACTCCATGAGATATTCGTGTGTTTGTAGAGGGCTGGGGTGGGGAGGGGTAAGGGGCAGGAGGTCTACTTTTTTCAGTACTGTATTCCCAGAGTATAGTCCTGTGGCTGTTCATAAAACTCACTGAATGGATGAGTGAAGGATTTAATATCAAGAGACCAACATCAGTCTACCTCATAGACTGGTGAAGGGTAATGGAGATCAGCACAATTCTTGGCACATAGTTAGTGTCTCAGTCAATGGTGGCTATTATTAATAATACAAATGCTTAATTGATGGATTTGTTTCATTTCTACATTCTTTGGTGGACACTTTTCCAAAAACTAGAGTTAAAGGAAGATATGCAAGCTGCCATTTTGCATCCATTTGTCTGAAAACTATTTGAGAGTTTTAAAGCAGAACGAGTTGAAACAATGTGCCAGACCTAAAATTGGAGCCAACACAGAAAATGGCTTTGATGTAATGGATCTAGTGTAATTGTGTGTTTGCAAGGGCCTCGGGTCTGGCTACGCTCCAGGTGCAAGCATCCCTAACCCAGTCTATCAATCAGATGTTACCAGTTTGGAGGTTTTTGTTTTTTTTTAAACTCAAATATGAGCGGTGCCTATAGGAATCTACATGTTAGCACTTGGAAAATGACTACAGTATCACATAAAAACACAATTTGCAAAAGATAATTATGGAATCCACATGAAAGTCTTACATCTAAGGCTTCTAAATGAAAGGTGAATACTATAACTGCAGCTAGAATTCTAAGGTAGGATTTTCATAATGAGGACCATGTTATGTACAGCTTGGTGTAACAGACTTGTATCTTCTTTTATTTAAACATTGTGTGAGACTTCTTTTATTTTCAACTGACCAGGTGTCTTAAGTTACAAACTTTGCTGAAAATTTAACATAGGGAGGATAGTTTGTCATGATTCTTAGCACTGGAAGAAACTGAGTTAAAAGAATGAGGCCATAATGTTGCTATGTCATGGGTCAGAGTCAATGTTTTAAAATTGACTTTTAATTGACACCTGCGTGACAAGAGTGAAACTCCATCTCAAAAAAAAAAAAAAAAGAAAGAAAAGAAAAGAAAAGAAAGAAAGAAAGAAAAAGATGAGCAAAGAAAAAAAGAGAACCAAAAGCTTTTACCAGAACCCCAGGCAAATATCTACTTACGTCTCAGTGGCTGGGAAAGTGGGGAAAAAGGGAAGGGATACTGGATAAGTAACCAACAGTGATGCTACACTCGGCTTAGTTGCTTCATATTATCCGAGTTGCAGATGGGAAACGGAAGGGGATTGACTGATCTGGGTCATCAGTCGTGCTCTCTTGGTGGGGAGTGGATGAAGAAGAGAAGATGTGACAGGCCACTTCTGGCAGCTTCCACGTCTGTAATAGCTTAACTAGCAAGGGAACTCACTGACAATATTTTGCTATTGACTTATATTTTTAAAATTATGTTATTTAGAATAAAGTAGATAGCCATGTGAGCTGACCTAGATGCTTTCCTCCATGAGAAAAAAAATGAGCAACCATATGTCATGGTTCATATGTGACTCTGAATGACTGTGTGTCCCTATATTTTAGAAATCTCTGGGCCTTCCTGATGTCCAGGTTGACACGCAGCCTGTTTTGCCAAGTTGGAAAGAGATCTGAAAATCCCATTCCATTTTATTTGAAGAAACTACCACAGCATTTCTTCTTCTAACCCTAATGGGAAGCACATGGAGATCACTGAATGTTGGGAGCCCTTCTATGCCCAAATTATGTTTTTTAAGCAAAGGGCTATGATAAAGCGACCTCTAAACATGACCCTGGCAAAAGTCAACAGCCTTGCTTGTTCTGGCTATGTTCCTGATGTAATCCGGGGTTCTGGGAAGATTTACTTTAATTACAACCCCTTTTACTCTGTTCCTCATGGTCTCTTACATAACATGTATTACAGTTACTAAAACTGAAATTTTCATCTTTGAGCTAATTAAATGGATGTAATTTGTACTCGACTTCTTTCTTTTTAGAAGAGCTGGTTAAGTCAGTATGCTGTACTGTTTTTCTAAAGCACACATAACTTAAAATCTCTTTATTTCTTTAATTTTTGTATTGAAGTAAAACTTTAGCTTTTGTACTCTATTACAAAGATAATAAAAAGACTTATGGCATCATCCAATTTTTCTTTAGCCATCATACAATATCCTATGAAGAATATTTCTTTGGAAAGCATTTTCTTCCTTTTTAAAAAATAAATTTTACTGTGTATGTTTGAGGCTTACAACACGATGTGAGGAGATGCATGTATTAATAGACAGTAAAACGGTTACTATAATTAAGCAAATTCACATATCTATCCTCCCACATAGTCACTTTTGTGTGTGTGTGTGACAAAAGCTGCTGAACTCTACTTATTTAACAAAAATTCCTAATGCAATACAATTTTGTTACCTATAGTCCCTATTTTTCACATGAGATCTCTGGGTGTGTTCATCATACTTATCTGCTACTTTTTATCCTTTGACCTACATCTCCCTATTTTCTCCCCACTGACCCATAACCACTGTTTTATTCTCCTTGTCTATTTGATTTTTTGTTTTAAGATTACACATATAAGTTAGGTCATGCACTATTTTTTTCTGTGTCTGGCTTACTCACTTAGCATAGTGTCCAGGTCCATTTATGTTGTGGCAAGCATTAGGATCTCCTTCTTTTTTAAAGCTAAATAATATTCCAGCGTGTGTGTGTGTGTGTGTGTGTGTGTGTGTATGGATCTATGCCACATTTCTTTATCCATTCATTTGTTGACACTTAGGTTGTTTCCATGTCTTGGCTATGGAACAGTACCACAGTGAACACGAGAGCACAGATATCTTTATGAGTGGGTGATTTCATCTTTATGTGTATACCCAGAAGAGGGATTGCTGGGTCATATGGTAGTTCCATTTTTTAATTTCTTTAGGAGCCTCCATACTGTTTTCTCTAATGGCTGTATCAATCTAAATTGCCACCAACATTGTACAAGGGTTCTCTTTTCTCTACCACCTCACCAATATTTGTTATTTCTTGACTTTTCAATAATAGTCCTATTATCAAAATGGTGTGATATGGTATCTAATGAGAATGAGATGGTGTCTCACAGTGGCTTTAATTTGCATTTCCGTGGTTGTATTAATCCATTTTCATGCTGCTGATAAAGACATACTCGAGACTGGGTAATTCATTTAAAAAAAAAAAAAAAAAAAAGAGGTTTAATGGACTCACAGTTCCACGTGGCTGGGGAGGCCTCACATGGCGGAAGGCAAAAGGTACACCTTCCATGGCAGCAGGCAAGAGAGAATGAGAGCCAAGCGAAAAGGGAAACCCCTTATAAAACCGTCAGATCTCATGAGACTTATTCACTACCATGAGAACAGTATGGGGGAAACTACCCTCATGATTCAATTATCTCCCACTGGGTCCCTCCCACAACACATAGGAATTACAGGAGTTATAATTCAAGGTGAGATTTGAGTGGGGGCACAGCCAAACCATATCAATGATGTTTAGTGATGCTGAATACCTTTTTCCTATACCTGTTGATCGTTTTTATGTCTTCTCTGGAGCAATGTCTGTTCAGGTTCTTTACTCCTTTTTAAATCAGGTTATTTATTTTTCTGGTATTGAGTTATAATTGTTCTTTATAAATTTGGGGTATTAACCCCTTATCACATATGTGCTTTACAAGTACTTTTCCCCAGTCTGTAGGTTGCCTTTTCTTTTAGTTGACTGTTTCCTTTGCAGTGCAGAAGCTTTTTAGTTTGATGTTGTCTCATTTATTTATTTTTGCTTTTGTAGCCTGAACTTTTGGTGTGGGTGTTTTCTTAATATACTAATAAGTTCTCATGAGAATTGGTTCATTTCCAAAAAGCCTTGCATGGTGCTTACATATGAAAGTGAAAATCTACATTAATTAACATAAAGCATATGATTAATAGTAGAAACACTCCATTCTCCATGTATCATGAAAATATTAGCCTATGTTAGAATGTCAGATCAAAAAAATGTTTTAAGTTGTACCAAATTACTGATCATGAAATTTATAAATCATAATTTTGGACTTCAGTTCAACAGCAGTTCCATGTAACAAGCAAGCATCAACTGAACATGTTAACATGTTATGTATGTGCAAGGCACTCTGCTCAGAGTATAGAGAGGAATTAGCATACTGCAGTGCCTGTTCTCAAAGGACTCTTATTCCATCAAGAGGAAACAGACAAATCAACAAATAATTACAATGCAATGCGATCAAACACAATGATAAAAAGTTACACAGAAACCGGATTTAACTCTGTTGGAGGATGGTGAAGAGAGGGTGTCAGAGAGGGTTCAGAAGGAAGGCAATGCCTGATGAATAGCTTCTTGATTGAAGGGTGCTGAGGAAGTGGCAGCAGGGCATTCCCTGGGCAGAAGGAAACCAAATAAGGGTTGTGATAAAAGTGCAGATTAGCAGTGATGAGAACTGAAACTAAGACAGTGCCAGTGAAATGCTGGCAGGGGATGAATCTGCAGTACTTTGGAAGTAACACTGAAAACCTGGCAATTTGATTTCATATTGTCCAAAAAAGTTACTAAAAATGAAACTTACTGGTGGTTCATGGAGATAATTTTGCTGGTCTTTTCTTTTTAATAGATCACTCGATTTGAAGCAAAGTTTTAACAAACACTATATATGCATAATTTATTTTAATTTGAATATTTTATTTATATATATGCATATAAATTCCCAAGGCTGTTTGCATAAGTAGCATATTTCTAAGGTATTTGTTCTTGCATAGCAACAGACTGAAGGCAAAATAAGAAAAGGATGTAAGTATTTAGTGAACATGAAGAAAAAACCAAATTGAGTCTCACTGATCCTTCCATCTCCTTTCTGCCTGATTGAAGGAGTTACTTGGTCACCTACCTCTGCATATTAGTAGAAAAGTGTTCCCAATCCTGTCTAATAAGTTGCCAAGCAACAAGCTGCCTGATGTATTCATTCTATCAATATGTTCTGAGATGCTTGGAACCGGCAATAGAGAAATCAAGAAGAGGCTGTAGCCAGGCATGGTGTCACGTGCTACTTGGGAGGCGGAGGAGCAGGGATCACTTGAGCGCAGGAGTTCGAGGCTGCAATGACCTATGATCATGAGACTGCACTTCAGCCTGGGCAACAGAGAGGACCCCATCTCTAAAAAAAAAAAAAAAAAAAAAAAAAAAAAAAAAAGGTTGGGGGGGGGGAAGAAATAGTCATTTGTCCAGTGTAATAAGCACATTCTTAGAAGTGAGGCTTGCAAGAATGCAGAGAAGTGAGCTAACTCTGCCTCGTGGCAAAAGAAACGCTTCACAAAAGAAGTGATAATGCAGCTTTGAAGGTTTTAAGAATGGGGAAAAGGAGGAACGTGTGATGGCATTCAAATATAGGATATTGTGTGAGATTACATTATTGTTTCCAATGATTTGTTCCATCTCCCTATGACAGGGTTATATTTCCCTGCCCCATTTAAGGTCAGTTTTGGCCATGTGACTTGCTTAGGCCAATAAAATGTGAACAGACGTGATTTGTGTCATTTACGAGCAAAATTCATCCCAACATTCCAATATTACTCTTCTCCCTCTGACATGTGAGAAAACCATTTCCAGAAAGGACCTGCTCATTCCATTTCAGTCCCAGAAAAAAAGAAGACTCTTGGAATAAAGCTGAGGCCAACCTGCAGCCAATGTGTAATATACATGCAAGAAATAGACCTTGCTGTTGAAAACCTCCAAGACATGGGATGCTGGTTACAGCAGCATACCTTAGGAAAGCTGATTAACACAGAAATAGTCACTGAAAAGGCACAGGACTATGAAAGGGCATGGAGTGGTTGAGGAATGGTGAGAAGTTCAGATTGGCTGAGAGTGTAGACTCTGCATTTAGGGAGAGACAGCCAGATATACTCCAGAAAGGTAGCCTGGGAACAGATTTTCAAAGGATCTTTAAGGTCCTGCTAGGAAAGTTGAGTTTCAGTCTTTAAATGGTAGAAAGCCAGCAGAAGCTAAGGAGTGACCTGGTAAGATTTTTTTTTCTCAGAAAGATGATTCTGATAGGAGGGGAATGACGCTAGTACCAGGGAAATCAGCTAAAGCATCTTTATAATCCTAACCACCACTATTTATTATGCACGTACCATGTGTGAGGCATTTTGAGTCTATTTGCCAAAGTAATACTCACAACCGCCCCCTGTGGTAGATATTGTAATGATCCTTTTTTTATAGATGAGGAAACTGAGGCACAGAGAGGTGGAATAACTTGGCTAAGTCACTCCAAAAGACATTGTAGCGTTCGAGTTCCATCCCAAGCAGTCTGGGTGCCAGAATCCATACTCTTCACCACTATATCCCACTCTCAGAAGCCTAGAAAGTGGTAATAAGCATCTGAAGCACATGGAGCTAGAGAAGAAGGTCTCGAGTCTCATATTTATGGGGCTGCAGAGGCTGAAGGTGGGCATGAGGTGAAGCTTAGGGGCGACAGAGATGGAGGAGCTACAGATAATGCCTCATTCTTTACTGAAGACGCTCAATCAGCGCTAAAGCAATGACTTGGAACATGGAAACAGAAGAGCAGGTTTAGGAAAGGAAAATGACGAGTTTTGCTTGGGATGCATCAATTTTGAGGCAGATGTGAGGCACCAGGTGGAGACAGCAGTTAGAATACGGGGTGGAGACAGATCCAGGTGGGGCAGAAGGCCAGATAGTAGATTAATTCACCCTGGCAGATGTAGAAAGTGACTTGAAAAGAGTGTCAAGGGAAGAATTTGGAGGAACCCCATGATTTAAGGGGTAGATCTAGGAGGAAGAGCCAGAGAAACTTTGACTGGGAGGCAGTGATAAAGGAAAGGAAGGTGGCAGGCAGAGAAGAGAGGATGGGTTTTCAAAATACTGATCGCCACAATGACTTAAAACTGGAGGAATTAGGAGGCAACCACAGCCACCTCTGTTTGTGGCACACTCCAGCCATAGTGACTTTGAGAAACAAGAACCTCCACTTCCACAGCAGCATAAATCACATCGTACCTTATAAGTGTCCCAGTGGAGGAGGTGCGAGGATGCATTTGGGTGGAGGTGGAGAAAAAGTAGAAAATGAGCTTCCCTGATGATGACTCTCATGGATGTAAGTATTCTTATACTAACTTATAACTGCAGAACTTATTCATGAACTTCTAAAATGACAGATTCCCATAAATGGGGAAAAAAAGTGCATTGCTTCAATTTACAGGAATTGCCTAATTCCAATCATAGTAATGAGAAGGATTTAAAATTAAAATCCTTTCTGGAACACTTCTTTTACCTGGAAGAGCTAGCTTATTAGAGTCACCTCTTATGTGTTCTCCATTAACACTATTACATTTCAACAGCCTGTAACTAGTTCAAAGAATATTAAGATATTTGCATAGAATTCCCCAGGTTTTTGGATGACCTAGTAGAATATTACATTTTTAAAAACATACGAATAGCTCAAAGCTACAGAGTTTATTATGCAACATTCTATTAGGAAAAGCTCAAATGAAAGTTTTATAGTAGAAGAAAGTATTACAGTATTTTGTCTATAACATAAATGACTTTCTTGGTGAGTATACCTCAAATTATTGAGGTATATTGAGACGGTGTTTGGAAAATGTTTCATGGAAACAAACCTTGGAAACTTGGGGTTAAACAATCTAGATTTTATTTTTCTATTGCAGGACTTCTGAGAACCTTCAGTGTGCTGGTTTACATTGCATAGCTCTAGAGATGGGTATTATGTAGGAGTTCCTACATTTATCTGACCATACATAGATTCCTCTCTTTTTTTTTTTTTCCAAAAAACATTTGACCTACTTTATGAAATGTCCTATATAGCAGATTATATTTCTGTTCAAAATGTTGGTTGCTCCTCCCTGTGGTATCCTTCTTCTGTAGAAATGTTATCCTTCTCTACTTCACTGACCCCAGCTGTGGCCACGTGACCTGTTTTGGCTAAAGTAACATGACTGTGGGTAAGGTGTGTTGCTTCTATCAGACACTCAAAGAGCCAGGTGTAGTTCATCTTTTCTTTTTTATCCTTTGCCACAAGACCAGCTATGTCCCAAAGTTTGTTCTGACATCTTAGAGTTCTGGAGAGTCCTTGAATGGAAATGGAAATGCATAAAAAATAAGTCTTTGAAATTGTAAGCCATTAATATTTTGCATCATTTGTTACCAGCTAACTGAGCCTAAGCTGACTAATGCCTTCTACTTCAAAGTATTTCTAAATTATCTGAACCTTTACCACTTTTCACAGGTGTACTCATTCTGTATTGATTGTCTAAATGAGGAAGTGTTCTTGGAATTATTCTTTAGGTTAGGACAGTACACTTGAAGGTGAACTAAAAATACATATATATGAAACACGTCTTAAAGAAATGGTGTCTAGGCCGGGCGCAGTGGCTCACGCCTGTAATCCCAGCACTTTGGGAGTCTGAGGCAGGCGGATCACCAGAGGTCAGGAGTTTGAGACCAGCCTGACCAACATGGTGAAACCCCGTCTCTACTAAAAATACAAAAAGAAAGTTAGCTGGGTGTGGTGGTGCGCACTTGTAATCTCAGCTACTCAGGAGACTGAGGCATGAGAATCACTTGAACCCGGGAGGCAGAGGTTGTAGTGAGCACACCACTACACTACACACTATAGCCTGAGTGACAGAGTGAGCTCTGTAAAAAAAAAAAAAAAAAAAAACAGAAAAAGAAATGGTGTCTAGTAGTTACCTGGAATGAGTATTCTTGGCCGGGTGCAGTGGCTCACACCTGTAATCTCAGCACTTTCAGAGGCCAAGGCAGGTGGATCACCTGAGGTTGGGAGTTCGAGACCAGCCTGACCAACATGGAGAAACCCCTTCTCTACTAAAAATACAAAATTAGCTGGGCATGGTGGTGCATACCTGTAATCTCAGCTACTCTGGCGGCTGAGGCGGGGGGATCACTTGAACCCAGGAGGCAGACGTTGCCGTGAGCCAAGATCGCACCATTGCACTCCAGCCTGGGCAACAAGAGCAAAACTCTGTCTCAAAAAAAAAAAAAAAAGGAAAAGAAAAGAATATTCACAAGCTCAATTCTCAGAAATTCTGATTTAATGGGCCTTGGATGGGTTCTAGGAATCTGAATTTTAAACCAGCTATTACTAATGCAGGTGATCTGTTAACCACACCTTGGAAAATGCCACTCTAAAGCCACCATTCGATTAACAGTCATGTGATAACATGCATTTAAATAAACATCATTTCAATTTAAGAAGGCACCATGGAGGGTCTTCCTTTGAATTCCTGGAAGCATGTATGAAATCAGTTTTATTGCATTTGAGTTTATATTCATTATATTTTAGTGCAAAATATTTTATGCACAAATGATACTTTCATGCTTAAATACCTATCTTGTTCAAAAAGCCTGATTCTAAATGACCAAAATTTTTTTTTTATTTTCAAAAAATAAAACCAAAACCAATCTGTTTTAAAAAGATTAAGTTCTGGCCGGCCGCGGTGGCTCACGCCTGTAATTCCAGCACTTTGGAAGGCCGAGACGGGTGGATCACGAAGTCAGGAGATCGAGACCATCCTGGCTAACACGGTGAAACCCCGTCCTTACTAAAAATGCAAAAAATTAGTCGGGTGTGGCGGCGCCTGTAGTCCCAGCTACTCGGGAGGCTGAGGCAGGAGAATGGCCTGAACCCGGGAGGCAGAGCTTGCAGTGAGCCGAGATCGCGCCAGCGCACTCCAGCCTGGGTGACTGCGCAAGACTCCATCTCAAAAAACAAACAAACAAACAAACAAACAAAAAGATTAATTTCTGTTACCAATGAAGATCAGGCGCTATTTCAGTTGCAAGTGACAGAAACTTAATTCAAACTGTCTTAAGCAAAACAAACATTGGTTACAAAGCTAAAACGTCCATGGTTTTCGAGAGGATGAAGTTCTTGGTTGACGGGGTAGGACATGTCAGAACTGGAGATAAGACCTTTGGGAAGGTGTCTGGGAGGTAGGGATGCTATCAGTCAGCAGGCAGGAAGAGGAGGGTGTGCAGGTTCTTGTGGGAGGAAGACTAGGCAGGCACCTGGACAGTGTGGGAACAGGTGAAGGGGTAGTCTAGGCAGATGACTGGCACTGGGGAGATTTGGCCAGGTGTGATAAGTGGAAGACCTGACAGCTGGGTAGGGAATAACCAGAAAGGTAAGGAGTAGGTGGGTAGGCAGAACGAGAGGTGTCAGTCAGCTGAAATGAGGGCTCCACTTACAATTAGATCTAGATATGCAAAACGTAGCTTCAAATATCTGTTTCTTTCCATCAATCAGCACTGCTTCCTCCTCCATAGTTAGCTTCATACTCAGACGTTAAGTCAGAATGAGAAGAAAGGAGAGGGAGGAGAATGAGTTGGCTGGATACCATGACCAGATGCTTAGAAACCAAATCATAAAAATCTTTTCAACTAGTGTCTTTGAATGCCTTGAGCTTTTCATGAAATTCTTATAACTTTCAGTATCTGTTTATGTCATCAGTGTCAGTTCAAATCGATTCCACTGACAGCTTGATCAATGATTTCCAATTTTATCTCAGACAAACGCAGTATGGTTCAATCAATGGTTTTGCTTATGTGAGCACTTTAGGATTGTGTCTATAGATCTATTTCTACTTTAGTTTCAGACTGTTGCTTGACTAATTTCACAACTTTGTGCTTTGAATATGTCTGAACATTGCCCTGAATCCCTCCCCGTAACAGGCATGAAGAAAACCTGAGATAGAAATAATATGCACTTGAGGCCGGGCGCAGTGGCTCAAGCCTGTAATCCCAGCACTTTGGGAGGCCGAGATGGGTGGATCACGAGGTCAGAAGATCGAGACCAGCCTGGCTAACACGGTGAAACCCCGTCTCTACAAAAAAATACAAAAACAAAAACCAGCCGGGTGAGGTGGCGGGCGCCTGTAGTCCCAGCTACTCGGGAGGCTGAGGCAGGAGAATGGCGTGAACCTGGGAGGCGGAGCTTGAAGTGAGCTGAGATCCGGCCACTGCACTCCAGCCTGGGCGACAGAGTGAGACTCCATCTCAAAAAAAAAAAAAAAGAAAGAAATAATACGCACTTGATTACTTGATCCTTTCTTATCACAGGCAACTAACTACTGTAACCAGATGATTCCCTGCTGACAGTATTGTGATACCTGCCAAAGAAACTGTCTAATGTCACGTTAGCACCTTAAAAATGACAACAAGCCAGGCCTCCAAGCCTTCTTTCACTCTTGGCGTTTGTAGTTGCTTGCTTATCGGATGGTATCTTGTTTCTATGACTCCAAGTGCTGGCTCGCATTATAGTCAACTGGAACCAAGAAAATGCCAGCAAGTCTGTCATGGAAAGCTAGGCCTATAATGCACAGGACAACCCTCTTTAACCAAAAATTATCTGGCTCTGGATGTCAAGAGTGCCAAGGTTGAGCAAGGTTGTGCCTGTTTTAGATGATCATAGGAACTCTGGCTCTTACCTGTGAGAAATTGAAAGGCATGATCAGGTTTTAAGCAAAAGGAATAATCATCCAAGTTACATTTTTAAACAGGATTGTTCTGGATATGATGTTGACCACAGATGGCAGTGGAGCAAGGAGGAAGCAGAGAGAACTGTTAGCAGATTATTGCAATAACAGACAAGAGATGATAGTGACTTAGACCAGCAGGGTGGTTTTTGATGTTCACGACTTTAAATTTGGTTCTTTTATCCCTACCATAGAGATGAGGAAACAGAGGCTGAGGGAGGAATGTAACCAGGCCACATGGCTGATTAAACCACGGCATCAGTATGTGGGCCCAGGAGTGTGACTTCAAAGCTATGCTCTTTCCACAGGTTATGATGCCCTTGCCCCATCACCTTCCTCTGTATCTCTTTCTCAAACAAAATGCAAAACCAGTGACACAGGAGTAAATCTTAAAAAAAGCAACCTTCACAAAGTTCCTTTCCAGGCCTACTATTCCAAGTATCTGAGTTAAACCGACTTGAGCCTGGGTCACCTCAGTTACCCAAATCTGTCTCTTTAAATTTCCCCCTAAGGACAGGATTGGTCCCAGAACTCAGAGCAGGGATGAGTCTATAGGTGGGGGGCCTCTGGGTCCTACAGAGGATGGAGAAGAGATACGAGAGGTGGGAAACCAGTCCAGCACGTTTTCTGGATTAGCAGACTGTGTCATGTATGTTTGTTAATCTGTGCCCCAAACCACAGCTGCCCATGAACTCAGCACAGCCATTAGTGGATTTCTGACAGTCTATGGCAGGCAGCCTTGTGTTCTTCACATTTGTCACAAGTTAGACTTTAAACAATTCAGAGTGGTCTCTTTCCATGTATAGGAAGCTCTCTCTGGGCAAATAGTGGGTAACCAGCACATCAGACAATGGCATCAGGTTGCAAACTTGTCTCTGTAAATTGAAGTAATCAGAAACAAACAGACACAAAGTTGTTTTATAAAACCTCTTAAAGTATAATATACATAAATATAAGTGCACGTATCATAAATGTATATATTGATGAATTTTTATAAGCTAAACACCAAGAAACAGAACATTGTCAGTACCCTGGGGCCCCCACCATACCCTTCCAATCACTACTCTTTCAAGAGTAGCCACCATTCCTGACTTTTAATACTGTAACTTGGTTTTGCCAGTTTTTGAACTTTTTCTAAGTGGAATCACATAAAATGTTCTTGACTTATTTCCTCCAACATCACATTTTGTGAGATTCATCTGTGTTGTGTAAAGTTTAGAGCATTTATTCTGTTATATAATATGACATATGAATACAAAACAGTTGATCTGTTTTACTTGGAGGGACATGTGGATAGTTTCCAGTTTGGAGTTATTATGAATAGTGTGCTGTGACAATTTCAGTACATGCCTTTTGGTGAAAACACGCACAAGTTCCTGTTGAGTATGTATGTAGGTGTGGAATTGCAGGGTTGCAGGAGAAAAAAGATGTCTTGATAGGATGAAATATAACATCTTCTAGCTAGAGAGGTAAAACAATGTGTATAGATGTTACAGGGAAGGTTTGGATAGGCTCAAGAATGAAAGCAAAAGTCCAGAGCTTAGGAAAAGACTGTGACCATCAGGATGCAAAGTAGAGCATAGTCTAAGCTAAGGAAAATGATGGTGAGCGTAGATAGCTAGGTAACTTGCAGAAACCAAGTGGCAGCAGTGTTGGGTAGTAAAGGGCTCTGGTTGAAAGATCTGAGTTTGAACTTGCTCTGAGTGTGACTGTGTAACTGGGGTGTGTCACTTGACAGCTCAAAGCCTTGACTTTCCCTTACAGAAAATTGTTAAGAAGATTAAATTCATACATTCAACAATGATTAACTACCTATCCGTGTGCTGAAGACTGGGGATCCAGCAGTAAACAAAAAAGTGTCCTTATCCTCATTGACTTTACTGGGAAGGAATATCCATGGTAAACAATGGCCATTTAATGACAATTATGAAAATTGCAATAACAGAATCTAACCAGTCTGGAGGGTCTGGGAGGAGTCTCTGAGGCAAGTAGACAAGAGCCAGGCCAAGAATTGGGGTGAGAAATTTCAGGCAGATGAAATAGCATGAGGGAAGTCTATAGAGGGAAGGAGCCTGGCATGTGTAAGAAAAACAGACAGTGAGTGTGGCTGATATGAGTAAGCAGAGAGGAGAGCAAGGGAAAGACCAGATGCAGTGTCAGGCCAGGCTTTTAAGTAGTGGGCTTACCTTGATTGCTTTTTTTTGTCTTGTTTTGTTTTGTTTTTTTGAGATGGAGTCTCACTCTGTTGCCCAGGCTGGAAAGCAGTGGTGCCATCTCGGCTCACTGCAACCTCTACCTCCCAGGTTCAAGCAATTCTCCTGCCTCAGCCTCCCAAGTAGGTTAGGACTATAGGCATATGCTACCACGCTCGACTAATTTTTGTATTTTTAGTAGAGATGGGGTTTCACCATGTTGGCCAGGCTGGTCTCGAGTAATCAGCCAGCCTCAGCCTCAAGTGATCTATCCCCCTCAGGCTCCCAAAGTGCTGGGATTACAGGCATGAGCCACTGCGCCCAGCCCCTTGATTGCTTTTTAAGCATTTTAAACTGAAGGCAAAAAGAGGGTTGGGAAATAGGCTGGGAGTGGTGACAAAATCAGGAAAGTGCAAAAATATATGCTGATTTGTGAATTTGCATTTCAGTATTCATCCATTCATTCATTTATATTTATGGGATGAGGGACTACCAAGTGAATCTGATCACGTCTGAAATTATTTGGGTGTCAATAACTACTGAATAGGATGAATGCATAAACAGTAACTTACAAGGTCAACACACCGGCAAAAGATATTCTGTTTAAAATTATTTAATTTCATTTGTTCTGATATTAAGTTAGTTCTTTCAGTAGATTTTCATTCTAGGGATAGTCACTGATATTTGTTGAATGCTTACCATGCATCAACTTCTGTTCTAATATGGTAATACGTAACAGGCGTGTTTTCGCATTCACACCTCACCACAACAACGCAGACAGGTAGGATTCATCATTATCCCCCACTTTACTGATGGTGAAGTAGACACTGAAAGGCACATTGGCCTACTGGCCTGAGATCACCTAGTTAGTAAGCGGAGAGTCAAGATTCACACTCAAGCAGTCTGATTTCAACTCAAAAGCTCTTAATGGCTACTTCTAACTTCCAGAAAGAAGTCACAGATAAGCAATACAAACATCTGGTGGGTTTAATTGTTGCATTTCTCATTTTAAATTAGTAAATTGGCATTGTGCATTACACATTAAGCTCTGTGAGCTCATTACTGTGATTTGATTCTCTAGGGTTTTGCTCCCTTTTAGTGAACTAATAAGGCTGAATTTCCAAACCTGAAATCCAGCTGTGGATCAATGGCTAGAACACAGGAGAGTGACAGGACCAAAGACGGGGAAAGCTGCAGCAGCCACGTCTTGCAGGTTATATAGACCATGCGCACAGTTTGAACTGTTCCCTAGTGTGTAGGGAAGGAGTATGATTGGTTAGGAGGTGATCACGACAGTTTGGGTGAGAGGTGGTGGTGACTTAGACCACTGCGACGGCAGTTAAAAAGGAGATGAAATAACAAATTCTAAGTAAAAGGCTGCACAAAGTGCTTGGCATGTAGTAGGTGTGCTATTAAGCGGTAGCTATTGTTAACAACTATGGCAAATTCATTTCAATCCAGCAGGTCACATTTCATGGATTGGAAATGACTGCCTGAAGCATAGCATTGGAAAGATATTCTGACCCCGCTTCAGCCCCGCACAGGAGGAGCACTAGGATAGACTGGAGATGTGTATCATAAGCTCTGGATAAACAGGTGGTAGCATGAATGATTTAACACCCTCCCCTTGGTGCTGTTCTCATGATAGTGAGTTCTTGCAAGATCTGGTTGTTTAAAAAGTGTGTAGCACCTTTCCCTCACTCTATCTATCTTGTTCCTGCTCCTGCCATGTAAGACACCTGCTCCTTCTTTGCCTTCAGCATGATTGGAAGCTTCCTAAGGTCACCAAAAAGCAGAAGCTGCTATGCTTCCTGTATAGCCTGCAGAATTGTGAGCCAATTAAACCTCTTTTCTTTATAAATTACCCAGTCTCAGGTATTTCTTTATAGTAATGTGAGAACAGACTAATATACAAGTAAAGACAAGATTTTTATACAGATGATTTTGAATCATTTTTCTCCATAATAATATTCAAAGATAAAGTGGGCTTAAGCTATAGTAAAAACAATACTATTTATTAGAAAAAAACAATACCTAATGGATGATGAACTACAGAAACTTACAAAATTGACCTTGGGTTTGAAAGTATTCATGGGCAATGCCCTCCCTGCAAACAAAAGCTTCCACAGGCAAGTTAGTTTAACTTAGGTCAAATGTTTTAGCCTCTCTTAGAGATTCATGATGCATATTAGCATGCTAAAAGTTCAGAAAAGGAAGCACACTAAAAGACACATTTTTAAGGTTGTTTAACCAGAAGTTTCCAAATTCATTGACCATGGGATATTTTTTTCACTTTATACTTAACATCCCATAGAAACATAATACCTGCATTAATATTGCATTATGATAACAAGACATTATGCTACAAAATTTGTAATGTCATCTTTTTCTTCTGGCTTTTGTACAGCTCAATCAGTAGGAGCAAAGGAGAGGAGGAGAAGGAGACTACTGCTTTTTTTTTTTTTTTTTTTTTTTTTGAACTGGAATGCAGTGGTGCAATCTCGGCTCACTGCAACCTCTGCCTCCTGGGTTCAGGTGACTCTCCTGCCCCAGCCTCTTGAGTACCTGGGACTACAGACACCCACCACCACCCCCGACTAATTGTTTTTGTATTTTTAGTAGAGACAGGGTTTCACCATATTGGCCAGGCGGGTCTCGAACTTCTGACTTCAAGTGATCTGCCTGCCTCAGCCTCCCAAAGTGCTGGGATTACAGGCGTGAGCCACTGTGCCCGGCTGACCAGTCCATATTATTTGCTTGTTTCTAGAGAACGATGCTCACTTAATGATAACTGGTTGTATATAGCTCCACCTTGGCTCTGAATCTGATCACTGATGTTGTGGCTAACAATATTTAACCTCTGGATGATGAAGATCGAGTTGCAGCCTATACCCACATTTTGAAGTTGCTTAAATTTGGACTACTCAGGAGACACACAGATTCTGCAGATGTGAGCCAGTCACAGAACACTAGGGCTTATTCATTTTCAAAGTTTCCAATTTTTAGTTCAGTGCTTCGTACATAAAAGAGACTCACAAATGGCTTTTGAGTAATGAATGAATACACAAATGAATGAATAATTATGGTAACTATTTTTGCTCATGAGAAAAGGTAATTAATTATAAGACCAGTAAGTATTGCACCAAATCTAGGATAAATTTTAAATAACACAATAGCCTTAAAATTAAACAAGAGTTCCTTTATTTGTTCTGTGGAGATTTAGCAAGTTAGATCTACTTTTGTCTGAATTATACATGCTGAAAAAATGGCATCTTCGTATAAAAATTGGCTAACGTTATTAAGTAACTTTGTCCTTTAATTAGGCAAGCCACTTAATCTCTTTGTTTTCTTGTCTCCTGCAATAGGTGAACTCTAAACTCTAAGTTCTTACTCTAAACTCTTTAGAACTCTAAGTTCTAGAGTGTCCATGAATCTATTCACTTATAAATATGATGCTTTGTACTTTTTTTTTCTTGCAACACTGGGAAAGTGCATAATGTTCATTCTAAAACACAGTCTAAGTCCAGACCGAAAGAGCCTCAGGAAAGCACAGAATTCCAAAATGTTTTGCAAGAAAATCCTCACTCATTAAAGGTATGCTCATAAGAGGAAAACAAGAACTCTATTATATTTTCCTACAGAAGAACTGTATGAAGGCCTCTTCACAGAATCTCAGCAAGAACAGCACTCTCTTCTGGGACAGTCTTGATGAACATGGGCCACCTTGGGAACTGATGACTTGGGCAGGTCCCCAAATAATCTTTAGGTACCTTTATAAGCCAATACTTACATGTACTTATTAAATAGCAGCCACTGTTCTAAATGCTCTACCTAGATTTAATCCTAACCACAGCCCTAAGAACTGGGTGGTATTATTATCTTCATTTTACAGATGGGTAAGTTGAGGTATAGCATGCTTAATTATCTAAGTGTTATGGACCTATTAAATGGTAGAGAATCAAGATAGTATGGGTCCAGAATCTCTGCTGGTAACCCTTCTGCTATACTGCCACTCAGGATATCATCTAGTCATTGACGAAGGCTGAAACAGACTAAGTCAACTGACATTGATCGGGAGTCCACCATGTTAAATGCTGTAAGGAACTGAGGGGGAATAAAATGATGGGGTCCTCATTACTGCACTTACCCAGCTAACAAATAAGCAACACACTCTAGGCAGAATGAAATGAATATTAAAATAAAGATTCTTGGGAAAGAGGAGGTAGAATTTGATCTAGCCTTGAAGAATAGAATTTTAATAGAGTGGAAAAGCAACATTTCAGGTTCAAGCAACAGTGCAATTTTAGGGTGTGCCAATTAGGCTTGTCTGCCCAGATTGTAAGACACGCAGTAGGGCAGTGGTTCCCAACCTTTCTGGCACCAGGGACCAGTTTCCATGGGAGAAAATGTCTCCATGGACTGGGGTTGTGGGGGTGATGGTTTCAGGATGAAACAGTTCCACCTCAGATCACATCATCAGGCATTAGATTCTCATAAGGAGTATGCAACCTAGATCCCTCCCATGTCCAGTTCATAATAGGGTTCACACTCCTATGATAATCTAATGCTGCTGCTGATCTGACAGGAGGTGGAGCTCAGGTGGTAATGCTTACTTACCTGCTTGTCACCTCCTGCTGAGCAGCCTGGGTCCTAACAGGCCACAGGCCGGTGACCCCTGCAGTAGGGGATGACATCTGGCTCTTGAAGAGTCTCAATGCTGTGCTGAGTCTAAATGTCATTGTGAAGGCAATAAGGACTAACTTGACTTTTACTTTGGAGTATAACTCGAGAGAGAATGGTGGGCTATAATCTAAGCAGGAAGAATGAGGAATTAAATCAAGGCAGTTTCAGTGACAAGTGTAAAAATGGGTGATGTGGTACCAGGATGTTGCGATATGGTGTCCAGACCTCCCCTTCAGTAATAATGATCAGATTATCCAAGTCACTGGGAATGCTGCCAAAAGAGGGCCTTTGGCCAAGGTCATGACCTCTTCCTGGGATGGTGGCATCAATGACTGATCATCACTGTGAGTGTAAAGGCCCCTAACTCTCACCACAGCTTAGGACAGCTCTGAAGGGCCATCTCAGCCACAGAACTCACCACATTGCAGTTGAACTTCTTTCTCTGCCCAGTTGTGCTTTCTTTCCTTCTCTTTGACAAGCTTCTGTCTCAAGAACACTCCCAATAAACCTCCTCCACACTAATCTCTGTCCTAGAGTTTGCATCCTGGGACACTCAACCTGCTTCTGATGGCTGTAAAGTGCATTATAAAAACAAAACCCCCAGTTGGGCATGTATGCACGAATGTAGCAAATGAAGGAGAAGAAAAAGTCAAAGATCATGCCCAACCAGCATAGCTAGGAGGGTGGTCTTAGCCAGCATGGTCACTCCCTTGACTAACTATACTCAGCCCCTCAATGTGGTGTCTCTTCTTGACTCCTATAATCTACTCCTCACACATGGGGCAGAGGGATTCATGCTCCAAATCTTGTCATCATGTGCAGAAGAAATTCAGGAGTCCTTTATCCTGCCTACAACATCCCACCTAATTGACCTCCCAGATACCTCTCCAACCTCCCCGTGCTTCTGGATTCCAGCCACACTGACCTCCTTGAAGTTCTGGAACATGCTAACCATGTGCCTGTTGGTCCCCCAGAAACTCTCATAGGCCCTTGTCTCATTTCATTTAGCCCTCTCTGCGCAAAAATTCCTTCTCAAGAAGGCCTCCTCCAACTACTCCACTTACCGTAGAAACCGCTGTCATTCTCTATCCCTTTAAACCCACGTAATTTTTTTTCCAAAGCACTTATTTCAAGTTGCCATTGGCACATTATTTACCTACGTGTTTATGTATGGTCTCTTTCTCTCTCTAGAATGAGGGCTCCATGAGGGCAAGAACTTTATCATCTTCACTGTTATATCCCTGGTCAGGCACATAATTTGTACATGAGTTAATGAAAATGAGAGTCATAGGAGAAGTATGTTTTCAGAAGAAAATATGAGTTCGATTTTGAATAGGTTGAATCTGAACAGCCTTTACAACAAAGCAGTCAGATCAGATGTTTAGAAGACAGTTACTCACAGTACCCAGTCTCTGTGAGGCATAGGGAGAGAATGAGCTAGAATAGCAGTTTCCAAGTTGGTCTGGGGGAATACTAGGCTCATGGCAGGCTCTTTGAAATACAGAATGGTTGGGCCAGGCAGTGGCTCACACCTGTAATCCCAGCACTTTGCGAGGTTGAGGTGGGCAGACCACCTGAGGTCAGGAGTTCGAGACCAGCTTGGCCAAAATGGCAAAACCTCGGCTCTACTAAAAATACAAAACTTAGCTGGGCATGGTGGTGTGCACCTGTAGTCCCAGCTACTCGGGAGGCTGAAGTAGGAGAATTGCTTGAACCCAAGAGGCGGAGATTCCAGTGAGCCAAGATCACGCCACTGCACTCCAGCCTGGGCAACAGAATGAGACTCTTGTCTTAAAAAAAAAAAAAAAGGGAAATACAGAATAGTCATATTCTTTCAATGAAATAAAAACCAAACAGGTTTAATAAAAGAAAAATTAATAAATAATGGATAAGAGAGGGAGATGAAGAGAAAGAGAATGAGAGACAGAGAAAGAAGGGGATTTATTGGCTCATGTAACAGCAATGTCCAGAGGTTCAGGCTGGACAAGATCCAAGGACTCAAACAGTGATCCCAGAATTTGGTCTCTCTCCATCTCTCAGCTCTGCTAGTCACTTCTCTGAGGGTCTGCATTCTCAGCCAGGCTCTTTCCAAACAGACCACATGGAAAGTAGATCACCAGAACTGGTTCCAATTCCTTCCTTTCAACGAACGCAGTGAAAGATGGTGCCTCTTTCACAATAGTTCTTAAAAACATCGAAGGAATTGGACCTAAGGAGCTGGTCTGGCTTGAGTCCTGGGCCCAGAGGGATAAATGGTCTGATTCACTTAGACTGGGTCATCTCTGACACTGTGCACTGCAGGTTCCCAGGAGTTGATGATGTGCCTCTCTTCCCAACTCCGTGATTCACCTTGGTAGCTTGAAGTTGGCCATGGTAAGAGTGGCAAATGCTGGAACCACAGAAAATGGCAAATGCTACAAATCAAGGATTTTCTTCTTTTTTTTTGAAGAATTGGTTGTTAACACTTATCAATGAATCACCTGTCATATGAACATTTCTAAGGCCAGGAATGGGGGACAGACTCATCAGAACTCAGGGACTAAGCATGAGGGATGGGTGGTTTCCCAAAGGGCAATCTAGACATTGTTACTAGGAAAAGGGAGAATGAATGTTGGGAAGTGTCCTCCCATATATTATACTATTACATTACATTACGTTATAATTGAGGATCCACAATGAACTAAGGGTTCTAAAAAGGCCTGTGACTTATAAAGCTGTTTAACTCAGTGTTACCCAACCTTCTCTGATTAGAAAGTCTCTTTTTTCATAAACTTCTGATTAACTTCTCAATGCCTTAGAAAATAGTGAACAAGAGTATAGAGATATTAATACAAAAGAAGGGAACTAACAATTTTTATGCAGATCTATTGCTGTGTTAGTGGCTGGGGGAGAAAAGATCCTTTATGGTTTTCTCTCCCTTGAATAGCAAATAGAAAATACTTAAAATGAAGAAAATATTGATTTTAAACCAACTGATACGACTGCAAACTTTATCTTAACTTTAAGCGACTAAAAGGGATTTAAAAATCAAAGGAACAATATATTTCCTATATCTTTTAGGCTGAATATTATGTTAATTCTAATATTTATATGAGCTGTAATTAACCTTCAATCATTCAGAAATCAAATACTCAGCTTTAAGCATGTATATCTAAAACTTTATCTAGTGCTATGATAGGAATCAAAAATGAAAGACAGAAAGCAATGAAAAATTAATTTTAAAACAGTTTTTTTTTGGCAACTCAGGCTAATCAAGGACATTCTGACCATGTTTGAGTCTTACTATGTAAGCTTCATAAGAGTCTTCATAAGACAAAGGGCTTTGTGTCACTTACTGTTGTTTCCTTAGCATGCATATGTATTAAGTACTCAATAAATATTTGTTGAATACTGAGTTTTAAAAATCAACAATGGCGCTGGGCGCAGTGGCTCACACCTGTAATCCCAGTACTTTGGGAGGCCGAGGCCAGGGGATCACCTGAGGTTGGGAGTTCGAGACCAGCCTAACATGGAGAAACCCTTTCTCTACTAAAAGTACAAAATTAGCCACGCGTGGCGGAGCATGCCTGTATTCCCAGTTACTTGGGAGGCTGAGGCAGGAGAATCACTTGAACCCGGGAGGCGGAGTTTGCAGTGAGCCAAGATTGCACCATTGCACTCCAGCCTGGGCAACAAGAGCTAAGCTCCGTCTCAAAAAAGAAAAAAAAATCAACAATGATGACAGAGGTATACTTTAATTCCATTTGATGCTTTCTCATATACATCATCTCATTTCATATGTTTTGTGGATATACGAAGACACTGTCTGCCCTTCCCACCTTCCTTCATGTAGGAATTACCTTCCCCCAATAGCTATGTCACCATCTGGGACTTTATATTCTTTTACCTGACCTTTTTCCCTTCCCTTTTGGCCTAAATTAGTTAGACAATAGCTATGCTGCCATTTGGGACTTAATATTCTTTTTCATGATCTTTCCCCCTTCCTTTTTTTGCCTAAATTAGTGAGGGCTATATTTCTACCACTTGCAGGAAAGGAATCTTCATTGAACAATTTTCATTGTTATATCTGTTACACTGAAAACTATATTAATGGAATACTGATATGCTGTGTTCTTCAACTGAAAATTTTTATTTTCTAAAGATAAACAAAGTATTGAACATCCAGGGCTCAGTACTGAATATAAGTCTAGTACAATTTCAACAAATTCCTTACTAAACTGCTGTGCAAAATATAGATGAAAGCTCACACCTATAATCCCAGCACTTTGGGAGGCCAAGGTGGATGGATTGCTTGAGGCCAGGAGTTCGAGAGCAGCTGGCCAACGTGGCGAAACCCTGTCTCTACTAAAAATGCAAAAAATTAGCCAGGCATGGTGGCAGGAGCCTGTAATCCCAGCTACTCAGCAGACTGAGGCAGGAGAATCACTGGAACCTAGGAGGTGGAGGTTACAGTGAGCCAAGATCGCACCACTGCACCCCAGCCTGGGTGACAGAGTGAGACTCTGCCTCAAAAAAAAATAAATAAATAAATAAAAAATAAATATATATATATATATAGAGAGAGAGAGAGAGAGAGAATATATATACATACAGATATATATGGCATAGACAAAAATAACACTCTAAATCCAATGGAAGTGTCTAGGAATGCTCCTGGCTGTTGGTGGTTTTGAATATAATATTACTTTAAGGTTGAAGAAAGGAGTAACCCGCGAGAGGTGAGTAGCAGAATGAGAATCCAGTCATGGGGAACTGGGTGTGGTGGCTCACACCTGTAATCCCAACATTTTGGCAGGCTGAGATGGGAGGATCCTTTGAGCCCAGGAGTTTGAGACAAGCCTGGGCAACATAATGAGACCCTGTCTCTACAAAAAATAAAATTAGCCGGGCATGGTGGTGTGTCTGTAGTCCCAGCTACTTGGGAGGCTGAGGTGGGAGGATCACCTGAACCCAGGAGGTCGAGGCTGCAGCGAGCTGTGATGGTGCCACTGCACTCCAGCCTGGGCAGTAGTCTCAAAAAAAAAAAAAAAAAAAATCCAATCATGGGGTCTCAAAGCAGAAGAGAGTAGTGTGGGCAAGGGGGATGGGCTGGTCCTGCAGAGACACAATTCTGCACTCAAACAACACCCACAGGAAACAGCCAGTCTCTATCTCAACGAGCAATACAACCTGAAACAGGAATGTAGGAGAGAAAGAATTAGATTCAACCCAACAGAGACAAAGGACAGGAGCCATTTGGACTAAAGAAAGACAGAATTCAGAGCATGTCCTTTGGGTTGAGAAGAGCCTTTGACAGCACTCAGTCAAAACCCAACTTTGTCAAAGCCTCACTCACAAAGGCACTGTGGTGTAGGTGAGATCCTAGTGAAGCTCCTGAAACTAGAAGCGGTAGGAGAAGATTCAGTGGCCAGCACTGAAATGGAACATAGCGTCCAGGAGTGAGGAGTGTGGGCTTTGGAGCCAGACTGCCATGGTTTGAATCACACTGTTGTCAATAGCTGTGTGGCCTCTGGCAAGTTAGTGAACCTCTTTGCCTGACTTGTAAATGGAGATGACAACCCTCCCTGTAACTTGCAGGGTTGTAGGGAGGATGGGCTGAGTTGGTAGACAGTACCTGGCATGCCATAAGTGCTTAATAAATGTTCAATGTTTTCTAGTGATTATGAATTCTGAGCCCCACTTTTAGTCAATATCTTCTAAATCATTATAAATTGTGATGACTTTGGAATTAAACAGACTGGTGCGTTCCTATCTTTGTTATTTTACTCCTTTGAGCTTTGGTCTCTTCACCTGTAAAGTAAGACTAATACCTACATATAAAAAACACAGAGAAAGTGCCTAGCATGGGGACTCTTTATGTTAATAACCAATTAATATTAATCTCCCAACCTGAGAGTCACCTGCACAGCTATGTTTCTCTTTTCTAGAGTTAAGAGAAAACCCAGTCAGGTTAGACTCATTGGAATAGTCCAGGTCAAGACCACTTGGGTGGGTAGAATGGAATTCTATGTGAACTCACGTTTGAGTGGGATACCACATTGATTAGGGTAGTAGCAAGGTTTCTGTCAGCCCTTTAATAAGTCTAAGACCTTGGGAACAAAATAGCCAGAAACACAAGATTTCTTGGGTGTGTCACAGAAAAAAATTCCAAGCTGCAGACTTTCCCTTTGAGAGTGGCATCCTCAGTTACCTTAAATTCCAGTAGAAATACCATCCACAGAAATGTCCATGTTTACCAGGGCTGCCATAGTGATGGCTACTTTTGTTTTCTCGATATGAGACCCAGGCAGTGTTCTAGATTAGGTACCCGAAGAAAACCATGGGGACATCACTGTTATTTAAATTAATTATTTAACTGACTAGTTATTTTTCACCTACCCAGTGTTTCAGAGACCTTGAATTATGCCTATTGGCAAATGTGTAACCACGGAAAATTCTTCGCAGTCAGAAACTGGAAAGAAAAATTCACCCCTGTAGTTTTAGACTTTTGGTTTTGTACATAATATTGAAGGCTGTGGATTAAGTGCATTATTTAGAATAATATATTCAGGATTTAAGGAGTTTGGGTTCAATTTTGAACCACTCCACCACCCCTGGCTGGACCTCAGCTCAATCCTTTAATCTTTTGGCTTCTTTCTCCATCTGCACAAGATGCCTCTGGCAACGCACTGAGTGCAGTAGCATAGGAATACATTCAGTAATGGGCTTAATATCACCACTCACAAGGGAGTAAATTGCTTTTTTGTGGATCCATTAGCTTAACTGAGAATATTAGCCCAGTATTCTGGATGTATGATGGGCTATAAGAAAGAAGGTAGCATCAATTTAAATGTTTTGCTTTGCCTCCCTAAATGACTCTGGACAACACATAAAGAATAAGGGGAAAGAAAGAAAAGCAGGGACAGAAGAGAGTGCTCAAGAAGTCAAAAGGAAGAGGTAAAGGGATGGAGGCTCAAGGGCTAAGAAGTGAGGTACAGGTGAAGACGGAGGCGGAAGAGAAGATGGGAAAGGCAAGAAGGGAAACAAGAAGATTCCTTAGGGATAGGAAGAGCAAGAATGTGAAACGAAGATTCCAATCAGATAGAAGTTCATTGGGACAACCACATGGAGAGGGGGCAGAGAAGAGTGGATGGGCAGGGTTCACTCTGGAAAGAGAGGGTTTGCTAGGGCTGTCTCCCTCCCTCCTGTCACTGGCTCTCTTCACATTTGCGGTGCCCCCAGGATCCCCAACACTGGGCTTTTGGCTCAGAGAGTTGGCTTTAACAGCTGTGCCATTTAGTCTCCCAAGAGTATAAGAGGTCTCCAAGACCCAGGAGGTTAAGCAAATGTTAGGGGGTTATCAGGGGAAAGTGTTCTTACTTCATGTTCTTCAAATTAAACAGTGAAGTGAAGTCATAGAGGACACAAGGTGATGGTAAACAATACAATGGAACCAAAGAGAAAATGACTGCTTTATGGGTATCTCAGTGATATCAATTTACTCCTCATAATTCTCTAAGCTTTACTCTGTAAGGACAATTGGGGGCTAGAACTGCCTAACCATCACCCCACTCCCAAAGTAGGCTCCTGTATTTGCTTTGATAGATTTAGGAGTGGTAGTAGAAATCATAATAATGATAACATTCACAGCAAATATTTATTGCTTACTTTGTGTCAGGCACATATGCATGCATCCTTCCAAAAGGGATTTCAGATGGTCTACAATAAGGCAACTTCTAAGAGGGGAGGAAAAAATAGATATATATACCTTGGCTGAGGAAGGCTACAGTAAATTTGATACAGCAGTAAGTGGTTTGATAGGAATTAACTCATTTTGTCATCTCTACATCCCTATGAGGTAGGTACTTTTAATAACCCCTTTTTATAGAGAAGGGAACTGGGAAAACCAAGATTTGATATTACATCATTGGCTTGACTTCAAAGGCTAGGGAAAACAAAAACCAAAACAAAACAACTGCGGTAAGAGTCTCACTACTTACTTTCAACAATAGCAATTTTGAAGTTAATCACCAGAAAAAAAAAAAATTAGCTCTGCATGCCACCAAAAGATAACCAAAATTGTTGTTGTGTAGTGTCCCTCTTAACTTAGATATGTGAGTATTGCTCAGATAAGTACCCTTAAGACAAATTCTTCCCAGAGACTGGGTCAGGAAAGGCTTTCTCCTGATGAAACTGTAGGACTCCTTCCACTTGACAATGAGAGCTATGCAAACCTTCATTTCCCCTATTTCACTGCTATGAGGAAGCTTGGGCTCAGTTTTATGCTCAAATACTATTGTTTGTCTCAGCCAGAATTTCAACTTGTCTTTTTTAAAAAATATTTGTCTTTCATTGTAAATAAACCACCTTAAGTCCCTTTTGGAAGAAGGCATGGTATAAATAAAACAAAAGACAGGCCGGGCGTGGTGGCTCCTGCATGTAATCCCAACACTTTGGGAGGCCAAGGTGGGTGGATTACAGGTCAGGAGTTCAAGACCAGCCTGGCCAAGATGGTGAAACCCCATCTCTACTAAAATTACAAAAAAAATTAGCCAGGCATGGTGGCGGACACCTGTAATCCCAGCAACTCGGAAGGCTGAGGCAGATAATTGCTTGAACCTGGGAGGCAGAGGTTGCAGTGAACCAAGATTGCATCACTGCACCCCAGCCTGGGTGACAGGGCAAGACTCAGTCTAGAAAAAAAAAAAAAAAAAAGACAAAATGCAATCCTGTTGGGGCCAAGCTAGAGACATAATTTATCAAATTACTGGACATAGCACCCTGAAATCATTGCATCTAAAAGAGAATATTCTAAACAGAATTTTGAGCAGATACTATTTTTTATGGTCTTTGTCATATTTTTCATGTCTCTCAAATAGCATTCCAAACCACTCTGGGTAAAGAACATAAAATCTAGAGAAAAATAACTGATTACTCTTAAATGTCTTTATGTTACAGGGATATAATTAAAGTTTTGAATCTTGTCCAACACTGTGCTCCAAAATAAACCAATTTAAGTCTACATTTATCAGTCAGCCTTAAAATGAAAAACAGTTTCACTCACTATTCACGGGTTAATAAACTATGCTTAATTTGTAGATTTTTTTGTTTTGCTTCCAAAATTTATTCCAGGAACATAGCCATATCTTCTCCTGCTGACTGATAAACACTATATATATTAGATCACGCATAAAGAGAAGCCTGTTTAAGGGTCAAGATGTAGGTAATTTAATGAAAAAACTCCCATCAACTCAAGGTTGCTGTTTCTGTGAGTAATTGATCCGTTCAAAAAACAACGCGTTTCATTTCCAGAACTTTCATTACAGTTGTGACTATGATTTTTGTTTCATTTGAACATTACTATATAATGATGCATTTCAAATGCAATAGCATTTGCAAAAAAGAAATTATCAAAACAAAAACAGAAAGAAGAGCCAGTAGCTGGGAAGAAGATCACAAACGTTTAGCACAAAATAATTAATTAAGAAGTCAGTTCTGCTTATCCAGCAAGTACTTACAGCTCAACATTTTGCTACTTCAGTCCCATTCAATTTTAACTTGTGACAAAACTTACACTTTTACTTCTAGTTTTGTGACTTACTCTATTTCATTGTTTTATTTATTCAACAAACACTTATGGAGATAAGGCTCGTTGTATTATGCAATATAAGCATCAAACAAAATACGTTCTTGTTCTGATACTTATTTTGCAACACTTCATGAAACTGCAAAAAGTAAACATTACATAAATTAGAATTTACAACATAGACTGGTCTATGACAAAGTAAGTAAAAATAGTGTCAATCCATGAGACTTCAAATTGAGATGAAATTCCTTCAGGAGTCCATATAGATTAATTCAGATATTTATACAACAGATAAGAAAAATTTATTCTTGACAGCACAGACAGCAGTCAGGTGCCCCAAGCTGGGTTATGGCCTGGTCAAATATTGCTAACATATGTTTAAAGCTCTTGCTTTGTTACAGAAATATAAACTCTGTTTTTTTCTCATGAAACAGTGCGTATACTGCAACTCTTCAAATTATACCTCAGCGTGGTGTAAGGAATGTGGTGTTCCTTAGAAGCTGCGGCAAATTCCTAAATTTCTTACCTGTAAAATGGGTATACATGGAAGGTAGGTCTTCTGTGAAGCTCACACAGCATAAACTTTCGGGCGTCTTCTCTAGGCCTCCATCCCAGGCCTTGGCAGGAGCCTTGGCGATGCATTCACCTGGTCATGTGTTTATGTACAATTTGCAAAAGCAATATCTTGTCACCACAATTAGCTGAAACTGAGGTTTCTTTCCGCTTGGACTTTCCCGCTGTCATTTTCCCTTCTACTGGGTGGTGCTGGGGCAACCTGGACATGCTGTGTGATACAGTCAGGTTTTGTGTTCCTACCCAAACCTCATCTTGAATTGTAATCCCCACGTGTTGGGGAGAGAAGTGATTGGATTATGGGGACAGTTTTCCTATGTTGTTCTCATGATAGTAAGTGAATTCTCACGAGATCTGATGGTTTTGTGTTTGGCAAGTTCCTCTGCTCACAATTCTTTCCTGCTTCCTTGTGAAAAAGGTACTTGCTTCTCCTTCCACCATGATTGTTAAGTTTCCTGAGGTCTCCCTAGCCATGTGGAACTGTGAGTCAATTAAGCTTCTTTCCTTTATAAATTACCCAGTCTCGGGCAGTTCTTTATAGCAGTGTGAGAACGGACTAATACACAGTATTTGCTTTTAAGAGGACCACCCAAATTGCATAAATTGCAGGCCCCACAAAACCTGCATCACCCCCCAAGTATGAGAATAGTACCGCTTTCACAGGTGTGCTATGAAGATTAAGAGGTAGTGGACACATGGTGTACCAGGTGGATGTTAACCATTATCACTACTCCAAATCTCCATCTATCTATTACAGCAAGGCCACAGAAACGAGCATTTTATGTAATATGCTTAAAACTAAATTCTTCTTATGGAATGGGATTTTTCAACCCCAGGCAACAGGGCCACATCATGTTTTTCTTGGGCCCTAGGCTTTTTTGCCTTCGTTGAGCCCCTTACTCCATTAAATATATATATATTTATGAAACTACAGTTTCATCAGGAGAAAGCCTTTCCTGACCCAGTCTCTGGGAAGAATTTGTCTTAAGGGTACTTATCTGAGCGATACTCACATATCTAAGTTAAGAGGGACACTACACTACTAAATATATATATATTTAAGATTGTATTAGTACAAAAACAAATATATTAATTTATATTAAAATACTTTCTTAAACCTAAATATTTTTCCTTCTGATTTGAAATTTTTTTTTTGTGGGCCTCTAAAAATATTGTGGACCTTAGGCACTGTGCCTAATGGAAAAGACAGTGACAGGATTGTGCAATATGAATAAGGATAAATTTCCCAAACCATCAAGGACTCAAGAAAAAGGGTAAACATCTTAAATCGGGTTAGTTTCAAGTACCTATAATAGAAAAATGTTATCCAAACAAGGTCTTAGGGGTAACAGGAGGCGTTTTTAGTGTTCAAAATACACACATGGATGGAGCTGGCGATTAGGACACTAATAGCGACCGTATCTAGCTGTGAAATACATATTTTTGTTTTGGGATTCTACTTTTCAATAAATGTACTTTCAGGTGTTTTGTTGCCCACTTAATTACATGATCAACAGGGAAGAGTTATTTTACAAAACAAGCTTCATTTTGCCAATTTATAAATTGCTTTGGAATTTCATCCAAAGGTCTTTAAAAAGCACGTTGGCCTTGGTGCTGGTGCATCACATAAATCACAGATGAAACAAACAAGCCAGTTTCCTACTCAAGGTGTGTCTGTAGTCCTGACTGCGTGCCAGGGGCTCTATCTGGCACATTTCTTAACTTTGCAAAATTAATTGTGCCGAAGAGAACACCATCAAACGCGTCCGGCATACAGCGTAAACATCTTCAGACCGTGATCCTGCGCCATCAAACGCTCTCCAGCTAATTTCATTTGGTCATTACTCTGGAAGAAAACCGAGGCCAAGTGAAACTGCGGAAATGGGAACAATGTACGGAGGAAAAAATCTCACCCCATTAAGGGATCCGTTTCTGCTCCGCACAAATAAGCCCACCCCACCTCCGAGGCAGGACTAGATGGCTCCAGGATATTCTCGGCGCGCCCGCGGGCCCTCTCGGGCAGGGGAGTCCCGCACCCAGCAGGAGGGCGGTAACGCGAGCGGCGGCGCCTCGGCCCTGGGCTGTTTAGGTAATTCGCAAAGTCTCAACAATCATCCCCCTCTCCCAGAAGCTGGTTTTCGTGTGTGCAGTGGTAACAGAGGCGCGAAACACTGTCCCGCTCTCTCCCCTCAAGGCATCACCGTTTGCAGCGGCAGACCTGGGGAGCCGCGGTCCTCCCCGCAGGGCCGTCGCGCACTGGGCCTTTCGCGAGGATTTGCCTGAGCTCGGCCGCCTCGCTCTCCCCTGCGCTTCCATGAGACCTGTGAGCCCCACCACCGGCTGGGAGGAAGCACCACCCTCGGCGTCCGGGGCCCGTCGCGCGGTCGCGTTCCTCCGCCTGGAGCAGCCCATGGGCGCGGCGCGCGCGGGCGGGATCGGCGGGCGCGGTTAGGGCGGGGCCGGGCCGGGGCAGGGCGTGGGTCAGGGCGGGCTCGGGCCTGCTGCGGCGCCCCCAGCCGAGCGGCGTGCAGGCGCCGCCCCCGCGCGCCGCAGTCCCGGCTGGAGCGACTCGGCCGTGGCGGTGGCCGTTAGTGTTGCCTCTGGGCTGCTCTGGAGGCGGCGGCGGCGGCGGCGGCGGCGGCCCGCGGGGTTCGCAGAGCGCAGCGGGCCGCCCTTCGCCCGTGGCCGCCTAGAGCAGCCTCTCGCCGGCACTGGGGAAGCGAGACGGCGGCGGCGGGTTGTGCCCGGCCCCCTCCTTGGCGGCTCCTGCCCCTGGGCGGCTGTGGGCTCTGGGCAGCCCCAGGGCGGCGGCCGAGGCGACAGAGCCGGCGGCCGGGGATGGCAAGATAGCGGCGCGGGAGCGTACCGTGAGTGCCGGGGGTGGGTGGGCGCGGCGCGGGGCAGGAGAGCCGCGGAGCCCCGAGCGGGGTCCCCAGGGGCGGCCCGGGCGGGGTGGGGCAGCGCTCCGGGCTCTGCGGAACGTCCTAGGGGAGTGACCCCGGAGAGCGCCGCTCCAGGTCCCGCCGCTCTCCGCGCGCCCTTGGGTCACCCTCGTGTCCCGGGGGGCGCGGACTCTAGCACCCAGAACTTCTGCCCCACGCGCGGCAGTGAGTTGTGAGGCCAGAGGTTACCTGGGGGATGGGAGGGAGCTTGAAATGTTTTTCTTTTGGAGAGCTGACCTGCCAGGTGATTTCGTGTCCCTGTGCTTCAACTCCACTTTAAACCTGTTCCCCGTCCTTTCTGTATCCGTAGTGCATTTGACTTACCTGTATTTTTATGTGCTTACTTCCGAAGATGGTATACTGGTTAAACCCAAAGTTAAAGTGTTGGAGGTCAAAGTTAGGCTTTGTGAAAGATGCCATTTCTGTTATGTTGTGTAAAAGCACAAAGCTGGATTCAGGAGTTCTGAGCAACGCAAAACTGCACATCATGTGTTCTGAATTTACATGATTAATCTGAATTAATGTGATTTTGCCCCCCCCCCCCCATTCTGCCACCAAAAATATATGAGGTCTTTTATTTGCAGTTGGGTATCTTTGTGTTCCTTTTTGAATGTGTTTAGTGCAGTTAAATATTGTTAAAACCTGCACTGTTATTGAATGGCATTTATATGGAAATCGGTTCTTTGCATTTCTTTTTATGTGTCTTTAAAAGATACATTCTTTCAACAGAAAAGTTTCAGTTTGAAGTTTGCCTTCCGATTCGTGTTCAGTTTCAGATTAGTTTTTAATTTTAAAAAGTTATTTGCTTGAAGTAAGATTAATGTGATATAGTATCGTTTAGGCAGGGGTCCAGAAATGGTATAGAAATTAAATTTAAAGCAAACCTTTCCTTTTCACAAGTGAATAAACCAAGGAGTTTTTTCGGCGCAAATGCTACTTGCCCTTCCCCTTACATGATTATTTTGCCACAGATCTGAAATTACATTTCACTATTACCAGAGGGTTTCTTGTCTAAGCCTGACAGAGAAAAGGAAGCCTAAGTATAATGTGTTTTTAAAAACATGAGACCGTTCTTTTACTTGTCTTTTACGTTGACTTTCTGCCTTATAGTCGGGTGCAACTGTTCATTTGGAAACTTCATTAGGGAGTCAGTTGCAAGCTCAATTTAAATATATGATGTGTTCTCAAGTTGGTGTGAGCAGCTATTTCCTCTCCAAGAATTGAATTGAGACTTCTTTGCTTTGTAATAGGTGAGATCACTAGCAAGCCTCTGATTATTGGAGACTTGAATTCTCTTCTGGGGAATGAGAATCAGGGACTCTGCTGTTGAAGGAGCAAAACTTTTGTGATTTTTGAAAAATTTGCTTCTGAATGGTCATCTTTGACAAATATGTTGGTAATAGTATGCATTATTCTTATGTTAATTGTGCAGCAGGTAATCTATTCACAATGGAGAAGATTCAATAGATATAAAGGATACAGAGTAGAAAGTATACCTCTCTTTCATCATGTTCCACAGCTACTGGCTCCTTGTGTATGTCTTTCCAGAGATAGCCTATGCTCATTTCGTATGTGTAAACATTTTGTAAGTGTTCTTTTTGTTTGTATTCCCAAAGATGAGGACCCATTGTATACTCTGCACCAGCTCCCCCTGTCCCTCTTCCCTCCCCAGAGTACTAAATCATGGCAATCTCCATTGATATCTGAGAGAGCCTGCCTCATTCTCTAACAGCTGCTGAGTACTCCATTAGGGATGGACCATAATTTATTTAGCCTCTTTATTGTGATATACGTAGGTTGTTTCTAATAATTTGCTATGAAATTGTAAAGCATTAGTTCTTGAGGTTTTTAAGTGGATTTGGTTATTCCCAAAGGCCTAAAGGGAGTAGTCATTTGTTTCTTTATATCACCTTTCAGGAAATAAATGTGCCTTCTCCCCAGCGTGCATTGTTTGCTTCTATATAACTTCACAGTAGTCCTTAAGAGCCTTTGGCATCTTTGCTATGAAGTGGGAGCCATGATGGTTAGTAACTAAAGTCATTATTCCTTGGGTAACAACTTGGCTCTTTGTTTCAACAAAAGAAAAGAAGGAACAGATACACATTTTAAAGAATAATCTGTAGGAAAAATTCTTAAGTGTTTAAATATTTTTGAACATAGGCAGCTTGTACCTTTGATTAAATTGAAGATGAGGGTAGTTTATGTTTCATAAAATTTGGTTGGCATTAGGCACTCAAATCACTGCCTTCTGTAGATTATCACCAGTATCTTATATTTTAATGTTAGTATAATATGGTTACAAATTTTATAGTTTATGATAAGATTAATAACAACTTTTAAGGGGATGGATGCTTTTAAAAAACATTTAGCTCTTGCTTTTCTTTAAAATGAAAAAATTGGGGTCTCTTGTCAGCATGCTTTTGAAAAAGAATAAATTATAAAAGTAATGCTAATACTAGGAATTGAGCCTGATACATTATAAAGCTTGAACATTAGCCAGTGTTGAACTTTAGTATTTTCATTATGCTTATTTTTGAGGGCTATTTTTTAGGACTAGTGTAAGCTATGATAATCTTTTAAAACATTTAAACTATATATATATATAGTTTAAATGGTGCAAACACCCCTTAGAATTTAAGGCATTCCCTTGGCTTTTATTTGGTACCTGTTGTGATACAAAACTGCTAACCTTGTGTATATTTGTTCTTAAATAGGTATTTATTGGGCATCTGTTAATATTCCAGACAACTTTCCAGGGACTAAATTATGGCACTGCACAGGACAGACAGACACTGCTATAATCTCAGTGAAGGAGATGGATAAAAAGCAAAGATGCAATAAGTGATAGTGACTAGATAGTGCTAAGTGCTGCAAAAGAAATAAAGCAGGGTTGCATGGTAGAATGGGACAGGATGTGGGCTGCTGTTTTACTTCAAGTGGCCTGAGAAGCCTCTCTGGGGTGGAGGAGTCTGAGCTGAGAGTTGAATGAAGGGGAAGAAGCCTATGATTTTGGAGATCTGAGAGAAGATGGCTCAGGCAGAGGGAAGGGCAAGTGCAAAGGCTTTGGAGCAGGACTGAGCCTTGCATACCTGAGGGACAGAGGACCGCCTCTGTGGCTGGTGTTGGTGAAAGGAGAGAGCTGCAGGCAGGAGAGGAGTGGGCTGGGGTTGATGCCTATATGTGTTGCATAAGTCAAGAAATGTTTACAGAAATGGGAAAGATGTAAGTGGTGGAGTTCCTCTATAGGCTGGAAGCTCCAGGGGGCTAGCAACACATCTGCTTGTTACCGATTGCATTTGCAGCACCAGGAACCACCTTCATCACATAGTGGGCTATGAATAGTTATTGAGTAAATGAATACTTAGAGAATTTACAAAATAATCTTACCTGCTTTTGGTCAAAATACTTAGATTTGGGAGTCTTTTAGTTTTCCAGCTTGGCTCTGGCCTTTGACATAGGCAATTGGTTATACTGTTACCATTTTTCTTTCAAATTATCACTTTAGTCGGAGTATTGCTTTAAGTCGATTACACTTGACTGCTCTTCCATGAAATTCAAGTGTAAAACCTTAAAAACAAACCCTTTTCAGTAAAATTATAGTGATTTATGAGAGATTTTCAGGAAGATGAGTATTTTTATCTTTTATTTCCGTGTAATAGCCATTTGTATAAGTGTAAGATTTCAAAGATGCCTTTTGTGTGTGTGTGTGTGTGTGTGTGTATGTATTGAATGTTTTAATTCTTTGGGCCAGATGACAGACTAATGAGTAGATAAAATATATGTAGGTACTTTTATTCTCACAGGAGGAATGTGTGCTTGCCCTATAGGGAATATCAATAATTTGTGGCATTTCCTTTTCCTAACTTCTAATCTGTCATTCTAAATAATAATTGAAAACTTGGGAAATGAGTTTTATGCCAAGCAGTTGTTATAGATGTCTAATAAGAATCTTCATCTTTCTCTTGACTGTGTCTTTTGGACTCCTGTTCCATATTAGAAGTGTTGTGGTCTTCCAGAATGATGGTTTTCAACTTTTTTGTTTCCTATCTTAAGCGATTAATACCTTAGCATAATAAGCTGTTCCTACTTATGACAATTTTATTTCCAACTGTTTCTCTTAAGTTCTGTGCAAATTATCTGTAAAGGAGGGTTCTTTAGATCCTTACTCTTCAGTAAAGTGGCCTATGTCCTTTTGTCTTGATACAGCAAAAGTTCTTCAGTAAAAGAGTAGAAACACCTACCATTTGGGGTAAATTTAGAGGCTTAGATGCCTGAGTTAAAGTGTTTTTACCAATTCCTTTACCTTTCCTTTTGTGAAATAATGGAAATTGCAAATTTGTCTTACGTTGTCTAAAATGACAACACATGCATTCTTATAGGATGTTGCTGCTGTTACTGCTCAGGTGAGCAAAGCTTGTGTTTGGGAGATACTGTTCTACGCTTTCATGTTGGAAGTTGAGGAAAAACTTCTGGTAGGTGTATTTTTTTCTATACTTTTGCACAGAGGTGAAAATCTTGGCTTCCAATCATTCTTCCGGTTTATAAGGAAGATACAGAGAAAGAATTGGAATCATTGTATATGCTTAGAGTGGGGAATATGTATCTATATTACTAAGCGGCAATATCCTTAGAGGCCACAAGGCGGTGATATCACTACCTAAAGTGTATGTGTGGTGCTCTTCCAGAGACTGCCTTGGAATACTGAGGCCTCTTGCAATACCTTTTCTAACTTCTCCCCAAAGTAGGCTTCTCCAAAGACACCCTGAATCTGAAGAGTGTTGAATTGTGGTAGCAGGAACATCTGGTGGAAAATAACAAGAGGTGACAGAAATGCTAACAGGGCAGTGAGATGTAGACTTCAGGCAGAATTGTTGTACCTGTTGAGTTGGAGGTAAGGTGAGTGGGAGAGAGGTGCAAATCACCAGCAGGACTTTAGGCTGCAGCCCCTGAGGACACCCAAGTGCCACGGTAAGCACTAAGGCGCCTGCTGCGTGGGGACAGGATGCCAGCTGTTTCCATGCAACAGGCTTGGAGACCCACAGTCATGCCATGCTTCTTGCCTTAGTGTTTATAGTGCAGTACAAAGGTGAAAGAGGCAAGACCATTGCAGAAACATCTCCATAGAAACAGTTAAAGTTAGGAGCATACATTTTCTTCTAACTGGAACTTCATCCTACACTTATTCCTTGAAGTTGCCTGGATCAACACAATTTTACTGTAAATGTAAAATTGTTCTTTTGGGAGAATCTGATTTTGTGGAAAAACTATATAGAGCTTAAAATGTAAAGCTCTCATGAATAGTAGAAAATTAAGCACTCAAACAAAAATCAAGTGAAGTAGATAACTTGATGGAAAGTTGGAAGGCCCTTCAGATCCATCTGGTCAGCTTCTTAAGATAAAGAAACTTAGACCCAGAGGTGTTGTTATAATTTGCCAAATAATCCAGGAGTCCTGATTGGCAGTATAACCATGATTTTTGGACTCTTAACTGCAGGGTTCTGAACTCCTCTCTCGAACCAGCAGCTCCTCAAGGGCAGGAACTTTTGTGAGATTTACTACCATGTCCCTAGCATTAGAACAGTGTCTAGTCTATAGTAGACATTCACATGTTTGTTGAATAAGTGATTATCTAAAGGAATTTTAAGAACTTCAGATTGCCATGTTAGCTATAAGACAGTACTTACACAATCTGAAAGAATATACCATTTTATGAGTTTCTTGTTAGAAAAATAGAACATGTTGCTATTAAAACCCAAACTCTTAAGCCAGACAGGCAAACAAAGGTGCGGTGTTTTACATCTTAGCTTGGTACCTTTCAAAATCTCTTATCACTGGATTTTCTAAAGTCATTCTGTTAAGTTCAGCCTACTGGTATCTGGTATCATTAAGTTTTATATTTTGTATTTGAAAACAGATGCTTTAAAATCTAGCATTTATTGTTTGAATTTTTCCCTGTTGTTTTTTTTTTTTTTTTTTTTTTTCCAGATGTGCTTTATCAATAGCTCAGCTATTTTAAAAATTTATGGCCGGGCACGGTGGCTCAAGCCTGTAATCCCAGCACTTTGGGAGGCCAAGACAGGCGGATCACGAGGTCGGGAGATCAAGACCATCCTGGCTAACACGGTGAAACCCCGTCTCTACTGAAAAAAAAAAAAAAAATACAAAAAAACTAACCGGGCGAGGTGGCGGGCGCCTGTAGTCCCAGCTACTTGGGAGGCTGAGGCAGGAGAATGGCGTCAACCCGGGAGGCGGAGCTCGCAGTGAGCTGAGATCCCGCCACTGCACTCCAGCCTGGGTGACAGAGCGAGACTCTGTCTCAAAAAAAAAAAAAAAAAATTTATGGCCCTATGAGGATATGATTGTTTAAAAACAAATCTGGTCAACTGGAGGGTTTTGGAAATTGTCACTTTCAAATGCTGTTGGTGAGTGTTTCAATTGTTATAATTTTACAGGAGGGCAATTTTGTATTACTCATCAGAAGCCTCAAAAATGTGCCCCATCCCTTAGTCAGGCATGTTCACTGCTAGGAATCTAAACGAAGGAAAAATAATAAAACATGTATACAGAGACCAGTCTTTAGCAGTGGTTATAGTGCATGTGTGCACCATACTCCTGTCAATACCTTTCTCCTCGCAGTGATTCTTAAGAAGCTTACTTACTAGGGTGTACCAAAATCTGGAGGGAGGTCCTCTGAAGCTTGGAAGAAACTCACTTCCAGATTCTAGTGACCTCCACAAAAATATACATGAAAAAAACAAAAACCCTCCTCTAATTTGCAAAAATGATTTTTGTAATTTTTTTTTTTTAGACGGAGTCTCGCTCTGTCGTACAGGCAGGAGTGCAGTGGTGCCATCTCGGCTCACTGCAAGCTCCGCCTCCTGGGTTCAGGGTTCGCGCCATTCTCCTGTCTCAGCCTCCCAAGTAGCTGGGACTGCAGGCACCTGCCACCACGCCTGGCTAATTTTTTGTATTTTTAGTAGAGATGGGGTTTCACTGTGTTAGCCAGGATGGTCTCGATCTCCTGACCTCATGATTCACCTGCCTCGGCCTCCCAAAGTGCTAGGATTACAGGCGTGAGCCACCGTGCCCAGCCTGTAAGTTTGTTTATAATAGTTATTAACTAGAAACACCTTAAATGCTCAATAATAGGGGGACTGATTAAATGAACTGTGGTACATACATGTGATAGAATACCCTTTCTTTAACAGTGATATAGAGGAATATTTATAGATGCGGAAAGATACTCAGTATTTGTAAACTGAAAAAGCAGATTGTAAAACAGTATGGGTAGGTTGATCCTTGTTTTTGCTTATGGAGTGTGTGTGTGTGCATGCATGTATATGTGTGTGTGTACAATGTTCTACATATTATGTGGGAAAATGCCAGGAAGACTATAGGCCAAATGTTAGGTGATACTGTGTTTCGTGTGTTGAAATTACAGTTGACTGTTACTCTTTTTATTTTCCTGAATTTCCCACACATAAAGCATGCCATGTGGTAGAGAGTCTTGGATCAGATCCCGTTTCCCATTTACTACTACTGGTTATGTGAACTTGGGCAAGTTTTGTATTTCCTTATCTGTCAAATGGGGATAATAATATCCAGCTCATGGTGCCCACATGTAATATTTAATAAATGTTACCTTGATCTCACTGATCTGATATGGTGATTAAAGTCAGTATTCTATTCTTAATAATACAGAATTTCCAAGCAGAATAATTGTGTTATGTAAGTTTTATCAAACTGTCATGGAAAGCATTTCAGGGCATTCTGACAAACTATTTTGTTGCTTCTGGTCATTGAGAAATATTTTGTCGAGTTTTATTTGCTTTAAAACTGAAATGCCTTCCATTGCCAATACGTTTTATTTTGAATTGAAGGCATTTTTCTTCTTCTGTTGTTGTCTTGAATAGTCCTGTATTCATTTTTGAAGGTCAGGGTCTGATCTTTCTTTCCTTTTATAGAGGAGTTAGAGTGGGATGTGAGTCATTAAAGTCACTGTTGAGTGCCTTTTCCTTGACAGGCACTAGGTAGGCATCAGATTTGCAGCGGCGTCCTGGACGGACATGTCTCTGCCCTGTGAATGACATATGGAAGTGACCAGTGTGGTTCAAAGCCAGGAGGCCCACTCAATAAATAGATGGTTACTACAGTTAAGTATCAAGTAGTCCTCATTTCCTCCCTTCTGATTTTAAAAGGAATTTTGTTGTGATATTACATTTTACTGAACACAAACGTTGCCTCCTGCATATTCAACGAACTACTGTATATGAGGAACATACTGTTATTTCACTTTGTTGACATTCATGAATGATTTAGTGATGACTTATGTTATACAAGTGTAAGAATATCCTAGGTTAATAGGCTTAAAATTGCTACTGTATATCTTCTGTGAAGGATAATCTTTCATTATCTTAAGTATGACCTCATGCCTTTTTGAGATTATCTTTTGTAAAATTATTGAGAATGAGCTCCTCCTAAAAAATCTAGGATGCATGGAATTTATGGCTATCCCACTTGAGAAATTCCAGCACATGATCTTACTGAGAGAGAGTGGCAGTAAAGCATTTACAGTCGTGTACCATATAATGATGTTTAGGTCAATAACAGACCATATATATGATGGTCGTCTCATTAGATTATGATACTGTATTTTTACTGTACCTTTTTTATGTTTGGATACCCAAATACTTCCATTCTGTTACAGCTGCCTTCAGTATTGAGTACAGTAACATGCTGCACAGATTTATAGCCTTAAGAGCAATAGGCTATTATACCATATAGCGTAGGTGTCTAGTAGACTATACCATGTAAGTTTGTGTAAGTACATTCTATGATGTTTGCACAACAACAAAATTGCCTAACACAAATCTCAGAACTGTATCCTTGTCGTTAAGCACACATGACTATATTTAAAAATAATGTTTCCATTTGACAGTGTGTAAAACTACATTAGTTTGTAATTAGTTTTATGTAGGGACAATTTTTTTAAGTTGGCAACTGTTGTAAATATTTTGATAACAAGTAGACCGTCAGTAGTCATGAAAGATATGTCTTGGAACCTTTATGACAAATACTGAGCTTGCATTTGATTTTCCTCATACAGCCAAATAAAAGAAAGAAAATTTCTTGAGTCGTGTTTTCATGTTCCTGTGTACAATTCATAGTAGGATAAGTTACATCACTGATTGTAACCAACGGCAAAGTCACCATTTTACTTCTTTTTTTGCTTGAATAAATTAGCCATATTTTGAGAGGGTGTAGGTTAGGGGAAGAACAAATTTAGGAGAGTTATGAATCAAGAATCATTTTTGGACATAGTTTAAGGTACCTATAAGACTTGCAGGTGACAAGTTGAACATATATCTGAAGGTGACAAGACTTGCAGGTGACAAGTTGTACATATAGATACGTATTACTTCTATCTATCTCACATTGTTCTACCCCATACCATTGCCTCATGTGGACTTTACTCCCCTTGCCCCCACTGGAACTGGCAGTTAGCTTTCTTTTGTGGGGGGGGGGGGTCGGGGATTTACTTTTCACAAAGAAACACTGTATGAGCTGCACTGAGTATGTAATGGTGACTGGAGAGCAACCAAACTGTGTTGACATATAGACATTGGGCCACTGGCTAGACTTAGGACTTAGCCAACTCATCCTTTCCTGAAGGCCAGCTTCAATAAAATTACAGATGACTGTTTTGAAACTTTTTCAACTCACAAATAGTCAAAGCTGTGAGTGCTGTACTCAGTTCTTTCCGCAAGCTGCATTGCTGGAATCAGAAGCTCAAATGCTTACAGGGACAGGGTACGTTACATAAATGGCAGAAGTAGGCCTGACCTGCCATTTGTCTTTATGCTTTTGATACAGAGACAATCAGAAATATGTCACTTTCTTTTTAACACTACTGCAAGATAGACAACAGTGATAATCTAGATGGTAAATGGCAACTGAAACTTGTCTCAGTTTTGAGGACCTATAAGGAAAGGTGAGAACTATGAAAAACTCTAGAACACATGTTCTTAGGAAGGAGTGACTGCTCTTACCTGGAGTTGATTGTTGTACTGTGAGATGTGGAATGAGTATTTCCAGAGCTTCTTAATTTTGATTTTTTTAAACACTCTATTTTGCAATATTGACAGATAATTCAAGGGTTTTAAAATTTTGCTTGTTTTATGTATATGGTTCAAAGTACCCACATGTGGGTACTTCTATGAAATAGGTAGTAGCTGGCACTTATGGTGAGATGGGATTGCCTAGAGTAAGATTTATATTGAGCAAGAATTTATGATGACTTGGGCAGTAATGAAACCAACAATCATAATTTTTGTTTCACGTTAATAATTTGATATTAGATTATCTACTTATTTTTCAAACAAAAATGAATCCTCCAATTTTAATACCACTGGAGGACAGGATTTTCAACATTATGCATCTGATAAAGTGAGGAGACAAAAAGGTAGTCCTTTTTGGTATTTTTATGGCCATCTTACAATATTGGCCCAGCTTATTAACCATTTTTTTGTGGTTTTCCCATGTGTTGCTACTAAATCACATCTCCTCCCATCTGTATTTGTTCATTTTCTAGGTGTTATTGTTATCAACATTATCATTTCATTTTGGACCCTGACGTCCATGCTAAATTATTTTATTGGATTTATTTATTAGAATCCTACTATTACACCCTGTATATTTGCTGTTTTGCCCATTTCTCCACATTGTCCAGGGTGGTATCTAGTATCATGAGAAAGATGGTTTTAGAAATCATTGCCATATAATATTATATGTAGTAATGTAAGCATATGCATTACGCTCTGAGAACACGAGATACGTTGTTCCACAGATAAGTTAGATATGATTCGTATATCTTCATCCAACTCATTAACGAAAATACCAAGAGAAGCAGAACTCTTTGATATCTGTCTATATCACTTTTGTTCAGGTTGACATCATCCTATGAATTAGCACTCCGAGTAAGGCTGATTATGTGGTCAAAGCAGCCTCTTCACTCTGTTTACACAGCTTGAATTTCTTTACCTTGCTAATACTCATCTTTCACGTATTAGAAAAGATTTTGTTCAAACAGAGATACATTTTGTTGTTTCTGATCCTTGCTTTTCCCAATACAACAGCGTATCAAGTCAAGGTTAAGGATGGGCTGACATGCATGGGTCTGAGGTCTTCTAGGATTCCTTTCTTAATACTGTTGATCTTCTTATCCGGGATCAGTTATCAAGCTCACAGGCCTCTGGTCTGTAGGATTTTATTTCTTAACAAGAATGACCCTTTCTGAAATAGCTTTGCCAAATATCAGTTATTTTAGGTGCTGTTATGTTTTTCATACTCCATTCCACTCTTACATAGAAGATGCTTCACCTGCTTAGAAGATGTTGTAGACCATGGTCTGAAGCCAGAGCTAAAGGGTTTATTTTAGTTGTTGTTTTGAGAAGCATAATCTAAGATGATGCTTAGGATTTCGATATCTGGGGTTAAATAATGTCATAAAGAAAAAAACTTTGAATTATTTTGGAGTGGAGAGCTTCAGATTCTGACCCTAAAGAATGTTAAGAAAACATTCAGGCACATTTTGGTCAACTTCTGTGCATTGAAATCTAGGTCTTAAAACAGTTTATATTTTAAGATTATTTCAGCAGCAAGACAATAAATTTTTAATGCCAATACATTTTGTGACAGGTTAACTGGCTCCCTAAGAACTATATTTGGCTTGCAAATGTATTTTGTTTGGCCCACATAGTGTTTTTGTTTTTTAAATTGGAATTAATTGCCAGCATTTAAAAATAAGGGGATTTCATAATAATACTAATTTAAAAAAAAAAAACTCAAAAAGCAACAACCTGGATTTCCTGCTCTTTTGGAAAAACTGGAAGATCTGTGGCTGTACTGGCCATGCATCCCATGTGGTATAATACAGACACAAGGAGCTGGCGAGGGGCTGCCCGCCAGCATGTGTCATGTGAACGGCTCCAGTTATTTCATCTGGCTGGCTCTTAGAGTATGTTTGAGTTTGCACCTGCTGAGTTGAGAGCTTAACCAATTAAAAGTGTACTTAGAGTTGGAGGGAGAACAGTAAGATGGCAGTTATTTTCCATTTGTTCTCTGAACATAGGCTGTCTGATCTTTGTTACAATGTGATTAGTGGAAGTGCTTGGTAGAGCAGGTGGTGTTTCCCCAGCAACAGTATTCACTGGACAGGGTTGAGGTAGAGCCGAATTTCTAGTCACATTGTACATCTACCAGTTTGTTCCTGCAGGTGACAAATAAGGTTTTCTGAAAACAAAACAACCGTAAGTTTCTTATGATACTTAAAGTAGGGAAAGCAGGTGCTGGGTCTTAGTTGTGTAATTTGAGAGCTAAGACCTGAGATGTTAGGTCATTTATCTGCGAGCCCCTACCTGTCACCTATTCAGTGGTAGAATAGGGACTGGAGTCCAGGACTCTGACTCTAGCTTAGTTGCTCATTTTACAGTTTAGTGTAATGGCCTGGAGCTGAGATTTGCAATCAGAGTTGGCTGCAGGTCCTACTCTGCTCCCTACTAGCTATGTGACCTTTCTGTGCCTCAGTTTTCTTACTATAAAAAGAGGGAAATAATACTAATAATACTGACCTTATAGGATTGATACAAAAATTAAATCCAATTTTGTGTTGAAAAAACTTAGAAAAGTGGCTACTCCTTAATAAACAGTATATAAATAATGCCTAATATCTGAAATACATGTATAAATTATATTTTACATGGTAGAGTTAGCTAAAACCAGCATGTTACCTGGATGGAATTATTGTGTAATTAGTCTTTTTCCCCTCCTAGAATTTAGAAAGGCCTTTAGGGATAGTTTTACTCTATGTATTGCCCCCCCAAAAAAACCCCAAAAGCAAAAACAAAAAACAAAAAAACTTCAGTTTGAGCCAGTATTCTTTTTATTAATGAATTTTTGTATAGCAAACAGGTTCATTCAAAAGCATGAAGTTTATCAGCTTACTCTTCAGAATGTAGACGAACAACTGAGTGGCATGAAAATACTTTAAGTCCTCACCGAGGACTCTGTTTGAATGGATTTGCTTCAGTCACCAAATAAATCTTGTGTGGTGGATGTAAAGCACTCCTAGATGTACGAATTTTACAAAGATAAGGCTCTGATCTTAGCTTACAGTGCAAAAGAAGAAAGGGGGAGAATGATCTCCGTAATACCTGGTATGATAAGATCAATGCCTAAAGGGGAAATTGATGTCCAGTGGGAGCATAAACAGAGCACTGTGTCTGGTTGGACATAGTGGTCAGCTTGAGAGCCAAGAGGTAAGAGATGCCCCTAGGAAAGGAGTAGAAGAGGTGGAAGAAGATTGCAGAATAGACGTGTGAATTTGAGTGTGGACAGATATCTGAGCTGTTGTTCAATATAGATATATTGAAAGCTTTGCAACTCACTATGGAAGATGGATTGTATGAGGCCCTTGCCAGATGGTTGTAAATTACGTATGCCAGAGGTTGAGGAGGGCCTGAGCCTCCAGAGCAGTAGAAATGGACTTGAGGGAGAGGATGGAGAAAGAGTCAAGGCATGTTTTAGGTAAAAGTGGCAAGTCAGGTGGGAAGTGTGAGGAATAAGGAAGAGTCAGGATTACTCAGAAGACGCTGGTGCCATGGGCTAAGACTGGGGCACAAAAGAGCAGGTTTGGAGGGGGAAGTGAGTTTAATTCAGTACATCTGGAGTTTTTGAGGAATCTGAAATATCCAAGTGGATGTGAAGCATCAGAATATTTTGTCATGCCTGAAGGAACCTTACTTGAGTGGATTTGTGTAAGTAAGCAAGAAATTATCTGGTGAATGGTTAGTCTGTAACTGGGAAGAGGCCAATCCTGGGAACACGGATTTGGAAGTAATTAGCATAGGAGTGATGTTATAGCCACAAGCACAGGTAATATTGTTCAGTCAGGAAGTGAAGGATAGAAGCAGCAGTGGGCTAGCTAAGGAGTCCCACCAAGGATGCTAAGTAGGAATAGAATTTTAATGGCATCTCAAGTCAGTGAGGGAAGGAATGGATTACCTAATAAATAGTGTTGGGATAAGTGGTAAACATTTATAGGAAAACTGAAAAGGTGGGTCCTTAAATGTACACTGAAATTAATTTTATATGGCTTGAAGCTTAAAATGTGAAACACCTTAAATGACTTGAAGGCAGTATCAGGACAATTTGCATAGTCCTGGCATGAGAAAAACCTTTATTGTTAGAAACAGCAAAGGACAAAACAGAGAAATCTGATCTAGTCAGAGTCAAACAAAAGACTCACTGGAGAGTAAAAGCGATTGGGAAATCTATTTGCTATGTGTATAACATAGTTAATATGCATATTAATATTTTTTTCTTAGCAATCATTAAGGAAATGATTAATGCCCAATTAGAAAAAGAGGCAAAAGATAAAATAAACAACTTATAAATAAAGCATTGCAAATTACCATAAACATATGAAAGGATATTTTAATTACACAAGAAAATAAATGCCATTTATGGCCCAACAAAATAATTTTTTTTTTTTTAAAGACAATCCTTGGTATTAGTGAAAAGTACTGGGAAATGGAGATGTTCCTGTTTCTTTTTAGAGATAAGTTTTCGTCATGTTTTCCTGTATGTTAAAGATTTCTTGGAGGAATGTTCTTCAGGTTGTTTAATAATAGAGTGCTTCATCGTTAAAATGGAAGAAACAAGTTCATTTGTTTGATAGATGTTTATATTTATTGAAGACTGTTACATACCAGTCACTCTTATAGTGTAGTTGAGGTGGGATATGAGTAGTCAGATATTACTCTAAAGTATGATGATAGAGTGAGTCCTGAAAGATGGAAGAATGAGAAGCATAGGAGACATTGCAGGGGGCCCTCCATGGAGGCAGTGGTTTTGGGGGAGGCCTTGAGACCAAAAGGAATGTGGAGTGTTTGGGGAGCTGCTGTGGTGTGGAGAGGAAGGGGTTCATGGCCGTCTCTAAGGGCTGTTCCCGCAGTGTGGAACTGGAACTGGAACCGTGTATTGAAGCAGTGGGGAGCCTTTGGAGGGTTTTAAGCATGGAAATGATATATTCAAACTTGTTTTGATGTGCTGAGGTTCATAATGGACCAGCTCTTGAATTAACAGGGAAGTCTACACTGCAATGGAGATTACTAAAATTGACATGGAGGGTCCTGAAAAACAAAAACTTTGGAAGACAGTCTATTTTTAAAAGTTCCTGGGAAATGCCAAGGAATTAAGAAAAAAAAATTGACAAGATTATTCTATTTGAATAATAGACCAAAAAGTTATTTTGGGGAATGAATATCCTGCATTATGTACAGTGATAGATTTGTCTTTATAATGTAGCAAATGTTAAATTTCATTATTATTCTCCTACATACAGACTGCATATTGAAGCATGATACAGTGGAATCTCTAAGCAGCCGTACTATCCTCTAACTCAGGTTCCCAGACTGTCACAGTTCACAGTGCCCGTCGCGTTTTGTTAATGCTTTTCATGATGCTTGTAGTCAAAAGAATTACCTAACAGTTCTCTTTATGAAATAGCTGGGTCCAGACAATTTAATGACTATTTATGATCAAACACTTTAGTAGCAGTTTGAAGAAATAATGTGTATCTACTTAAAAGGAGAAATATAATTGTCCCTCTATCTCTGTGGGGGCACATTCCAAGACCTTCACAGATGTGAAAATCTTTGGATGTCCAAGTCCCTAATATAAAATGGTGTGGTATTTGTAAATAACCTGTGCTTATCCTCTCATATGCTTTAAATCATCTTTCATACAATGTTAATGCTATGTGAGCAGTTATACGGTACTGTTTTTATACTGTTTTTTATTATTGTACTGTTTTATTGGTTTTGTTTTCTGAATATTTTCAATTCAGGGTTGGTTGAATCTGTGGTTGCAGAACCCTGGGATATGGAGGGCCTATGGTAGTATTTTTCTTTCATTCTTAAAAAGCCTTAATTACTGATGAGATGTGTGAACCTATTGAGTACTGCATAGCTTCTCAGATCTTGGAAACCAGCACCCTCATTTCCATTTCTACATTGACTTGTTTGGGTAGTACTTGTGTTTTATCCCAGCAATTACTAGTCCCTCCCTCCCTTCACCAAAGATAAAGATATGACGTCACATAAAAAAAAGTAGCATGACCAAATATTGAAACTGTGGACTACCTTGCACTAACGGTTTTCAGAATGTTGGACAGATGTCGCTTTGTTTCCTTCAAAAACTTAGATATTCTGTGATAGCTTTTCAGTTTCCTTTGGTATCTTGGGATACGTCAGTGCAGTTTGGGAGCCAGAGCTTTAACTTAGGTTCCTCGTGTCAGCAGTACTTGGGTTAGCATGCAGCCTAATGATGAAAGTATACTGTGGGCATATAATCATTTGTGCCTTGGTTTTAATTCAGCCAGCTGGCTTAGAGTTTTTGGTGTCTGCTCTGTGCCAGGTACTGCTTGGACACTGAGGGTTACGTGAACTCAGGGATGTGTTTGCTCTCAGGGATCTGACAGTCTGTGGGGAGAATTACAAGATGGGGAAGTGAAGCGGTAGAGCAGAAGTCAGCAAACTCTTTCTGTAAAGGGCCAGGCAGTAAATATTTTAGGCTTTGTGGACCATTCAGTCTCTATCCCAGCCTCTCAGCTCTAACATTGTCATGGGAAAGTAGACATAGATTGTACTTAAACTAATGGGCATGGCTGTGTTCTAGGAAGATTTACAAAATCAAGAGGCGGGTAAGATTCGGCCTGTGGAACATGAATTGTGCAACCCCGTGACATAAATATAATTAAAGTGTTGTAGAAGCAGCAGAAGATGGCATCTAACATTCTGGGGACTCTCAGAGGTGATGACAAACATACCCCCTGCTAGGAGCATCACCGCTGACTTGAGGAGGGTGCAGATGAAATTAGAAGGGAAAATGGGTGCTGGCCTGAGGAGTGCTGAAGGGTCCAGCAGCTGTGGTATGGCAGCCATTTTAGTGTGGTCCGGACACACGCAGCAGGGGCAGTGTGCAAGGCCTCTTTGTAGGTTCCGACTCCAGTTGTATGGATTGTATATTTTCTCTCTTGTTCTTTTTTGTTTTGTACCTCCTTTTGGTCAACCATGTCCTGCAGTAGCTTCCAGAGAATGGGTACATGGAAGGCGATATATCTTTCGACATCTTGCATGTCTTCGTAAAATGTATGTTATCAACTCAACAGCTTGAGTATAGAATTTAAATGTGAAAATAATTTTCACTTGTATTTTGGAAGGTGTTCTTTTTAGCTTTCATTGCTAAGAAGTCTGGTGTGTTCCTCCTCTTCTCAAGAATATTTATGGGTCACACACCCAGTCTCATGTACACCTGTAACCTGCTCTGGAGGTGGTGCTGTCACCATCCCTGTGTTACAGTGGGGGTTTGTCCACACTCACACAGCAAGTCACAGAGGCCTTGAGTGATTTATTATGATGTTGTTTTTATTCCTGAGCCCTTGTGTATGGCCTCCACTCCTGGAAACTTGTAACATCTTTGATACAGTTATTTTGATATTCTCAGTGATGCATCTTGCTATCAGTCTTTTCAAATTCCTTGTGCTGGGTTATGTGGGCTCTTTGAGGACTAGATTTTTGCTAGGACTAGATCTATATACTGATCAATTTTGCATACATCTTTGTTACTGCAGCTATCTCCTAGTTAATCTCCTTGAAACATCACTTTGTTGCAGCTTCCCTCTTTCTGAAAAGCTATTCATGCCTTCCTGTGCAGTCTAGTCTTCCCAGATAGAACTTCTTAGTCTGGTCAAGTTTATGTTTTTCATAAGTATTTCTTTCATTTAACTTGAAGAGCCCCTACACTTCACTTCAGTAACACAATGGAGTCTACCTAACTGCAGAGTTTATGATCCTGAAAAGCCTTCTTCACTGGGAGCTAATGCTTGAGGAATTTAAGATCTTGTGGGAGGGAAATGGGATAAGGAAAATCGTTGCTGGTTAAAGTTTTTAAACAATGTTGATGTTTCCTCCTAGGAAACAGTAAAGAAAGGGACACTAGGAAGAATACAAATGAGCAGTGCGGATACTGTTTACTGCCTGTGTGATTGCCCTTGTTTGGCTCAACTCCCAACATCTCCACTCCTGTGGATCGGTGACCCACTCGTAGGTTTATTTACCTTTACAATAGTTCAGGGTCTTTTCTTTTCTTCTTCACGTGTTCCAGCTTAGCATTTAATTTCTTTTGAGAATTAATGACAAGGGAGTTATCTCATTGTATCTCAAAAAGGTAGATTCTTGAGATAAAAGATGCTTTAGGCAGTCTTAATTCCTTATATCCTGACTGTGCAGGTGTTGCCTGAGGCCTCCTTCTGCACCCAAGGCTGGAGGCTTCAGTGCCATCAGGCTTAGGTTCATGCCAGCAGGACATGCTGACTTATTCTCTGTCACATTTCCCCCTCTGTCTCTACCTACCTGTCCCCACCACCGCCACCATATTTATGTATATATAGAGAGGGGTTGGGGGACAGGAACAGAGACAAAATAGGCAACAAAATGTGTTGGGACTACAGTTTCTGGTATTTAGCTTTACTTTTCTCAACTCTTTTCCTAATTTTCTTCAGCAGAAAGGCCCTAAACCTCATGTACATTGGAACCAGAATTCCCAAGGTTGAGAAAAATACAAGTCAAGGTACATGTATGAACACTCATCTTCACAAACAAGGCCTTTAAAAGCTCAGGGTCATGTGTTGACAGGACCGAACTTTGCCATGTGGGGCCCCAGGCTCAGGTTCTGCCTGTGCTTCATGATGGTCTAAGATTGAGGTCAGCATATGTGTAAAGAAATAGAACCAGATATTTTTCTTTCCATTCAACAATCTTATAAATTTATTCTGCGTGATTGCTTTTCTTTAGCAGAAGAGTTTATTGACTTCTTAAATCCTTTAAAATAATTAGTATAGGAGACAAACTGGTCATCCTTGGGCAGGAAGGATACTGCCCATGAGCATGTTTTGTTTGGCCTTTAGAATGTGTACAACTTATGCATTATTTTCTTACATTTACAAACTTTGGTGTTTCATTTAAAATGCCAGATTTGTACCTTGTCTGGAAAAATCAGCATCTTTGGCAAAATGAGGCTGGTGGCTGCCACTTTTATGCTCGGCAGAGGGGCCGCAGTTTGCACCTGCTGTGAAAACGTTTGTTCCTTGCTTTGCCGCTGCATATTTGCATTGGCACCCTGTTGTCGCATCCTAATTTTGAAAGTTAGATCCTGAAATTCTATAAAAATTTGTGCTTCTCTAAGGAATAAGGCATTGACAGGGTAAAGAAAGTGAATTCTGACAATATTTCTATCAGGAGTGCGTAGAGAAAAGCTTCCCAAGCATCCCTTTTTTCTCAAAGTACCTCAGAAGGCTCTGTTCATGTATTGTTCTGGCCCACAGTAAGTCCATTTGAAAGTTTTGCTTGGTAGGGAAGTCTGATGTGTCATAAGCATAATACTGCATTGCCCAAAATTCTCTGTGTAAATGTATCACACCAGGAAGTCTTCTTTATTATGCTGCTTAAGTTAAGCAGGCTTCGGTGACACTGCCCTTAATCCTTCTGTCCCTGGGCACTGCCTTCCTCCTGCTCACTGACCTCCTCAGCAGAGTCTTTGATCCGTGGCTGTTGCTGGCGTAGGCTTTGTGCAAGCTCGCTACTGTCTGCATGCCTGTTCCCTGCCAGCAGGAATGGAATATTACAGCTTCACTTTGGGAAGTCTCTTATGTGGATCCTGAATAGAGCATGGCTGTGTGCTGCAATGGTTGAGGCTGAGGCAGGGAGGGATTAAGTGATTTACCCTCAGCCATACCACTAATTAGTAATGGAGCCAAGATTAGCTTCTAAATCTGGAAGCACCTGGTCCAGAGCTCTTCCTCAGCTGCCTCCCTCCACCCCTTCTTGCCCTTCTTCCTGGCATGGCAGTAGGACCTGTGTCTCTTTTTAGAATAATCGAAACTTGTAGCGAGGGACTGTTTCATTTCAAGATAATGTTTAGCCAGTCAGTGAATATGGTTTATGATTATTTTAGTCAGGGTTTGAGTTTTAGGGTCCTGTTTGGCTCCATTACTCAGTTATTCTTGTACAGTTGTGTAATTCTATAAATTCGGCAACTGGCATTTTAGACATTTTGTGAATACATTTTCATTCTAAGAAGTAAACTCAGTGACTCTGGAATTGACTAGGAAGTTATTCATTCATCCAGAAAATAATAGAACACTTTTGAAATGTGTGCTCACGCCTTGTGCATGTTTTGGTTATAATTAAGCTATTTGGGATTCATTTCCTGGGTTTTTGACAGTACTTAGCAGTAGCCAAGAAGAGAGCTTGCCATCTACTTTCACTAAGAAGAATATTTTTTTGAATTCTCTCAATGGACTCCAGTTGTTTAAGTGTTGGATCTCCTTTTCTTTATCGAGTCTCCATTTCTCATCTCTTTTCCCACATTTTCTTCTACTTTTTTTTTTTTTTTTTTTTTGGTATTTTTTTCTGAAAGATTATGCAATCTTTTTCTTATTTTAATTTTTAATATCAGACAATATATGTTTAACTTCTAAGAGGTATTTTTATTTCCTGTTATTCCTTTTTTATTGCATCCTCTTGTTTTTTATAGTTATGCCATGTTTACTCTGAGGATACTATTTAGAGTTTTCTTAGGTTCTTTTTTTTCTTTTAAGTTTTCTTGTTTCCTATATCATCCTCATTTTCTCTGGAAATACTTTTTATTTTCCTTTTGGTTATCCTAAATTTCTCTTTAATATTTTAGCCTTTGCTTATATGTTTTGTGATCTTTGGTGCCCTGTGCCAATGTTGTAATATAATGAGGCAATTTTAGGTCTGACACAAGAGTTTTCAGTGTATTGGAAGGACCTTGTTTGCTGGTGGTGTCCCCCTAGGAAGAAAGGATGAAGGGTGGATGGGAATTTCATTACTGTGGGAGATCCCTAAATGTCCAGTGTGCAACATCTCCATACTGTTACCCTAGTTTTTTCTCTTTAAATTATTAAATTTATATGAAATAGAAACTTTCCATCACCATGTAAATGGGAAACAAAACTAATATTACTTGTCGTAAATGACTAAACACAAGTTAACATACTAATAAAATACATAAAAATATCAATCCCCAGGTATCACTTAAAATTGTCAAAACTTCAGTCTCATGCACTGCTTTTCTGCATTTTAGTAGTGTTGGAGTAGAGTTGATAGCCATGTGCTTATAATTTTGTTGTAATTTTATAATTATAGTTATAATTTTGAACTTGAAGCCCATCATTTGAAAATTGGCCTTCTAGTAGATACCTAAAGCAACAGCTGTGTCCAATTATTGATGTCTCCACAAGCCAAGGAAACTTGAGTTTAAGTAGCTCCAAAGTCTCTAAATGCACAATGTTTCAGAATCTGTCAGAATCTATTTGAGTGTTTGTGTACACAGTATAAGGTGAGCCTTCAGAACAATCTGAACACCATCTGAAACTCTTCTCCTAACCTAGGACTGATTGCATTGCACAGATGATGGATATTTACGTGTGTTTGAAACGAGCATCCTGGATGGTGGACAATAAAAGAATGAGGACTGCTTCAAATTTCCAGTGGCTCTTATCAACATTTATTCTTCTATATCTAATGAATCAAGTAAATAGCCAGAAAAAGGGTAAGTGCATCAGCCTTCCAGAGAATGAACAGATTGCAGTTTTATTTCCATGATGAAGTAATTTTGTTGCTTTATTGACCCCTTTAGGATTTTGTTGGTTAAAATTCGTTTTTTTGTCATCTTTTTTCGATGTACTTTTAGTTCTTTTAAAAAGATCCTTAATGATAGATCAAAATATTATTTTGCCATAAAAATATAAGATATAATTTATATTCAATAAAACTTGCCTTTTTAAGATTCAGTTCTGTGAGTTTTGACAGTGAATATAGTTATGTAACCAGCAGCACAATCAAGATAGGGAACAGCCCCGGCACTGCAAAAGCTTCCTGGCTCCTATGTAGTCAACCCTCCCGGGCCCATCCCCTGCCAGCGCTGCCTTGTCTCCATAGACACTGTTTTCTGTCTCTATAATGTTACCTTTTTAGAATGTCATATCAATGAAATCCAAATACTTTTAAATGTATTATGTTACATCTTGAATATATTAAGAATGTTTATGTAGATATTTTATAGCTTATTTCTATAAAGAAATTATCATCCTCCTGCCCCTTGGTTTAGTTTTTATATTATTTCCATATTTAAACAGATCTCTTTTCCCCAAGGTCCTTCATTAGATTACTTTATTATTATGATTATTGCTGCTTTATAATGTGAGTACTTTTAATGTAATATTCGTTTTTCTGTCTTATATAAACAGCTTTATAATTGATTCCTACAGTGAAGATCATACCAACCATGTACAAAAACAAAAACAAAAACATTTTTCATAAACATTTATAGAATCTGAGATGGACTACCTTTTTTATTCTGTAATTGCCTTTTCCCCTTCTTTCCCTCCTTTCTTCCCTCTTTCCCTCTCTCTTATACCCCCCTTCTTTTTACTCATTTTTTTTCAGGGTGACTTTTTTCATTGCATAGTGCTTACATATTCCATGATGCAATGTTATTTTATAGATGTAAGTACTAGTAGGATTGTAATCTTTTGAATTGTTGCTTTTCAATTGTTTAGGCCCACACCAAAAACACATTTCTCAAATGAACTCATGAGTTTATTACTGTTTAAATTTAATATACTTCATAATAACCTAAAGATTAGTTATGGGAGTTCTACCAAGGGGGCAGTCTGGTAGCAAGCAGTGAAGTGGTGGTGGCTAGGAGTTTCAAAGTTTTGTTTAAAGACTTGGAAGGCACATCATTTTTACTTAAGACTTATTTGTTTTTGTTTTTTGTCTTTGTTTTTTCCTCAAGTGGGGCTATTGAAGATTCAAGAGGTGCTAGAATCTAGCCTCACGCCCTCTCTTGGTCCCATTATTGAATCTACATAACTAGCCACTCACTCCCTTGATTTGTCTTAGTTGCTTGAAAGTGGAATTTTTGATAGCAGCCTAACCCCAAAATGGTCTAGTAGCTGGCCCACTTTCATCAGTTTACCCTTTAGTTTTTTTTTTAATCAAAGCTGCAAAAAGAAATAGAAAACCAGTCCACTCCCATGACTGCAGGATCATCTTTTTGAAAAAACATGGGCTCTCTACAGACACACATGCTTGTACTTACAACTGAAAATGCTTGACCTTTTAGAGTGCAGTTGACTTACTCAGCATATTCTCTGTGTGTGTGTGTGTGTGTGTGTATGTGTGTTTCTCCTTCTCCAGGAGCTCCTCATGATTTGAAGTGTGTAACTAACAATTTGCAAGTGTGGGACTGTTATTGGAAAGCACCCTCTGGAACAGGCCGTGGTACTGATTATGAAGTTTGCATTGAAAACAGGTAATTTTAATTCACAATGAGCTAGGTTGAATTGCAGAAATGACCCTCAGTTCTTACTTTCTTGTTGCTTGTGAAACTAGAGGGTTATTTCCTGCTTGTGTTCTGTGTCCAGCAGAGTCTGCCATGACTTCTGCCTCATTTTTCTCCTGTAGGGCACCAGGTGTTATGAGGTGTGATAGCAAGGTGAGAAGAGGGGACAGAGTCTGCACTGGCTTTCAGAGCCTCCTTCTTGATCTGGTAGATAAGACTGTCACTCAGATTTTTCCCACCAAATAAAGCCACATGGCTATACCTTGCTTCAGAGAGGCAGGGAAGGATGGTCTTAGTGTGAGTCCAGAAAGGGGACCCTGAAAAGTTTACTGAAGAGCACACATGCCCACCACAGGCCAAACAGAGAGGAAGTTAGTTCTGGTCGCCTGCTCCCCTGGTCACAATAAACAAATAGTAGCAATGCTGTGGGTTTTGTTCAAGGGAGTGTACACTAGGAGTATGAAAGTCCAGAAAGGCTGTCAGAGGAGGTATAATTCTGGAGTAGGCACACTTAGTTTTCTCAGCAGAAAAGCAATAGGAGGACATTGCACCTTGAAAGAATTTTGCGTACAATGGCTTAAATGTATGAGATGGCATGATTTGGAGAATTCAGGTGTTCATTGCTGATGCCTAAAGAAGCCTTGCCATGTGAGAGGTTTAGAAGGAGATGAGCTGGACCCATTCACGTCCAGAGTCCTAAGCACCCAGAGATACCAGGGGAACTGGAAGTATTTTAGAAACAGAACTGAAGAGGAAGTTCTGTTAAGAATAAACCGTGAGCCAAGGCAGAGGAGCAGAGGAGTTGCCAGTTTCATTTCCTTCATCAGCATCCATTGAACATCATCCTAGCATGAGGAGCGCTGTGATGTGCTGGTCCCCCAGTGAAGGGGTGGAGCGTGAGCAGTGGAAGTCAGCCTACAAAGGGAAGGTTGAGGTGGGATTTTGAAAGGCATGCAAAAACTCCAGCTATATGGAGTCCTCTGTGCTTACTCTACTTTTTGGTACAATGTAGTTGTTTTTCCTACCCCTACATTGGTAAAATTACTACCAATCTGTTTTTTCAGTCTTAAAATGCAGTACAACCTATCATGTTTTTGCAACAAAAAGGGCATAAAGTTTTTTCCTTTGTATTTTGTGTTAACCAAATTTTTATGAAAATTATACTATTAATTTTATTTGCTAATTAAAATTCAATTTCTTCTTATTACAGGTCCCATTCTTGTTATCAACTAGAGAAAACAAATATTAAAATTCCAGCTCTTTCACATGGTGATTATGAAATAACAATAAATTCTCTACATGATTTTGGAAGTTCTACAAGTAAATTCACACTAAATGAACAAAACGTTTGTAAGTATTTGCAAACAAACTCGATTTTAAAGTAACTCAAGTGTCATTTGTTAGTATTGTGGTGCTTTCTAGTTCTTTGAATTTCATGTGTTATGCTGATACTTTTAATTCACTCAGCAACCTTCCTATGAATTGTAAATGGTAGCCAAGATCAGAAGGAAGCAAACTTTCTTCTGGCCAATCAAAATATCCCAGAATTCAAGCTCCTTCCCTCAGTTCCATACTCTTTCCTTAGCCCCCTTGACTCCTGCGTACCTTCCAGAATTTCTCAAATGCCCCTCGCTCTAAGGCATAGTCTTGTCTGGGAAGCTACTGAAAAATGACAATATTAGAATCAGAAAGGCAAATCAAGACAGACTCTAGAAGACTCAGTCGATTAATAGTTCCTTGTATTTTACATATCATGTAATGTATTGGTAGCATTATAAATAATAATGGTCCTGATTGTGATTAGAATGACAGTATTGGGGTAAGAAAATTGAAAAGCAAATTAGGTGAGTGTAAGGAAGAGAGGAGATGGATACATCAGCAAATCTTTGAGCACCTAGAAGCTCTGCAATGCATGTATAGCTGTCCTTTAGAGAATCTGGGTCTCTTGACAATTTGCTACTAAATAAAAGTATGAAAATTGAGTGTCTGTGGATCTAAAGATGCTTTTGAAATTACATAAAGCAAACAAGATTTTGTGTATATATACACACACACAGAGAGTAAAGTTTGTACTTCCCTTGTGTAAGCATGAAAAATTCTTAAGATTTTTAATGTCTGCATTTCTTAAAATCACCTGAAAATTTGGGTCATTCTGAAGCAGAATAAATAACGTGGGTCCTGTAAAAAAGCTGGGAAAACTCTTACCTCCTGATGTCCTAAGGAAGCAAGAGCGTGTAGTTTATGGGTAAAGCTGAATTAGCATTAGAAGAAAATAAGAAAGACTTTCATTAAATTTCTTCCCTGAGTTTCTAGAAAGCAAGTTAGCATTGTCCTCACATGTCTGTTTAGCACAAAATGAAGATGGTAGTTGATGGGAGCTTAGGGGAAACTTCCCTATATGCTATAAAGAAAAGAAAGGGAACAGTGGCTGTTTAAAATCCTTGTATTTGTAATTATGGTCATTACTGTCTTTAGCTTGAAATGTTGGATATGACTTGTGTTTTTAAGAGTAGCCCACTGCTATTTAAATAAAATGTAAATTATGTGGACTTTTCAGGGAGAGAAGCATTTTAAAGATGAGCATTGTCTTAGTACAATACTCCCATGTTTCATAAATTGTAAGTTACTACATCATGTGACATACTGAATCATTTGAAAGAAGAGCCGTGTTCTTGGAAGCCTCTTGCTCTTTTCTGGTCACACTGGCACCCTGAACTTTCCCTGTCCTGGTGCTAAATTAACTTCTTACCTCTCATTTGTCTGCATTTTTCCTTTTTCACAAGCAGCTGCCCACTTATAATCTCTTTATGAAGCATCCTCCACTGTCCTTATACAGCTGTATAACTGGTGTAACTGTTGACTTTGCTCTGTAGTTTAGACTGTAAATCCACATGTTCTGTGTCGTGTACAGCCCTAAACACTTTACATAAATCCAGTATCAAACACTGTATAGGGCAAATTTTAGTTAAATGTATTTTTAAGAACTATTTTTAAGTTCCGAGATCAATGTGTATTGGTTTGTTCTGCCCTTTTTGTTGTTTAGCATATTCAACTACTCTAGCCCTGCGCTCTCCTGCAGTTTTGGGCTTACCATGACTAGATGTAATTGGTCCTTGAGCTTCTAGGATAGAAATGAGGCAAGAAAGGATGAGTCTATGAATTTCTTCTAACTCATCTTTACTTTACTGTTATTTAAGGAAGGAACATGGAAGAAAGTCCAAGTCTCTCTGATTCTCAAACCAGAAAGCCTACATTTTATAGAATGGAACGTGCTCATACCTTCTTTGTTTTCCATTGGTTCAAAATTTTCCATGATTTATCTGTCATTAGGGAGATGTAATGATTTTCAAGGATACATTATTCTTCATGCTACCTTTTTTAGTGTCCTGGATTCTCCCTAGGAGATGCCCAAACCTTCGAGCATGGATTTTTTTTTTCTTTACCTTTTGTAATGCAGCTTCAGAGCCCACTGTTCTCCTAAACTTCTTTCTCAGATATTAACAGTAGCCTTGCCAATGGTTTTTCCACAGTCGTCTTCTATAAACTGTTCTTTTTGGCCCAGATAACAACTATTTGTTTTTATTTTGATGATCCTGGATTTTCTCTGGTTTCCTTCTGCTTCTAGGATTCCCTCTCTGGATTCATGTTGGTGTTTTTCGTTCTTCGAAGGTGTAATTTTCTATCCGCAGCCCCTAAAAGGAGCTTTGGCTGGTTTATATCTGTGTGTTCATGCTCTTTTCTTCCACTACACTCAGTGAGTTCCTTTTAAGTCTACATCCACGGTTCTGACTCCGTGATGTCTTCTTCCCCTGACACTTACTCATCCACAGCCAGGCTTCTGTGTCTCTTCACAGTGACTCCCAATTCCTTTTGCTCCTTTTGCTGCTTTCTGAGCTAGAAACTTGAGAGAATATTGGTTGTTTCCCTTTTGCATTAGAACCAACCCTTTTTTTCTTTAATCTAGTCAGTTCTTTGAAATGTCCATGACATCTTTTCCTTAGATGGCATCTTAGTTTATATCCTTGTTACTCTAGCCAGGATTGCTCCAGTGGTCTCCTAATTGGTCACCTTATCACCTGTCTCAATCCCCCTCAGTCTGTGTTGCATACCACTGATAAAGGAGCCTTTCTGACATACTTCTTACATCCTGCTACTTCTTACATCTTCCAACCTGCTACTTCCGCAAGTAACCATTGACTTCTTAATTCAATGCCTTAGTCACTGAGACAATCCTGCTACTATTTAATGGTATCTAAAATCAGTAATGCCCATAGCATTTCTCAAGTGGTTGACATCCCCCAGCGTGAGGGACTCTGACACCAGGAGATGCCTGAGACAGCTGCAGAGAAAACAGAGAGAAGCCTTTACCAAAACAAACTTTCTATATTTTGTCATTTTCTTAGGGTAGCCTACAGCCATACAGAGGAAGCTTGTTTTCTTCTCTCTGATGTTGCCTACCTGTAGGTTCCTAACTAAATGACACTATTGTACTATAGAAACCTAGTTGCTGTTTGTATTAGAAAATGTGCTGTGGATTTGAAACAGCCAGCTAATAAATAATTTTCTTAAATTTGGCTGATTAAGTATGGGGAGCTACCTCTACAAATAAATAATATATTTGTTCCCCTTTTTCAGAAATTTGAGAGAATATTGGTTGTTTCCCTTTATCATTAGAACCAACCCTTCATTTCTTTGATCCAGTCCTTTCTTTGAAATGTCCATGACATTTTATCTTTTCCTTATATGGCATCTCAGTCCATGTCCTTTTTACTGCAGCCAGGATTACTAGGTTCTAGAGTTTCCTTTTAAATCTTGAGTGTTGATTTTTTGATCAAGAAGAAATAGAGTTTATAAGTAGTTGATTAGCAGAGTTACAGTATGAAAAATCATTACTTATTTTACTAAGTTTTCTCTTTTGTTTCCTTTTTTTAAAGCCTTAATTCCAGATACTCCAGAGATCTTGAATTTGTCTGCTGATTTCTCAACCTCTACATTATACCTAAAGTGGAATGACAGGGGTTCAGTTTTTCCACACCACTCAAATGTTATCTGGGAAATTAAAATTCTACGTAAAGAGAGTATGGAGCTCGTAAAATTAGTAAGTTTGAACATAGATTTTCTTCCTATGACATTAAAGAAACTGAATACTTTTTTTTTCAGGAAGTCTTAAGGTGGTATCAGTGAACTTTTGGATTATTTAGGAAGTAAATCAAATACCTTTCAGGGTTCATTGAAAACATCATGCATCATTTAAAAATCACTTGTTAATTATTAAAAGATGTGTAACCGTTATAGATAGCTTAGGAAATTAGGGGAGCAATAAGCCGTGATTCTACCATCTGAACATAGTAAGTACTGTTTTTGTGTATTCCTGTCTGGACTGGTTTATATGCATGTTTTTATGTAAATGAAAGTATACATTTAATTTAGTGTATTATTTTACCTTTGTCTAATGTTTTGAAGCATATTTAGCCAGAGTTTAGCCATAGAGCATTTTTTTATAAATCTATAAGCTCGAATTTATCAGTACACGCTTTTTCTCTCTCTCGTTTTTTCAATCCTGTTTATGAATGACCTCTAAGGAGTCATGAACAACAGGTATGAAAAATTTGATAGCTGTTACATGGAAATGCTCCCTTTCAGCCTTTTACTCTTTTTCTTGATAGATTTGGAGTTTGCTTAGTTACAGGTTTAAGAATTAGAAGACCATCTTGTGATTTTACAATTTGTTCAAGTTGCTCAAGTACATAGATTAGTAAAGATAATAAGAAAAGATTATTCTATATTTCATACTTTCTTATTGTTTCTCTTTGACAACCCATGTATTTCATTCCTAAAATAACATTAGTCAGCTAGCACCTAGCCTATATGGGACAATAACCTGTTGCTTCTAGGCCACATACAAACCTGTATGGTGTGTTACTGTACTGAATAATGGAGGCAATTGTAATGACGGTAAGTATTTCTGTATCTGAATATATAAAAGGTATGTTAAAATATGGTATAGAAGACTTTAAATGGAGGAGGGGCTTCAAGATGGCTGACTAGAGGCATCTCGTACTCACCTTCTCTACAACAAAGAAGCAAGATAGGGAGTAGTAGATAGTCACACTTCAAATAGATCATCCTAGAGAGAGCATCGGGATTCAAGAGAAGTGACAGGAAGCACCTAAAGCAGGGGAGGGAGAGGAAAGTGAGGCAGCCAGCAGAACACCAGCAGTGGCCCCACTGCTAAAGTGTATTCCATGTGCCCGGAGTCCCCTGCCTGTGGCTGCTGAAGCACAAGTGGGGCATGATGTGCCGCTGCTAAGGCTGAAGCATGAGAGAAGCGCAGACTGCAGCTGCTGAGACTAGAATGCAACGGAGTAAAGAGACAGTCTGTTGAATGGGAGAAAACATGTCCAAACTATTTGTCCAACAAAGGACTAATATCAAGAATCTACCGTAAACTAAAACAACTCAACAATTTAAAAATTAATACTCCCATTGTAATGTGGGCAAAGGACATGAATAGACATTTCTCAAAAGAAGACATATGGACAACAGGTACATGAAAAAATGCAGCCACATCACTACTTACCAGGGAAATACAAATTAAAACCACAGTCAAATTAACTCACTTCTGTTAGAATGGCTTTTATTAAAAAGACAAAAAAACTTACAGGTTGGTGAGGATGTGGAACATGGGAAGCTCTTATACAATGTGATTGGGAATGTAAATTAGTACAACTACTATGGAAATCGGTATGGAGATACCTCAAAAAACTAAAAAGAGAACTCTTATAGGATCCAGCAGTCCCACTTCTGGGTATCTGTCCAAAGGAAAAGAAATCAGTATATTAAAGGGTTACCTGAATTCATGTGTTTATCATGGCACTATTCACAATAGAAAATACATGGAATCAACCTAAGTGTCCCTCAGTAGATGAGTGGATAAAGAAAATGTGATATATATACACAATGGAATTCTGTTTGGCCATAAAAAAAGAATGAAATCATGTCATCTTCAGCAACCAGGATGGAACTGGAGGCCACTATGCTAAGTGAAATAAGCCAGGCACAGAAAGATAAATATAATATGTTTTTACTCACTCATGGAGACTAAAAAAGCTGATCTCATGGAGGTAGAGATATTATTAATAATAGAATGATAAATACTAGAGGCTGAGAAGGGTGTGTTGGTGGGACAGGGGCAGGAAGAGAGATTGGTGAATGGGTACAAATATACAGTTAGATAGAAGATATAAGTTCTAATGGTAGATAGCCAAGTAGGGTAACTGTAGTTAGCATCCATGTATTATATATTTCAAAGTAGCTAGAAGACTTGAAATGTTCCCAACACATAGAAATGATGATACTCATAAGATAATGGATACCCCAAATACCCTGACTTGATCATTACACATTCTGTACATGTAATCAATACTCACATGTATCCCATAAATACTATGTATCAATAAAATGTTTAAAGAGATAAAAAATGGTACACCTGTATAAGGCACTTACCGTGAATGGAGCTTGCAGGACTGAGTTTCTCTGGGTGAGTCAGTGAGTGAATGTGAGGGCCTAGGACATGACTCTTCACCACTGTAGTCTTTATAAACACAGTACAATTAGACCACACTAAATTTATAAAACTTTTTTTCTTTCTTTGGTAATAAATTAACCTTAGCTTACTGTAACTTTTTTACTTTAGAACTTTTAATTTTTAAAAATGTTTTGACTCTTTTGTATTAACACTTAGCTTGAAACAAATACATTGTACAGCTGTACAAAAATATTTTTATATCCTTACTCTATAAGCTTGTTTGTATTTTTAAAAATTATTTTTCTTTAACTTTATAAGCTATTTTGTTAAAAACAAAGACAAAAACACACACATTAGCCTAGGCCGACACAGGGCCAGGATCGTCAGTGTAACAGTCTTCCACCTCCACATCTTGTCCCACTGGAAGGTCTTTGGGGCAGTAACATGTGTGGAGCTCTCATCTCCTCTGGTAACAAGGCCTTCTTCTGGAATCCCTCCTGAAAGACCTGCCTGAGGCTGTTTTACAGTTAACTTTTAAAAACGTGTAGGAGTACCCTCTAAAATAATGATAGAAAGTGTAGTACACTGTATACATAAACCGGTAACATAGTCATTTGTTATCATTATCAAGTATTATGTACAGAGTACAATTACATGTGTTATACTCTTATACCAGCAGCACAGTAGGTTTGTTTATACCAGCATCGCTACAGACACATGAGTAATATGTTGCACTATGCCATTATGTTAGCTATGATGTCACTTGGTAATAGGAATTTTTCAGCTCCATTATAATCTTAAAGGACCACCATGGTATATGTGGGCCCACATTGACTGAAATATTGTTATATAGCACATTACTGTATACCTTGATTCTTTTTATCCTCACAACAGTCCCAGGAGGGTGATACTATTATTATTACCATTTTACAGATGGTAACAGAGTCACAGGAAGACTTTGGTGGAGTCAGGATTCCAACCCAGGCAGCTTGGTTTCCGAGTCTTCTCTTAACTGCTACAATTTATATTTTATAAGAAATATGTATATTTTTTAAATTTAAAATGTCATCCTCTTCCTTCTCACATATCCTACTTGAACCTACATTTCAAGACCCAGGTCAAATCCTACCCCTTATTTTATTTTATTTTATTTTATTTTATTTGTTTTGTTTTGTTTTGTTTTGTTTTTAGAGATAGGGTTCTGCTCTGTCACCTCGGCTGGAGTACAGTGGCATTATCATATAGCTGACTGCAGCCTCAAACTCCTAGGCTCAAGGGATACTCTTGCCTCAGTGTCCTGAGTAGCTGGGGCTACAGATGCATGCAGCTGTGCCCAACTTTTTTTTTTTTTTTTCCATTTTTTATAGAGATGGGGTCTCACTTTTTTGCCCAGACTGCCTACTCCTTATTTTAAAACCCATCCTTTTTTTATTTTTCGAGTCAGAGTCTCGCTCTGTTGCCCATGCTGGAACGCAGTGGCACAATCTCGGCTCACTGCAACCTCCACATCCCGGGTTCAAGCAATTCTCTTGCCTCAGCCTCCCCAGTAGCTAGGACTACAGGCACGAGCCACCACACCCAGCTAATTTTTTGTATTTTTAGTAGAGACGGGGTTTCACCGTGTTAGCCAGGATAGTCTCCATCTCCTGACCTCATGATCCACCCGCCTCAGCTTCCCGAAGTGCTGGGATTACAGGCATGAGCCACTACGCCCGGCCTTAAAGCCCATCTTAATTCAGCCTACAAACTTTCACTTTTCTTGATTCTCATGGCAAGTCTTGTCTGTTAATCTAATTTGCAGCTAACTTTGATACAGCTCTACCAGTGCTGTCTTAAAGCTATTATTTATTTAAATTATATTGCTTAACTTGTCATTATGGCCTAACATTTTGCACTCTGGGTTACCACTTATGGGCTTAGGATAACTCCTCAAACCTCATTTTTATCATTGGTACAGTGGCAATATTTGCTCTAGGGTCTGCAAAGTAAATAGTATATCTGTAAAGCTGCTAAACAAATATTGTTTGTCACTATTCCCTTTAGGGATGAGTCTTTTTTATTTATTTATTTTTTTAATTTTGTAATTTTTTTTATTACACTTTAAATTCTGGGATACATGTGCAAAACTGAAGGTTTGTTACATAGGTATATATGTGCCATGGTGGTTTGCTGCACCCATCAGTGCATCATGTACATTGGGTATTTCTCCTAATGCTATCTTTCCCCTAGCCCCCCAATCCCTGACAGGCCCCAATGTGTGATGTCCCCCTCCCTGTGTCCATGTGTTCTCATTGTTCAGCTCCCACTTATAAGCGAGAACATGCTGTGTTTGGTTTTCTGTTCCTGTGTTAGTTTGCCGAGAATGATGGCTTCCAGCTTCATTCACGTCCCTGCAAAGGACATGAACTCATCCTTTTTTATGGCTGCTTAGTATTCCATGATGTGTATGTGCCACATTTTCTTTATCCGGTCTCTCGTTGATGGGCATTTGGGTGGGTTCTAAGTCTTTGCTATTGTGAATAGTGCTGCAATAAACATATGTGTGCACGTGTCTTTATAGTAGAATGATCTATAATCCTTTGGGTATATAGCCAGTAATGGGATTGCTGGGTCAAATGGTATTTCTGCTTCTAGATCCTTGAGGAATCATCACACTGTCCTCCACAATAGTTGAACTAATTTACCCTCGCACCGACAGTGTAAAAGCATTCTTATTTCTCCATATCCTCTCCAGCATCTGTTGTTTCCAGACTTTTTAATGATCGCCATTCTAACTGGCATGAGATGGTATCTCATTGTGGTTTTGATTTGCATTTCTCTAATGACAAGTGATGATGAGCTTTTTGTTATTGGCCACATAAATGTCTTCTTTTGAGAACTGTCTGTTCATATCCTTTGCCCACTTTTTGATGGGGTTGTTTGATTTTTTTCTTGTAAATTTGTTTAAGTTCCTTGTAGATTCTGGATATTAGCCCTTTGTCAGATGGATAGGGACAAGGCTTTTTTATTTTTAAGGTAACTTGAGGAGGAACTAACTAGAGAATACTAGAATTAAAGAGGGACACTCTGAAATGTGAGTGAAATCAGACTTAAATGAAGGGACTGTTATGCTAAAACCATATAGCTCATTCTACAACATGCGTAAGTCAGCCAATGACAAGACAGTAATTCCCTACTTTTGGGAAAAAATTTGTTTGGGAAAATAATAGCAAGAAGCAATGAGAAAGAACACATTTCTTTAGAACTGTAAAGGGAAAATGCCCCAGGACATTTTTATTAATAGTATGTTATTAATGTTAGTATTTAAGACAAAATTGCTTGTGATCATTTTATGATGTTTTAATTCTATTATTTTGTAATAAGGCTATTATTTTAAAATTTAAAAATCAAGAATGCTTTGTATTCATGTTTGATTTGTGAGGCGCTTGTCTGTGCATGGTCTCTGTGTCCAGCAGTGGGAGCTGTGTGCTGCGCACACCGGGAAGAGCTCACTAGGCACTGCTGCCCCCACACAAATACTCCTCCTTGACTTTCCCTGGAAACAACCTGTTTCAACTCTTTTAACTGATTCCTTTCATTATTTATCTTCATTTCTCCAAATAGCATGCTTATGTTGCTCTTTCTTGATAGCAGCCCCCCTCCCTTTTCTCCTCTAACCCCACCGCCTTATCTCTTTCTGCTCCTCCCTCTGCCTCCTTCTCCCTGCAGCCTGCCATTTTCCTATCTTTTTCCAGTGGAATCTATGATAATTTTTGGTAGAACAGTATTCATCATTTGTATTATGGCCTATAAAAAATATCCACATTTTTTTGTCCACTCCTTATATTATCTTGTTTTTTTGTTTATTTCTCTGCTTCATCACTTTAATCCTAAATTCTTTGCAGGCAGTGTAGATCTCCTTGCAATTTTCAAATATACGAAGTACTTTATCAGTTTTATCTTTGCAAATAAATCTCTCTGAGGGCCTTCTGACTGGCTTCCCAACCTTATTCACAGAAGGTTTCATACAGACACTGATAATATTTGTATAGCACAGAGTGTGGTAAAATAGCCGAGACCGCTTGTGGCCAGAGGCATCACAGAGGCTCCAGTAGCCTCAACCCCTGCCGATCAGTTCTAGGTTTGAATGGATTAATACCTAGATATATTTATAGCTCACTCAAGATAGACCTCAGTGTCTTTCAACACATTCCTTAGGAAGCTGTGGTCCAAGGGGTCTCCATCATCTAGGGTATTTCCTACAAGTTTGTCTTAAGATGGATCTTCTTTTTGCTAAATCTCCAGTTTTTCTCTTATTTCCTCATTTTTGTGGAAGCGTATGCACTTGTCCCTTGATATCTTTTGGGGGATTGCTTCCAGACCTCCCTTAGATACCAGAATTCAAAGATGCTCAAGTTCCTGATGTAAAATGGTGTAGTGTTTGCATATAATCTACGGGCATTCTCTTGTATATTTTAAACCCTCTTTAGATTATTTGTAATACCTAATACAATGTAAACGTTGTGTAAGTAGTTGTTATACTATATTGTTTAAGGAATAAGGACAAGAAATGTCTGCGCATGTTTAGCACAGATGCGAATTTTTTTCCAAGTATTTTTGATCCACAGTTGGTTGACCCCACAGATGGGAGCGATGAATAGAGGGGAGCCAACTGTATTCCAGTAGTTACTTGCTATTGTAGATATTCTCTGCTGTCTGTAACAGCTCACTTGCAAATATAATTTATTCTTTTAATTATTTAAAAAATTTAAAAGCTTGTCAATTACTAATACTGAGAAGTTGCAGAGGAACTGGAACTTTCATATCATACATTACTGGGCGGAGTGTAAAATGCTTACCAAATGAATACATGGAGATACCACATTTATGAAAATGTCTGTTCTGCACTCGTGCATGATTACTAGTTTAACTGGGTAAAAATTGTAGGTTGGGAAATTTTGTCAAGATTTTGAAGGTATGATTCCATTGTTTCTTAGTGTGGATCTATCTTTATCTGTTGTGCTGGACACTCATTGGACTCCTGTCAGTCTAAAAACGCATGTGTGTCAGCTTGGGAACTTCTTGTTTTATTTCTTTGATTGGTCCTTCTCTCTTCTCCTTTTTTTTTTTTTTTAAGAACTTCTGTTCTTCGTGAACCTTCCACAACAATCCTCTGATTGTTTGTATCTTTCTTGTTTTCTATGTATTTTCTATTTTCTGAGAAATTTCTTCTAAACTGAATTTTGCATCTTGCTATTGAATTTCTCTTCATATGTTTATTAATTTATAGAAGATCCTTTGAAAGAAAGGATTTTTTTAATGTATACAGTTTTTGTTTCATGGATGCAATATCTTATCTCTGAGGATGCTAATGATTAAAAATTTTTTTCTGCGTGCCCTGTTTCCTCACATTTTTTTCTTTTTCTTTTCTTTTTGGTCATTGACTTTCATATTAGAATTTCTTGTACACTTTCTGGTCATCCTGGTTGCTGCTCATAGTTAAGTGAGGGGCTCTTAAAAAATTTTTTTTAATCTAATTGGAACTTTGGTTTCTCTGGATAGGACTTGTTGATGAGGGCCCTCCCTCTAGAGTGATGAGGATGGGCTATGCAGGTGGCAAACGCCAAATTTTATTTTAGGTATTTTATCTTGACCTGTTCATGTGACTTAGAAAAGTTCATTTAGACTATTACCTGGTGAGGATTAATCTGGCAAACCAGTATCCTGGGAGCTGAGCAGAGGAAGAAGGCATAGGTTAGCAATCCCCCTGTTTTTGGAATGATAGTCCCCATTTTCATCTCTTCCTAAAATTCTTCAATCCAAAGATATTCTGTTTTACTCTTCCAGAACATATATCTTTATTTTTCTGCCAAGATAAACAAAGGTAGTCCTTCGATAGCGTGGAGTATAGGAAGGGATCTGGGTAGCCAACATACTTTCAAACGACTTTCAAGCAATCCTGCTGTTTTGAGCTCTTTATTTCCAGGGAAGCCTGGGACAGCCACTCACTGAGCCCTTTGGCGTTTCTGTAATAGAAGCAAGTTGGTTTCCTGTATTTCCCATTGGATGCTTAAGATTGCGTTTTCTCGGGTCTTCTACATCAGTTACCATTATCCATTTGCTTTCCAGCTTCCAGATTTTAGTGATATTGCTTTATCTCCTATATTTTGTATTTGTCCATTCACACCTTTTAAAAAAATCTGTTTACTCCTACTTTGAAGTGATTTCAGGAGGTAAGGGAGAAGGAAATATTTGTTTATTGTGTTTACCTAGAAGTCCCAAGTTATCTTTTATGGCACCTCAATATTTTATTGAAATCTTGCTCATTTCTTACAATTGATAATATTTTGTATTAGTATAACATACATATTTGAACTTCTATTTAAAAATAAAAGTAAATATATAGAATACTTATATAAAAAACAAATCTAGTCTTAAACTATTTTATTGAAATGCTGCTCCTCTCCTTGACTTAAACTTTTGAAAGTACAACCCCATTCATTACTTTTACTCCATGAAAAATTTAGATCATTAGGCAATGGTATACAGGTTGAGCATCCCTTATCTGAAAATCCAAAATTCAAAGTGTTTGAAAATTCAAAACTTTCTGAGCCCCACCATGATGCTCAAAGGAAATGCTCACTGGAGCATTTCAGATTTGGGATTTTTGTTATTTTATTTATTTGTTGTTGTTTTTAGACAGGATATCATTCTGCCACCCAGGCTGGAGTGCAGTAGCATGATCTCAGCTCACTGCAGCCTTGACTTTCCAGGCTCAATAGACCTTCCCACCTCAGCCTCCTGAGTTGCTGGGACTACAGGCACAAACCAGCATGCCTGGCTAATTTTATTTTTTTATTTTTTATTTTTTATTTTTGTAGAGATGAGGTTTCACCATATTGTCCAGGCTGGTCTTGTACTCCTGGGCTCAAGGGATCTGCCAGTCTCAGCCTCCCAAAGTGCTGGGTAAATTACAGGTGTGAGCCACCGTGCCCAGGCAGATTTTAGATTTTTAGATTAGAGATGCTCATCTGAGAAGTATATAATGCAATCTGAAAAGGTCCGAAATCCAACACACTTGTGGTCCCAAGGGATACCCAACCTGTATTTTCTTGCGTACCAAATTGAATGTTTCAATGAATAGCAACATCTTATATAATACGTTAGGGCCTAAAGTTGAAGAAGTAAACAAAAATGAATCATGATTATTGTTACTCTGCTATTACACCTTACACAAACTCAGTTGTATTAAAGGACAAACCATAAACTTAGCTGATGACTATATAGAATCTATTGTGTCTTTTAATTCTAAAGGAGAGCAAAACATATTGCTACTTGGAAATAGAGTTTTTTGTTTGTGTTCATTTTTAGGTGACCCACAACACAACTCTGAATGGCAAAGATACACTTCATCACTGGAGTTGGGCCTCAGATATGCCCTTGGAGTGTGCCATTCATTTTGTGGAAATTAGATGCTACATTGACAGTCTTCATTTTTCTGGTCGCAAAGAGTGGAGTGACTGGAGCCCTGTGAAGAACATTTCTTGTAAGCTTATATTTAAAGAATTTTTGTTTCAAATGAATTAAATTAGTCTTACTTAAGAGTAAGATTTAGTTTAAGCTTTCAGTTCTCATAACCTCACTCAGCTGCATGAGGATTACCTGGGAGCATCTAAGCCCACCATCCCTGGAGATTTTGATCTAAAAGTCTGAGATAGGCTTCAGGAATCTGTATTTTGAAAGAACTTTCTGAGTGGTTGGATAAACATCCAGGTTTGAAAATCACTGTCGTAGGAAGTGAAGAGCATTAAAAATTGTGTATAGATGATACTGAGATGAAATCTATTTAAAAAAAAAATAGTTCCCAATTTCTGGCTCACAGAGCAGATCCTTAGAGGCTGCATAGTTATTGCCAGGAACACGGGGATCTGCAAGCATAACAAAAACCATCCGTACATTAAGTAAAACTGATACATAGGGAGAATGTTGGCAGTTTGGATGGGGGGCCTGGAAAATTGTTGACCATAAAATGAAATCCTGAAAAGGCTGGTAATCATTGTAGAGAGAGATCTCTCTATGGAGAAAAGGATTAGAGGAAGGAAGGGGACTAGATGAAAGAAAATTGTTTTTTAGGATGTGGGGTACTTGGGCATATATTTAGGCCAATGGAAAGTAAGACATATGCCCTAAATACATTGAATAAAAGGAATGGAATTATTTAGTGATTTTTGGAGGGCGTGGATTGTTCGCATGTATATATAAACCCACAGAATTTCAACCCTTAGACTTCTTAGATATAAACCTATGACATTAAGTTTAGATATTGACCTGTAATCTGCTTCTGCTTTCTCACCATTATCCCTTCATAAGTAAATAAAACCACATACACTTTTTAAAAATTTCTTGTATATATCTTGCTCCTACAAAACCTGTGGAACACACCTTATCTTTGGACCATCCAAAGTACCTAACAGTTTGTAGTGTATATACTGGGCTATTTTAAAAGTCATCTTATGAAAAAAAAAGTCTTAAAATATAGAAAAGTTTATGTAAAAGACTTCTGTATAAAATGTTGATAATTCCTCTTTTTCTTTCTAGGGATGCCTGATTCTCAGACTAAGGTTTTTCCTCAAGATAAAGTGATACTTGTAGGCTCAGACATAACATTTTGTTGTGTAAGTCAAGAAAAAGTGTTATCAGCACTGATTGGCCATACAAACTGCCCCTTGATCCATCTTGATGGGGAAAATGTTGCAATCAAGATTCATAATATTTCTGTTTCTGCAAGTAGTGGAACAAATGTGGTTTTTACAACCGAAGATAACATATTTGGAACTGTTATTTTTGCTGGATGTAAGTATATGATTTTAAAGAGAGAATTCATATTAGCCTGTTTTGGTCCTCCTTGAAACCCTTAATTCTTCTTCTGGAGTGGGAGGTGTGGGGAGTGATTCTGTTTCTTTCTCATTTCTTTGTTCTTTAATATAAAGGCTATATACAAAGGAGGCACTAGAATATTTGCTTGTTTTAAAATGAATTGCAAGCTTGTTTTGTACATAACCTGTATCTGTATAATTTGTTGGTTTTGTAATCAGATTTGAAACATCTAGCTTCTAATGTTTAGTTTAAATTCTTAGTTAACAACTTTGTTAAGTCAAGGATAGTATATAATATTTCTTAACCCTGCATTGTTTAGATATTATGTGAATTAATTTTCCAGTTAAAGTATACCTTTTTTAAAATATCTAAATTAAAGAAATTATAGCAATTTTACACAAAATATTTCAGTAGCATAACATATCTTCTCCAGCTTTTAACTATTAGGTTTGAGAAGAACAGGCTGGCAGGAGGACATGGGTGAGGGGAAATGTACTCTCCCACTGCGTTCTGTATATGATGTATGCTCTATCATTCAAGGTGTCTGTATTAACATGATCACCCCACAGTCTAAAATTCCATGATATTTCCAGAAGTAGTTGTTTGTTGTGGGCTGCCCTGCCCATTTGGCTTGTGTTGAATGTCCACAGATAAACATTTAGAACTTTGAGGTCTTAATTTTAGAGTTTTTCTGCCTCCCTTCCTTGTAGCAACCGTAACGTTTTGGTGTCACTGACAGCTTTATCAGTGAGTCCCTTCCTCCCTGCATGCTGAATTAGAAGTCTGGGATTTTAGTCTATAGGTCATATGAATAAAGTGTGTAAGATAGATTAACTAGATTTTATGATATTTCTTTTGATTGCTTAGTGCTTTTTCTTTTTCTTTTCTTTTTCTTTTTAATGATTCTCAGCTGTGGTCTAGATCAGCAGCTCTCTTGTTTACTTATACAGTACTTCTTGATGAATTTCATTCAGATACTGGTGTGTTCCCAAATAGCCAGGCTTAGGTGCTCATCTCACCTTGATGGCTGTAATCTGACTCTCTTTGTCTTCTCAGTAATGCATTTGGAATTCAAGTGAAAGCAAGGTTACATTCAAATTTAAATCCTGGAAATCATATTTTCCTTCTTAATGGAATGTTAGGAAATTACGTGCAGCATTTTTCACAAATAGTCCTGGAGTCTAAGTTGAGACCCAGTGGTATATGTAGTGAAGTTGCTTCGTGTGCAATACCAAAAATGAGCTATTACTTAAAAGTATGAAAAAAGAAATTAAAACTTAAAAGATGAGACTATGCACTGTTTCCATTTCTGTTATTTCAGACAGTGTTGTAATCTTTTATCATAGTGATAGAACAAGCTGATTTAATTTATAATTTAACCTTCATTTATAACGTTTGGAGGTTGAAATATTGTACAATATTTGTTGAGCAGCAGTAACATCTCCCTTCAGAGGGAACTTTTAGGAAATTTATAAGAACAGGTTATTTCGTGAGTTAGGTATCAGGATTCATTTATTTCCTTTTCTTTATGGATATCCTGTTAAGCCACCATTTACTGAAAATACTGAAAAGAAATTTAGAATCAACTTATTAGTTTTTCCCTACATACACGTCTGTGTACACATACACCTACCCTGCTGGAATTTTGATTGGGATTACGTTAAATCCATGGATCAATTTAGGAGAATTTTCATTCTTACAATATTTGCATCTTCCAAACTGTGAACATGGTATATCCCTACATTTACTTGGGTCTTCTTTAATTCATCTTAATATGAGGTTTTTATGTCTTTTGGTCTTTTGGTAAATTTTTTCCTAGTGCTTGGTGTTTTCTGGTAATATTAAAAATGACTTTGTTTTTTAAATTGCACTTTCTATTGACTGGTACATAAAAATGTAGTTGATGTATACCTAGCTTTTAACCTAGCTTCAGTTGATTATTTTATAAGTCAATTTCTTTGAAAAGAAAATTAGTACATTTCAAATACTGTCCTCTCAAATTTTTCCCCTTCTGTCTGTCCGTCTATTTGTCTCTTATTTGCTCTTGTTGTTTAGATTTTAATATTTCAACTTAATATCTGCCAAATCCTAAAATAACCAGCATTTTAAATATATTCCAAATTTTTGGTATGTGGTTTTAATAGAGTGACTGAATATTTGGCCTTAGATTTAAAACAATTTTCAGAATAAATATGTCAGTGTTTGTTTACTTATCTAATTGTTAAACTCTCATATAAACACTCATTAATCCTCTTAATGTTACCTAAAATATCACTGAAGGATGTTTTCCTCATCTCTGGAGAAGGTATAAAATTTTCTAAGTTTTGCTTGATAAACTAAGTAGTATTTTTTTTTAATTCAAGTTTGTGAAAAAAACATTTTACAGAATTTTTAAACAAGCAGTTTTTTTAAAAAGAACTTTTACCAAAAGTGAAAGATAGTTTGGATAAATATGACAGAGGAAATACCAGTTTCTATATGTGTATGGTTAAACATGATTACAGAAATATTTCTATAATAAACAGTGTCAGACTGCAGAATTTTCATTTATCACTTTTTTTTTTTTTTTTTTTTTTTGGAGTATCACTCTCTTGCACAGTCTGGGTTCAATGCAGCCTCCACCTCCCAGTTTCAAGCAGTTCTCCTGCCTCAGCCTCCCAAGTAGCTGGGACTTCAGGCACCCCCTACCACACCCGGCTAATTTTTGTATTTTTAGTGGAGATGGGGTTTCACCATGTTTGCCAGGCTGGTCTCAAGCTCCTGACCTCAAGTGATCTGCCTGCCTCGGCCTCCCAGAGCTGGGATTACAGACATGAGCCGCTGCGCCCAGCTCGTTTATCACTTTGAAGGTCTCATCTTAAAAAAAAAAAAAAAAAAAAAAAAAATTAATTTTTCTAGTCCTGCCTTAAAGCCAAGGAGAACAGTTTTGATAAAGAGAAAAACAACGAAAGAGCTGCAGTCAGTTTGAATATGGAGACGCAGGATTTTACCAAGAGTTTTCTAAATAACAGTACTTATAATGTATTTTAGAACTCTGAAACATGTAGCATGACTTATTGATTTTCAGTATGTTTTGGTATTTCTTTTCAAATCACAGTATATTGATGATAGGTGATAATACTTTTTAACCTATAGATTTTTCTGACTTAACGTATTAGACACAGGTTTCTTTGAGAGATTTGGTAGACTCTGAAATAGGATTAAGGGGAAAAAGTGGTAATTGATCTTTGAAGTTGCTATAGGGAGTTTCCAAATGAGCTAAGAGTCATTTTTCAGTATATTTTAATCTGTCAATTCTAATGTAATATGAACTCTGACAAGACATTCCTGCATTGTTCAAAAGTAAAATGTAAATAGTAAATTATTTCATTTTTTAGGAAATTGTGGAAAGCATTAACATTTATAAGATATTATGTTTTCAGGGAAAATATATGTAATCATAAGTACCTAGATTTTTTTTCTTTTTTTTTGTTAGATCCACCAGATACTCCTCAGCAACTGAATTGTGAGACACATGATTTAAAAGAAATTCTATGTAGTTGGAATCCAGGAAGGGCGACAGCATTGGTGGGCCCACGTGCTACAAGTTACACTTTACTTGAAAGGTAATGATAATTGGGAAAGGATGTCAGATAGCAAGGAGTACATTGGAGGTACATGTTAAATGACATAGGGAAGTGCACTAGGTCATTTATGTTACAAGCAAGGTATAAAACCAAATATGCTGTATAAAATTACACTTATACGTACTGCAGTTCAGCCACATGTACACTCAATTTCATGTCTCCTCTTTTAAGAAGCTTAGAATGAAGAACACTTGAATATGAACAGAGACTGTTTCTGGGTAGTAAACTTACAGCTGATTATTTTCTTCTATTTTCTGTATCATGTACATTTTCTTCTCTGAGTATGTAATATGCCTCTAATTAGAAATTTAAACTTTTTATACAAATTAAGTATTACAAATTTGCCTATTTTTTCCTGCAATATTTATCTCTTGCCATTTTGAAATTTTTTTTTTTAATTAACAGTTTTTCAGGAAAATATGTTAGATTTAAAAGAGCTGAAGCACCTACAAATGGAAGCTATCAATTATTCTTTCAAATGCTTCCAAATCAAGAAATATATAATTTTACTTTGAATGCCCACAATCCTCTGGGTCGATCAGAATCAACAATTTTAGTTAATATAACTGAAAAAGGTAAGCTATAAATAAACTAATGTCTTAAAAATAACTTTAGAAGTGGTGAAATGCTTTGGTTAATGAAAAATACTTATGGAGATTACTTTTTGCTGATTATTTTCTTTATAGTTACTTAATTTCATATATTTATAAAAACTTTAAATGTATAATTTCAAGTTTTACTATTTTATTGAGTTTAAATACTTGAATTAGTAATTTACAAATAAACTGTAAGTAGCTGTTTCTGATAATTCTTGATTTCTGAAATATCTTCTGCCCAATTTTTAAAAACTTTTATTTTGAAGTAATTGTTGACTCACTGGTAGTTGCAATAATAAGAGCCTTGTGAACCCATCCTCTGCCTATCCTCAGTGGTGTCATCTTATATAATTCTAGTACAATATCAGAACCAGGGAATTGACACTCTTAAAACACTGTTAACTGGACTACTGACCTTGCTCAGTTTTTATGTGCATTCATTTGTACTTGTGTGTGTGTGTGTAGTTCTGTGCAATTTATATGTATAGATTCAGGTAACCACTACCACATGCAAGATACAGAACTGCCCTGTCGCTACAAAGGAGCTTGCTCATGTTGCCCTTCCAGCATCCCCTGTGCCTTGACAACAATGAATCTATTCTTCATCTCTGTTGTTTTGTCATTTTGAGACTGTTACATAAGTGAAATCATACAGTAGGCAGGTTGGCAATTTTTTTAAATACAAGCCATCCATGTTGTTGTATGTATTAATAGTTTGTCCCTTTTATTACTAACGATTTCTGCGTTTTTACCAATCGTATTAATACATAGCTCCAAATAAAAATAAAATGTGGTTGGTCTTTTTGGTATTCATTCCCACAGTCCATGTGCATTAACACTCCATGTCAGGCTTGCAGCACACTGAACAACGGCCTAGACCTTCTCTTAGAGACTCAGGCAGGGGAGAAAGGGCCTAAACCAAGGGCATGTATCATACAGTCTCACAAGTGATTAGTAGATGATCCTGTTGCCTTATTTGTAAGTATAAGTCACTTTTATCAGTTATTCTTTCCTGTCATCTTTGTGATTTCTGGATTTTTCCTAGTATCACCATGGCTACATTTTATCCTGGCATAGTAGTATTTGTATGTATTTGTCTGCCCTCTGCCATTTCAGCCTGACTTTGCATGTGATTCTTTCCTGCCATTCAAGTGGGCATACACACTATCACCAACGTAATACGCAGTTTGCCTCCCTGTACCTTCATTATTGCCATCTCTGCCTAAAATGCTTTTCTGCATTTTTTTTTTTTTTGGCCAGTTTTTGTCTGATTCTTCCTGCAAAGTTCATCTTAAGTTCCATCTTCACTGTAAGACTTACCCTACCGTGCTTACATGTACGAAGTAGTTAATATCTGTATCATGCATTTAGAACTTAGCATTTGTATTCTTATTATCTTTCTTTTTTTCTTTCTTTTTTGTTTTTTTCTTTTTTTTTTTTGTCATTCCCCAAGTAAATTAGAAGTTCCTTAAAGGTAAATACTGTGATTTTACTACCTTTGAGTATTCCTGACACTTATTGAAGAGCTTTGAACATGATTGATTGTTTAAAAATGTTGGCAAGATGTCAGTAGTAGAAATTAGGTTTGTCGATTCCACAAATACTGGGTAGGATGTTGGTTAGCACTAATGATGCCTCCTTGTTTTTTATGTTGTCGTATTAGAAGATAGCTTACCCCTTTAAATAAATGTTTAAAGTAATCCTTAATTATATTTGCAGTTTATCCCCATACTCCTACTTCATTCAAAGTGAAGGATATTAATTCAACAGCTGTTAAACTTTCTTGGCATTTACCAGGCAACTTTGCAAAGATTAATTTTTTATGTCAAATTGAAATTAAGAAATCTAATACAGTACAAGAACAGGTAAGATTCTCCTAAAGACTTCCTTTGTGATTATTTTGGATGTAACAGTTCTCAAAAAGAATTAAGCAAATTGATATGCTTAAGCTCTCAGATTATTTATTATAGAGATTTACTAAGAACCAAGAAAGACATTAGTATCCATGTAATAACAGCATTGTATCATTTGAAAAACAATTGTAAATTTGACTTTTATTCCTCAGAGTGTTCCCAGATGCAGTATAGTACCTGGCACATAGCTAGTGCTCAGTAAATTTGTGAGTGAATGAGTAGTTTTTGCTGTAACCTTTAGCATCATTAATGGATGAATTGGCACCAGACAGCAGAAGTGATTTTTTAAAACTGTGAAGTGTGGCAGTGGGAGCAAGTTGTAATTGGTACTTATAAGTCACAACATGACTTTTTAACACATTTTAAATATTTAGGTTGACTTTTATATTATACTATCTTGTAATTTGTGGTAAGTCTAAAATAAATGAGGTGTACTTAACTATTCATTTGGAAATTTACTGATGTCTAGAAAATCAGTCACAACTGTGAAATATAATCTGAAAAGCTTCTTTGTAATGTTTTGGGGAGCTCAGAGGCTTTTGTGAGACACGCAGATCTTCAAATTTGTTTAGAATTGTTTCATTTTAACTGTATTTACTTAGTTTAAGGAAGTATTTGTTTCATATTTGCTACATGTTTAGCATCATACTAGAAGTTCTAAGTGTCATATTAACAAAGATGCACAAAAGGTAATGCCAGCCTCCAAGAAACTCCAGATATCATCCAAATAATACATTTATTCCTCACAGTCATCTCAAATTACTAAATCATGTTAAGGTTTGTTGCATCACCGTGACTGATTATCAAAATTATGTAATCCTTTAGATAATTTAATTGACCATTGTTACTTAGAGCCAGTATTTGAATTAAAAAGACAACTCAATTTTTTATTACTATTGCAGGGCATAATTTCATTGGCTTGGCAGGTATATAAGAATTAAAATATTATAGTGGATAAACTGCTTTGGGTGTTATATATACAAACTCATTGAGATTCTGTCGGTTTGTGTTACAAATGTGAAAGCTTTCTTACCAAAAGTGTATGTATGTGTATATATATTAATATATATTCTTCATACACACAATATATACATACATACATATTTATTTGTTTTCTAATAGCGGAATGTCACAATCAAAGGAGTAGAAAATTCAAGTTATCTTGTTGCTCTGGACAAGTTAAATCCATACACTGTATATACTTTTCGGATTCGTTGTTCTACTGAAACTTTCTGGAAATGGAGCAAATGGAGCAATAAAAAACAACATTTAACCACAGAAGCCAGTAAGTTAACTAAGTGATATATGGCTAATAATTACTGTATATCCTGAAGTTTTTCAGCTTCTTTAAAAAGAAAAAGTTGGCCGGGCGCAGTGGGTCATGCCTGTAATCCCAGCACTTTGGGACGCCGAGGAGGGTGGATCACCTGAGGTCGGGAGTTCGAGACCAGCCTGACCAATATGGAGAAACCCTGCCTCTACTAAAAATACAAAATTAGCTGGGTATGGTGGTACATGCCGGTAACCCCAACTACTCGGGAGGCTGATGCTGCAGTGAATCGCTTGAACCTGGGAGGCAGAGGTTGCGGTGAGCCGAGATCATGCCATTGCACCCAGCCTGGGCAACAAGAGCAAAACTCTGTCTCAAAATTAAAAACAAAAAAAAATGTTATCAGAGTCCTTAAAAGTGGGGGATGGTTAGATAAATTGTGTAGTACCTGCTAATAAAATATCACAGATATTTTAAATGATAGTTTTTGAAGTTTTGTCATAGTATAGAAAAATGATTGGCATAAATTATGTGAAAGGACAGGGCTCCTGTATGATTGCCACCGTATTACCATATTACAATAATGCATAGAATGATTTTTCTCCTATTCTTTTCTCTTCTGCTTGGAATTTTAATTAGCTTTTAACTCACTGGCGTTTAAAAAAAAAGTTACTAAAAAAGAGAATTTGTTAGTTTTTATTTATGACCTAGACCTGAGAAATGATGTGGCTAAAAGGTCTTGAATTTCAGTTTCTGTAGTATACCTAGGTCAAGATAGTTATAAAATCAGGTAACTGGTTTTCTAAATATGATCATTTCCAAAGACAGAATGATATTCTATCCTTGAAAAACCAGATGTTAGGTGTAAAAAAGAACTTAGAAATAGGTTTAATTTTTTATTCTTTTGAGACAGAGTCTCAGTCTGTCGCCAGGCTGAAGTGCGATGGCACGATCTCGGCTCACTGCAACCTCCGCCTCCCGGGTTCAAGCGATTCTCCTGCCTCGGCCTCCCGAGTAGCTGGGATTACAGGCGCCCGCCACCATGCCTGGCTAATTTTTGTATTTCTACTAGAGATGGGGTTTCACCATGTTGGTCAGGCTGGTCTCGAACACCTGACCTTGTGATGTGCTCGCCTCGGCCTCCCAAAGTGCTGGGATTACAGGCATGAGCCACTGTGCCCGGCCGAAATAGGTTTTTTTTAGGAATCATTTAACAAAAGATAGCAAGAGTTTTATTTATATTATGTGGTATAGGAGATGTAATACTTCCTCCAAAAAAATTAAGAAATAGCAAAACAAATAAGTGATAGATGTTGATGTAGATTTTTGCCTCTCCACAGGAAGAGATGTGAAGAATAGACATGAGGGCGCTTTGTGATATATGTAAGAATTACTTGTATCATCAAAAGTGAAAGCTATGCATGAGTACAGAGAGGGAAGATATAAGTTATCTATTGCTGTGCAACAAATTACCCTAAAATTCAGTGGCTTAACACAGCAGATATTTATTATCTTACCATTTCTATGAGTCAGAAATCCAGGAGCAGTTTAGCTGGATATCTCTGACTTGGAGTCTTTCATGAGGCTGCAGTCAGGAGTGTGGGTGGGAACTGGAGGCTTGATTGGGGCTAGAGGATCCACTTTCAAGATGGTTCACTCATGTGACTAAAGGCTGGAGGCCTCAGTTCCTCACCTTGTGGGCCACTCTCTAGGCCTGCTTAAGTGTGCTCATGGCAGCCAGTTCCTCCCACAGCTGGTGACTGAACAGTGTCTTTTATGATCTAAGATCAGAAGTAACATACCATTATGTCTGCTGTACACTGTTAGTCACACAGGCCAACCCTAATGCAGTGTGGGAGGGCACCACACACATGGGGATTATTGGTCATTTTGGAGACTAGCCACAATAGGAGTTTTTGCCTTCAGTTAATGAACTGTTGTCTCCAGGAGGAAACATCTTATTTGCACCTCATTAAGATGAAGGCATCAATTTACTCAACAAATATTTACTGAGTATGCATTACAGATTAAGCATACATAATCTGAAAATCTGAAATGCTCCAAGATCCAAAACTTTTTGAGCACCGCCAGGATACCACAAATGGAAAATTCCACACTCTAGTACTTAACACAAATTTGTTCCATGCACAGAATTATTTAAAATATTGTATGAAATTACCTTCAGGCTGTGTGTATAAGGTGTATATGAAACATAAATGAGTTTTATGTGTTCTTGGATCCCATCCTCCAAGATATCTCATTATATGTATGCAGATATTCTATAATTAGAAAAAATCCAAATCTGAAACACTTTTGCTCCCAAGCATTTCGGATAAGGGACACTCAACCTGTATGTGTCTGGAATTGTTCTAGTTAGCAGGGATATAGCCGCAGATAAAACAGAGATCTCTGCCTGTGGAATTTGTAGGATCCAGAACTAGAAATAAATTTATATATATACACATCTATATGTATATATGTACACACACACAAAGACATAGACACATCAGTTTATCAGGTGGTGACACATGCCACAGAGGAGAGGAAAGGATAGGAATAAAGGCTGAGGGATAAGAGGGGGTGGCGGTGAAAGGAATTGCAGTTTTAAATAGGGTAGTTAAAAAAGACCTCACTAATAAGGTAATACTCAAGCTGAGTTATAAAGATGAGGAGGCATGCCATGTTGTTTTATCTAGGAGAAGAGAGTTGTAGGCAGAGGAACAGAGGACACAGAAGATGCAGAGCCTGAGGCAGATGTCTTTGGCATATCTAAGGGACAGCCAGGAAGCCAGTATGTGGCCAAGTGAGGGAGTGGGAGGATGTGAGACAGAGGGGAACCCAGGGAACCAGTACAGCCAGCCTGCAGGTAGATTTTCACCCATTTGAAGGGGCCGTGTGTTTTGCAAAAGTTGTTGAGAGCTTAGATTTTCCATTGCTCTGTTTTCTAAGTGGAAGCCACTGAACTGCTTCACATTTTATTGAGAATTTCAAATACCCTAGAAAAAAAATGCCAAGCACCATATACATATAGTATGTGTCTTCAGATATTAACTTTAAAATCTCCTTTTTAGTTCCTTCAAAGGGGCCTGACACTTGGAGAGAGTGGAGTTCTGATGGAAAAAATTTAATAATCTATTGGAAGGTAAATATCTAATTTTTCCATGAACATTTACATTACTTTGCTAAACCGCTTAACTTACATATGGTACTTGGGTCATCAAGGAGCTGAAACTTCCCAGACTGGTTTTTGTGCAATATTGGTGAGAATTTAACCTGGTTCCTAAACCACCCAAATTCCTCATCACTCCTAACTCCCCACAGTCATTTGAGGATCTTCTCTGTCAGATCTGAGCCTTCTCGAGTTTGATCTTAAAAGGCCTGTAAAGGACCTGAAGATTTCATGAATTCCATCTCCTTCACTTCAGTTGAAATCTATAGGTTAGAATCCTGTTTGTTACATTTTTCTTCTATGAATGGGAAACTAAATTTTTATATATTTCGTGTATTTTATATATTTCCCTTCAATAAATTGCATTATGACTTGCCAGTTTTAAAGTTTTGTATGATTTTGTAAAATATTTAGATGAAATATGAATTGCATATTTTACTAATTTTTCTCTGCTGGAACATTTTTTGTTGCTATATTTTTAAGTATTTTATGAATATCAAAAACATGAGCAGTTGTTTTCTATATTAGATTTTACACGAGCAGTCATAATAGGATTCCTTTAAATAGTGAATTTTGTTATGGAATGTAAAACATAATTTTATTTAAAAAAACTTTTGACATCGATACAGCTTTGAGTAAAGTGAAGTGTACATGCAGGTTCATTGTGAGTTCTATTGCTTTGAGATTGTATTTGACTGTTACATCCACTCTTGATTAGAAAATCCCCTGGCTACTCTCAGTTGCCTGTCAGATTTCATGATAATATAGCAACGATTATACAATTTACTTCAATACAGAGAAAGTTTGGAATATTGTTCAAACTAGATGAAGACTTAAGTAAAGACTAAAAATATTGAAAGGATTTAGATTCTAACTTCATTACCTATGCTGATGGTGCTGCCATTTGCCAAGTCAGAGTGTGTTCGGGTAGAAAATTATGTTGTTTTGGTCATAGTGAGTTTTCAAAAGGTATGCCACTGGGATATCATGAGTAGAGTTCAGTAGGTAGTTTGATCTATGTAAGGCTCTGGAGCTTAGGGGAGAGGTTGGCACTGAAAACAGGTTTGAGTAGCATATAAATGGGATCACTTGGAGATGCAAGGTGAAAAGTGGGCCAGGGCTGGAGCCCAGGTGACAGCAGCGTGCATAGAAGCAGCAGAGGAGGAGGAACCAGCAGAGGAGATGGGGAAGGTTTAGAGGGGCAGGAAAAGCGAAGAAAATAGAATTAGAGAAACTGGGGGAGGAGGACATTTCAAACAGTGTGTGGTCTGGAGTATCCCAAGAAGCCCATAAGTCTTAGGACTAAAGCCTGCCCCTTAGAGCAGGCCATTTGGAGCATCACCAGAGACCTCTCTGCTGGAGTGGAGTTTTTAGCAGTATTACATCATCCTCAGTCTTGACCAGAGAGCCCCATACATTGGTGTATAAATTAAGGCAGTTGCTGTGAAAAGCAGTTCAGTAGAAATGAAGAGGTTTGAATGTTCATCTTTTTATCCAGTAAGTTCACTTTTAGAAATTCATATTAAATTCTATGAAAAAGAAAAAAACATGGCACAAAAAAATTCACCGAAATATTTGTTTTAGTATTGTGAAAAATTAGGAACAACTTAAATTTCATTTACTTAAGGGACATTCAAGTACACTGGTAAAAGTGCTACATGAGATATAAAACCATGAAAATGTATATAACTGTATTATGGACAAGTGTACATTATGGAAAAGTAAAAAGTAAGATGGTGTAATGTAATTAAAACAATGTTAGTAGAAGATCTATACCTAGAAAAACAACTTGAAAGAAATACCAAAATGAAAGAATACTTAAGAGGTGGGAATATGGGAGATTTTTACTAGTTTCAACTCCTGTATATTTTCCAGATTTTCTGTAGTGGACATATAATACTTTAAAATGAGAAAACAAATGTTTAGAAAAAAACCCATGATGCTATAGTTTTTTAAAATGTTTTGTTTGTTACTAAGTAGAGCAGTGCTTCTGGATAGTTTTAAAAGTTTTGCTCCGGAAAAATGTGGAGATAAATATTGTTTTTTATTCACTTAATTTTTAAATTTTTGTGTACTCTTACTGCTTATAGCAAGTATAGTTTTTCTTCAGTGTCTCTTTCCCGATTTACCCAGGTCTCAGTGGAATTTGAATCTGTGTTTCACACTGTTGAGAGCTTCTTTGTTGTTGTTGTTGTTATTGAGATGGAGTCTCGCTCTGTCAGCCAGTGTGGAATGCAGTGGTGCGATCTCAGCTCCCTGCAACCTCCACCTCCCAGGTTCAAGTGACTCTCCTGCCTCAGCCTCCTGAGGCGCCACCGTGCCTGGCTAGTTTTTGTGTTTTTAGTAGAGACAGGGTTTCATCATGTTTGTCAGGCTGGTCTCGAACTCCTGACCTCATGATCCACCCACCTTGGCCTCCCAAAGTGCTAGGATTACAGGCGTGAGCCACCGCACTCGGCCAGCTTCATCTTTTCTGATATTACCTTGTAACTAGTTGTTTTTTGTTTTTGAGATGGAGTCTTACTCTGTTGCCCAGACTAGAATACAGTGGCACGATCTTGGCTCACTGCAACCTCCACCTCCTGGGTTCAAGTGATTGTCCTGCCTCAGCCTCTTAAGTAGCTGGGATTACAGGCGCTCACCACCACACCTGGCTAGTTTTAGTATTTTTGGGAGAGACAGGGTTTCACCATGTTGGCCAGGCTGGTCTCGAGCTCCTGACTTCAAGTGATCCACCTGCCTTGGCCTAAGTGCTGGAATTACAGGTGTGAGTCACCACACCTGGCCAACCTTGTTACTGTTAATATACCATCCAGTTTAAACCCAATTACCTTGCCTAGTCATAGTCACCTTTTGCAGGTTTTTGTAACAATTTGTCTGTTTTTCATAGCCTTTACCCATTAATGAAGCTAATGGAAAAATACTTTCCTACAATGTGTCATGTTCATCAGATGAGGAAACACAGTCCCTTTCTGAAATCCCTGATCCTCAGCACAAAGCAGAGATACAGCTTGATAAGAATGACTACATCATCAGCGTGGTGGCTAAAAATTCTGTGGGCTCGTCACCACCTTCCAAAATAGCGAGTATGGAAATTCCAAATGGTGAGTGCTTGAGATGGTTTGGTATATAAGAACAGGAAACTAAAGTAAAGAATGTCTGATGTTACTTGCTCTTTTGTCATGTCAGCATTCTTCTCGTATACCTTGTTGCTGCTGACATAGAAGGCAGAATGAGCAGATTGATGTCTACAGTTCATTGAGAGAGAAGTAATTAGTATTGACTTGAAGCATGTGCACTGAGGGATACAATCATTACTGTACTCAGTAACTATAGTGGATAATATTGGAGAGGTACAGTGGTGGATAGTATTTTTGGGAAGAAATATTTTAACAGTTTATTCAAATGACATTCAGGCACTTCTCCAAGACACTTCCCCAAGACTAGGAAAGTTTATTTTAGGTCAGCTAGACTGTTTTGCAAATTGTTGGGCAGGAGAAAAAAGCACTTATTTTAATTAGCACCTTTTTTGGTAAGAAATTCCTTATTAATAGAAATTATGGATTTAAAAAAGTCTTCTTAAGGTATAAATTAGATCTTCAGTATAGGCTTTAGAAAAACAACTGTGGTGTAATTCTTAAAATTTAGCACCTTTCTTTAAATTTTATAGATATCCAGTGATTAATACGTTCTTCCAGCTTCTATCTTGACAACTTTGAGAGTTACGAGCTTTAAACGGCCACGTCCGCCTCTTCTTCCACTGATCTCTGTGCTCCAGTCATTTTCTGCCTACCCACCTTTCTGTCTTGCCTGCTGTGGGAGCACCTTTCTATAACCACAGCTTCTAGAGGAAGAAAAATTGGTCCAGTTAGGGTCCTCTAAGTAGCTTTCCAACTCCAGTTTGAGGCTGTTTCTTATTGCTTGTTACTTGACTGCTTCTTTGTTCTCTTTGAGTCAGTCATAGGAGAATTTGGAGGAAGGAAGGGGGAAAACAAAGTGCATTTCAGAGATACAGAGCCTAGGCAGCAGTGCTGCTGGAGATGCCCAGGGGTTGTGGCAGATGCTGGGAGGTGGGGCTTAGAATAATGGCTTCTTCATTTTGGCCTGGCAAAAATAACAAAATAAAAAATGAAGGAGACAGAGATGTGAACATCCATAAGAAGATAACATACTGATTTAGGTTATGTATTTCATTGCTCTCACAATTCTAGGCAATAGCTATGTTATCTTTTTATTCAGGAAGCATAATCCTACCTTTTCTGTGTATCCCTTAGAAAATGGTAATTTACAGAACTAGCAATTCTGTCATCAGCTTTCAGACACTTTCTGAAGCCCCAGAACAAATCCTCATTTCTTGAGGATATCGCGACTGGAGGGAGGCTCTGCAGCCTCAACTCAGGTTTACACTGTGGCTTTTTAATCACGTTGAGCAAAAAAAGCTGTTATTTCTGAAGTGTTCTATATTCTAAGCCAAATTGTTGTCTTGCATTTAGTAGTAGTTGCTTTGTGAATGCACATTTTGTTCAAAAAACCTTTTCATGTTTGTTTTTACTGAACCCTTAAATATAAATCAGTTATAGCTATTACTTAGTTTCTCCTGTTACAGTGGGAAATGTCTGTGTTGGTTTTACTGAACCCTTTTTGTAGCCTGTGGGTGATTAAATACTCTGCCGTGGCTGCATCCCGTCAAGGGCCACTCACCTACAGTTTGCAGCCTCCTGAGCATCTGGCTCCTGAGACAATTACTTGTCTAAACCTTTGTTCTTAGAAATAACCAAAAACTTTTCTATGTTTGTTTTTACTGAACCATTAAATACAAATCAGTTATAAAAACTACTACTTTTCTCCTGTCACAGTGGGAAATTTCCTTCTCCCTTTTGACCACACTGCCCTATCTCCCACCCCAATTCTTCTCCCCAAGCCTGGGGTTCCACTTCTTACCTAGGCCAAGATCTGGCAAGATAGGGAAAGGAAACCTTGCCAGGGCCTCCACTCCTGTGTCTGCTCTCAGCCTTTGCCCCTTGCCCTTGGTATCTCCTAGGACGCTGTGCAGGCTTCTCCTTCTCAGTGCCCACGTCAGCCATCCCACCTCATAGCCTCTGGGTGTCTCCACAGCTTTCTCCCTTGCCCCCACCCCGCCCCTGGTCAGCCAGACAACCGCTTCAGCCCACCTCTGGGGCCACAGTCTTCCTTGAAAGAAAGAAAGGGGGCTAGTTCGTCTACCGTTTCCACAAGTTCGTTGAGTGCCTACTTCCCACACTGTGCTGGGCCCCGCCTGTTCTCTGCACACATTCCTGGTGGATGATGAGAGGAGGGCTTCAGACTGTCCACTGTCCACTCCCCAGTCTCCCATCCCAGCCAGTGCCCTTAGCTGCATCCTTCCTGGGCTTTGATCTTGATGTCTTAGCCCCAATATGTTATTACCTGATCCTAGGTGCTTTTAAAAAATCACTTTCTTTCAGCTGCTATGTTAATCTATATATACAGGTAAGTGCTACAGTTGTTACAATAAAAATAACAGAGCAACACTTCTAATCTTTGCTAAAAGTTTATCTAGTTCTGAGTACTATTTTATAATTTCTTCACAGTGAAGTGATTTTTCTAACTCATGTCCATTTTTATGAGGTTTGCCTTATATTATTGTTTTTAATGCCAGTAAAATACCCTCCTTTCTTATTGAAGATGATCTCAAAATAGAGCAAGTTGTTGGGATGGGAAAGGGCATTCTTCTCACCTGGCATTACGACCCCAACATGACTTGTGACTACGTCATTAAGTGGTGTAACTCGTCTCGGTCGGAACCATGCCTTATGGACTGGAGAAAAGTCCCCTCAAACACCACTGAAACTGTAATCGAATCTGGTAAGCTGAATTAGTATCTCTTAATTAAGTTCTACAAAATATTTTTAAAAGGCAACACGTGGGACTAGGTGCAGTGAAGTGACTCTCTTTCCTGCTGGGTGGGTGTGAATAGGTTTGATTTTCCTGGGAGTGGGAGGGTAGTTGTGGCAGCATGTGGAAGGATCCAGACCCTTTGATCTGGTAATTACTCGTCTAGAAATTTATTCTTAGAAATAATCAGAGAACAACACAGATTTAATCTAAGAATTTCACGGCAATATTATTGATAATCGTGAAAAATTAAAAACCCAAATAGCAAATAAGGGAATGAGTAAATGATGGTACACCTGTAAAATGGAATGTTAAGTAACATTAAAAGTTATGTGGAAAATTTAGCAACATGAATAAATAAATGTTCATGAAAAAAGAAGACTACAGAACGGTAACCTGGTCTCACAGAAGGGCCTTCGCCTTGTTTGCCCAGGGCCCAGGTTACCGAGGGTAGGGAGAGACTGAGCAGAAAGGCCGTGAACCCCTCACCACTTTCCCTGATGCAGGGCAAGGGGGCATCAGCAGGACTGAGCACAGTGTGGGTGGGAGGCCTTGTGTTCCATGAGCCTAATGCTCAGGAGCTTGTGAGCTGCAGTTGAGTGGCCCTCAATGGGATGCAGACTGAGAAGTTTAGCCCCAGAGCAGTATTTAATAACCTACAGGCTAATCCAGCCTTGTCCTTAGGCATTAGAGCCCTCTCTCCAATATCATCTTTTTTTCCTGGCAGGATGGGAGTGTATCCTGCCTGTCCCCATGGGATTTCTGGACCCTGTAGCCTGTCAGTAGTGATGCTTCTTGATCATTCCCGTCTCCTGCCTCCCTTGCATGTTAGGGAAGTGCAGAAGAGCAAGCAGCCTACTCCTTACCTCTCTCTCAGGGAACACTTTCTACTTGCTTACTGTTTCTCTGTCAGATGATGAGGATGGGTCCCATTCATTGGATTATCACATATGAGTTCAGATTATTTTCCAGTTCTACTTGGAATACAGCCAAACTCCTCCACATATATAATTGGCTGAAGTGGTAATGATCTTCCTGAGTTGTTCCCTTTATCCTTTCTTACAGTGCACTTCCCTTTTCAAGGGCCCAGGCACTTGCTACCCTTCTCTTTCCTGCACCTTCCCTTGCATCCCCTCCCATGGAGCTGAATGAGCCTTACACGGTTCCAGTCTGTCATTTCTCACCTGGGCTTTTAGAATAATCAGGATGAACTGGGGTAGGCTGGAGTGGATATAAATGGAGTGTCTACCCATTTAAGTTTTAGCTGAGACTTGCAGGATATGGAGAAGCTGCCCGGCGATGATTGTGGGAGGAGAACTTTCTGTGCCAACTCAATTGAACAAAGACACAAAGTTTGAGAAAACAAAAACTCAGAGAAGTTAGGTGACTTTTCCAAGGTCACAAAATTATTATGTGATAGAACCCGGGTTCAAATTCAAAGTTATTCAAAGCTTCAAGAGGCTGGGAATATTGTCTTTTATTTACTGCTGAGCTTCTGGAACAGCAAGTGGCACATAGTAGGCACACCTTTTATTCCTCCCTCATCCCCTTGTCTACTCGTTAAGCTGTCTGCTCTCTTTTTTGACCTTCACACATTTCTAATGCTCTAACCTTCTCAGGCTCTTTTTTTTAAAGTGTCAGAGCCCTATAAAATATTAATAAATGTAATATAAAAAGAGGTACAGATTTACAGATGTACATGCAGTATAAAATCATAACCTCAAGCCTACCTTTCTCCAAAGAAAAATGTTACAAAACTAAACACAATTGGCTGAGCTTGAGTTGCATTAATACGTATTTAGGACGTGCCAGCACATAGCAAACGTTTAAAGAAAATCATTGCAAGAAGAAAAGTTAAAAGTTTTAGACAAGTTGATTCAGTTTTTCTTGGGTTGTGTGATTTTAGAAATTGACTACTGTCTCACATTGGAGCCTGCAGGCCACTGGTGTGTTATGGGCACTTGATTGGAGAATTAATGCTTTAACCACACCAGAATAATTGCATTCTGCAAATTAAATGCAATGCCATATGCTGCCAATCCACCTCCGCGACCCCGGCATTTTCTTCTTTCTCAGCCACCACTGATGACCATCTCAGTGCCCTTCAAGGCCTTATTCAGATGGCCCTTATGGTAGCTGTTTCTGATCTTTTTAGACTCATTTGGCCCCTCACTTAAGATTCCGTGGAATCTGATACATACCTCTAATATAACACACTGTTATGGTCACCCTTGTTCATCTGTCTTCCCCACCACTCCGCAAGTGTCTGCATGCTTGACATTTTGTTTTGTGCATGTCTGTGTTGCTCACATTGCACACATTGCATTGTATTCAGGAGACATTTAAAAGGAGCCTTTTGAGTTTAAGTTAAGGTACTTCAATTGGAAGTACGTCTGTGTCCTGTGGAGTTAATTCAAAGCACCTCTATATCTTGTAGAGTTAACTCACCCAAAGACACTTAATGGTGATGCTATAAAGAAGAACAAACTCTAAGACCCAGTTCCTTTAACACTGAAGCTTCAAGGCAGAGTGCAACTTTTAATTCTGCTTCTTGGAACGAGAGGAGAGAGCAGTGGGTTTGTTTTTTCCAACTTAGAAATAACACTATGTAGGGAAGGGATTTATAGAAGCATGACGTAGACCTGGAATGAATGGCTTAGTGAACTGACCCAGGAAGTTGATTTAGACTTACATTTTGTTCCTTAAAATCCAGCAGTTGCCAGCACTTTGGGAAGCCAGGGTGGGTGGATCACGAGGTCAGGAGTTCAAGACCAGCCTGGCCAAGATGGTGAAACCCCGTCTCTACTAAAAATACAAAAATTAGCCAGATGCAGTGGCAGGCACCTGTAATCCCAGCTACTCGGGAGGCTGAGGCAGGAGAATCACTTGAACCCGGGAGGCGAAAGTTGCAGTGAGCTAAGATCGCAGCACTGCACTCCAGCTTGGGCGACAGAGCGAGACTCTGTCTCAAAAAAAAAAAAAAAAAAAAAAAAAAATCAAGCAGTGATGTTTCTTCCTGGAAAAAGGAACAAAATGTAACCCTTAATCATCGTTGTTCTCTCCAAGGCAATCCCATCTTATATTACTGAACTTTTTGTTAATAGAAGTAAATACAATTTTTGTTTAGTCAGTTTTCATTCTGAATACTAATCTTTAAAATATGTATTTTTAAATAAAACATCTTTAAAATTAGCTTTGGAAATTTTAGAGTATGTTATAAATTTGATATTTCTAAAATAGATATTCATAGTAATTTATTTATGAAAGTTTGCTGATGTGTTCATCCTATAGATCAGTTTCGACCAGGTGTAAGATATAATTTTTTCCTGTATGGGTGCAGAAATCAAGGATATCAATTATTACGCTCCATGATTGGATATATAGAAGAATTGGGTAAGTTAAATGGGTACTTATTTTTAAGAGTTCAGGGTAACATGAGAAATTATAAATTGGCAACAATAGTATGATTGAATTCTAAAAATAAGATGTTTAGTTCAAGGAAGGAAAAATAATTTGATAAAAAGTATGTGATTCTACTTTTTTCTCCTCCTTTTCCTTTTTTTTTTTTTTTTTTTTTTTTTTTGAGAGAAGGTCTTACTCTGTCACCCAGGCTAGAGTGCAGTGGTGGCAAGATCATGGCTCACTTCAGCCTCAACCTCCTGGGCTCAGGTGATCCTCCCACCTCAGCCTCCTGGGTAGCTGGGACTACAGGTACATGCCACCATGCTCAGCTAATTTGTGTGTGTGTGTGTGGAGATGAAGTTTCACTATGTTGCCCAGGCTGATCTCAAATTCCTGGGCTCAAACGATCCTCCCACCTCAGCCACCTAAAGTGCTGGGATTACAGGCATCAGCCACTGCACTGGGCCTGCTTACTCTGAAATCATTTGTTGAATGTTTATATTTCACAATTTTGCTCTTGTCCTCAAGAAAATTAAATCTGAACTTGATGTCAAAAATATGTACTTTTACAAGTTTAAAAAACTGTTAACTTCTTCAGGACTATCAGTAAAGATGGGAAATACAAATAAAGTCTATCTGAATAGCCTCAGAAAGATTTTGCATAGATCGCTTCCCTAGATACATATTTTGTCTGAAAGTGATATTGTAAGTTCTGCTTTGTTCCTAAAAATATTTTTGTCTATGGTTATTAGTATGTAAGCTTCACAAAAAAAGCATTTGTGATTATCTCTCTCCAAGTTTATGATTAAATAAAGTTTTAATTCCAAGTTGAATTATTTTTGAGGCTAGAAAGCTCAGGAAACATTACTGTATTACTCTGTATTCGTACACTCCCCTTTAGCAATTGACTTTTTCCTTTTACAGCTCCCACTGTTGCACCAAATTTTACTGTTGAGGATACTTCTGCAGATTCGATATTAGTAAAATGGGAAGACATTCCTGTGGAAGAACTTAGAGGCTTTTTAAGAGGATATTTGTTTTACTTTGGAAAAGGAGAAAGAGACACATCAAAGATGAGGGTTTTAGAATCAGGTAAGTAAACTGATAGCACGAGGATAGTGTTTCTTAGAAGTTCTCTTTAACCACAACAGAAAAAAAAAGGAAAAGAAAGTCCTGCTCAGTAGTTTAGTACTGGTTTTCAAAACTATCTGAAAGATAGAGAAATGAAAAGGCAGTAATTCTATGAATATAAGAGTCTTAAGATTTTAATATGCAATAATTGACATGCATAGTCTTTCAGAAATCATTTAAATCATTTATTCTGAAGCCTTTGATTATAAGCCTCATAGGACAGAAACCATCTCTTATTAGATCCTTACATAATCCATAACAAGGCATCTCATGAAGTTTACTGCCAAAAAGAAATCTTGTACTTATAACAGTGGAGGAGAAAAACTCAGGAATCCAAAGAGTTAGCTTCAGATCCTCAGTTGTAATTGGACAAAAAAAATTGGCCTATTAGCATTTTACTTAGCCGTGTCCTTGATAAGCTGGAAAACTTAATGACTTGATTGGGGATTTATTAAAAAGTACAGACAATCCTTGGAAATTGGCAAGTGTACATCCAAAGACTTTAGAGAATTCTCAGATTTACAAATACAAAATTGTACAGATTTCTGGCTTTTCCTTTCATTATATTTCTGCAGAGAATCAGATGTTTCCTATAGCTGCATAACACAAGCATATCATCTTTTCAGTTTGAGAGCTTTCATTTCCCTGGTTGGCCTCTCCTCAGAAAGAAATCATTTTAATTATTTAATGCCTGTCTGAGAAATAGAGAACTCCGCCACGGCATGGCGGTGCTGGCCGGGCACTGTCTCAGCTACTCCCCAGAGCAGCTGCAGGAAGTGTGTGCCTCCCCTTCCGTCCCCGGGTTCTGCATTGCCTGAACCTTCATGGTTGCTGGTGAATGAGGGACATCCTAAATATCAAATTCCACAAACATCCCAAGTCTAGTGTGACTTGCCTCACATGCTTGGAAATTTTACACTTGAAACAGTTAAAATTCTAGCATCTAGATTTCCAGTAAGACATGGTAGATTGATCACTAAAGTTAGCATAAAGAAGGGGAAAAAAATCCCAAACTCTAATAAAGCCACAAGGAGAGAACAGAAGAGGCAAAACAACCCCAAAAAAGAAGATTCAGAAATTTGTGGGTGGAAGTGGGGCAAATGACTTAAATGAGTGGAGGATTGTGAAATCTTGTGGGCAGTCAGGCATTGTCGAGAAGGAACTTCTCCAGTACCTGCCAGACCAGGCCTTGGAGGCCAAGTGGTGAGGATCAATCTGGTCTGAATGGAGGGATCAATTGAAGAAAGATCCTTAGAACTGAAGGGTCTAACTACAAGCAGATCCACTTCTCTGCAGTTTCACTTTCCATGGTTTCACTTTCTGCCATTTCAGTTACCCCTGGCGAAACGCAGTCTGAAAATAGATGAGTTCAGTACAATAAGATACTTTAAGAAAGAGAGAGACCATATTTACATAATTTTTATTACAGTATATTGTTACAGTTATTCTCTGAGGAAAACGGAGGACTACTGTATATAGAGTGAAAGAATTCATTAAACACACAGCAAAATAAATAGAAAAAAGATCTATGCCAAGGTATATCATTATGAATTTTCCGAGCAGCTAACGTGTAAAGAAATGATCAGAGACAAGCAGGTCATGTGCAAGGAATCAGGAATAATAATGGCAACAGACAGCCCAGCAATACTCCGGATACTAGAAGGTACCACAGAAGTCTCTTCAAAATACAGAATGAAAATTATTTTCAGTCTAAAATTCGATACTCCACCAGTCTGTCAACCAAAGTGAGATTAAAATGCAGACATTTTGCACATGCAAGGCTGCAAATATTTACTTCCCCCATGTTGCTTTTCTCAAGAAGCTACTAGAAGAGTGCATCCTAATGAGGAAATGAAGTGAGGCCAACCCAGGAAGCCACAGGGGAGAGAGCAGGGAGCTCTAGGAGAGCCGCAGCCCAGAAGGCATCCAGTCTAGTGCAGGAGGCAGGGGACGGGTGGAGGGGAGAGCAGAGAAGATGTGGAGCTGGGATTTTGTTGTGTTTGACCACATGGAAAATCTTACTGAGTGTACATTGGAGGATATGGGAAGAATTACTGATTGGTATATAGAAAATCAAGCAAATGAGGGAAAAAGCAGTTATAACAATGGGAAAACAAGAAAGGAAACATTATCACACCAAGCAGTTTGTCTTAGCATTAACTCATATTTATATAATCATAGTAATCCAAACTGAATTCATCAAATGTTCTGATGTTTCTATATGAATGATGTGGTGGGGGAAAGGGTGATGGTAGTGTAAAAGAGCTCTATCTTTATCTGCCCTTATAAAGTATGTGTAGATAAGGTCTAATAGTTAAAAGTCACATCTAAGTTTGCTACTTTGGAATATGGAGGTAAATACCCAAAGAAACTGATTACATGACTTTTACAGTGGTTGTAGGGGGCGAGAGGAGGAGCTGGTAGAGAACTGTCACTTTTTGTTATTAACCATTTAGTACTAGTTAATTTTTTAACCTATTGTCCTGCATTATTCTGGTTAAATTTTTAAAAATAAAATAGTAGTTCAAATGATTCCTCACTCTTCCTTTTGAAGTTATAACTCAAAGGATTTCTCACTAGTCTCATTTGAGAGTTCCCATCACACTGATCCTTTTTCTAAGTGGTTTGGAGTCATCTCTATTGATTTGCACGTTTGCTTCATCCCATCTTTCACTCTCACTCATGGGAAGGCTCAGCCTAAGTGGGTTTTGGTTGTGGTAGTTTTCATGCTTTTAGTAGCAGAAAGGGGACTTTTACCGATTGCCTGCTATATGCCAGGCATTATGCTAGAGAATGTGTGTGAAAACTTTACACAGCTTAAGTCGTGATGTTCTATTTCATAAGTAGAAAAACTCCAGTTGAGAGTGGTTTAAATAACGGGCCCATGTCATACAGCTACTGATTGGCATGGGGGTAGAGTTTGAACAAGGTAGTGGCAGCTCCAGAGTCCTTGGCTGGGATGGCTGCAGCTAGACCCACTTAGAAGGGCAGTTAGTGAGACAGGTGTAGGTAACCATGCATTTAAAACGGGTTAGAGATTAGTGCTAACATACTTCATTTTAAAAATAGGTCGTTCTGACATAAAGGTTAAGAATATTACTGACATATCCCAGAAGACACTGAGAATTGCTGACCTTCAAGGTAAAACAAGTTACCACCTGGTCTTGCGAGCCTATACAGATGGTGGAGTGGGCCCAGAGAAGAGTATGTACGTGGTGACAAAGGAAAATTGTAAGTTTCGGGTTGCTGTTGAGGTGCTTTCCATCCTGCATGCACTACTAGTATTCCTAGTGATTCTTGGTTTATGTAGGAACCCCTCCCCACCCTTTCTAAAAAACATTCACATTCTGTTGCATTTTTTGGCTGGTGGAGGAAAAGGTTAAAAAGCTATAAGATTACTTTATGTTTATTCTTGTCAGTTATTTGAAGTTATTTCCAAATGAGTACCTAATAAATTAATGAATTTGGGATACATCTGAAGTCTAGAGGTCTAAAGTCATATTGAATTTATTTAACGGTCAGTGATTAAAAATGTTTTGCTCCAGCTATTCTGTGATTTCTCACGTATCTAGGGAAAAGTGAAGATGTTCTTAATTTTTTTGTAAAGCACAACACTTATAAATTTGAGAGACAAGAACAGTGATGGCCTTGACTGTCTTTCTGCAGTAAAGAACTTTACTTGGATCATGGGCTTATCCTCTACCCCTGAGTTGGAGAGTTCAGACACAGCTCTTAAATAAAGAGCCATGAGGATATGGTTCTCTAAAGCAGTGATTCTCAACGGAGGGTGATTTTGTCACCTACGAGATACTTGGCACTGTCTGGTATCATTTTTCGTTGTCATAACTGGGGCATACTACTGGTATCTAGCGGTGAGAGGCCACGGACGCTCTTAAACTTCCAGTAGTGTACAGGACTGTCTCCCCCGATCCTCTAGTGAAGATCTGTCTGGCCTAAAATGTCAAAAGTTTCAAGATTGAGAAACCCTACTTGAAAGAGTTTAAGTATTTGCGTAAAAATTGTCACAATACCTGAAGGTTAGATTATAATCGTTTTTCAGTGTCCCTGCAGCAGTTAATTTTGTTTTTTTCCTAAATAATCTACCAACCTAAATATCTTCTAACATCTATTCTGTACTTCACACTAAAAATGGTGATTTTAATATTTGTAATACTCTCATTTCAGCTGTGGGATTAATTATTGCCATTCTCATCCCAGTGGCAGTGGCTGTCATTGTTGGAGTGGTGACAAGTATCCTTTGTTATCGGAAACGAGAATGGTAATGGTTTCTGCATTTACTCTTGCTCTTTTCTTCTTAAGGGCATGATTATAAGATTTGTAAGATTAGTTTATGTATTAAGTATATCTTTTTTGTTGTAATAAGTTAGTAAAAAAAGTTTTAATTAGAATTAATGTTGAATTTAATATTAAACATGACATATTATTTAAAGGTCTTAATAGAGTCAATGTGTAAATTTTTTTCTACTGTTTTTCCTAATAATTTAAAGTCATAGCAGTTATTATTATAAAAAATATTTATAGGCTGAAATACGGCAATAGCTGTCTACAAGACTAAACATGATTTAATGATTAAGATCTCACTTGCCCTGGTGACCTATCATTTTGATCATTTGCTCATTTATTCAACAAATATGAATGACGTCTTCCATGTGAAGGGGGAAATATTGTGGTGCACAAAACAAGCCATGGTTCTTATAGACTTGGAGCACAGTGTGGGAAGAGGGACAGTAAACCATAGACATCCAGCAAATATGTGCTTGCAGAGTGTGAGTGGGTGCTAGGAAGACTGAACCAGGTACCCTGAGGAGACCAGCAGGGGCCTACGTCCTGGGAGCTGGTCGGCCACTGCTAGTCACGGCCGGTCTGTGGGAGAGTTCCAAAGGGTAAGGAGAGGCAAAAGAATGTTACAGACAGAGAATTGTTTCTTTGAGGGCCCTGAAATTGGAAGGAGTTAAAACCTTTAGAGAAAGTGAGAGGAGCTGTGTGCCTGGTGAAGCAGGAATGAGTGACGTGAGGTGAGGTGAAGTCAGTGGGGGCTCCATGGGAGAGAGGGCCATGTGTGTGGTTACCTGGCAGGAGCTGTCCTGGCTGGGTATGGGGCCAGTGGCTGCATTCATGCTTACCTGGCAGGAGCTGTCCGGGCTGGATATGGAGCCAGTGACTGCATTCATGCTTAGACCAGTCCTCACCGGCCTTAAAAATGACATCATTTATGACAAGAGAACATATTTTAGCAATCTTGGCTTATAAATCAAAATAGTAATAGTTGTAGAACTATAGAATAGTCTGTTTTGGTAACCATATTCTCATTACCAAAAGTCACATTTTACAAACAACTGTTAGGCCGGGTGCAGTGGCTCACACCTGTAATCCCAGCACTCTGGGAGGCCAAGGCAGGCGGATCAAGAGGTCAGGAGATCAAGACCATCCTGGCCAACATGGTGAAACCCTGTCTCTACTAAAAATACAAAAAAGTAGCTGGGTGTGGTGGCACGTGCCTGTAATCCCAGCTACTCAGGAGGCTGAGGCAGGAGAATCGCTTGAACCAGGGAGTTGGAGGTTGTGGTGAGCCAAGATTGTGCCACTACACCCCAGCCTAGCAACAGAGCAAGACTCTGTCTCAAAAAAAAAAAAAAAAAAAAGACAAAATAAGGGAGTTTAGAAGTTACAGCGTTTCAAACTCACATTAACAAAGTTATTTTTTCTGTAGGAATTTCAAGTAATACAGTTCTTTTTAGTAGCCGTAAATATAAAAATATGATAGGACTAGGACACTGAGCAAATCTCATTTTTGCTTGCATTTAGTTTTTAGTCAAGATTAATAGCCTTTTCCTTAGCACAGCCTGCAATGTGTTCATGACACGTGGCTGTCACCTTTATGACCACCTCAGTAACCCACCTTGGTAAAGGCAAATCTCATTTTTGGCTGCATTTAGTTTTTGTTCAAGATTAGTAGCCTTTTTCTTAGCATAGCCTGCAGTGTACTCATGACACGTAGTTATCACCTTTATGATCACCTTTGTAACCACCTCGGTAAAGCAGTGCCATGGGATCACAGCTGTTCTTCCATAGTCCAGATCCTTTGGACTAGATGGCACAACCACTATTTTAATTATTTCCTTTCCATTTTTATGAGATACATGGGTAGGGTATGGTAGTTCTAGAAATTGAATTACTGTTTATGGTTTTCTTTTTTTTTTGGGGGGGGGGGGATAGAGTCTCGCTCTGTCACCCAGGCTGGAGTGCGGTGGCGCAATCTCTGCTCACTGCAGGCTCCGCCTCCCGGGTTCACGCCATTCTCCTGCCTCAGCCTCCCGAGTAGCTGGGACTACAGGAGCCCGCCACCACGCCCAGCTAATTTTTTGTATTTTTAGTAGAGACGGGGTTTCACCATGTTAGCCAGGATGGTCTCGATCTCCTGACCTTGTGATCTGCCTGCCTCAGCCTCCCAAAGTGCTGGGATTACAGGCGTAAGCCACCGCGCCCAGCCCTGTTTATGGTTTTCAAATTGGAACCTCTCAGTGCGTTGTATAGACAGCTCTAGTGAATGATCACACGAAAGAGCTTCCATTTGAATCTCAGATGTTCATTAACGGATTCATAAATACTTCAAAATAAGCCTAATGATTTATTAACTTATTATCTAATAATCTTAAAACTATTAAATTTACTTTAATAATTTTTTATTAAAGGATTAAAGAAACCTTCTACCCTGATATTCCAAATCCAGAAAACTGTAAAGCGTTACAGTTTCAAAAGAGTGTCTGTGAGGTAATCTTTTATTTTCTTATATTTATCTTTGACATGTTGGCTTGTTTTTTTAATCTTTTGTGAAAAGTTTTTAACATGCAAATGTCATTCTAAGTAAAAAGTGTTGGGAAGATAGTATACTTTGAAACATCCCAGTTTCTAAAATTATTAATTTTAAATTATACCATGCTCTTTTTTCTCCCACAAATATTAATAACAAGGAAAAACTGATATGGAAGAAAAAAGTGGCTGTGCTGTAGTGTGAAATGCAGAGTAGTAGAGGCACCTGTTTACAAGCAGATTTGGGGGAAAAGGTGCCCCTGTTTGTAGGAGGAGCATTGCAGTAGCATTTAGTGCTATTTTTAATCACCATTTTAAAATTTATTTCTAGGGAAGCAGTGGTCTTAAGACATTGGAAATGAATCCTTGTACCCCAAATAATGTTGAGGTTCTGGAAACTCGATCAGCGTTTCCTAAAATAGAAGATACAGAAATAATTTCTCCAGTAGCTGAGCGTCCTGAAGATCGCTCTGATGCAGAGCCTGAAAACCATGTGGTTGTGTCCTATTGTCCACCCATCATTGAAGAAGAAATACCAAACCCAGCAGCAGATGAAGCTGGAGGGACTGCACAGGTCATTTACATTGATGTTCAGTCGATGTATCAGCCTCAAGCAAAACCAGAAGAAGAACAAGAAAATGACCCTGTAGGAGGGGCAGGCTATAAACCACAGATGCACCTCCCCGTTAATTCTACTGTGGAAGATATAGCTGCAGAAGAGGACTTAGAGAAAACTGTGGGTTACAGACCTCAGGCCAATGTAAATACATGGAATTTAGTGTCTCCAGACTCTCCTAGATCCATAGACAGCAACAGTGAGATTGTCTCATTTGGAAGTCCATGCTCCATTAATTCCCGACAATTTTTGATTCCTCCTAAAGATGAAGACTCTCCTAAATCTAATGGAGGAGGGTGGTCCTTTACAAACTTTTTTCAGAACAAACCAAACGATTAACAGTATCAGCGTGTCACTTCAGTCGGCCATCTCAATAAGCTCTTATTGCTAGTGTTGCTATATCAGCACTGGGCATTCTTGGAGGGATCCTGTGAAGTATTGTTAGGAGGTGAACTTCACTACATGTTAAGTTACACTAAAAGTGTTCATGTGCTTTTAATGTAGTCTAAAAGCCAAAGTATAGTGACTCAGAATCCTCAATCCACAAAATTCAAGATTTGGAGCTCTTTGTGATCAAGCCAAAGAATTCTCATGTACTCTACCTTCAAGAAGCATTTCAAGGCTAATACCTACTTGTACGTACATGTAAAACAAATCCCGCCGCAACTGTTTTCTGTTCTGTTGTTTGTGGTTTTCTCATATGTATACTTGGTGGAATTGCAAGTGGATTTGCAGGCCAGGGAGAAAATGTCCAAGTAACAGGTGATGTTTATTTGCCTGACGTTTACTCCTTTCTAGATGAAAACCAAGCACAGATTTGAAAACTTCTAAGATTATTCTCCTCTATCCACAGCATTCACAAAAATTAATATAATTTTTGATGTAGCGACAGTGATTTAGTGTTTTGTTTGATAAAGTATGCTGATTTCTGTGCCTACTGTATAATGGTTATCAAACAGTTGTCTCAGGGGTACAAACTTTGAAAACAAGTGTGACACTGACCAGCCCAAATCATAATCATGTTTTCTTGCTGTGATAGGTTTTGTAAGCCTTTTCATTATTTTTTAGCTTTTATGCTTGCTTCCATTATTTCAGTTGGTTGCCCTGATATTTAAGATTTACATTTCTAAGACTATAGACCCATGTTTCTTTTAAATCATTTTATTTTGTGATAGAGACAGCTTTATATGAACAAATTCAATATTATTCATAAGCATATAATTCCAGTGATTTACTATGTGAGATGACTACTAAGCAATATCTAGCAGCATTAGCTGTCTGTATTCTGATTGGGTTTCGTTCCTCCTGAGGAGACCATGCCATTGAGCCTGGCTACCCAGGCAGTGGTGATCTTTGACACCTCCTAGTGGATGTCCTCCTGCTCATGAGTCTTTTCATCATGCCAGATTATCTGATCCAGTACTCACATTTTTAAATATAAAACTAAAGAGAGAATGCTTCTTACAGGAACAGTTACCCAAGGGCTATTTCTTAGTAACTGTCATAAACCGATCTGAATCCACGGGCATACCTGTGTTGCAGGTGTAGCAATTGCTTGGTGAGCTGTGCATAGTTGGGTGCCTTCAGCACAGCATCCTCTGCCCACCCTTGTTTCTCATAAGCGATGTCTGGAGTGATTGTGGTTCTTGGAAAAGCAGAAGGAAAAACTAAAAAGTGTATGTTGTATTTTCCTTGCCCTCAGGTTGCCTGTGTATTTTACCTTTTCATAGTTAAGGCAAAAGTACTTGAAAATTTTAAGTGTCCAAATAAGATATGCCTTTTTTGTTTGGTTTTTTGGTTTTTTGTTTTTTATCATCTGAGGTTCTGTAATGTATTTACAAATAATGGATCAGTTAATTTTTTTGAAGCTCATATTGTATATTTTTAAAAACCATGTTGTGGAAAAAAGCCAGAGTGACAAGGGACAAAATCTATTTACGTTCTCTGTGTATGAATCCTGATTTTAACTGCTAGGATTCAGCTAAATTTCTGAGCTTTATGATCTGTGGAAATTTGGAGTGAAATGCAATTCATTTTGTACATACATAGTATATTAAAACTAATAGTTCATAGAAATGTTCAGTAATGAAAAATATATCCAATCAGAGCCATCCCTAAATAGTGTTCTCTTGTCTTCCTTTGTATCCTCTTTGGCTCCTTCCCTTAGCTTCCACCCCAGACATGAGATCTAGGGCTGCCTTCTCTCCCTGCCAAATTTTGCTGTTACCATAGTCTGCTTGCCCTCAACTCCTGCCTTGTTCCCTGTTGAAATATATCAATCCCATACTTTATCTCTCCAGGACAAGGATAGGCGTTGGCTACAGTAAACGTTTATTGCTCTAAACGACACTAACCTGAGATAACCAGAAAAGGCCAGAAGAGATTGTTTGATCTTTGTCTGTCAATATATATGCATTTCAACTGTGACCATCTGGATCCAGGGCCCTTTCTAACCTATATAACGACTCATTTGTTTGGCTAATGATGAATATCACTGGGGCTCTTAAGTCCTTTCGTTCTCTGCAAGACTTCACTGTTTTTTCTGTATGAAAAAAGTGCAGAATATCACTCACCTTTCCCCTATTTCTGGAGTTTCATACACAAGGATCACTAGCTTAATGAGAAGCAGAGTAACACTATTAAGTCTGGGCAAGCTCCTTATAAGTTGCTGTATGCTTAAAAGAGTGTGGTTTGTGTCTGAGGCCAAAGCGGTTTTCCTTCTTTTTCCTCACTGAATTGAAGACAGCTAGACCCTTGTGCAGATCCCAGGATATTACCTCTCCTCCCACTCCACCTGTGTGTGTAGGGAGAGCAACAACACGGGAAGAGGAGAGGGAAGTGGGAAGGAGAGATCAGTCGCATGTCCAGTTGTCTGAGACACTGGTAAATGTGCACTGTTTGTCAATGCTGGTTGCATGCCTGCATTTACAAGGTGTTCTCATACTGATTGTGCTCTGTCCAGTTAGATTTGTGGCTTCTCCCTTGGAAGCGACAGTTAAGGACTAGTTAGAGGCAGAGCTAGATGTGTTCTCTCCAGCCCTTACTGACTGGGAAAATAATTGAGAAATCCCTCTTTTCCTCTTCAGTGAAAGCCCAGTCATTGGTTAGAAAAATCTAAATATCAAACTAGCATTATGTTCCATCATATCTGTGGGATAGTAATTCATGTAAGACATATTTTTACCTCTCTTATGAGTCAATTCACTTACAAGCCAGTTTCAACTCAAGCTTCCCTTCCAAGGAATGGAGGTCATTATGGGGCTCATTTATGAGTGACCATTTTAAATAAATAATATTTAATATTTCATTATTAAAGACTTAGCTAGACTTTTAACATTAGATGAACTCGTGAATCATGTAGTGCATAGATTAGCACATGTGTGCAATCTAGGTCATCAGCTTGTTGAATTTATGCAGCCCTGGATTTGAGACTGTGGCCCTGAGTGTCTGGATAGTTGAGTTGTGTGTTTATGTGCTTATGTGATAGAGGTGCTTTGTTCCTGCAGCCTAGAAACAGAAGCAGCCATTCATTGAGAAGTTTAAGAGAGGAAGTATCAACCTCATTTTCCAAACCAGCATTACTTTCACGGCTCATGGATCTGAAAGATTACATTTAGAACATTTAGTACTATTACACTTTCAGAAACTGTGGTAAAAAGTCACATTTTCAAAACTTCATGCACATTGTATTCTTGTTGGAAATAAGTCCTGTAGTTTCTTAATTGTCTTCATGCCGTCCGTATTTAACAAACATTACAAGTCCTTTTTGTATTTGGGTAATTATTTGTAATTTAATGAAGGAGACCAGGGAATGTTTTCTTCCAAAGGGAATTTAAAATCAATTTTATGGTATTTTGAAAGTAAAATATTCATTAACATGTCAATATTTTGAAAACATTATCTCAAAGTTTTCTATCGCTCAGGTATATAATCTGATAAAAAATTTTTCGTTTGTTCTAAGGTTATTTTTGCTATTCTCTATTTTGAATTATGTTAAAATTTGTGTGCATTTTATGAAATGCCTTTTTTCTTATTTTGAAAGTGTAAAATTGGGCATCTCAGAGTAAAATGGGGGATTATTAGCTACAAAAACTAGACACATCGTGAAAGCTCAGTAACTAATTTTCTTGACGGAGTCCTATCCCAGAGTGTCACAGATTCAACAGCATTTTCCTGAAGGGCGATACACATCAAAATCTAGGTTGTGTAGATCTGAGACTATTGACTCAAAGATTCAAATCTACTTTGGAAGTGACTGCATGGTTTGAATGAAAACTGAGGAAGGGCTCATGCCTGTTATCACTAGATATTTATTTCTCCATAATTTTAAGTGCTCATACTTCCTTCTTATTTGATGGGTATGCAACTGGGGCATGTTTGTACCAGCCAGCGTGTGTTCTGCCCAACAGTGTGTCCATGTGTGAGGTTAACTAATTCAGAACTCATTGTCTTGATAAACTTTTTCTTGAAAGCATCTATTTTAAGTCTTTATTTCCTGCTGAAATGAAGTTTCATGCTGTCATGCCCATCTTATTTATTCTAGAAGAAAATTTTCATAGAAGAAAATGATTTATGGCCAAAGTTACAGAACGTTCATCTTTTAGACTTAGCCTTAGAATATCATTGCAAATTAACTTGGCTTGAGTTTGGTTCATTTATATCTTTATGGATTATGTACCAGGGCCATTAATAACACTTAAACCCCTTATTTTGCTATGGTGGTTAGATTTTTTATTCCTTTTCAGTTATGCTGTTAATTATTACATGGTCACATTCATGCTTATTACAGATGAACTATTTTTAGTGCCAATGTAAAGGATTAAGGATAGCATTCAATTAGTTGGCTGATATGTCAGGCTTTATTGTACATGGTAATGTTTCAGGGAGTGTGATTTGGTCTAGAATATATCCAGATCCTTACGATATTGGGTTATGACAGGATTCTGTTATTTTTAGCCATGAATGGTGCTTATTTTTCCCTATATTAGGAATATTAATATTTGGATTATCAGAGTCCATGTTATAAACAGAATTTATCTATGCAAGACAAATTCTAACTGTGCAACATTTTCATGAGAATTAAAAGTAGTGTGTTAAGGGGAAACTCTGAATGTTTTTATGTATAAGTGCCTAGCTAAAGAACCATAGAACAATAAATCAAAAGCTCTTATAAAAGAAAAACTGATTGAACATTAACCAGAAACAAAATATTAATAATTTACATTATTTTTTTTGGTTGCTGGGACTGAATACCCCAAAAACTAAGAGATGTGAGTGGAGAAAATGTCTACTTGATAAGAAAATTGATTTATATTATATTTATGTGTGTCTTCTAAGATTGCCTTTACAGTAGCCAATCAGAACTTTAAAAAAAAAAAAAAAAAAAGCTAACAACATAGATCCTGTGTGTTGCACATAAGAATAAAATACTTTGCACACCAGATTGAATGGCTCACTTAAGTTGTTTAATTTCCTTACACATTTAAAGTGTACTTTCGTTTAGAATTATTCCATTTTAAATGGGTAACTTTCAACTTCTGAACTATTTTCCTAAACATTCCAGTAGTGTATTATAAAAGATCAAAATATCTCTAGGTGGTAATACAATTTTCATTTGTAACATGGAAAAGTTAACTGTTAGGTTTAACATTAGTGTTTTTGCAATTGATCATAGAAAAGAACACTGAATAATGGTTTTCATACAATTTTTGTTAAACATTCTTCTCCCAGTTTGATTCCAAATACTTTTTCCCATTTTTTCTAATATATCATAAACTAGTGGTTCCTTCCATTTAATTTTTCCTTCCAACATAATATTTAGGAAAAATATAAATAACATTGTGAGTAGCAGGAGACAACACGAAAAAGAAGCCTTTCATTGTTGCAGAGGTGTAGGTATTATGTGATTGATGCCCTTCCTGGCATTTGTTTTATCCTGTTATTTTCTCAAAAAAGAGCATGGCTTTTTCTTAAATACATTTTAATTCAGAATTGCTTGCAAAGATTGGCCTAGATAGATAGACATCCTAGATTTAAAATAGTACCACCTTAAAGGTATGTTGAAAGGTAAAATAAATCATTTCAAAATACTTAACTTTCCCAGTAAGAATGTTAAGTTTTCTTCTCTTTCATTAGCTGGCCATAAGTCAAGGTCCTTATAACACTAGGAAATTACCTGTTTTTACTTTCAAAACTGCATTATAGTGAATTACTGTTTACAAAATACACATACTGTGAACAGATATAAGTTTCTGTCTTTTATAAGATTGTTTGTAGAATGAATGTTTTTTTAAAGTGAGTATTATATGTTAAATATTTTAAGTTTTTTATAAATACTAGTAACTGTTTACTAATTTTTGTTTGGTCAAGTGCTTGTAAATGTCACTGAAAGAAGATAGGGAGAAACTGCAGATCCCAAACTGTTCCCTTTTTCATTTCTTGAAATGTTACCACTACAGATACTTTTTTTTTTTTAAGGTGAATGATCAGTTGTGATGTGCTGTACCTAAAATCATGTTTAATTGTATAAGGAAACATTTAAATACACATATACAGGAAGAAAACTGTAGACGAAGTATGTGTGTGTGATTCAGTCTGATTCACAGAATTCTGAGAGTAATATGGAATAAAACAACTCCACTTAGATGATAACTGAAGTATTTCCTGCCTTGTGAAAATTTGGATATTAAATTGCTGTTAGAATGGGAAATTTGGATACTTTATATCATTGTATAATTTCAGAATTTAGTTACTGTATCTTTTGGAAAACATGATTATAGCAAAAACATAGAAAATAAGTAATCTATTACTAAAACACCATAAATGTAAAACTAGTATGCTTGGCTGTTAACTCTAAAGATGTTACTTATGTCTGTTTTTAAAACATGCATGTATTTAACAATTTTATCATAGTATTGTCATGGAAAAAATAAATATATTTTCTTACATCTTACACTGACAGACTTGGGCATTATTGGGTTTTTCCCCATGTTACACACTTAGGAGAAGTGGTGCCTGCTTCGTCGTCGTATTTTTTTGTTCTATCCCGTAAGAAATACTGTGGTTGTAAAGCAATCACATAGCACTATGGATGTATTTGTAACATTTGAATACACTGCTGTGCCATTGGTGTGACATCCATGTGTCCATTAAATCATTATTGTTTACCTGAGAAGTTAGCATAAAAATAATCAAATAGTGGGAATCCAACATTGGCAAATAAATAATAAATACTGGTCTTTAAAGTAATGGTTTTTAGTTTATGCCCTCTGAAAATAGCTTAAACACTCCTGAAGATTCTGAGAATGTATCAAAATTTTATTTCAACCTATTAGGAAATACAGTCAGATTTAGCAAAACCAGTAATTTTAAAGTATAAAGTGATCTTTTCTTTTTTTTCTTTTTTTTTTTTTTTTTTTTGAGATGGAATCTGGCTCTGTGGTCCAGACTGGAGTGCAGTGGCGTGATCTTGGCTCACTGCAAGCTCCGCCTCCCGGGTTCACGCCATGCTCCTGCCTCCCGAGCAGCTGGGACTACAGGTGCCCGCCACCGCGCCCGGCTAACTTTTTGTATTTTTTAGTAGAGATGGGGTTTCACCGTGTTAGCCAGGATGGTCTCGATCTCCTGACCTCGTGATCCGCCCGCCTCAGCCTCCCAAAGTGCTGGGATTACAGGCGTGAGCCACCGCGCCCAGCCAAAGTGACCTTAAATAGATAAAAATGGAGAAATTAAGTCCTTAGTCATATGTATAGCCTAGACTTAGCCAGATTGAAACATGAATGGGCCTGGATTTAACCAGAAGAAACTCCAGACCAACTTAATTGTGAAAAATATGTTAGTATTTAAGTGCAAGGAAGTACATACATACGGCCTGTCCTTTGGGGATTCTCAGTGCATAACTTGTTTCCCAGATGGTAAGTTCTTGAGTCAAAATGTATAACACCCTCAGACCCAGGAACTTTTAAAAAGGATCAGAGAAGAATGATGAAATTATTGGGGGAAAAGATAGAGATGTATGAAAAAAATGTTAAAGGTATTCAATGTCAACTAAAATGTTAGCTTACAAACAAGTTATTCAAAACGAACTATAATAGCTTGTTTTGAGTGGCTTATGAATTTGATCTTACTAGCTTTCTCCTGGAGTGATCAACAATAAAACTGAATTGAAAATATTCATTGTGCTGATCCCAGGGAAGTTGAAGTAACAAGAGATGCCTTGAACTGATTTGTGCTTAAATTGGAGATGATTTTATCCCTGGGTGATGAGTTTCAGATTAGAGATAAGAAAAGCTTTTGGCGGGGCGCGGTGGCTCAAGCCTGTAATCCCAGCACTTTGGGAGGCCGAGACGGGCGGATCACGAGGTCAGGAGATCGAGACCATCCTGGCTGACACGGTGAAACCCCGTCTCTACTAAAAAATACGAAAACTTAGCCGGGCGAGGTGGCGGGCGCCTGTAGTCCCAGCTACTCGGGAGGCTGAGGCAGGAGAATGGCGTAAACCCGGGAGGTGGAGCTTGCAGTGAGCTGAGATTAGGCCACTGCACTCCAGCCTGGGTGACAGAGCGAGACTCCGTCTCAAAAAAAAAAAAAAAAAAAGCTTTTGAGGATGATCTTGATAAAAACTGTTCAGTGATGGCCAGATGCAGTGGCTCACGCCTGTAATACCAGCACTTTGGGAGGCCGAGGCGGGTGGATCATGAGGTCAGGAGTTTGAGACCAGCCTGGCCAACGTGGTGAAACCCCGTCTCTACTAAAAATACAAAAAATTAGCCAGAGGTGGTGGCGCACGCCTGTAATCCCAGCTACTCGGGAGGCTGAGGGAGGCTGAGGCAGGAAAATTGCTTAAACCTGGGAGGTGCAGGTTGCAGTGAGCCTAGATCACACCATTGCACTCCAGTCTGGGTGACAAGAGCAAAACTCCATCTCAAACAAAAAAAAACTTTTAAGTGGAAATAACTTTAAAATGAATGCAACCCCAGTGTATGAACCTCTGTCTCCAAACCTTCGAAAGGTATGAATGTCAAGCTTTAGCTCAAACAAATCTTTCTTCCCCTCCTGCCCTCAGCCTGCCTTAACTCTGCTCGAGGTTGAGCCTCTAGAGGCACTTACATAGTCCCCTCACCTACACCATCCTTGGAGTTGTTGCAAGCCAGAGTCTGAAAGCCTTGAGGAAGCAGAGTGTTGAGAACAGATGGACCCTCGTAGTCCTAAATTGCCCAATTACCAGTGCAGGCAACATGCCACCTTCAGAATGGAACCTAGAGTCTAATTTCCTCAATTGCCATTGTTGCTCCTTTCCTTTCCTGTGTTGGCTGAGGCCGGGTTCACACCTTTTCCGAGTCAGCCACTGCATTGCAGGAGGTTTCACAGGCCTGGCTCCCATCCCAGCATCACAACTTACTACCAGGATAACCTTTGGAGAGTTAAATTCAACCTCTCCCCGTGTCCTCATCTCTGAAACGTGGCTCTTCATGCCCACCTTTGCAGGACTAGGGAAGATTAGACAGAGTACATCATGTTCCCAACAGAGTGGATGTTTGCTACCCATGCCTCCTCTTGAGAAACTACAGGAATACCTAAGGCCTTAACGGTATAAATGCCTCTGCACTTGTTTGGCTGCTCCTTAGGTCATCTCTCCCAGTTACACAGAGAGGAGCTGCACAGCTCAGGGCCTGCAGGGGAGCCATGGCATCTGACCCCACAGAGTGAATGCAGGGGCTTCACTTAGACAACTTCTTCCATCTGCAGGGCCCAGTTGAGGCCTTGCTGGCTCAGAGAAGCCTTCTCCAGCATCGCCAGGCCCTCAGTCCTGTGCCTTCCCAGGCCTGCGTGTCCCCACGGCACCAAGCGCAATCGTAACGCTTGATCTGGGAATGGGAATTGAACAATGTCTCGGGCTCTTACATCCACGAAGCTTAGTTTAGGATCTGCCACATCTCAGGTGCTTGATAAATATTCTTTAAATGCACCTTGAGAAAAACGTGGTTTAATGTGTTTCCCTGGGTATCAGAAATATGTTATTTTACAGAGCGTGATCCTACAGAGGGTGATCCCTTGTGAGATAGTCTTAGAGTGTGTAAGACAAGGGAACCCTGGTTAAGGACAAGGATGGGAGGCTCCCTGTGGTAGATCAAAGCAGCTCCTGCTCCAGATTTGGGCCATCTTGCCTTGTAATAGATGCTTAAGTATGTGTTGAATGCAATTACCTTGTTCTCCCTGGACAGAAATTCACCCTTATCTTCTTACCTCTTTGGTAACAGCAGATGGGAGATAAATGGCCTTTATCCGAAGTGACAACAGGTTAGAGTCCTTCTACCCATTGTGTGTCACCTCTGCCCTCTGCCATCTTCTCCCCAATTTGAACCTTGTTTTCATTTTCTGTGAGTCAGGTTCTCTGTATCCTTCAACTTGCATGGACAACTTGCATGACCAAGTGATCCATTCTGGCCCCCGTCCCTCTTCCCTAAACTGCGTATCTGCTTCTCTGGAAGATAGTCTTGGCTCTGATATTTCAGGCATCTACTTTGTGGGCAGGTAAGCCCTGGCATGTTTCTCAGGCCACACCACTGTAGTCTCCTATTCCACCTGGAAATAACACATATTTCCTTATACACAAAACTTGCTTCCCTCAAGCAAGACCTCCTCAAGCATCTGGGCCCACGGTCCAGGCTCATCCAAGCTTATGGCCTTGCCATCAGGAGAATCCTCCCCAGCTCGCCATGAGGACTCTGGCCTGGCTTGCCATGTGCTCATCCCTGGTTCAGTCCTGTGGCTGGACAGAGGTTCTATTCAAAGGACATTTTCACAAGAGTTGGAGAAAGACCAGTCCGTCCAAAAGAGGTGATATCCTGAGTGGACAGAACAAAAAATACTCACTGAAGAAAAACTAGAAAATCAATGGTAAAGAAAAAGAAATCACACAATTTTTTTTTATTTTTTATTTTTTTGCCGAGACAGAATCTTGCTCTGTCACCCAGGCTGGAGTGCAGTGGTGCGATCTCGGCTCACTGCAACCTCCAACTCCCAGAGTTCAAGCGATTCTCCTGCCTTGGCCTCCCAAGTAGCTGGGACTACATGCTCATGCCACCAAACCCAGCTAATTGTTTGTATTTTTTAGTAGAGACGGGGTTTCACCATGTTGGCCAGGCTGGTCTCAAACTCCTGACCTCATGATCTGCCTGCCTCAGCCTCCCAAAGTGCTGGGATTACAGGGGTGAGCAACATGCTAGGCCCACACAATCTTTTTATGCAGCATTAGGTCTTTTCAACATTTTACTTTTTATCCTTTCAGAAATATTTTCCTATGTGAATGTGTGTATATATATGTACATGTCTATTCATATATATGTATATGTGTGCATATATAAAAGGGAATTGTAGATTCTATTTTGGAACTTGAATTTTTATTTCACATATTTTGAAAATCTTTTCATATAAATAGAACACTTCTATGGTACTCCTTCATGGATATATGAAATCCCAATGTATGGATGAACTATTTAATTCTGTATTCTGGACATTTTTCTATATTCATACTTTTCATTAAATAATGGATAACTCTGAAACTCAAACAAAAGTGTTTGGCATTAGTTTGATATCTGAATTTCATACTAAAAGTCATTGGCACCTTATACACAAAAACACCCAAACCAACTTTTTGATGTGGTCTTTTATGAGTAACTGGCTACCGAAGATTCCGACGCAGAGTTCCATGGCTTCCCTGCTATCTCTTCTAAGATGTGGGCTGCTTGGGGTCATGCTGAGTGGCCACTGGAAAGGGCAGCTGCCTGACAATTTCCTCAGTCCCCCTGGGCACCCACACCATCAGCTGTACCCCAGCCTAGGTCCTTAGTCATGGCAAAGGGTCCCTGGACCCCAGGAACACAGGATTTTCAAGAACTATAAATAGGAATTTTAAAATACGGTTATGCTCTCTGAGAACAGAACCCCCCTCATCCTGAGTGTTTGACTCATTGTTTAGGGATGCAGCTGACCGTGGCGTAACCTTTAGTTGGGATAGCACAGGACAGAAGGTGCATTTTAGGAAAACCAACTTGGTTTTTGGGGAGGTATCATCTGGAGGTGGGAGAGACTGAAAGTTAGAGTTGATCAGGGTTGTAGTAGGCAGGACTCTACGAAGGCCCCCAAGATGCTTGCGTGGAACTGTGGAAATGATGGATTGTCGCTCCCACGGTTAGGCTACTCATCAATTGACTTGGAGTTAATAGGTGATGATCATGGGCGGGCGACCTATTCAGGAGAGCTCTTCTGAGAGGGACTGGGCCCTGCCTAAAGAAAGTCTCCCCTGGCTTTGAAGAAGCAAAGAGCCAATGAGCCTCAGGTGAGACCACAGCCCAGGCGACACCTTGACGCGGAGCTGAGTCCTCTCTATCCTTGATATCCTCACTGGCACTTTGGCCAGGGGCTGGTTTGTGAATAGCGCGTCCTCAGTGAGTGTCAGTGAAATGTGAACCAACCTTGTGTGGGCGAATGCCTGGAGGGGACAACTACAGCAATCCTTGTGAGGGCCCGTAGGCCATCGGCTCTCCACCCTCCATCCCCACACCCCCAAAGCCTCCCAACACACTCCCAGGGGCTCCCGGCTTCCAGGCCAGAGGCAGTCACATGGATAAGGGAAGGGCCCCAGCCCTAGGCACATCCTCTTACCTCTCTAGCCCCATGTGGAGCTGGAGCAGAGACCGCCCGGGCTACCTTCATTTCTGAGGTGGTATGAATGTGGCCTGGACAAGCAATCAGCACATGTTCCACTTTCCACTGTATTAGACAGGGCCCCCCATTTCATTCCGAACCCCACCCCACAGTTGCTCTCTGAACCCCATGTTCAGTGAGAACATGGAATGCTGCCAGCAGGACCTGAGGTCACCACGCAGCGAGCCTTGCGACCCCTGCGGCCCCACACCCCTCTCCTCCCACAGCTCTTTTTGCCTCATAGTCCATTTTCTCTGCCTCTGCTTTCTTTTGGCCAATTTCCTAACAGGGCTTTCCTTAGCTAAGCCCCTGGCCTGGTGCCTCTTACTTTTGTTATTAAGTGAGTATAAACGGCAAATTTCTTGAGCCTCCCTGGCCTTCCTTCGAAGAGACATTCCAACTCAAGTCCTCTCCTAGCCAAGTCAGAGCTGTAGCCCCTTGACAGCAGGCCATCCGGGGAGGCCATACCCCCGGGCCGGGCCCTGGCTTGGAGGTGAGCGCTGGGACGTCGGGGGAGGCCATGCCACATGCTGGGAAATTTCTATGCCTCTGGACACCATTTGCATCTTGAGCAAAACTGAGAGACAAGATGGATAAATAGAAAAGAGGAGACCTCCTCCCAAGTGCTCAGACATCATGTTCTCTCTCCTGTCTTTCCAGGAAAGGGCAAGTGCTCCTGGGAGCTATGAACTTTCTAGGACAAAGATGCCTCAGCAAGAGCAAACGGGAAGAAGAGGAGCGGCAGGGGAGGCCTTTCCCGGCTGCCCGCCCTGCTCTTTCAGCTCGTGGCTTGGCCGGGGCGAGGCAGGGGCCCAGGGGAACATGCCCCTGGGCAGAAATAGCTTGCAACCACTCCCCAGGGTTATGGAGGTTATTTGTGGAGATGAAAGCAAAGGAGGGAAGGGAAAAGAATTTAACCCACACCCAATTGCCTGTAGAGGGTCCTGAATCCCACCCCGCTGGACTAGCTCTTTAGCTTCTGCTTTCAGATTTGCTCAACCCAGAGTCCCTGCAACAGAAGGGCTTTGAAAGACGGCAGATTCAGGGCTGTGATGAGAAAATGGCATGCGCTGGCAAGCAGACTCTTGGGACCTGACCTTTGTCTGAATCTCCCTCACTTACATGACTATACTGTCCACGACAGCTAACCCAAGGGAGCCCCGGAATGTCCCTCAACAATGCAGGTGTCCCTGGGCAGACTGCACCTGACCAGAGGTCAGGGTAAGGGCAGAAAAGCTCCATGGCACAGCATCGTTGCTGCGTCCTCGTGGTGGCACCACGGGCAAGTCACCCGGTCTTTCTGGCCAGCGTCCGTCTTCCTAAGTCAAACAGTCCATGCCCATCTGCTCCGGCCATCATAGGAGGAGGACTGTTATGAAGATCAAATATGTGAACATTCTCTGACTGTGAGGTTGCGGTGCGGTTACTCACAGGGCCTAGCCCAGAAGCCAGCTCATGCTGTTGCATTGGATTAGTCATTTTGCTGGCCCGAACATAGCCACCTGTAAGCTGGAACTTCCTAACGGCAGCCTCTCACTTCCACGGGACCCACCAGCTTAAATGCCGGCAGCCCTGGGACTTCTGGCCTCACAATGGTTGAGGCAGGGCTGCTTACATTTTCCCTTCTCTGTTGAGCGTGTGCCGGCTAAGTCCCCAGGTAGGATACCGTCGGACGACCCACATCTCCATGTTGAGAAATAATGTGGGAGTGGGCTAAAGCTGTAAGACCCCTGATTTCGGATTCTAATTTTGATTTCATGCTGGCAGCTCTCTCCCCACTGCGGGGAGAAAGTGCTGGAGAATGTCGTCCCGCCTTTGATAAGCTAATCTTACCCCCTTCTCAGCTAAGGGTCTGGGCGGTGGTGGGTGTGCCCGGACTGACCCCCAGCTCCAAGGGCAACTACTGTGCGTTCCTGGACTGGGCAGAAGCTGGAAGAGGCAGGGAGGAGGTGGGAAGCGGCTCACGCCTTGTCCAGGCTCCTCTCCTAAAGTATTGTCTTTCCACTTGGAGCTGGAATTCTCTGCCTTTATTTTCCTGCAGCTGGGCCTCTGCAGGCTGCCCCTGGGTCATTCCCTCCCAGGAAGAAGGGCATTCTGGGGTGGGGGTTGCTGTTGGAGCTCAGAGGGGCTGGGGGCCCCTCCTACTACTGCCTATTCTTCCTCCTTTGGGAACTCACAGTGCTAAAAACAAGCTTTCTGAGAACCATATTTTTCTGGGTTAAAGGTGAAAAATGCAGCGTTTCCTCCAAGTGGAAAGCCCTGGGCCTGCCAGCTCCAGCTCCGGGCGCTTTTCCGAGCTCCTTCCTCCCACACAGGGAGGAGGCGGCAGCTCCTGCAGGGCCAGCGGAGGAGGTGGGCAGGGAGGAAGGAGAGGGGGCAGCAGCAGGAAAGCGCCAGTGCCCGTGCCAGCAGGGCAGTCTGTGTGTGGACACCAGCCGGCCTGTTTGTGTTGGAGGGGCCTGGAGACGGGAACGGGACTGTGTCAGGAAATGAAAGACAAATACCAGGGTAGGAGAGCGGGGTGGCTTTCAGGGCGGCGGGCAGGCCGTGGGAGCTGCCTGGGCAGCCGCAGGAGGGGACACAGAAGACACCACAGACCTTCCTGAGAGAAATCCTGAGGTGGGGTCTCCAGGAACATGGAGGGTTATGGAAGTCCATCTTAATAGGAAAAGCAAGGACATCCTCAGCCCATACTTGGTCACCCTTGCTTCAAACATGTGGGAGGTTCCAGGGAATTTTCTCGGATCCTGACTGTGGGAGAAAAGCTTTTCAGGATCCCGTGCCCCACTCTATCCTTCCTTCCTAGGACAGGGACTGCTGTTAGCCTCTGAGCTCCCTGGCGACACCCCAGACCTTTCTCTCCAGCCAAGAGCCTGGCCAGCCTTCTCCAACATGCTCTCCCCACAGCGGCTACCCAAAAGCCAGGCACAGATCCCATCTCCCGGCAGGTCCAGTCCCTCCTCCTCAGAACAGCAACGGGGCCAGCTGCCAAGTATCAGGGAGCAGGTGGAAGGAGGGCAAGGAGAAGAGAGGATACCACAATGTGAGGGGGAGGGCAGGTGCTGCTCGCATCAGACCTGGCCTGGACTGGCTGGGCACCGAGAACATCACGGACCTTGCCTCCAGCCCCAAGGGTTAGAGAAGGTCAGAAAAGAGCTATGGCCAGGGGGTCACGGCATCCCTACTGCGCTCTGTCGTGAATGACACAGGACTTGCTGGGGTGGACCGATTGCATCAGCAGTGATGCTTTCCTACTGCTCCTGAGTCCATGCCCACTGCCAGGCAGCTTGGTAGTTCTCTCATGCTGGAGAAGAGCCCATATGTCACGTGGGGGCTGGCCCATTTCTTCCTCTCTTGAATCCACAGATGACTGGGGTGTGGCAGTGCCAAGCCGAGGCCGCGAAAGGTCTTCCACCTTTACTCTCGTGCTTGTGCCCTCCCCCATCATCAGGACAAGGGCATGCTCAGGCCAGCCCATTGGCCCAGGAGCAGGACAAGAAACACACGGAGCAGACACAAGCCACCTCATCAATCCAGCCAAGGCTATCCTGAATTAGCAACCCTGACACGTGTGAGCAAGTCCAACCGACACCAGAACATCCCACCTAGTCAAGCCCAGCCAAGATTGGCAGAGCTGCCAAGCTGACCACTCAACGTGAGGAATAAACATTCATTGCTGTATGCCATTGCAGTTTTGTGATTTTTCTTATGCAGCATTATTGTGGCCATGACAACAGATACACATAGAGAGAAAACTGGACACCCAGGAGCCCACATGGGATACACTGTCTCTTACCCTGTCCTCTGAGCCCGAGCCTCCCAGGTCACCAGCTCCTCTGGGGTCCCTCCACTCTGCTGCTCTCTCACCTGTCAGATCCCTACTCCCCTGACCCTGTCATCACATCACTCTTCTCCCCTTAGCCTCATCTGCTTCCCAGCCAGAGGCAGGTGGTTCTACTCCCAGGCCTGCATCCCTGGGACATTGCATTTTTCTCTGGATAACACTTTCATGGAACAACAACTCATCAGCAACAGCTCTTCCAGCTTCAATTCAGCTGAAGATTTTGCTGAGATCACAATGATATTTATGGCTGGAGGGAATCCATCAAAATGGGCCGTAAAAGCAACTCCATGACATCTTGGGAAGCACTGGTCCCAACAGTATCAAAGGAAGAGGTGTTGAGGCGAGGGTGTCTGGGAAGTGAAGGACCCGCTTTCTACCATGTGGCCTTTCTCTGGATTGCACTCATGTAAGGTTATCTGTCTAGGAGTGGAGGATGATGATGATGACCATGATTCCTCTGGGAGAAAGGATCCTGGCCATCAAAGCTTCCCAAACACAGGAGACTGGGGCACAAAGTGACCTCTCTAGTTTATTCATCTTTTATGATTACATTATGTGCTTAAAACTGCCTTGCACAAACCCCAAGTCTTGGCGAATGAATGCTGCACAAACAAAAGTAGAGTCAAGACTGGGATTAATTATAGGCTCTTGCATAAGTTAGATCATATTTCCCCCCTCTCTGGGGACAGTGTTCATCTCACCTTTCCCTTAGTAAGTCCGTCATGGGGATCTGCCAGTGAACCAGCTGTCTCTGGGGTCAAGTGCATGCAGAGCGAAGGGGCACAGCTCATGGTACAGAAGGAAGAAGTCCTGTTTCTCTGGTTTTCACCCAGATGCTCAGACCATCCTGACAGCATGTCCCCCGACCCCTGCACAGCCTTAGAAACACTGATTGTATTAGTGTCCATTAGTATGGACCTGACCTCCGCAAAATCAGTAACACCTCCATAAGTGAATGAATGAATAAGTTCTAGCTTTGTCCCCTTTATTCAAGTTTACTACAGATATTCCCCCTCTCTTAAAGCAAAAATGACAGTGACCTACCTCGGTAACACATGTTCCTTTTAATGTGCTTATCTTGGAAAGCTTCATATTCATCCCCTTGAGCCGTCGACATTTACCAAAAGAGGATGGTCAGCTCCCCAAGTCGCCCACCCAAGTTACCTATCCATTCCACTGACACCACAAATGGCCCAAACAAGTCTCTTTTGGGAGAAATTTTTAGGAAAGGTGTGCAAGAATTCAGGGTCATCCACCCAAACTTCCAAAAGTATACTGTGTGGACAGTCTGCAGCTATAAAAATATACACATACAAAAGTACAGCTACAAAATCATGGGGCTCAGCTCCTTAACTCTGCATTATAAAAAGTAGGAATTTCACATTCGAGGTAAGCTCTGGGGAAGGGGGCCGCATTATGATTATGATTCTGTGTTTGGTCTCCTTCCATCTTTATTTTCATGGACTAGTCAGAACACAGTGAGCCAGCCAGTGAGGAGTGGAAGGGGTTAATCCGAACAATCCACGGGTCAAGGTGGGAAATGTGAAGTTCAAGGGCACACAGTCATTCTGCTGTCAGGAAGAGTGTCATGAGTCAGGGAAGGAGAGAAGTATTTTAATACTGCCCTGGGGGTTTCTTTCTCTCTCTCTCTCTCTTTAATGTACCATGAATCACAACACAGTCATTGAGCTATAGCAGACAGGCTCTGGAATTTGCATTGATGTGTGATCTCTGGCAGCCGCTACATATTCAATGGACAAGGTCCGATGCTTCCTACACAGGGAATTCTGCTGGGTCAGCTCGCAGAGTGTCAGCAGGAAAGGCCACCCAGGGACGCCTGTCTTGGTTCTCAGTTTCTCATCAGTGTGTACTTTCTTTTTGGTGAGAGGACACACACCTGGTCCCTGGGCCTCTGCATATAGCATCAGGCAGGATCTCAGGGCCCCTGGGATTCTCAGAATAGAAGGCTCTGTCCCTTGGGCAAGGTCAGCTGGTGTTACTTGGCTCCGCAAGTGTTGATGTTTTTCCCATCCGCGGCATCTTCCACGAGGGCAATGTGGTAATCGGTGGACAGGGTGAAGTGAGAGATACAGCCCACAAGCCCTCTCATATATTGCCTGTTAGTGTGCAGAGCAATTTCCTTCATTCCACCTGCCAGGAAGCAAGAGGGAGATGAGGTGAGCCAAAGGGCAGGTGTCAGCAGGGCAAGGTCGGGGTTCCGCTTTGGGGCACTTGAATGTCTGCTAATCAAGGCATCCCTTGATTCATAGGATACGTGAGGGCTGTGGGCCCCTTGAGCTGCTTGGTACCTCATTTCTCACTATTTTATAATTATCCTTGAAGGAACAGATTGACTTGGATCAGTTTGGTACACAATCAACAGCTATAAATTCATTCCTCTTGTGTGATTTCTGGCCCAACTGACCACTTTGAGACCAAATAGTGTCTAGTAAATTTTGAAGTGTGGTATACTGTCAACAGAATGCAACGTGTAGTTAGAAGTGATGTCATCTTAAACCAAAAGAAATGCACTAATGTTGAATGCTTTCAATAGAAAATATCATATAGATAAAAATAGCTTTTCATTTTTATGCATCTGCACTAGTGAATTAATTCTAATAAGCCATTTACAGAAATACTAGTCATTCTATTCTGCAAGGGGAAAGAAAGACAGGTCCTGTTTTGTCAGAGAGAATTCATGGAGCTATATTTAGCAGATTCCTGTTTTATAAACAAGAAAAGCCTGGTTTTCCTGGTGGATCTGTCCAAAGCATAAAAGCATCGAAGGGAGCCCTTCCTGCCCCCTCAGCCATGAGTCAGCTGTTCAGAAAATGAAAGAACGGAGTATCTGGAGGGCTTCCTGATTTTCAGGTATTTGATCCAGCCAAGCGTGCAGACTCGGCACAGCAAATGGAAGACTAATAAGAAAAGCACTGGCCTAAGTTAGCTTTGGTCGAGGGTCGATCACTTACCCACATACAGAGCTCCATTGATGTTAAGCTGCCGCATCATGCCTGGGGATTTGCCTGTTCTGGCTCCATAGTCATCCACGGTTATCTTCCCTGACTGGCCATCCCTGCAAAATGCCGAAACAACAAAGAACAAAAAGCCTGGCATTTTTGGAGTTCGTTCAATCATTCATTCATTTCAATATAAACGTATTAAAGGGACCCGCTATGTGCCAGGCACTGTGCTAAATGATGGGGCTGCAGAAATCAAAGCAAAAGGCAAATTTGTGGCCCTCCGCAGCCTGCGATCTACTGAGGAAGACAAAAAGTCAAACTGTGAATGACAACACAGTGCCAGCACTCCGCCACGAAGACCACAGGGTGCTGTGGAATTCCACCAGAGGAGCGGCACCTAACTTAGACTAGGGAGAGGACAGTTATTAGACAGATGGTCAGAAAAAGCTGCCCACAGGAGATTCTGGCCAAAATGAGTCTTGTAGCCCGGGTGGGTTAAGTCAAGTGAAGGAGAAGGTTATGCAAACAGAGGAAGCAACAACAGCAAAGAGAAAGAGCAGGGGTTAGCGCAGATGGAACTCACAAAACACTGGGGCTGGGAAAGATGAAGCCCCAAGCAAATGGTCAACCGCTCGTAAGGAGTTGAGAATTTATCCTGAAGGTGACAGCGGGCCAGGGAAAACCTTTCAGGTGAAGCGCAGGGGAGGAGAGCTGGTGGCGAGGCATGGGAAGCCATAGGGAGCTGGGATTCTAAGTACATTGAGAAGCCAACAAGCAGTTTTTGTAGGTAGAGGATCATTCTATGGGAAGACTGGCTTGGAAGTTTCTAAAGGACCCACAGAGCCCTAAAGTGACTCTGAAGACAGGAAAAGGGAGGTGTTCATTGGTGGCAAGGGCTTTGCAGTTTTCAAAGCTGTTTTTCAAACCTATCCAGCCCCATGAGCCTTCTTCGAGCAAATACATTTGCTTCTATAGCACTGGGGGGTGGACTCACTCAGGCCTCACTTCTTGATAGCACCTTCTCTAGAGCTTTAGAGAACTTTCTGTTGTTCTGTCCCCGTCTTTGAGACCACAAACTTCCCATTTGGGAAGTGCTTTCTTAGAATCCTGTATCTGAATGCAGTACCCGCAACAGCTTGCCTTGCTTGCCCTGCCTTTTAAAAGAAATTACTCTAAAATATTCCATTTTTTTATACTTACTCTAGTTCATAAAGTCTAAGAATTTTTCATTTTTTATATCTAAAATGAAGATATACCTTATAATCAATGGCATCTTAGATTTGAAAAAATGTGGCATCACCTTTTAACATAATAACATGCTTCTTTACCATGTTTATTATGTATTGTCTGTTGCTTACCATTAGAATGCAAGACCATGAGGCAAGGATGTTAATTTTCTTCAGTGAGGTGTCTCCTATGTCTGGAATAATATAAGGCTCATCCCAGAAGATGAATGAACAAGGGAATCTGTGGATCTTCAGCGTCCTCACCTGAGATGGGAATAGCTATGCCCATCTCCCAAGATTATTGTGGAGATCAGATGTTATGTGCACAAAGCACAGGGCATGATACCTAATACATATCTTGCTCTATAAAGACTGGTAGAGGAATGTGTTGCTATTGTTTTCAATATCATTATCATATCATCATTTTTATCCGTAAAATGAAGATTATAAAACCTAAGTTGCTGTGAATATTAACTGAGACAAAGTATGAAAAGTACCTGGCACCTGGAGATGTTTAATAAACTGGAATTTATTTTCTCTTTTCTGCTGGGATTAATGTCTGCAAGACCAGGATTCCCCAGAGCAAGACAGGGTCCAAAGCAAGGCCCCCTGGGCAATCTCCTTTTCACTGACACTTCTATCTCTAACCCTGGAGCCTGCCACAGAGAATTAAGGCATCCAGTCAATCCTTCTTACCATAATTGATATCCATGGCCTTAACCCAGTTCCCCCTGATATCTGTTGTATCCTCCCTTCTAGGCCTGTCTGCTCACAACTCTCAGCATCGGCTGGAATCCTCCCATTCACCCAGTTCTGGGCTCAACTTCTGTTCAGCCTCATTGCCACCTAACACCCACCAGGAGATGTATCCATCATGCCAATAGGAAAAGCCAAGTCTGCTGAGTCATCTGCATGGTGCCCAGCTTGACAAACTGACATGTGAAATTCTTCCACTGCTTTATCCCTCCCAAACATCTGAAATCCTAGCTTTGAGTGGGTTTCACCATGGGGTGGGAAGGAAAGGGCTTTGAGCTGGGATTCTAATCTTGACTTTTCCCACAAACAGTTGTACAGTCTAGGGGAAGATCATTTAACATCAGTTTCCTTAGATGTCTAGGAAGTGCCTGGTATCCTCACCAGTGTGTCATCTTAATATACATAATCAAACCCCAACAACAACTGTGAAGGTTTAAAAATTATTCCACAATGTGTGAATAACCAATGGTCTCCACCCAAGGAAAGTGGGAGAAGGGTGCTGTTTCCTGATGTTCCCAGGGTGGGGATTTGTAGGGATCAAGTGTAGTTAGAGGTAAAGAGCTCAAGCATTTCATAGTCCTTTAGATGTTTCCGGCCAAGCCCCTTTAAAGATGGGTAAGAGGGAGAAATGAAGAAGTTAGAAGCCATAGAGTTCGGAGTATTTTGGAGTTAACTTTTGACTTGTAGTCTAGAAACTATTTGAAATCCAAGCATGTGGATATTCATGATGGGAAAACATTTCTTTTTTCAGAAAGTTAGAGTTGGGACTTCATCAAAATCACCCTCTGTCTCAAGGGCTTTCTAGGCCACCTGGGAAGCTGAGAGGCACAGATTTGCCTCTGTATCCCCATTTCCTCTAGGGTTTCAAAGGCAGGCCCAGCAGCCAGGGGTTGGGGGCCCAGTGAAGCTCTCCCCATCGCAGCCTACATGGGAGCTGAGTAGGAAAGTAGCCATGGTGGGCACCATGTTTCCCAGGCCTCACTCATGACTTTACCCACTGGCTGCCCCAGAAACCGTTATGATAAATTCTCAGGGAACCCCAACCAGAGCCTCGATTCAGCTTTTCTTCTCCTAGGACCTTCATATAACATGTGGGATTGACATTTCTAAGTTTCAGCCTGCTATTTGGTTTCTGAAAATATGTTGTTAGAAATATGGACAAGGGTATTAATAGTAAAACTATTATACAAAGAAGAGCAAAGGAATGATTCATGCAAAGTTAATCAGAAGTCAGGGTGGTGATTAACTCTGTGATGGGGAGATAAGTAATCGATGCTGGGTGAAATACTGTCAGCTTCTAAGGTTTAGGTAATGTTATAAAAAAAAAAGTGGCCGGGTGCAGTGGCTCATGCCTATAATCCCAACACTTTGGGAGGTCAAGGCGGGAGAATCACTTGAGCCCAGGAGGTTGAGACCAGCCCTGGCAACATAGCAAGGCAGATAGTGCACACCTGTGGTCCCAGCTACTCAAGAGGCTGAGGTGGGAGGACTGCCTGAGCCTGGGAGTGCAAGCGAGGCTGCACTGAGCCATGATGACACCACTGTACTCCAGCCTAGGTGAAAGAGCGAGACCTTGCCTCAAAACAAATGAAACAAACAAACAAAAAAAGCCAGAGGGATGGGGGAGGATTGCCTGTACAATGAGATTTGAAAGTCTTTTTTTTTTTTTTTTGAGATAGGATCTCACTCTGTCACCCAAGCTGGAGTGCAATGGCATGATCCTGCTACCTCCACCACCCAGGCTTAAGCAGTCCTCCCACCTCAGCCTCCATGTGCCACCACACCCAGCCAGTTTCTGTATTTTGTAAAGACGGGGTTTTGCCATGTAACTCAGGCTGGTTTCAAACTCCTGAGCTCAGGCAATCCACCCACCTCAGCCTCCCAAAGTGCTGGGATTCCAGTTGTGAGCCACCATGCCCAGCCCAAACATTCTTTAAAGTCCACATACCCTGAACTCTCAAGGCTCCTCCAGTTCAGCCATCAAAAGGTTTCTTGTCCAGAAGGTTACTGCTTAGCGAAGGTTTAGGGGTTCAGTTTCCCTGGCCTGTTAGTGTCAGTGTAGGGCACAGCGGGAGTTCATAGAAAATTCCCTGAATGCCCTGGATCAGGGGTACTAGGATGCCAGGCAAAGTTGGGGAACAGGACAGTGGGACTACAAGGGAACTGGATACCGCATCCCTCCATTGCTCAGCTCTGGCTCTGGCTCATGCTGCAGGAGGGACTCACCTAACGGCCTTAACTCGGTGCCACCGACCATCGTTGAAGGAGCCATTCACCATGATGGATGCCACACCACTGCCCAGGTTATAGCTAAGGCGTTGGAGAAGAAGAAGAGAACAGAATAAAACACTGAGGCACAGGCAGACACGGTTCATAGATGATTCTCAGGGCAAAAGTTCTTTGCAACTCAGAGTGCAGTTTTCTTAACAGAAAACAAGAGTGTTATAAAAGTTGGTGGGTTTCCAGGCTGGTTCATGTAATTAAAAATTATCAGACTTTTAAATTATGGTAAAATATACATAACGTAACCATGGCCATTGTAACCATTTTTAAGCATACAGTGCTGTAGCATTAAGTACATATTCATATTGTTGGGCTGGCAATCTCCAAAACTCATCTTACAAAACAAAAGCATTGCATTAAACAATAATCCCTCTTTCTTCCCTCCCCTCAGCCCCTGACAACCAGCCTTCTACTTTCTGACTCTATGGATTTGATTCTTCTTCATACCTCATATGAGAGGCATCATAGAGTATTTGTCTTTTTGGGACTGTGTGACTGGCTTACTTCATTTAGCATAATGTTATCAAGATTGTTTTTTAATGCCCTCATGTAAGGCAACATCAGTACTAGAGTATCAGGAATAACAAGAAGGGCTTTATCATGTGTAACGTTTTACACTGTGTTACGATGATGGTCTGCCCCCTCCCTCCACCCGCCAAATTCATGTCTACCCAGAGCCTCAGAATGTGACCTTATTTGAAAATAGGGTCTTTGCAGATTCATTAGTTAAGATGAAGTCATACTGGATTAGGGCAGCCATGGATCCAATATGACCGGTATCTTTATGAGAAGAGATTTGGACACGGAGCCAGAGACACACAGAGACAGGGAACACCATGGGAAGATGGAGGCAGGGACTGCAGTGGGGCATCTCCAAGCCAAGGAACGCCAAGGGCTGCCAGCCACCACCAGAACCTGGGGGACAGGCATGGAGCCGATTCTCCCTGAGACCTTCTAGAAGAAGCAAATCCTAGCACTGCATGATGGATTTCTAGCTTTCAGAACCGCGAGAGAGCCCATTTCTATTGTTTTAAGCCACCTAATTTATGGTCATTACCAGAGCCCTAAGAAATGAATACATCTGTTTTCACTTTTTTTTTTTTAAACTGAACATTGAAGAGTAGGGTGAGCCCCAGAGAGATTAAGGGAATTTGCCTAAAATCACAAACCTAATGTAGAACTTGAACTTGGTGTATCCTCTGTCCTCATCCCATTTAACTCTGCTATCAGGTTTCTCTAGTGGCTTCCTATTTTCTATTTCAGTTCCCAGACACCCTGGTACCGTAAGGGTTTCAGAAAACATGAACATGTCATTACCAGAGAGAAATATCGCCCTTAATCCAGTGTTCATTCAATTATTCTAATTAAATTTAATTCGACAAATATTTAGTGAGTGACTACTCTAGCCTGGGCACTGGGCCAACTGCCCAGACTTTCCCTGGATAATACAACAAAGCCTAGGCCACCAAGCTTTTGAAGGGAAGTATGTTCCACCTGGGATACTCCCTCCTCATTTTGTAAGAGGACATATCTCTCCTTCAACTCATTGCCCAGGATAGAGGGATGTCGAGAGAAAACCCGGATGAGTTACCAGGCACTCGCATGTACTCATTCTGAGAAAACAGCAAGAATCGGAAGTGCTTGGCTTTCTGCAGAGAAAGCACCATATGTCATTCCTTTGATAATGGAGGCTCAAAGAACTCACCCAGCCCATTGACATTTAACCAAGAATAGGACTTGGGGTGACTCGACAAACACTGGGACAAAGCTGCCACTCTGACCCTGAAAAATCCACTGTTTTCTAATGAATTTTCCCACATCAAGTATCTCCTTGTATAAAGCAGTCTGGCGGCGGAATTTTGAGATTTCATGATTTGGTGGCTAAATACTTCTTGAATGAATAGGAAGTAGGGCGAGTTGCTGGTGGGCAGAAACTATCTATGGCCATTCTGAGAGGCGGCATGGGGTGATAGAAAGAGCACGGACACTCACATTCAATGGACATGGCTTGATCCCCAGACTCGCTAGCTAACAGCTCTGTGACCTTGGGTAACTTGTTTCATTTCTCTGAGCCTAAATATTCTCATCTGTCAAACAGGGATAATAATTCCTTCCCTGAAGAATCCTAGGGAATGCTAAGTAACATGACATATGTAGGAAGCACTGCACATCATAGGAGCCAAACGAATAATCCTGCCACTCCAAACAGAGGCAGCACTTAGTGCAGCTTGGATATGGGGTTGACAATGCACCCCAAGGAACTGGTAGGAAGGAGAAAGTTGCCACCAAGGCTTGAATGTGTCACATCTCTCCTAGAAGACTAGCCACGTGGGAAAGTAAGCCAACAAGCTGTCAATATATAACCAAAGCAGTCCGGAGCACCCAGATCTCAGAATCAAGGTGACCTGGCTGTGTAAGGGCAGGGAGGCTGGATTGCAACATGATTGTGGTGCGGTGAATGAAAACCTTTTCAGTTGTCTAAGAGCCCATCTAGACAAATGGTGCACGCGCTTCCTTCTGTTCTCCAACCCGACAACTCTCCTGTTCAGGCCAAGAGCCAGAATGTACTCTAGGGAGTCAACCGTGAATCTGGCAGATGGGAATCCAGCCATCACTGCGGGAGGGGTCAACTCAGTTGGCTTCTCCATGGCCTGGTTCCCCAACCCCCCAATTCCATCTGACTTCAGACCCTCCAAAGAACCTCCCACTTCTCCTGACATGCTGATACTCACCCTGGAAAAGCTCCCTCATGTATATAATCATAAATGACCAAGAATAGTGGTTACCTTCACTGGGAGAAGAATGAGGGAGCATTTTTGGGTGGTGGACATGTTCTATGTCTTGTTCTGAGTGATAGTGAATCAGTGTTTACATATTCTAAATGTGTCAAGCTCTACACTGAACAAGCGTGCATGGCAGGAAGGCATGCCTCAGCATAAAAATGTAGAAACAGATATAAGAATGTGTATGTCTAACTTCTCTACCCATGTCTTGGGAACCTGGCTGCCATGATGGATTATTCTGAGCCGCTCAGCTTGGTGTGCACTAGAGGCTGTGAGCCAGAGCACCAAGGTGGGCCACTCGGAAATACCTTCAGGTGAGGCCTTTTGGAAACCACTCAGCCACCTTCCTGTTTTCCTGTGGTGACACTTTTAATCATGTCCCCTTTAAACTGTAGCACAAAGCACTTTACTAATGTCAAGTCTCTTCCCCCTCTTCACTGCATGAAGATGTGATGAGGTGAAACTAAGTGGGCAATGTTCAGTGTGAACGGTCAAGCAATGTTCACAAACCCCGCCGGTGGTAGGTTTTATGCCCCACGTACAATGACAAAACAAAATGAAACAAAACAAAACCAAAACAGAAAACAGAAAAACACACTCATTTTCACCGAGCACTTTGATTTCCTTTTTTTCTGCTAAATCTTGCACCAAAACTATAAATATATATACATACATACATTTTTAGAATCCCATCGCTTTTCCCTATTCTCTGGCAGAAAGGCTTTGAGCACTAAATTAGCCAAAGAACCAGCATTTAGGTGAAGAAAGTCATGAAAGTTGAGACTGTATTTTATTATCTTAGGATTCCTCTTCATCTGCTTTGAGCCTGGATCAAACACTGAAACCTCAAGAACAATTTGTCTGCTCTGTAGAAAGATTCACTCTCCAGACTGCACAGATCTGTGCTCCTCAGGGGCAGGGCCCATGACTTATTAAAAATAACAGTAACAATAATAAAAATAAGAACTACATTTTAATAATAACTACATGTTCTCTCTCTGAGGTAAAGGCTTCTAAGACTCAGAAAATGCTTGAGCAAGGATCATAACTTTTCTTATCATTAATTAGCTATGTACGAAGCACTGCACATCATTAATTAGCTATGTACGAAGCACTGCACATCATGGGAGCCAAACGGATAATCCCACCACTCCTAACAGAGGCAGCACTTAGTGCAGCTTGGATACAGGGTTGACAATGCACCCCAAGGAACTGGTAGGAAGGAGAAAGTTGCCCCGCGTTGAACCCCTTACATGAATTCATTCATTTAATCTTTACAGCGAACCCTGTCGTTTTGCAAGGAGGGGACAGAGGCTGAGATTTAGGTAACTTGCATGAGCCCACATAGGGGATCAGGCATGTGTGATTCCAAAGCCACTTCAGACCCTGTTTCACAGGGTATGGGTCCTGGAACCACCCGGGTGCTTGTTTCTAATCAGACCCCGGTGCCCACCACACCTATTGCATCAGAATCTCAGGGGGCAAGCCTGGGAATCTATCTTTGAAACAAGCTCCCCAGTGATTCACTGTATGCTGACATCTTCAAACTACTGGCCTACACTGGAATTCCTCTCTGTCCCCAGCCCGCTGGGACGCTTCCCTACGTCAGCATCGGGGGCATTGATGCGGTGGGATAATAGCCCAGATGGAGGACGAACAGAGCGGCAGTGATGGGGTGGCTCCAGGACCAGAGCAGGCACAGAAGTCAGCCTCAGCCTGGGCTCAGCAGTGTATCTTACATAGATCACAATCAGAACTCCAGGATTAGAAGAAAAACAGAGGGCCAATTTTCAGAATCCTGAGAAAGAAATGGTAACAAGAAATATGTCCAGGATACAGCAGAGCTGTTTGAAGGATGCTAAGCAGGTGGGAGAGGGGACGGGGCTCTCCAGGGCTTGGCGTGGGAACTGGTGGGAGCTGTTTCCCTGCGGGGGTAGAGTGGGTGGTGAATAGGTTCAGCAGGCAGTTTAGGGGGAAGTGGGACCATCCCACCCACAGCTGAGCTACTGTTTCAGTTCTCTTTTCTGGGCACAATCAAGTACTTGAGGCCTTGATGAGGTTAACCACAGGAAAACCACAAGAAAATGGCTTCAAGGCAGCCAGTCTGAAATAGGGTGTGAAGAACTCTGTGTTCAACCTCTGGGCCGGCAATGGGTGGGAGGCTATGGAGGACAGGAAGGCGGAGATGGTAAGAAGCTGTCTCTCACCTGCCAGCTTCCAGCCTCAACTACACACGACTCTCCAAAGTCCCCAACAATCATAGGACTGAGTCACTTAGCATGCTCTCCTATTTAGGGAATAGCATGACACTGGACAAGTGACATTTCCTCTCAAAATGCCTTTTATTCAAATGGAAAGATTTTTGTTATCCTGCTTGGGCTGTCAGTAATCTTAGCACACGACCAACAGAAGCCCCAGAATTAAGTCTTCAACTTCTCCCTTGTTTAGTGAGCCTTCCTTTGTCTATTTCAATTCAATTACTTTCATATCATTTAGCGGCCACTCGAGCTAGTCATCAGAGGGTGAACTAAGAAGTACAAGCCTGAGAAATGCCTCCCCCATGGAGCTCAAAGCTTTGAGGGTATCAGAATTGTCTGGGGAAACGGTTACCACACAGATTGCTGGACCCCACCCCTAGAATGTTTCTGGTTCAGTAGATCAGGGTGAAGCCTGAGAATGTGGATTTCTAACAAGTTCCCAGGTGATGCTGAGGCTGCTGGTCTGGAGACCACACTTGGAAAGCCACTGTCTAGAGGAGCGATTTCTAACCTCGTGTGAGGATATGCCATGACAATCTCTAGAGAAGTGTTTTCATGTTACAGGAGACAGACCCTGCCCCTTGGAAGCTCAGCTTTCACCCAATCTGGTAAGAAGGGTAGGGAGAAATCATTCAGGTAATTCTTTAACTACTTCATAGCTATGTATTTGACACATTTGAAAACTGTCTAAATTCACTTAAAAGAGGGAAGAACTTCTGGCACCGCCTTATCGGTAACACCCAAGAAGCATTTACAAAACTCTCATGTTGGCTGGATCCACTGAGACACGAATCTGTGCTTTGTTCCTCCGGCAGCAGGAGACTTGAAAGCGGGGATTCTCCTTCCCACAGCTACACAGCTAACAGGGAGCCGAGTCAGAATTTAAAGTCAGGGCTCCTGGAGCTTAGGGTTTTAGACCTTCCTGAGCTGCTGAGTCTTAGGCTGAGTACTCGCTTCCATGCTTGGCCTTCGTGCTTGGCAGTATCCAAGTCCTCTTTCTGCTCCTTCCTAATTGATGAGTAGGGAGCATGCAGCGGTAACACACTCGACCAAGGGCACAGAATTGTTCCTCACAGGGGTAGATGGTCAATTCCTAAGGCTCTGCCATGCAGTTCCTATTGAAGCTACTCAAGTGTGCCACTGTAGCATGAACACGGCCATAGACGATATATAAATGAAAGAGTACAAGCCAGGCACAGTGGCTGATGCCTGTAATCCCAGCACTTTGGGAGGCTGAGGCGAGTAGATCACCTGAGGTCAGGGTTTGAGACCAGCCTGGCCAACATGGTGAAACCCCATCTGTACAAAAAATACAAAAATCAGCCGGGCATGGTGGCATGTGCTATAAGAGAATCACTTGAACCCAGGAGGCAGAGGTTGCAGTGAGCTGAGATTGTGCCACTGCACTCCGGCCTGGGGGAAAGGAGCAAGACTCTGTCTCAAAAACAAAAAACAAAAAACAAAAAACAAAAAAAACAAAAAAACTCCTGTTGGAATACTGGGGTACTCTTGGTTTTTGGTTTTTGTTTTTTGGTTTTTTTGAGATGGAGTCTTGCTCTGTCACCCAGGCTGGAGTGCAGAGGCACAATCTCGGCTCACTGCAACACCTGTCTCCTGGGTTCAAGCCATTTTCCTGCCTCAGCCTCCCTAGTAGCTGGGATTACAGGCACCTGCCACTACGCCTGGCTAATTTTTGTATTTTTTAGTAGAGACAGGGTTTCTCCATGTTGCTCAGGCTGGTTTCAAACTTCTGACCTCAAGTGATCTGCCCGCCTTGGCCTCCCAAAGTGCTGGGATTACAGGCGTAAGCCACTGCACCCGGCCCCAGCAAGACTTTATTTACAAAAAAGAGTGGTGGGTCAGATTTGGCCTCCAGGCTATAGTTTGCTGACTGCTGCTGTATAAGATGAATGTTGGAAAGAAAGACCAGGAGCTTCCAATAAGCCTTGAAGCTTCAGGCTTCAGCCAGTTCCAGCAGACTGTGTTCTGGCTCCCTTCTGAATCACTCTGCTTGGCATGAGCTGCAATGTCTGAGAAAATCACAAGGTGCTGCTGAAGGCAGCTGGAGAGTGGGTTACCTGAACACGAGGGCTCCATCCCGAAGGCCCAAGGAAATGAAGTCGCTATTGGGCCTCATGGGGCTGTCTCCTCTCCACAGCAAAAGGCCATCCTTGGCAGTTGTCTTAAACCTCATGAACACATTTGATCTTGATCCTGACACCCTGGAGGAAATACACAAACAAGTCCACCAAATCAACCACCAACATCTGTTTCCGAGTAATTCCAGTTTTGCCTGCCAGCCCTGAGGAACCAGATGTAGGATAATCTGGCACTTTCTGACGCTTACTTCATCACCCTGAGTCGCACCACGGATCTAAAGGTCTAGACTGCTCACTCAGCAGCAGTCTCCCTCCCCAAGCACTGTGAACCCCACCACGGAGCATTTGCTGAGTGACAGATTAGCAAGACTATGGCCAACGTCACAGCTTAGGCTGCACCCCGTACACACCTCATTCTTTTCTCTTTCCTGTTTTGCTACTCAAGGGCCCCATTCCCCAACAGAAAGTGTGTTTCCTAATTACCAAGAGGCTTAAGTTGGCAGCCACTCTAGGCTAGGAGCACGGCTGTGGATGGCCAGCTCTGGCCGGTGAGTGACTGTCCTTGGGGACAAGGTCTAGACAGGGAAAATACCCAAATGATGGCGTCTCAGACAAGGAACATGGCCTGATAGTGAATGGTCTGGAGTGGTGTTGAGGCAGATCCAGGGTGGAGAAGAACAGGAAGCTTCAAGGAAAGGAGGGGTGCTCAGGCTAGGCCGGCTCCATGCTCTACATCCATGGCTGGGAATGGGTTCACAGGCTGATGTGCTCTTAGCAATGCTTAAGAATAGACTGGTTCAGAAATTCATTCTTATTAGCGTGATCAGTGTTTCATCTTGCACAGGGAAAAGAGGAAGGCTGAGGTCCTTGAATCAAGGGTGAGATAGGAGGAAACATAATTTAATATTGCTACTAGCATAATGTTATTGGAAAGTTCCTTTGTCCATTCTCTAGTCACTTGAGCCATCCCTCTGTCTGTCCCACACACCTGGGTCTGTGTCTGCAGAGTGTCCTCAATCGTGAACAGTGGAGGGGACTATTGTCTAGGCTTCCCAGAGCCTGAGCTCGTCAGGAAGAGACCAAGTTTGCATTCCCCATGCAGGGCCTCAGCACGGCGAGGGAGGAGCAAGGTCCCCCAGGCCAGGTGCAGCACAATGCAGCACTGACCCGTTCCCTAGAGACCTGCTTAGCCCAGACTTTCGCTCAGGTTCCTTCCCTCTCCCATTTGCCTTGCGTGTATTGATTGGTTACAAGGCAGTCAAGAGGTTCCCATTTCTCTTGCCAGTGATTGATTTAGGGGCAGGCATGTGGCAGCACAGAAGAGACACAATCGTATCCCTTTTGTCCAGTGAGATACAATTCTGGGAAGAATTCCTTCTCTTTTAGAAAGAGTCACATGAGAAAAAAAGTCTTTTTAACTTCCACTGGATATAGTCAGAGTCATCTTATGTGCAGCTTATAGGCAGCTGGGGAGTGGCCTCGGGAGAAGATGCTGAGGACAACAAGCAAGAAATAGGGATGAGATTGGAATCTTTGAGGGTACAGCTGCTTCTCTTAATTGATCAACCCAAGATCCAGTGTAAGTCTGGACACCTTGTGATATGAAATAGTAAATATCCTTCATGCGGAAGACATTTTAAGCTGAACTTTCTGTTACTTTGCACCAAAGGTATCTGACTGGAATAGATCCTGAACTTGACTTTTACCTGCAGCCTCACATACATGCATTTGTACTGTCATATACACACATACACACACACACACGCATGTGTACACACACATACACACACACTATGGCACTCAAGGTAGCTGTGGTCTTGGGCCTCATGTCTCCTGCTCTCATCAATCCCCTCTACTCCCCCAAACCACCTGGTAGTCTCTCACTAACCCCCAGAGACTGAACGCTTGGGCCCTTTTCACCCTGTCACTGCTTTCTAGGCTGAATGACCTTCCATTTTTGGAGAGAAAGGGCTGAAGAAGGAGGACGGTCTCTCTTGGCTGGGAATCCATTTTACCTAAGTCCCCATGCCAAGACAACATAGATAAATACAACCTGGGATTAGAGAAGTGAAGCAGTGTCTGCCTGGGGTGTGCTGGGAGTTACCAGGGACATCCAGTGCCCTAGGAGAATTCCTCCCAACCACTTCTGTTCCCTGACAAGTCACCAAACTCCACCCTAAGAACTGGATGCCTTTTGTTTAAAGATTTGCCCTTGTGTGTTAAGATGCAGTCAATCTGAAGAGGCAGGGAAATCCCAGAATGATTGTGTGGAGAGCAGAAAGGGGAATAGCACACTAGAAGCCACAAAGAACTGGGGGAAGGGAAAGAAAGAGATAAGGGGCAAACTGAAAGTGCCAAAGACAAGCTTGAGTGAGTTGAGGATTTTGCCACGTTAAAGGCTATTCCAAACCAAGAGCAACTCCAGGCCAGGGCTGGGACTTCTGCCACCAAGGGTGAGACGCCATGGCTGTGACTTGGGCATTTCCCTGCATCCACATGAAGAGTGCTGAGAAGCCTCTCACTGAACTGGCCAGAGCCTGAAGGGGACAAGAGACCTTTGCTGATGAAGATGCAGGGTAGGTACGGACCCAGCAGGGAACGGGCTTGGATCTGTCTGTCCTTCCGCTGCTGGCCCAGGTCAGAGCTGCACAGTCCGGCACGGCACAGCATGGAACTGCCCTGCTCAGAGAATCATAGTCATCACTGAGGCTTCGGGAACATCACTGCTTCTCAAAGCCTGAATACTGGAAACTCTGGGACCAGTCAAGTTGCTCTCTCCAGGCCCTTTGACCAGAAAAATACTAGATTGTTTGTAACAGGGTTATTTGAAAGGCCAGTTTCTCAAGTTTAGTTTGTTTTTTGTTTTATTTTGCTCTAGTTTCTATGTTTATTTCATGTTGTGTGTGTTTTTCCCCTGAGGCCATGGCCGAATGGTCTTCTTTGAGAATTATCTTCTGGCATGAAATATAAGAAAAAGCTCTGAGAAAGATATAGAGAAAAATTTACCCCCAGAAAGCTGAGGAAGGTGCCTGTTGAAGCTTATTACCTCTTCAAGATATCTGGGTTGTCATACGTCAGGTAACTGCGGCCAATAAACTGCGGGATCTCAATGGCTTCTACGATCGCTGTGACAGAACAGAAAAAGGAGGTTACATAGTATGTGGTTCTCTTGGCTCCTGCACTCACACATACAGCAGGAAAACACCCAGCTCCTGGAAATAGGATGTTTAACAATTCATCAACCCCTTCCCTTTGGCCGCACGCATATTCACAGTTGCCCGGCCCCATGGCCTGGGGTTGGCTTCTCCCCCACTTTTCCCTCCTGGGGAAGTCTTGTCCCTGCCACTGGCCTCAACGCTGCTGAGAAGGCCTCACGATGTGCTGAAACTTGAACTGTTCCCAATTATTCTTGGAAGCCAAAGAGCAGGTCTTGGGCCATGTGGGGAGCAGCTGGGGATAACCCCAGATGTTCTCCTAGGGAGGCAGAGAAAACAAATCCCTAAGTAAGGCCCCCTAGGATTCTTGAAAGTTAATTTGCTGCAGAACCCTTTAAGCGAGGACTTCGAGAGACTCTAAAGCACTATGAATGAGGCTTGGACTCCTGCATTTCCGATCACTTTCCAGTGTATTTCACAAGATCTTTTGTTTTGAAAAGGAGTTTCGCTCTTGTTGCCCAGGCTGGAGTGCAATGGCACGATCTTGGCTCACTGCAACTTCCACCTCCTGAGTTCAAGCAATCCTCCTGCCTCAGCCTCTCAAGTAGCTGGGATTACAGGCACCCACCACCAAGCCCGGCTAATTTTTGTACTTTTGGTAGAGACGGGGTTTCACCATGTTGGCCAGGCTGGTCTCAAACTCCTGACCTTAGGTGATCCACCTGCCTTGGCCTCCTAAAGTGCTGGGATTACAGGCATGGCCACTGTGCCTGGTCTATTTCACAAGATCTTCACTACAATCTCATGAAGTAGCAGTTAGTATGGGGGAAGGGAAGGGTTGGTTATTCTCACTTTACGGAAGAGAAAGTGAGGAGTAGAAAGCATGGAGGATTTGCCTGAGATCATGTAGTTAAGAGAGCACTAGGCCTTGAACCTGACCGGCTCTTCTTAATTCTGGCTTCCAGACCCCTCTCAGCTTTCCAATATTTTAGAAATACATTTTCTTCCTCCCAAACTCTCATTACTTTGTTTTCCTGAGGAATTACCCTTTTACACATAGTTAGCAAAAGAAGAGTTTAAGTAGCTGTGTGTGGTGTCACGAACGGGGGATGAGGCTAGGGGATTTCTGCTAGAGAAATAACAGCAATATCTCTTTCCTCTTTGGAAAGATACAGAAATGGTGGTTTAAGGAAATTAAGGTAGAATAAATCTCAAATTCAAAGAAAAGTACAAAATGAGGGCGAATAAGAAGGTTTATAAAACACGTTATAGTTTCACGAAAATACATGGTTGGTGCAAAGAAGACACTGAACGAAGGACTCTCCACCCCAGAGAGGAAACGTAGAATTATTTGATATTATGAACAATCGTACAGATTAACCTTCAAACATAAAAAAAGAGCAAAAGCAGCAAAGCCGATGACAATGGGCCCCCCAGTAGAAGTCTCTATGTTGGCAGCTTCCCAGAGCCTTTCATAAAAACTAAAAAAGAAAAGAAGAGAGGAAAGAAAACAAGAAAAGCAAAGGATGAAAAATAAAATTTAAAAGAAAATTTTGGAGGTAACTACCGAAGAAATTGCTCTGTGGTTCTCGGAAGCAGCACAGCCCTGGACAAAGGCCTGAGGCTGCAAGGACTTAGCAGGGCCAGAGGTGAAGGGCTCTTGTCACTTACAGTTCAGGGCTGCACCCCCAGCCACTCCCTTCTGACTAAGGGAGGTAGGAGGAAGAGGAGACAAGGAAGGAAAACAGGGAGGAAAAGAGAGTGGGAGGCAAAATGGCAAGAGGATGGGAAAGGAGCCGAGTAGGAAAACAGGTGGGATGAATGAGAAAGAAGGGACACTGCAGCAAGAAGAGGAGGGAAGAAACTGCCGAGGAAGACAACTGGGAGAGAAGGCAGCCACCTTCCCGGGCAAGGAAGGACGGGAAACAGAAAAGGAAAGAAGGCAGCGCCGGAAAAGGAGGGGAGGGAATGGACCCAGAGGAATAGACAGACATGTCAGGGAGGAGGAGGACTGGGCAGCAGGTAGGAGTGCAAACATGGAGGAGGTGGAAGGAAGTTCTCAGCTGGGGCAGCGGGCCCCTCATTCAGGACACCATGGCTGGGAAGGGAGAAGGAGAGAAGATGCAAGCTGAGCGGCGGGGGAGGCCTTCCCGGAGCTAAACGGAACCAAGGAGTCCCTGGTGGGTTGGGCTCACCCCCAGAGGGGAGAGGTACAGCCAGGGCCAGTCCCTGCTGTTGTTGGCCGTGGCGGTGGGCCTGTGGCCAACAGCCTTCTTTCCCCTGAACTCCTTGCAAGGGTCAGGACGTGCCTGCCACACATCAGCTCTGCACACGAGCTTCCGAGGGGGTCTGTGGGCGCCCCCAGCAGCTGCCGGCTCAGCCCCCAGCTCAGGAGAGAATGTCCTCTGGCCGGCCGGTGGGAAGGCTTCCCACCATGCGTAGGCATGTCCCAGCTCCCACACCACTCACCCCGGGTCCCCCTGCATGCGGTTGGCTTGCCCTGGCAGGCCCTGGCCCCAGCCCAGAGCACTCTCGCCGTCTCTCATAGGACTTACTGTACTTACTATTGAGGCAGTAGTTCCCACACTCTGACCGGTGCCAGCATGAAAGAGAACAGGGAGAATCAGCCTTTCACAGTCCTTGTCAAATCCCAATTACTCTGGTTGCAGATCACTTGAAGCCAGCCTTGTTTCTCTCACAAAGCTCTGCCCAAGGGTCCAGAACGTCCTCTTAGGGAATGTGAATATGAGCCCCGCGGGGAACCACTGGAAATCTCTCCTCGGCATGATTGGCACCCTGCCACCCGCCTCCCCGCCTCAGCTCGGCTTAATGAAGGTGGGGGTGGTGGTGGACCAAGAAGATGTTTGAAATCAGCTGTCTGACACTTCTGAGGCTCCCTCACCTTCAACCGACAATCTGCATTTCTTTTAAATCTAGAGACACAGCTCCTTGCTCAAGAGTTACTTAGCTTGTCAATGATTGTGACTTTTCTTGGCTCTAGGCTGCGTGTGAAAAAGGAATGATAAGCCAGCTAGCTGCCTCTTCTCTCTGCCTAGTGGAAAATATCGCCCTCATTCCCACCCCGTCTCCACTTGCAAGATTCCAGACCCCTGGTTATTTTGTGATTAACAAAGGCAGAGGCACCCTCGAGAAACACCGCAGAATAAAAAATGGTCAAACTATGCTTCACTTAAGTGAGTATATACAGGAGCAAATAATCACATCCAAAATCATCACAGCTTGAAGTGACCATTGAGCCCTTTCTGGCTCTTTGTAGTTGGTTTAAATGTTGTAAACATAACTGTTGTTGTTGTTGTTGTTATTATTATTATTATTATTATTATTTTGAGACAGAGTCTTGCTCTGTTGCCCAGGCTGGAGTGCAGTGGCATGATCTCGGCTCACTGCAACCTCTGCCTCCAGGGTTCTAGCCATTCTCCTGCCTCAGCCTTCTGAGTAGCTGGGACTATAGGCATGTGCCATCATGCCCAGCTAATTTTTGTATTTTTAGTAGAATTGGGGTTTCGCCATGTTAGCCAGGCTAGTCTCGACCTCCTGACCTCACGTGATCCACCTGCCTGGGCCTCCCAAAGTGCCGGGATTACAGGTTTGAGCCACTGCACCTGGCCAACATGATTATATTTTAACCTAACCCTGTACCTAATTTTTTTGCTTTTATTGAAAAAAATTTAATTGACAATAATTGTACATATGTATGGGGTACATAGTGATGTTTTGATACATATATAAGATCACATCAGGGTAATTAGTGTATCCATCCCATCTCAAAATGTATCATTTCTTTGTGCTGGGAACACTCAATGTCCTCCTGCTAGTTATTTGAAACTATTTATTATTGTCAACTATAGTCATCCTATAGTGCTTCGGAACACCAGAACTTATTTCTCCTATCTCCCTGTAACTTTGTATCCTTTAACAAATCTCTTCCTATTCCCCACTTCTCTCTACCATTTCCAGTATACCTAATTTTTTCTACATTGCCTTTTTTCTGTGGCAATGGTCTTACTGATTAGTCGAAATGTGTTTTTTTCATTTTCTTACATTTATACCTAAAAGCCTGTGCCATCTGGTGACACACACACACACACACAAACACCCCAGTGGACAGCAGCCTCTAAGCCAGAAGCCCTGCAGTCCAGGCAAAGCAAATTTTCCGTTTGAGGAACTTGGAATTCCCAATAGACTATAAAGAGTTGGTCAGGTGTGGTGGCTCATGCCTGTAATCCCAGCACTTTGGGAGGCCCAGGCGGGTGGATCACCTGAGGTCAGGAGTTCGAGACCAGCCTGGCCAACATGGTGAAACCCTGTCTCTACTAAAAATACAAAAATTAGCCCGGTGTGGCAGGGCATGCCTATAATCTCAGCTACTCGTGAGGCTGAGGCAGGAGAATCGTTTGAACCTGGGAGGCAGAGGCTGCAGTGAGCCGAGATCACACCACTGCACTCCAGCCTGGGGTGACAGAGTTAGACTCCATCTCAAAAAAAAAAAAAAAAAAAAAAAGGTTGAAGGGACTAATGTTTCTTTCCCACATTCACAGGACCTTAGCAAAGGAAAAGGCCCTGTGGGCATGGAAGGCTAACTTCCCCAACAACCAGGGCTCCTCTCAGCAGCGTCCTTGATAGATGTCCATCCCGCAGGAGCAAACACTTCCCACAATGAGCAGCTCACTCTTAGACAAGGTAGCACTCTTGTGGACCATTCTACTAGGCACAGAGATCTTTATTATAGTACACTGACTGTAGCCACAAAGTAAAAACAAACAAAACTTTCCCTACACTAGCAGCCCTTCAACTATCTGAAGACCAACATCTACATTAAACACCCCCAGATCTCCCATTCTGGGGGTGTTTAATGATATACCATCCACAGAAAAGAAATTCCTCTGAATTTGGCTCTTGCAGTTGGTTTAAGTGTTTTCTAAAGGAAGTTATCCTTCGCATTTTAGTGCATAAGTACATCAAAGCATGACTCTAATCATCTTATATTTTTTATTTTTTGAGATAGAGTCTTGCTCTGTCACCCAGTCACCTAGGCTGGAGTGCGGTGGCATGATCTCGGCTCACTGCAAACTCCGCCTCCCGGGTTTAAGTGATTCTCTTGCCTCAGCCTCCTGAGTAGCTGGGATTACAGGCATGCACGACCACACCTGGCTAATTTTTGTATTTTTAGTAGAGATGGGGTTTCACCATGTTGCCCAGGCTGGTCCCAAACTCCTGACTTCAGGTGATCCACCCGCCTCAGCCTCCCAAAGTGCTGGGATTACAGGTATGAGCCACCGCACCTGGCCTGACTCTAATCATCATAAAAGCATATATTGTTATGCGATATCAGAGCATCTGAATGTTTGGTTGTCCTAGGGTTTGTCTTTGCAGGCATTACTAAGCTGCTTCCTTAGCCATAGACATCTTATATGACCGTGTGACTGACAAGGAATGTACCTTGCTAGTTTTAAGATGGAGCTGACTTTTAAAATGGTGTCACCCTGGCTCTCCTATGCTCCTGTTTCAGGAATCTTGGGAACCATCTTAGAATTGTGCTATTACAAGTTCCAATTACTAAAGGAGGAAATGACCAGAATGAGGAACTGGGAACAGCCAACATGGTCATTAGCTGAAGGACTGCAGCAAACGGTCTGGGTATTTGTTTAATGTGTATGTTTGCATGTTTCACTCTTTAATTCATCTGTAAGATAAACACAATTGAAATTTTTTTCCTATATAACAACTGAATTACTTGTGTAACAATAACCTCTCTTTTCCAAATAATTTGAAATGACGTATTTTTAATATATTAAATATATTTTTAACATATTAAATATATTAAAATAATTAATATATTAACATTTTATGTTTAGTATTAAATATTAACATATTGTTAATATAATTTAGTATTTAAAATCAAATATTAATATATTAATATTAAATATAAAATTTAGTATATTAATTTTCAATACATTAAATGATATAAAATTTAATATACTAATTACATTAAAGAGAAATTCCCTTTAGTATGCATGATTTATGTGTTTTATTAATTTGTGGTTTATATATGGAGTTTTCTTATAGTTGCAGAAGCTTTTTTTTATATATACACTGGGACCAAAAACAAAAAAATCACCCAAATCAGACCCTGGAACATGATGTTACCCAACTAAACCCAACATAAATGCCCTAAGTGTTGCATGTGTGGTAGGTCAGTATTGATCAGGCAGCATTGGATACTTACGGACTGTGCGCCCCTGATGAGTACATGTGCTAAGCCTAGCTTTGTCTCAACAGCTGTTGGCTTTCTTGTGCGGGGCCACCTGCTATAGAGAAACACTGCCATCTAGTGGCCTGTGGGATCCTACACAGTGTGAATTGAAGCTCTTCTAGTAACACAAGGAAGGGCAGGGCCAAAGCTTAGTTTCCCAGGTGACTTGTCCACTATTGACTGGGAGAACCCAGAGAAAACATCTGTGCCCTGCATTCACCTCTTAGACACTCAGAGCACAGCAAAGGCTCTGAGAAATTCTGCAGAAGAGAGAGAATTGTCGGTTTACTCAGGATTATCCAAATGTATTTCACCATAGAAGCCTCCTCCCATTTTGTGTACGTGAATGCGTGTGTGTGTGTGTGTGTGTGTGTGTGTACAAAGCAGCCATTAATATTCCTCAGAACTTAGTTTTTTACCTGTGCTTTGTGAAATTCTTCTAGAACATTTTAGTAACTTACTTAGATACACAAGCTCTGAGGAACTGGGACACAAGATGGGTCCACTTGGATGCAAGTAAAGAAAAAAGGAACGAAATCTCTAAATATGGAAGTAATTTTTGATGGGGAAGGCCTTGTTGAGAAAAAAGGGGGCCTAGGCATTGGGGTAATGCATGGGGTGCTGAGGTTTAGGGTGGGAAAGATGCCTGAAAGTCAAACTCACCAATTGGAAGGCGAGAGGACCCCCAAGGTCAAACCTCATGTTTTTTCTTGGCACCTGAAGTCATGGCCGGGAGTAAGAAGAACCTCTAGCTTCTCCTGTCCTGGTGGGTCTTGAAGGTGGGACAGACAGGTTTGAGTTTCTGCAGTGGCCACTGCTACAGGAAGCCTGTGGTATCCCAAGAGCCTCTCAGATGCTTAGTGGGAGCTTGGTGCACCCCTCAGTCTGGGTCGCACTCTCCTGTCCCTGCCTCCAGCCTCACAGGGAAAAGTGGGGGCCCTGAAACCACCATGTAGCCTAAGTGCCTGGAACTGCTCCAGGATTTGTCTGAGTTTCTGGCCCCTGCTCTCCTGGGTTACCAAGAGGTGGGAACAAGTGTCAAATTGTCCAACTACGGCCCTTGTGGAACTCACTTGCCACACTATCTGATGCAGCTGAAAAGACCCAGACTCACTGACAATCCAGAAAATGAAATTCCTCATGGAGAAAGGCCCTTTGGTGTGGACTGGATGAGGCCTGATGCTGGTTATTTCTATACCATTTTGCTCCATGTAAAAGGATTGGTTTAACTTCTGTAGGGATACTGGGAACAGGGTCTTGCTTTTAAAGCATGGTTTGATTATGAGGCAGAAAAAAACTCCAACTTTGAAATATATGAGGCTAAAAATCACCTTGCTGAATGAGACAGGATTCTTTCTGACAACCAAAGATGGCTTCTCACCATTCTTGGTCTTTCAAACCAAGGATTTCCCCAAACTTTCTATGTATTCTCTTGCATCTCTATGGAACAACATAATTGCCCATTTCTTTTCCTTTTCTTTCCAATCTTTACAATGGGACTAAATGCTTTCCCCAATATTATAGCAGTTGGCATGGCAACTGCCCACAATTGGTACCTGCTGGAGCCTGGAAAAATTGTTGCAGAGCCCCAATAATCCTCTCCAGTCATTATGATGGGAGAGGAAATTATGGGATAGGGGCCATACCTCCGATATATGAACCTTCTTAGGATTTGCAAAGGATGCCATCTTCCCAGAAGCGGTATCTTGATTTCAAAACACAATCAGATACTGATTCAACATGGAGGGTGGCTGCTGGCTCATCTGGATTCCAATCCTGGATCTAGACTGCTTTGCAGGAAAAGAGTGTCCTGCAGTTCCCTCTGCTATCATCCATTCTCACAGATTTTGCCAGATCCAGGTGCTCACTGGGATCTACCCCAACCTTCTGGTAAGATTTGCTTCTCACTGAACCTGAACCTATAGTTATAAAGCTATAAATGTGAGCACTTTATCTCTGTTATGGCTGATGTTCTGCAGCAGGAAATGAGGGCTAACAAGGTCACACATTATCCTTTCTTTCTCCCTTTCATTTCCAATGCTAAATGTTCATCTAAGTCTGGGATTTATATATTGATCATTAATGTTAGATATAAGGCAGGTACGAACTCGAGGCTCCTGTGGTAAAATTGGAGACTTAGGAAATTCAAACACTGATGTGTGAAATCCAAACCCAATTTTCTGAATGAATGAGCCACTCTTCAGCTAAATCTCTGCAAGTACAACCTATTAGCTAAACAGCAATTTGCTTGTTAGGATTATAATCAGGGTAATTCACAAATGAATCAATTACTCTTGCTTGTTAAAAATACATTTCATGATTTGCCATGTAGATTTCAAAATTCATTTAAATATAAGAAATACTACTAAGTCTTCCAACTGGCAAATTGGCATCTTTCATATTTTCCAAGACTGCTGTAGAATGACTTCTCCTACCATTCCATATACCAACATAACTACCTGTAATTTATAGTTTTCCTCTAAGCCCTAATTCTGATAAAAATCAAGAACCTGGAAATAGGACAGACAGTGCACGTTCCTTCAGAGGCTCATTGCTTTATTTCCTCCAGGTTTTTGTTTTTTTTTTTAAGTTCTTGGGCAGGTGAGGCCACATTGAGACTGAAAAATGAAGGCCCAACATGATGGATATATGTGGGAAGCCTATTCTAGATACCAGGGCCATGTCCTCCATTTCCCATAAGCAGGTACAAAAAGCAAGTCCAGCAGGGTCTCATGGTCTATGACCTGCCCTGGCTTTCAGTCTAGGGCAAGATGGAAACTGAGTAGCCCACAGCACCTGCTAATGGATTTTATTTTTCTCTCCATGAATAATAATGACCAGTATTGGTTGGTTGCTTGAGTACTTACCAGGCCCTCTTCTAAATGCTCTGGATACATTGTCTCATTTAGTCAACACCATAACCTTCTGTGTTAGACACACAATAACACTGCTATTATTATTCCCATTTTACAGTTGAGAAAACTGAGGTACAGCAATTTGATAGCTTAGAAAATAGCACTATACAGAAGGCTATGCATACTTTAGTTTGGAGCAACTAATGTATAATTTGTGTTTTTGCATATTTGGGCAAGGTTTCTGTTATATAGCACTCACAGACAGGGGTCAAAACATTTTTCAGTCTACAGAGCACAGGCATTCATCTATCAGGACAGGCTCCAGGAGTGGCTCAGGCGCAAAAGTTCTGGAAACCCCTACTCTGTTGTGAGTTAACTCTTAGGTGACTAGACCATGAAGCGATTCTCAAGGAAGGCGCCAGGGCAGAGGGTGGGAAACCTATTTACCCACTGTTAGCAGAAGTATTTCAGCATTTAATTCTTATTAAAGAATTATGGTAGCTTATAAATAATCATCCAATAAGGTATTGAAATAATTGATCAAAATAACCAGTATGGCTGTACCACTGTTACAACTCTCCCATTAAGAGTTGTAGTCCCCCAGTGGACTGTCCATTCCCTCCACTCCCTCCAGGGAGCTGTGCCTCAGACCCCTGAGTGTACCTTTCTGGCAGTGAAGCCCCTCAAAGCCCAAGGGGCAGTCACAGTCATAGCCCTCCTTCCTGGGCCGGCAGCTGCCCCCATGGGCACAAGGGGCCCTCACGCAGGGGTGGGCCGCATTCTCCACATTCACCCCGGAGGTGAAGTCATGCTTCACGTGGATGGTTCGGTCGTTCAGGATGATCTTGGGAGAGAAAAACGTAAAGAAATTCAGGAATTGGGAAACATCTTTGTAGTCTTCTAAAGCTTCCCTTAGCACATTAACCTGAGCTACACATACGGAGATTAAACAAAAAAGTTTTGAAGTCCAGTTTCTACTTTTTCTTTTTGCTGAGATGGAGTCTTGCTCTGTTGCCCAGGCTAGAGCGCAGTAGCACAGTCTTGGCTCCCTGCAACTTCTGCCTCCTGGGTTCAAGAAATTCTTCTGCCTCAACCTCCCAAGTAGCTGGAATTAGAGGCACCTGCCACCACGCCTGGCTAATTTTTTTGTTTTTAGTAGAGATGAGGTTTCACCATATTGGTCAGGCTGGTCTCGAACTCCTGACCTCAGGTGATCCGCCCGCCTCAGCCTCCCAAAGTGCTGGCATTACAAGCACGAACCACTGTGCCCAGCCCAGGTTCTACTTTTATAGTCTTGGCATCTATGCAGGAGCTGAAGTGATCTGAAGTTGATCCACTTGGGAGAATCTGCGGAGCGAAGCGCTCCTCTGGTTCCAGAAGACTGGCCACTCGATTAGGTTGTAAAGAAGTCCCAAGAACTACAAAGTTCGGATTTCAACCCAGTTGCACATTAGAGCCACCTGGGGGGCTCTTAAGAAATACTAATGCCCAGACCCGCCCATTCCCATTGAACCAGAATCTCTGAAGGTGAGACCAAGTTGTCAGTAACTTTAAAAAGTTTTTGAGAGTCACCTCAGAAGATGCAGCCCAGGTTGGGAGACACTGGTATATAAAGGAGAGCGGGGAGAGTACAAAACACAGTATTACGGAGGCGGAGGTCAAACAGGGCACCCTGGCTCCCGGTGGCTGTGGAATCCAGAGACACTTCCTAGTGTACTCCTGTATGTTTCCGACTAATGTTCTCAAGAAGTCTCCTAAAATTCTATGAGCTGGACCTCCCCGATTGTCCCACTCACTTCTGCCATCCTCCTTCCCTGACGTTCCTGAATCCCCTCCCTCTGCACATTCCCTTCCCCACATAAGAAACAAAAGTGAAACACAGGTCACATTCTTTACCCCACTGTACATGGATTTACTGGTGCTCAAGAGCTCCCTTGCACCTTCTGCCCTGTAATGTGACTCTAGTGAAACTGATAAATTATGAGGAAGGGCTACCTGGTACCCCAGTCCCCAATAAATGGATCCAACATTACCAGCCCTTGATTCAGAATATGGATTTACTTTGAACTATTGCTGGCTTTGCAGAACTTGGAGACAGAAAGAACGCCTCCCAGGGGAACCCCCACTGCCCAGGGTTATAAGAGGTTAGCAATGGCACTTCCTGCCATGAATCTAAGCTTCCAAAGGCTTGCCTGGCCCTTGGAGAGCACTGGGAGAGTTGAGAGAAACTTTTCCCCAGTCCTGAATCTGAGAAGCTGCTAGAAAGTAGGCAGGATCCTTCTACAATCTCCTCCTTTCATGCTGCAAGTGAAGGACCAAGAGACTGCATAATATGTGCTGAGACAAGCCAAGAACAGCACTGTTCACTACAGCACACGGCCAAGCCCGTGAATCAGGCAGGAGAGGGCGGTCCTTCTAGCAGGAGATAGGGAGAGGGTTGTGTGTACCGGGTGAAAGGGAGGGCACAGCCTGAGAAGAGCGGGCAGAGGATGGATAATGTCTTGGCATCCCAGCTTGTTTCCTAGGTGAGAATTTGAAACACCTGGTTAAGCATGGCCAATCCCACTCATGGGGGAGAATGGTCTGAACTAAGGTATCACACACCTCAAAGTTCAGCAACAAAGGGAGACACATGACTGTCAGCAAATGTTGACTGGGCCTGACACTGCGATGGGAGATAAGATGGCCACAGCCCCAGGGGTCCTTTTCAGTGAGAGGAGGGACTCTTTCATCATTCCTCCTTCACCTTAGCCTCCCTCATGCTCCATCAGGATCCTTTAGCCACCATTGGCCACGAAAGGAAAACAGGATGAAGCTAATGTCCAGGAACTAAACATGCTTTTCTTTAGATCCTTGTTCTCCCAGTGTTCAGTGGTTCTGCCCGCCTGGGCTGGGGGGTCAAGCAGGTCTGTTGTAGACAGAGCGTGTCTTCATAACCACAGAGATCATGGGCAGCCCCATGAGAAGGAATAAAAGACAGAGAGCAGGCCAGAAGCAGTGGCTCACGCCTGTAATCCCAGCACTTTGGGAGGCCAAGGTGGGCAGATCACAAGGTCAGGAGTTTGAGACCAGCCTGGCCAACATGGTGAAACCCTGTCTCTGCTAAAAATACAAAAATTAGCCAGACGTGGTGGCAGGCGCCTATAATCCCAGCTATTCGGGAGGCTGAGGCAGGAGAATCTCCTGAACCCAGGAGGTGGAGGTTGCAGTGAGCCGAGATCACGCCACTGCATTCCAGCCTGGGCGACAGAGTGAGATTCGGTCTTAAAAAAAAAAAAAAGACAGAGAGCAGGGAAGCAGGGGAGTCAGTATCTTTTACTGAATTTTTTTTTTTTCCTGAACCTTCTAGGGAAAAACTCTTGATGCTCTTAAGAGCTTGGTTACATGATCAATGAACACCAACTGCTAAAGTGTGGGGGTGGGGATGAGCACTGGCTCTAACGTTGAGCAAACTGCAAAGTACCGCCAAAGAGAAGCGCGGAGCCAAGGTTGCTATTCACCTCCATCCACTTCCTTCCCTACTGTGGAAGTATCTGCAGACACCTGATGCCATTTCACTCCCTCAGCAGTCCTAATATAGTTTGGTAGATTTGCTGTAAAAATTCATCATCACCAAGTAGCATTCATGGAATGTCTGCTGGGCATAGACCCAGGAGCAGATGTTATAAGAAAGTGAGGTTGGAAAGCCACGCTGTGGGCATTAAAATCTAAAATCTGAAAAATGTGAAAACTTTCTCAAAGTGTCTTTCTTGGGTGCAGCAGATGACACTGATCGCAACCCTCACTTTCATTGTCCACAGGCTGGGTGGCCCAGTAAACACGAGGAAGAGATGCCTGTACCTTCTGGATGCTCCCGCTGAAAGGCTTCAGGACACCTGAATTCTTCTTCACATCATCATAATTGGGGACTCCGCCAACAAAAATGTCTGCGTTGCACTTAATCTGTGTGAAGCCTCCCTGCCAAGAGATTAAAAACAAAGCACGGTATAACTTTAAAACAGATGTTCAAAATGATCAAATGGGTCTTCGGTCCCCTGTTGTGGAACAAAATGGTAGACAGAGCCTCAAGCCCCACACGACAATCTGTCTACACGTGGGCTTCACTCTCACAGTGCTTCTCATTGCTACTTACCACCTGCCTGCAAGTTGGTGAAAGTCTTCATGTCTCTGAGACTTCGTTTCATTGTCTGCAAAATGGGAGTCATTGTATCTACCTCATAGCTATGTCATGATGACTGTGGCAGACTGCACTACTGGTCACAGGTACCCTCCCCACAGGAAGATTGCCTCCAACCTGTCGGCTGGCTCAGACGAGCTTGTGTGACTTCCTATAGCCAATAAAACATGAGCAGAAGAGAAAAGAATCACTTCTGGGCAGACGCTTTCAGAGCCAGAGAGTAGTTCACCGTGCCGTTTTCTCCTTCCCTCTGTTCCTGCAGCCCGGATCTCAGATTAGAGCTGCAGCTAACCATTGGTGGGTATGTGTCATGAGTGAGAAATAAACCCTTAAATTTGAGAGCTCTGGGAATGAACACACTTTAGATAATGTTAAGTTATTATTTCCTTTGATTTACGATAAAAGAAATACAAATACTAGCAGCTTTGATCGTTTATTTAACAAATATTATCGGGCACTTACTATAATATGCCCCATCTACTATGTTAAGTGCTGGACAAACAGCAGAAAATAAGAAAGACCCAGCCCCTGCCCTGCAGGGGTTTACGCAAGTAGGGAATACAGACAAGTGAAAGAGCAGGTGAGATCAGCACTGGGAAGAACTGTACAGGTGGCTATGGGTGCACCGGGGTGCTGGACAAGGGAGTCTCACATCCTACCCTAGACACAGGGAGTGGGGGAGGTGGTCAAGGAAGAGTTAATATTGTAGAAACTGGAAGACACTGGGGCTTAGAGAGAATGTGAGTATAAGGCACAGGCAAGAAGGGGCCAGAGGATGCAGGGCCTTATACGCCACATTAGGAGCATGAACTTTACCCCAAAAAACAGTGAGATTTAAGCAGGAGAGAGAGGTCTGTGCTTTGGAAGATCATTGGCCAGAAGGAGGAGAATGGATCTGGGGTCATGTCAAGGGTAGAGAAGACGAGACAGGCGAGCCATGGAGGAGGAGGCTCTGTTTATCTTAGGGAGCACCCACAGTGGCTGGGTCCAGCCAGGTAGCCCAGGGAAATTTCAATTAGATTAATTGACCGAAGTGCCTTCTGTCAATAGCCTTCAGGCAGATTTGAGGGTTCTTACTTAACTAGGAGGTTATCAAAGAAGCACAAAGGCTTTCAGGAATTCTTGTGGCCCAGAAGAATACTGAACCAGTCAGGAACTGTCACCACAAACCCACAGGCATCTTTCTCTTGTCATTGCTCTTATCCAAAAGCTAAAATAAGATGGAGAGAGGAAAGGAGGAAGGACACAGGGTAAAGGAGGTTTCAGAGCAGCTGGCTGCTAGGAAAAAAACCTGCATTATGTCTGTGTCCAGCGGCGGGGCCTCGTGGAGTGAGGAGCAGTTCCTTTTGGCTGCTCATCAAAATCCTCGTCCAACACCCTCCTGCTGACAAGTGGAAGGGCTGCAGCTGCCATGCCCAAGGGGGACCGCAGGAGAGAAGCAAACAGACCCCACCAAAGCCAGGCCTGCTCTGCAGTGAGGGGTTTTATGTCTGGATCCTACACTTTGGCTTGGCTGGAAGCAGTTTGCAAAGCTGAGCAAACCTCCAGGCTGGAGTTTCCTGAAAGTCTCAGAAGCACTGCTCTTTCATGCATCTTGCATAGTCAGACCCAAGCCCAGGCCGCTGATATTTCTCAGTGCTGCCAACTGAGCAGCCTGGTGGTCAGGTTTAGTCTGCACACAGGCTCTTGGGTGCTTAGGTCCTGGGTTAGCCCCTCAGAGTGTACTCTAACCCCTGCCCTCATCTGTCTCTGAGCTCTAAGACCACTGCCCTGTCGGTCACACTTCGAACATGATATGGCCAGCAGGGGAACAGAATTCCTTGTGGAAAAGACTTGATGAAGGTTTAGCATATGGAGATCAGGCATTGGCCTTCCCACTCCTGGCTCACAGTAGACTCAGCAGAACGTCCCTCCAATGCACACACCAGAGCCACACCTTCCTGTGGGTTCCTTTTGCTTTTCTTTTGCTTTAAAACTCCAGTCAGCTCCATTCACCCACATGCCACCAAAGGTCAAAAAGTCAAAATGGAGGGTGCAGGTGCCACCATATTGGCTTCATGCTCTTTTGCTGATGTGCAGTGATAGAAACTCTGAGGTGTGGTTTTTACCTATGTGTCATCTCTTAAATCCTAATAGTAAATGCAGCGTCCTGAAGAGTAACTTATTTATAGTCATGGACCCTGCCCCTACTGTTTACAAACATTCCCATCCTCAGCTTTTGTTCCTGTTTTACAGATGTTTGCAACTAAGATCTAGAGAGATACAATTGAATTTATATCATTAAACCAACAGACAGCCAGGTCCATTCTTGTGAGCTTCTAATTCTGTCTTGGAGTAAAGTCGGCTGTTAGAATGTTCTGGATTGCACCAGAAGTGACTCCGGTTCTCCATTTAAAATCAATTTCCCTTCATCCCTTCCTTTCTTCCCTCTCCCTCCCTTCCTGCCTTCCACAGATATATATGGAGCATTTTCTAGGTGTGAAGGGTGCCCACCCCTTGACACAGAACCCAATTTGGGATTCCCCTCATTCCCAAGGAAGTCCGTGGTTCCAATTGGTCCTCCCACTGCAGCAGCCCCTCAGGCTGGCTTCTGGACATATGAGACCCTCTTTCTTCTCTCTCCAACCAAGTACCTCTTTCCCCAGCAAAAGTGCCTTTTCCTTCCTTTTCTTTTTTCTACTAGTCTATTTGCTTATTAGTATACCCAAATTTGTCAATGTCCTTTGCAAATCTTCCTTTGCACAGAATGAAAACTGGTGGGAAGTAAGATATTGGCAAATCTAAAGTCCCCTCTATTTTTGAGGAACTGTAAACTGTGTGTGTGTTTGCAGAATCCTAGCAGGCTATAGTTTAAAGCAAATCTCCCTGACTTCCTCCTAAAAATGTTATTTTTCTTTGTACATGACCTTGGAATTAAAATCATGCAGGAAAGTTATAAACTTCAGTAGAAATCCTATCCTCTTGAGTCCATAACCATACACTATTCACTACCACCACCACCACCACCACCACCACCACCACTACTACTACTACTACTACTACTACTACTACTACTACTACTACTAGTGCTACTACTACTAAGTAAAGCTATTTAGTGCTGACCTGGCATCAGGTACTGCTGTTTTTTACATGTATAATTCTTTTAATTCACACAACAACTCTGTGAAGTAGGCACTATTATCATCACCTCCATTATCCCCATTGATAAGAGGATAATGCTGAGACAAGAAAAACAATCTTGGTAGGTCAAGTAACCAGTATGAGCTCATACCACTGGTAAGTAATTGAGCCAGATTTTGAGCCCCAGGGGTCTGGACTCACAGCCGGTTCTTGTCAGGCCTCCTCCATGCACCATGGGCCCTACCCCAGAGTCCGTGTTCTTACCTACTACCTGGTGCAGCTGATAAGAACAAAGATGGAGGTGGGAGGTGAAGAGGTGAAAGGCAATTTTGTAAGTGCTAAACGTATTGGGTGTCAACTCACTTAATCCTCACAACAACTCTACGAGGCCCATACTATTATTATCCCCATTTATAGCTAAGCGATAGAAAAGTTAAGTAATTTGCCCAATGGGGAGCTGGGATTTTCACACAGGCACTGAAGTCCATGTACTTAACCACAACACTGTGCTGCTTTTGTACCAAGACAGGCAGAAAACAGTACTCTGGCTCACACTCACCATCAAGAGAAAAGGTGTGCTGTTCTTACCTCTGCCATTCCCTCCACTACCTTCTGCTTATCCACCTGTAAGATGCCATTCTTTGCTGTGCGAGATACACGAAGCTCGTGCCAGTTGCCTAGGGTGAGGGGATCTTCACTCCTGTGGAAGGAAGATGTGATATTAATTTTATGTATCAAGTTGATTAGGATAAGGAATGCCCAGATAGCTGGTAGAACATTATTTCTGGGTGTGTCTGTGAGTGTGTTTCTGGAAGAGATGAGCATCTGAATCAGGAGACTTAGTAAAGATCTGCCCTCATCAACCTGGGCAAGCATCATGCAATCTGCAGAGGCTCTGAACTGAACAAAAAGGAAGAGGAGTGGGGATGTGCTCTCTCTTCTTGAGCTGGGACATCCATCTTCTCTGACCTTGAGCTTCGATGCTGGTTCTTTGGTCTTCAGACTTGGACCAAGACTTACATCATCAGCTTCTTGGTACTTGGGCCTTTGACTTGGACTAGGACAGACATCATGGGCTCTCTGGTTCTCAGGCCTTCAGGCTTGGACTGGAAATACACCACTAAATTTCCTGGGCTGCCAGCTTGCAGACGGCAGGCCATGGGACTTCTCAGCCTCCATAATCATGCAAGCCAACGCCTCAGGATAAATCTCTCTACATGTCTATTTATAGCCTATTGGTTCTGTTTCCCTGGAGAACTCTGACTAACATAGAAGGAAACCAAGCATGGGTTAGCATGTTATGGATCATTTTTGTCAATCTAGCCATGAGGAAGCTAATGCTAACCTTAGGCACCCCAATCCATTCAATAAAAAGAAAACACTAATTACTGCTTAGTAACAACAGCAGGATTAGTTACTGCTTATTGGACCCCTTCATACAGTAGGAGCATTGCATTTATTGTTTTATTTATTCCTTACAATGAGCCTGAAATGGGGTTCAGTGAGTCTGGTGATATAAGTTTTCTAGATGAGAGGTGGCGTGAAGGTAAAATATGGTCATGATTGTGCACAAGCTTGGAAGAAGAGAAAAATTATAGGAGCTATGATGTAAAAAGCCAATTCTTTAGTGTACCAATGTCTGTAACATACTTTGAAATGCATAAAAAATAAGAAGGACCTTTCTGCTGTAGGCCTGAGTAGTTGCTGTTGAAAAGGGCACATTCGTAAAACCTAGAAAACTGGTGGTGGTCCTGGCCAGACGCTACTCCAACGCAAAGCTGTCATCACGAAGAACGTTGATGATGGCACCTCAGATCGCCCCTATAGCCACCAGATATCCCCTTGGACAAAACTGTTATCAATAAAGACGTCTTCAGAGACCCTGGTCTTAAACACAAGGCCCAATGGGAGGCCAAGGTCAAGTTTGAAGAGATGAACAGATGGGCAAGAACAAGTGGTTCTTTGAGAAGTTGCAGTTTTAGATGCTTTGTTTCAGTCATTAAAATTTTTTTTAAAAAATAAGAAGGATGGATGGACAGATATAACAATGGCTAGATATGTGATGAGGCAAATATAGCAAAATGTTAATTACAGACTATAGGTGCTTGGTATCAGGATGCTTACCATACAATTCTTCTAATTTTTCTATATGTTTGAAATTTTTCATAATAAAATATTGGGAGGGAAACAGATTCCATATTTTCTGATATTGTAAAAATGATTAAAATTACATTAAAAGTTCAATTATTCATTCAAAGTGGAAGTGCTTAAAGTTTAATGATATTTATGCAACTTTTACTCATTACATTTTATAGTGAGGTGTGCAGAAAGAGACTCATTATTGCATTTGTATTTCTAGCAATGTCTAGTTCCTGGCCCTCGCTGAACTTCCCAATTATCTCATGGTCCTGGATCATCTTTAGAAAACCATGAGGAATACCAATGGGCACAATTATTGAAAGGTCACCACCCCCTCGCTTGATTTTTTTTTGCTTTGGCAAATGCTTTTGTGATTTGTTCTTAGCAATTAGAATTTAATCACCTTGGCTAAATCAATATGCAATAAAGAAATAAGCAGCCCCTTTTAAGTGGTCTATCTCCATAACAGAGCCATTTCATGTTTTTGTACTGCAGAGGTCATTTGCTGTCAATATGCCACCTTCTTCAACATCCTTTTATCGATCACGGCCATCAAGAACTCATTTCGATTGTTGTGATTTTTTAATCAAGTTCATAATGAATTTGCCCGTCTTATCCTTTTCCTAAAGTTAAAATGATCTGGCCACTTCTGCAACTTCCTGTAGTTTGGGTTTTCACCGCATTTTCTTAATTAAGCAAGAAGTCTTTGAAATGGTTTTCAAAATAAACAGCTTCCAACGGGGCATCTGAAACACCAAGAGTAATCACTGTCGTTAGGTTACGCTCAGGAGGGGATGGGATAAGGGGGCAGATGGTGGTTTGTCCCTTAGAAACTCTTGCCTCATTTTCATCACCTAATTCTGAAAAATTCTTTTTCCAGTTGCCTTTCCTGATAGGCAGTGAAACAATAACTTAATAAATGGACAAAAAAAAAATTTTAAACACCTCGTGTCAAAAATAAGCACAGAGTTATGAAAGAGAGAAATGCTGGACTTCTAAGGGTTCCATGTGCTCGTGACCCCACAGCTGGAGCTGCCACTGCACAGAGGCAGTGTGGAGGGGGCAGTCTGTCCAGGAGGAGGGCTGATGAGCCCCGACCCTCTCCTGGATCTTTCTGGTCCTTCCTTATCCAGGAAGAAAACCATTTAAAAGTGCAAGGTGATATTCAAGGTGTCTTCCTTTGTCAACCTGACATACAGTTCTAAGTGAATTGCTTAGGCTATTTTGCATAATCATATGTAAATTGAATCAATTAAATCCCCACCAAAGTTGTCTTGAAATATAGAATGTTTTTGCATAACCAGAGGTACAACAATATTTATCCATTCCCCTAGGGGGAAGGTGTCACTGATGTGCAGGAATTCAGCCACAAGGACAAAAACAAACCATCCTTTTTAAGAACTGTTAAAACCTAATGCAGTGAGCATTTTCTATCAGCCAGGAAAAATGATCAGTAGTTAAGGGCAATGCATAAGTTTTAGCATCTCACCCACATACTCTTTTTAAACGTGACAGTCTAGCAATATGAAGAGTGATGGAAAACAGTTTGCAACATTCTTTGAAACAACAGACTAACTGATATCATGTTACAGGGCACCATGGAGCAAAACATTCTAGTGAGTTTCAAAAGAGAAGCATTAGACAAACGTAGGAACAAGAAGTATGTCTGCATTCGATTAGTGGCCCCTCCGGCTTGAAGGTTAAAACTACCATCAACGCAATAAAAAGATGGGAGACATAAATAAAAGCATCTGCATCTACAAACTACAGGCTCCAAGGAACAATCCACCTGCTAAGTAATTTAATAGCACAAACTGGATAACAGTAGGAAAGTTTTGACTACTCAGACCAGTTCTGCAAATACCAGCAAGTACTGCAGAAGCAGCCATTTCCTGCTATGCTATTGAAACCACTCATCGCACATCTTTCTTGAGCATACTGCTTAGGGAACGGGTCTTTGCATTGCTGATGATTCACTGTCAGTTTCCATTAAAGAAATAGTTCAAGAGGAAAGTGAAAATTTAGAGTGAGGTCATCAAGGACACTTTTGTTCAAAAATATTAATACTTTTTTACTAGTTGACATGTATTTGCTGGATGCCCATCGTGTGACGCTCTGTATAAGATGCTGATTAGTTACAGTTTGTCAAGTTTCTGCGGATGACGTGGCATAACTTTAGGTGGAAATGGAGGCAGTTTACCTCCACCTGAAGCAAGTCCATTTTCCGTAGTTTGAAGCATAGAATTGCACCTGTTGGGGAGTTACTTGAGAAAAGGAAGCCTTGTGGGAAGGAGAGTACTCTCTATGGGAAGCCTGTCGTCTGCCTGAAGCAGGACAAGTCAGCACGAGTTTCAGAAGATAAGCATGTAGAGAAGACAGGACGAGTGTGAGCTGTTGAATGGCAATTTGGGTTTTTTTCGGAAGCGGTTACTATTTGCCTTTTTAAGGGAAAGGGTCCCAGAAGGTTTCAGCCCTCACCTGAGAACACCGGTCCCAGAGCCACAGTCAAAGCGGAACTCCACGTAGCCCCCTGCCATGTTGATGGACAGGAAGTCTTTGCTGCCTGTGTCATGGCTGTACAGGAGAACACCATCTCCTGAGTCTGGCCGAAATGTGATCTCAAACTCCGTGAAGGAAAGGTAATGCTGGGGCTCCAGTGGCCAGGGAGTTGCAGCGTAGGATCTCAGAGACTCTCTGAATTGAGGAATGGTCAAGATGAAAGCTGAAAAAACAAGCACGGTGTTAGAAATCAATCTGTGGCAGAAACTGGCCAGATGTGCACCCACAGCTGTGTTCTTTTCCTCCGGGGTACAGACCTAAACTATAATTCCCAGCGGCCCTGCAGTTAGGTTGCTGGTGTGACTGAATTCTGGCCGGTAGAATATGGGTGAAAGAATCATAGAGAACCCTAGGTGTGGCCCCTAAAACTTCCCTCCATCCTCCATGCTCCTCCTCTCCTCTTGTGTGCTGGCAGGATGCAGGTATCAGTGGAGGACTCTAAGGTCCTAGAAGAGCCATTAGATGGAAGGAAACTGTGTCCCTATATAACTGTGTGGAGCAAAACGCCCTCTCTCACCACTGTCTCTGACCTGCAGTGATTTTGTAATATGAGCAAGAACCAGCCTTGACTAGTAAGGCTTCTGAAATATGAGATGGTATGTAACAGCATTGGCTTACCCTGACTCATATGCCCTCTTTTAGGTGACATGAGATTTGAGATTACAAACGTTTTCCCCAGCATGGTATCTTAGGTCCAAATCTGAATTAGGGAAGAATTTGGCTAGTTTTGTGATCTTAGCCTCAGTTTTATTTTCTTTTTATTTTAATTTTAGAATTCAGCAAAAATGATTTTCCAAAATCATTTTTGGAACCCTCCATGATTTTCCAAAATCTTTGAAATTTTTTGTTATTATTTGCGTGTATGTGCACACATATGTGTATTTGTGTGTATGTGTGTTTCCATGTTTATATACATAGTGTGTGCATGTATGTATATTTACATACTCTCTGTACATACAGTATTAAAGTGTGGAATAATTTAGTAGAACAGTACAAATAAAGGTTAATTTTGTCCCATCACATTGCTAATGTTTCTGTGTCTACCTTCCCAATCCATTTTTTTTCCGAAGGCGGAGTCTCGCTCTGTCATCCAGACTGTAGTACAGTGGCGCGATTTTGGCTCACTGCAACCTCCGCCTTCTGGGTTCCAGCAATTCTCCTGCCTCAGCCTCTCAAGTAGCTTGGATTACAGCCATGCACCACCACACCCAGCTGATTTTTGTATTTTTAGTAGAGACGGGGTTTCACCACGTTGGCCTCGTGATTCGCCTACCTCGGCCTCCCAAAGTGCTGGGATTACAGGCATGAGCCATCGTGCCTGGCCCCACCTTCCCAATCTTTTATCAGAAATTGACAGATATTCTAAAGAGCATGAGCATGAGCTTTAAATGCTTTGAATTCAGTCTGATACAAACCATACCAATACATGCTTTTACTTGGGAGGTAGAGGCAGGAGAATGGTGTGAACCCGGGAAGCGGAGCTTGCAGTGAGCTGACATCGTGCCACTGCACTCCAGCCTGGGTGACAGAGCGGGACTCCATCTCAAAAAAAAAAAAAAAAGTTACTCAAGGGCCAAGAGGAGCCTACTCATTCTTAGCATCTTGAAATGAACATATGTTCGGCTGAGGGATGGAAGGTGCCCTGCAGTAAGAAGTGCTGAAAGGCTCAACATCAGATGAGTGAGTTATCTTTACTAAACAAATTTTGGCAGTCAGACACTCCAACCTGGTTAAAAAAAGTTTCCCCCATCTCTCGCAACAAAGCAATGTTGATCCCATAAAAATGAAAGGGCTTCGTTAGCTTTGTTAAAAGTACATTGATGAGGCCTGGCGGGTGGATCACTTGAGGCCAGGAGTTTGGGGGCAGCCTGGCCAACATGGTGAAACCCCGTCTCTACTAAAAATACAAAAATTAGCTGGGCATGGTGGCACACGCCTGTAGTCCCAGCTACTCGGGTGGCTGAGGCAGAAGAGAATCACTTGAACCCAGGAGGCAGAAGTTGCAATGAGCCGAGATGTGCCACTGCACTCCAGCCTGGGTAACATAGGGAGCCTTTGTCTCAAAAAAAAAAAAAAAAAAAAAAAAAAAACCTACATTGATGATAAAGTACATCTACACAAATTAACATGCAGATAGAAACCACCATCAACTTGCTTCTTTCTCACCGTCTTCACAGTGTCGACCTTTAAACCCAAGGGGACAGAGGCAAATGTAGGAGTCGGCTTTGATTGCTGTACAGGTGCCACCATTGACGCACGAGGCCTCATCGCAGATTCCACTGCTGCATTCCCCTAAATACAGAATGAGAATTACAAAGCCCATCCGCCATGTGTGCCAGTCCAACACAGTGGCACTGACCCCACCAGCAGCTCATGGTTCTGAATAAATACAGTTTAGTTCTTACTCCTGTTGATTTGCAGCTCTGCACAACTGCAAACAGGCTTTCAGGATAAGTGGAACCTGCTCTTCATTTTAATTTGATTTTGGTTTGTCCTGTACGAAGAGCCATAGAGACTTTAAAAAACATGATGGACACAATGAATCAAATAATATATTTCTGGGCAATTTTATGACCACTAACTGGGATGCCTGAGCTGTTTCTGCTTTAATTCATCTCTCTGTTGCTCCCACAAGAGCATATTTCAATCCCTCCAACGTCAACAGGGTATTTATGTTAAAAGCGTTCTAAATTGCATGACCCCAATTAGCTTAAGTGCTGCTGCCTTGTTGGTTCAAAGTTGAGACAAGCAAGGTAGGCACGGAAGGAGTTACCTAGCCACATCTAAGCAGATTAACTCACCGGGATTGTCAACTCCTCTGTCTGGGGTAGGGAGCAGAGAGGGCCCCACAATACGTTGGCACATGGGTTTCAGAATCCCTATTTCTACTTCCAAAGTTACACCCTGATGAGGGACAGAACGGTGGCCTGCAGTGAGAAGGCTGAAAGGCTTAACATCCGATGAGTGAGCTCTCTTCACCAAACAGATCAGAGAGATCCAGAAAGGGTATCCTTTGTCATTTTCAAGTGCATGTCATCAGAGGAAAACAAATGGACTTTCCATGGGCTGTTTTTCTTCTGCTTCTTTGTGTTTTCTCTTTGTGTGTAAGAAATCAGTTAGACAGATGGACCACCATCTGGCCCAGAACCAGATGAGGGAGTACAAAACACTTTTTCTGGGGGTGGAGGTAGAAGGGTGTGCCCCTGGAAATGAAGGGTCCAGCTGTGCTCTCTCCCAGTCGTCAAGGCTTCCCTCTGCATGAGCTGGTAGCCCACCCTGTGAGGGCAGAAGCCTCCCCTGGCCTGAGTGTGTCATCTCGGCCGGATGAATCTCTCACCCTTCCCTCCTTGAATTGGTCCAGACTTTTCATAAAGACTCACTGGGAGGACGGGTAAGGGCCAGGCACCCAGGGTAGACCCAGGAGAGGAGACTGACTTCAGGGACTGCTAACAGAATTTAATTAAAGCCCGTGTAGATGGCTTGCCACCCCAGCTGGGGTGGGCTAGCCTCTATGAATTCCAGCTGGTGGCTACTGAATGTTCAGGCAGACATGGCCAGTGGTCTCCAGCTACAGCCCTAAGAATGTCACCCCCAGCATTCGCAGTCTCCACAGAGATGCTGGCTGACTTCGATCTTAAAGAGCCAGACTCTCAAAGGTCCCTGAGCCCTGCCAATTTCTGTGGGTTGTGATTCCTTCCCAGAGCTTGGCTGGATCCACAGGAAGAAGCGGGGTCCTTGTATGTTATTTTAGATGAACAGAAAAGGATTACTTTACAAATCTTATGCATTTTAACTATTTTGTAAGAGGTGGGGGTAGGGTAGGGGAGGTCACGAAAGCCAGATGCAGTTGCTGACTTGGTGAAAGCAGCATTTCAGCAAGAGTACTCTGGGAATGGCACGCAAGACAGACTGATGAGTAACAGGAGTGGAGGAGAGGAAAGAAGTCCTATAGGGGAGTGAACAGGGTGGCCACAAAGAAAATGGAGAGACTGTGAAGGATCAGACATCCAAGGAAGGAAGAAATGAGAGATTCATTGTAGTGGTCGAAGGGCAAGAAGATTCCTCCAGCACAATCTCAATATTTGTAGCTTGAAAGACTAAAAGAATGGTGCAGGAGGGAAGAAATAAGAGTGGCTGTGGACAGGACCTGACTTCTGCAAAGCAAAGGGAGAGGTTGCTTTGGTTGGATTTAAGTCTAAGATGACTGTGGAAATACTCAGTGCTGGTATCAGGCCTTGAAAGAAGGGAGAGAGGTTCCCAGAGTAACCAAACCAGTGTGGGTACAGGGTCACACAAGGCATGGCACTTGTGTGAGCTGGAGAGAACCTGAGCATAGGTGAGTAAGCCACAGCAGCGGCTCTGTGAACCGAGAAGGAAAAAATATTGCATCTGTATTTTGCCTAGCCTCTGCCTGGAGCTGGGTATGTATTTCCATCAACTTTCAATGCAGGCAAGATACTTCTAGTATTAGTAGTTCTTGTGACTTGTGACCAATAGACCTCACAGTTGTTGTCACATTCCATTTATTGCACATATTTCAAAGTATCATTTATACTTGTTGCTACTTTGAAGTCATGGGAGTTATTTCACCCACCATTAAATAATTTTGTTCCTTAATGCTTTATAAAGGAGCACATATATTACCGTAAAAGCAAAACAAAAAATATGTGATAGGGCTGAGTTTCAGTATAATTGTTTCCCCTTATAATATTACATATATTATTTTTCTCCATTTAAGAACATCATTATGAGAAGAGAGAGGTCCATGGGCTTCCCCAGACCACCAAAGGGGGCTGCAGTGCAAGAAAGGTTAAGAACCCCTGGGCTACTGAGAAGAGAGAACCCTGGCAGCAAGGGCCCAGGGAAGCCAGGAAGGGTGAGTGCAGAGTGTAGCTGAACAGGTTCATTTTAGGGGGAAAACTCTCAACTCAGAGTGATGGGGAGGAGAGGTGGGTGCGGCAAGGTCATGTATACACGGACCTCATCATCAATATGTAAAGTCACTTTCACCAGCGCCTACCACAGGCCAGCTGTTGTGTAGGTTTCTGCTAGATAAGAAAGCAAGAGGTAGAAGAGAAATAAGACTTCTAAGGAGGGGAAAGAATGTGGAACATCATTGGGTGGAGTTCCTTAAAGAGACTATGAACTAGGAGAAAATTCCCTGTCTCCAGCCCCCAATCCATAACCCAGGCCCACCTATTTTTCCCCTAATGATCTGTCAGATCTCTCTCTGTTTCTACCGCCACTACCACCTGGATTAAACCGTCATTTGTCATGTGACCTACTGCAATAGACCTCAGCTGGTCTACATGTATCCCTGAAAGCCCCTTCTAATGAGCTTTCAGGGGATCACAAACTACATCAAGGCACCCATCCCCTACTTCCTCTTCCCTGGAACAAGCCCTTCCCTCGCCTGGAACGTCCTTCTCTCCCTTCTCCACATTTTCACTTCTACTCTTGCTTCATATTAACTTCCTCTTCTGAGAAACTCTTTCCCCGGCCCCCAAACCCTACAACCTCCCTATTGAACATCACCATTGCAGCATCACTTCTCCTTCATAACACTTACCCAAGGTGTAACTTCACCTTCACTGTGTGATTATTATATTAATTTGGTCTCTCCTCATGGTAACCATATGAGGACTGAGCCAGATCCTGCCTTGTTCATTACTTGATCTCCAGCACCCAGCACTGTGACAAGCACTAAGCAGGTGCTCAGTGAAGTATTTATTGAGTGAAATGAGGAAAACAGCTGGTAAGCCAGGGTGAGACCCATGGTCACCACAGACCCCTTGAATCTCAAATCTAGGAAGTGGTTCTGTGACTGCTCCAGCAGAGTGGGGATATCCAAGACAGGATTGGCATAAATGAGCGGTGGAAATACAGGTTTGAGAATCTGAATGGAAATAATCAAGAGCTGGACCAGAGAACGCAAAATTTGCTGAGATATCTGACTAACTAGTGTAGAATGTGACTTGCAGAGAGCACAGGAGCTGGGAACAGTCTAACGAAAGACAGGAGATGAAGTGGAAGGAACTGAGTAATGAAAGGCCCCTCTGGGGAATGAAAACAGGTTTAGTGGGAGGGCAGAGAAAAAGTCACAGCTGAAGATGGCAATGCCAAGTTAGAGATATCAGATGGGAAACCATGACCTCCCTGGTGAGGCCGCGTTTGACTTACGAAAACTTGAATTTCAGGAGGAGTAACCCAAAGGACAGCAAACATGAAAGCTGAGGAAGGATAACCAGCCCCACTCTTATAACCCTGGGGAAAATGAAATGGGAAGAAATGTAAAACACCAACATGGCTGACAGGTGCCATTAACATTCACATAGAGAAATCTGTACACTAATCCAATAGCTGTATCCAGGGAGCTGGAGCCCACAGGCGAGGTCTTTTTGGTGCCACCTGCTGGAGAAGCGGGTATCACACTGTGTCGGAATTAACAAAGCTGGCAGAAATCAGTTCTTGCCCAACTTTGCAACCTCTGAACTACCTGTCAGAGGTTTCCATGCCATCTCAGGACTGCCAGGTTTATTCAGGGCTGTTCCCCTGAAGAAACAGATGATAGCTGGTTTGATGGGTAGGATTAGAATATGAATAATAATATTAATAACAGGAAATATTTATGAAATGTTTGCGATGTGCAAAGCCCTATTCTAAGTGCTTTTTATGCACCACAACTCATGTAAACAAAATAATCTTATGAGGTAGATCCTATTTCTAGATGGGGAGACTGAGTTGCAAACATTTTTCAAATCCAGGCAATCTGCCTTCAGGGTCCAGGCTCATAAACAAGGCATGTGATTCCTAATGGAATGGCTGGTTCTTATGTTCTGAATCATCACAGAGAGAAAACGGATTTTGGGGACATTGTCCTACCATAGTGACAACTTTAACAATTGTTTCAGTCATTGCTGCTTCCTGTTTACTTTGACCAAGTAATCAATGGATGGTAAACGTTTTTAGTTAAGTAAACTGCATCTTTTATAGTTATAACAATGGCATCACCTATAGGAGTGAACAAGGTGGAGGGAAACAATTTGGTAGCCATTGATGTAGTTGATTTTGTTAAGAGGGTAGTCCCTGGTGCCAGTATGGCTGAGGTCACATTAGGCTCTACCACTTACTAGCTGTGTGACCTTGGGCAAGTTACTTAACTGTTCCGTGCCATTGGTTTTTTGTTTTGTTTTGTTTTGTTTTGTTTTTTAAGACAGAATCTCACTCTGTTGCCCAAGCTGGAGTGTAGTGGCACAATCTCAGCTCATTGCAACTTCTGCCTCCTGAGTTCAGGCAATTCTCCTGCCTTAGCCTCCTGGGTAGCTGGGATTACAGAGGCGTGACACCATGCCCAGCTAATTTTTGTATTTTAGTAGAGACGGAGTTTCACCATGTTGGCCAGGCTGGTCTCCAACTCATGACCTCAGGTGATTTGCCTGCCTCAGCCTCCCAAAGTGCTGAGATGACAGGCGTGAGCCATCGCGTCCAGCCCCATTGGTTCTTATCCGTAAAGTAAGGCTAATGATAGCACCCACTTCATAATAACCTTGGAAAGATCAAAGTAATTTAGAATGGTGCCTACTTAAAGTAGGTGCTCAACTAATATTAGCTACAAGAAAAACAAACAAAACAAAAAACTGTTCTAGGAGTCATGAGGATTGAATCCTACCTCTGACTGAGGAATGGGGAGAGGGATGAATTGATAATGTGGTCAAGAAAATGCAGCAAAATGTTAACGGTAGAATCTAGGCAATGAGACTATGATGTTCACTGTGCATTCTTTCAAAATAACATTTTAGAGATGGAGGGAAAAGAGATTCAAGGAAGAGACTTGGCCAAGGGCAAAGTCATAAGGATGTGATGCTTAGAGTAGTGAGTGAAAAGGAGAGTATCCTAGAGATATCGATCCAGAGTCCTGATATCATAGAGACCCTGTTATGGACTAAACTGTTTTTCCCCCCAAATTCACAGTTGAAGTCCTAACTCCCTGTATTTGGAGATAGTATCTTTAAGGAGGTATTTCAGGTTAATTGAGGTCATAAGAGTGGGGACTTAATCCGCTCTGACTGGTGTCCTTGTAGGAGGATATTTGGACACACAGACATACCAGGGCTGTGCACACACAGAGGAAAGATCCCTGGAGCACACAGTGAGAAGGTGGCTGTCTGCAAGCCAAGGAGAGAGGCCTCCCCAGGAACCAAATTGGCTAGCACCTTGATCTGGGACTTCCGGCCTCCAGAACTGTGAGAAAATTAATTTCTGATGTTTAACTCGCCCAGTTTGCAGTATTTGTTATGGCAGCTCTAGTAGACAGTCCCTGAATTAACCAACCTGGGAATTATCTACCTGCTGCCTTCAGTGATAGAATAAACATCCTTATTGCTTTAAAAATAAGCCAAGCTCTGCCTGCTACTTTCGATAAGTTATTTAACTTCTGCAAGCCCCAGTTTCTTCATCTATAAAATGGGCATGATAATAATTTCTACCTCTTAGAGTTAGTGTGAAAGTAAATGAGAGAGTGTATGAGAAAATGTTTGGCACTGTGATCATGAATTAGAATTCGACCACTTCTTTAAGAAACAGAGAGTATATGAAAGCTCTTCTTACATTACTGTGTTAGCTCTTCCACTGGACTGGGTGAGGTAAGGTAAATGGGCTGGATTGCTTATTGCTTTGTCCAATAAGACCATGCCATATTTCATGATGAGACCCAAATTGCTAGCAAGACACAACCAGTGTTTGGTGCACCATACTGTTACCATATTTTGGTGTTCAGATGCAGAGTCAGCATGTCTGCAGAGCACCAGCCTCACCCCCGGGGCCCACCTCTCTCCTGACGTTCTGCAGGTACCAGCTTCCCAGGGTAGCACCTAATGTTGCTGTTCCCTCCATGGGCCAAGCCAGAAAGGCAGTCCCATAAGACATATGTCCCATAAGACTACCCCAACCCACTGGGCAGCCACTTACCCACATCAGCCCCGCTGAGTGCTTTTCCCAGGGGCCAGGGCCTCATGTCGATTCTCCTCCCATTCACAGCGAGTGACTGCACACAACCTTGAAAGCCTCGGTTTGTCCCTGTTGCTCTGACCAACCAGTAAGCGCTGGGAGCGCCACCAAGATAGAGAGGTGTCCGGAAAGTAATTTTACTGTATTGGCCCTTTAAGAAAGATGACCACTCATGAATACTCTCACTAAACAAAATCGAAAGCCAAAACACACCAGATTTTTATGAGGGACATGGTTAAGACGTCAGTGACAGCTCCAGCGTTTTCTTCCATCTGTATTTATCTTTAAGACCTTGCCTTACTGGAAAATTAAACCCACGATTACCGTAGGGAACTCAGTGAGTTTCTCAGAGGGCTGTGCTTCCAGAAGGGAGGATTTTGGAATGTCTAGAAGGGAAGGGAAGGGAGGTCAGAGCCACGCCTGACCCACCAGGCAGTGAACCATGCTAGGCATCCAACAAAAACGTTCTCTTTCCAGTCCTGACACCAGCTGACTGTGTACTTTGGAAGGATCTTAGGGCTATTCTGTGCCTCCAAAGGTGATAATACTAATTTTGTATACAGTGGGCTAATAATTACCTTTTCATTGTCCTAGTCACCTTTATACTATATCCTGAGAGAAACATTGCTGGGGTCGGGTGGGGTGGGGGGGGGGAATTACTAAACAGATCATGATGCAAAGTGTTTTGAAATTTGCTTATGAATATGACTTTTTTTTTTTTAAGTGTTGTTACAGTGAGGTAGGAAAATTTCCCATCTTAGACCAAACCACAATCTGGATTGCAGGTTTTAAGGTTACAAAATACAGAGCTGAAGATTAGGTGGGACAAAATTAAGTCACCCTTGGCCTTTTTTTTTTTTTTTTTTTTGAGACAGAGTCTTGCTCTGTTGCCGGGGCTGAGCCATCTTGGCTCGCTGTAACCTCCGCCTCCCAGGTTCAAGCTATTCTCCTGCCTCAGCCTCCTGAGTAGCTGGGATTACAGGCATGTGCCACCACACCCAGCTAATTTTATATTTTTAGTAGAGACTGGGTTTCACCATGTTGGTCAGGCTGGTCTTGAACTCCTGACCTTGTGATCCACCCACCTTGGCCTCCCAAAGTGCTGGGATTACAGGCATGAGCCACCACACTCAGCCTGGTCATTCTTTTTTTTTATGACCAAAATATCTCATTCATCTGCATTATAGGGTAAGGAATGGTGTCAGGGAAAGGCACACTGCCAGAACTTATAAAATGTTCAGAGTGTAAGACTCTGAAACATAATTAGGATCCTTTAAACTTCTGTTACCAGCAAGTGGAAAATCTAATCATTGTTTTATCTTTTCTGATGAAGAGATAAGAATCATATGTAAATAGCAGACTGAACACAAGTTAGGATATGGGTTTTCAGGGTCAGTTACACTGTTTGCCAGCCACTGAGCATGCTGCTTTCATTAGATGAGTTAAATGTCCTCTTGGCTTCTTTCACCAAGATTCTCAGAATTGACTTCTTCTGGATCCCATCCTGGCCCTTCCAGTTTTGTTCCGTGATCTGGGGCCACAGCAGGAGGCTGACGGCTCAATCCTTTTCTAGAGCATAAAGTGCCTTGTAGGGGTGGGTGGCTACTTTGCTGCGCCCTTCGCAAGATCCCCGGCAATGGTCTTCAAACCTGGCTTCAGATGAAGGTTGCCTTCTGATCCCTGGAGCTTGCTTTGCCTGCCTCTACAGAGAAATGGAAGAATTCACATTCTCCCAGGGCAGCCCTTAACAGTTTGGGATGAGTCTGAGGCATAATTTACACTCCGGAGCTCCTCTACTGGATCAGGCAGAAACCATACTCTGAAAAACTTGGCCTGAGATCTCACTCTTGCTGATAACCTCTTCTTCCCTGTCCGTCTCCTCTCTCTCAGCAGTTTCTCCTGGGAGCACTTTCTTAATACATCACTTGCATAGGACTCCACATCTCAGGTCTGTTGCTGGGGAATCTCACTTAAGATAGAATCACTGTCTCTCAGGACAGCTTATTAAACAGCCACACTCATGGTCCTGCTTGACAACTTGCTTAGCGAGTCTCGCTAGTATGGAGGCAATCTTCAGCCTGAGTATCTATAAAGCTACACGCTTCTTGCAATTAATTCCTTTTTTAAAAAAAGATGGTGATATGGCTTGGCTGTGTCTCCACCCAAGTATCATCTTGAATTGTAGCTCCCATAATCCCCATGTGTCATGGGAAGGACTCGGTGGGAGGTAACTGAATCATGGGGGTGGTTACCCCCATGCTGTTCTCGCGATAGTGAGTTCTCACGAGCTCTGATAGTTTTATAAGGCGTTTTTTCCCCCTCGCTCAGCACTTCTCCTTGCTGCTGCCATGTGAAGAAGGACATGTTTGCTTCCCCTTCCACCATGATTGTAAGTTTTCTGAGGCCTTCCCAGCCATGCAGAACTGTACGTCAATTAAACCTCTTTTCTTTATGAATTACCCAGTCTCGGATATTTCTTCATAGCAGTATGAGAACGGACTAATACAGATGGGGTCTGACTATGTTACCCAGGCTGAAGTGCAGGGCTATTCACAGGCTCAAAGATGACCCACTGCAGGCTTGACCTCCTGGGCTCAAGCGATCCTCCCTCCTCAGCCTCCCAAGTAGCTGGGACTACAGGCGTATGACACAACATCTGGCTAATTTTTCTATTTTTGGTAGAGATGGGGTTTCACCATGTTCCCTAGGCTAGTCTCGAACTCCCGAGCTCAAGTGATCCTCCTGCCTTGGCTTCCCAAAGTGTGAGAATTATAGGTGTGCGCCACTGTGCCTGGCAATTAAATTAATTCTTTTTTTTTTTCTTTTTTTTTGGAGATGTAGTCTTGCTCTGTAGCCCAGGCTGGAATGCAATAGTGTAATGCAAGTTCACTGCAACGTCTGCCTCCCAGGTTCAGGTGATTCTCCTGCCTCAGCCTCCTGAGTAGCTGGGATTACAGGCACCCACCACAACACCTGGCTAATTTTTAAATATTTTTAGTAGAGACAAGGTTTCACATGTTGGCCAGGCTGGTCTCGAACTCCTGACCTCAAGTGACCTGCCTACTTCAGTCTCCCAAAGTACTGGTATTGGAGGCATGAGCCACTGCACCTGGCTCAATTAATTATTATATTCATTACAAACATAGAATCTTGAGATTAACAAAAAATATAAAAACTCGTATAATTCAAGCTCTCACTGGCTGTTGGATTCCTGCTACATCCCTAACAAGAAGTTTAGATAAGTTACCCCTTGAACACTCCCCAAAGATACCCCCCTCTCCTGAGGTAGTCTGTTGCACTTCTGTCCTTTTATTAGGTGAAGCTAAAATAGACCTCTTAAGGCTCATCCCATTCAGCTTCGGCCTTGGGGGGTCCATGGAGTAAATCTTCGTTTCCCAAGGCTCTTTCTTTGACTCTATAACGAAAAACCACTTTGTATGCCTTCATCTTCTCTTCTCCAAACTAAACATTGCTCCTTCAATCAATCATTGAAGGGATTTCAAGTCATCTTCCAGTTTGGGTGACTACCCTTAGAACTGCTCCAATCTGTCTGCAGCCTTCTTAGAATGTGATCCAGATGTGAATGTAATCCTTTCAGAGGATTAGAGTCACTATCCGAGTCACTAGAAGCTATCACATAGTCAACAGAATAGAATAAGATCATCACCTCCCTTTTTTAGATGCTATGACTCTGTTAACACAGCCTATAATTTATTTAGCTTATTGTTACCACAGGACCCTGTTTGTTAACAGCTATGGAACTTCCCCTGTTTTAAACAATTAGACATTTTCACAGGCTTCTATTGTAGCTTCTCCATTCTGTCTTCATGTTAGTATTTTGGACCCAAGCTAGAAGTTTCTTTATTCCTATCAAACTAACTTTTATCATGTTAGGCCTATTAGTTCTGGCACTGATGTAGTTTACTGACCCTGTCTTTTTCTTACCTAGCCATCAGAGCATAAACAGTCTCCCTGGATTCGCATTTACTAAATTGGAATTCTTGCTCCTTTGGAATCACTGGGATCCAAATTAATGAGATATTTTCTTCTATATTTTGGAAGGCAGGGTGTCAGCAAGGCATAGCCCTTTATATCAGGGGTCCCCAACCATGGCCATGGACCCATACCAGTCGGTGGCCTGTTAGGAACCAGGGTGCACCGCAGAAGGTGAGTGGCGGGATGAGCGAGCATTTCCGCCTGAGCTCCGCCTCCTGTCAGATCAGCTGTGCCATTAGCTTCTTAGAGGAGCACGAACCCTGTTGTGAACTGCACGGGCGAGGGATCCAGGTGACACGTTCCTTCTGAAACTCTAACCATGCCTGACGATCTGAGATGGAACACTTTCATCCTGAAATCAAACGCCCTCCCTGGTCCATGGAAAAATTGACTTCCACAAAACTGGTCCCTGGTGCCAAAAAGGTTGGGGACCACTGCTTTATATAATGTGCCTTGCTGGCGAAGAGTAGAGAGGAGCCCAAGCAGGGAGGAAGCTATAGACATATAAACAAAGGCTTTCTTGCTACATTTTTCCTTGGAGAATACAGACACCTGCCTGATTATAATTATAGGCTCAGTTCCTTGGCAGGCTTTTAATCCAAACTGTTTATTCTGAACATAGTCCTAAAATTGCTCAGACCATAACAAATATGTGAATACTAGGTGATTTGCTGAGTAGCCCAAAAGTCCAGCCCTTTTTTTTTTTTTTTAACCATTTCCTATAATTACGGCCACCCCTCAAAGGTAGATGAAGAACTTATTCCTGCATTTTGAACCAAATGAACCTTTCGAGACTATCTTCTGAAGCCACAGGATTGCAACACCCCATCCTAAAAGCAAGCTTTGTGTTTGACACGAATAATGGCTTCTAGGCTGGGTGTGGTGGCTCATCCCTGTCACCCCAGCACTTTGGGAGGCCTAGGTGGGAGAATTGCTTGCGTCCAGGAGTTCATGACCAGCCTGGGCAACACAGTGAAACTCAATCTCTACAAAAAAAAAATAAAAAGAAAGAAATTAGCCAGTCATGGTGGCACATGCCTGTAGTTCCAGCTACTTGGGAGGCTGAGGTGGCATGGTTTCAACCAGGGAGGTAGAGGCTGCAGTGAGCCATGATTCTGCCACTGCACTCCAGCCTGGGGGACAGAGTGAGACCCTCTGCCTCCAAGTAATAATAGTAATAATGGGTTCTATTCTTCCAATATGGGCCTTCTTCTACCGCTGGCTTTGATGTACTTAGGAAAGAGAACATATCTTTGGGCACAAGCCTGCAGCATGAACCTGTGCACCAACAGCAATGATGCTTGTAAGTTGAATTCTTCTCTTTGGTAGATGTGAGGTGGGTGTGTGTCCTGAAAGCTCACCTGGAGTGCAAGACCACTCAAGAGCACATCAAAGGTCTGCTGCATGGGTTCACCACGAGAAATAGGCCTCACCACGCCTATCCAGAACTTGAATCCTGCAGACGCTGCCACGGCTCTGTGCAGTGAGTCCCTCCCTGGAGGCTCATGGTGAGTGGTACATGGGGTGGGCAGGGTGTGGGGCTCATACTTACCTGAGACTGGCCTGTCACCGGGGTGCCGTTGTTCAGCTGCAGCAGCCCGTTCTGCCCATCTCTGTAGAGCATAACTGTGTGCCAGCCCCCCAGTTTGATTTTGGTCTCACTTACGATGATGGCAACCCCAGTTCCACAATTAAACCTGTTGGGGAGGAAAAGGAAAAGAAGATTCTTTGATGAACCAGCTCATTATGTTTTCAGATTCCATGGACGTCACTTCCAGGTCAACAGCTCCTTTCCGAGTCAGTCTATTCAGAGTTATGTTTATGAATATCAAGTGCTGTTGAAATCAATACAGGGAAGAACTAGGCACCTCTTCCTGGGGATGATCTCCATCTAGTTATCTTTCATCTGCCCATAGGACCTTTCAACGTAGGGCCTTTGTTAGCCTGATTTTTTCTGCAACTTAGGAAATCATGGGCATTTGCGTACTGTGCTTGCTACCTGCGTGACGGGATCTGTACCCCAAGCCTCAGCATCATGCAGTATTCCCATGTAGCAAACCTGCACATGTACGCCCTGTATTTAAAATAAAAGTTGACATTAGGCCAGGCATGGTGGTTTACGTCTGTAATCCCAGCACTTGGGGAGGCCAAGGTGGGCGGATCACCTGAGGTCAGGAGTTCAAGACCAGCCTGACCAACATGGTGAAACTCCATCTCTACTAAAAATACAAAGATTAGCTGGGCGTCGTGGCAGGTGCCTGTAGTCCAGAGGCTGAGGCAGCAGAATCGTTCGAACCCAGGAGGCGGAGGTTACAGTGAGCCAAGTTAACGCCACTGCCTGGGCAACAGAGTGAAACTCTGTCCCAAAAATAAATAAAAATAAAAATTAAAAATACAAGTTGAAATTTAAAAAAAACTGGGCATGGTGGCCCATGTCTGTAATCCCAGCACTCTGGGAGGCCGAGGCAGGTGGATCACTTGAGTTCAGGAGTTCGAGACCAGCCTGGCCAACATGGTGAAATCCTGTCTCTACTAAAAATATAAAAGTTAACTGAGCATGATGGCGAATGCTTGTAATCCCAGCTACTTGGGAGGATGAGGCAGGAGAATTGCTTGAACCCAGGAGGTGGAGGTTGAAGTGAGCCCAGATTGTACCACTGCACTCCAGTCTTGGCAACAGACTCCGTCTCAAAAACAAAAAAGAAAAAAGAAATTAATGAAAGGTAGTAGCTAATCCGCATCCCATTTTCTTTTTTCTTTTCTTTTGAGACAGTGTCTCGCTCTGTCGCCCGGGCTGGAGTGCAGTGGTGTGATCTCTGCTCACTGTAACCTCCGCCTCCTGGGTTCAAGTGATTCTCCCGCCTCAGCCTCCTGAGTAGCTAGGACTATAGGTGCATGCTATCACGCCCAGCTAATTTTTGTATTTTTAGTAGAGATGCGGTTACACCATGTTGGCCAGGATGGTCTTGATCTCCTGACCTCGTGATCCGCCCGCCTTGGCCTCCCAAAGTGCTGGGATTACAGGTGTGAGCCACCACACCCGGCTCCTATTTTCTTTTGACTAGAAGTCGATGATCACTTCGGCTCATTAGGAATTTAGCCTTCTCTGTTTCTGAAAAGGACAGGACCCATAAGAAAAGTAAAGGAAAAATCGTAAGAAAGAAAAAAAAGAAAAGAAAATGATGGGCAACTAAGGACCTCCTTCTTGTTTTCAGCGATTGCCAAATGCTTACCATGAATTCAAGGTACAGAGAATTAGAATACGAGTCACTCTGCTTCCAAGGATTTCTCTGGGGACTTTCCCAACTCTTAAATAGCAAAGCTCAGTGATATTCATAAAATATAAAAATCCAGGTCTTCAGGCTCATTTTGGCAAGCTGGCCAGCCCTGCCATCTGTGCTTAGCTGTACCTAAACACAGGCGAGGTCCACAGGAAGCTCAGCAGAGAGGTGAGACAGAGGAGGAGCGTCCTCAGATGGCTGCATTATTCTTGTTTTTATCCCAATCTCCCTATGGCCCGGGAGTGCCCACGGTCACCATGCCTAACAGGTGGAATCTTGGACCTTTCTGGTCAACTTCCAAATAGCCACCAGGCCTCTTCCACATGGATCCTGAGACTTCCCGTGGGGAAGGAGTCATGGCCAGCATTTTCCTTACTAGCATTTTCATTAACTGCAGTCACTTCTCAGGCCCTCCCTTTGTCTCGAGATCCTCAGTGAAGTGAGATGCAGTCAAGAGGTATTGCGGGACAGGCTTACCCCAGGGAGGATAGCAGATTCACTCAGCAGGAGTTGCATAGTTGGAGAGCTGCTACCAGCTAACAACAGTCAGTGCTACTGAGAGTCTATCTGATCCTCCCAGTGCTAGAACCCCACAAGGCAAAAAATACCGCCCAAGATCCTGGTGGCTAACACCAAACTTCATGAATCAAACCATTTAGCAAAGCATGGGGGCCCATTTTCTAGCCCAAGTGGGATACTCAGAGGCCTTCTTCAACTTAACCAAAAACATTTTTTATGCTGAAAGTAATTTAAGAAGACAATAATGGCTGATGCTGATTGAGTACTTGCTCTGGATCAGACGCTGCTCTAAGCGCTTTTATGAATTAACTCATTTAACCCTCACAACAGCCCCATAGGAAACGCAGGCTTGGAGAGGTTGCATCATATGCTGAAGGTCGGGCAGCAGGGGGTTGGTGCCATTAGGATGTCAGCGAGTGCACCACGGAGAAGGACCAGGCTGGTGCCCGTTGGTTGTTCACAAAGAGGTGCATTGCACACCTCCACAAGAGTCATTAAAACCTTCACCCCTCCACAAAACTCTGCCCCGCAGAAGACCGCACATAAGCTAAAGGTGGCTTCCATGCTGGGGGAGAAACGATGAGGGCAGTGGAGGCAAGCCAAAGAGTTCCCAGCACAGCCCAGAGGAAGATGAGGATGGGGAGCCCATGGGAGGTTGGAGGCTCCTCTCAGTCCACATCTGTCAGCCACATTTGCCAAAAGGAAATAAGAAGACCCCAGCCTTCTTCCCATCACATCCACTAGAGCTCCAGAGAAAAGGAACTGTATTCCTTTGGCTCACTCTGCATCTTCAGGATCGACAGGAGTGCCTATAGACAGGTACACTGTAGATGCTCAAGAAACATTCAGCAGCACCTACAGCACCAGTTACATCCAACAGTACCTGCAGCGCCAGGTACATTCAACAGCACCTGCAGAGTCAGGTACATTCAAAAGTACCTGCAGCGCCAGGTACACTCAACACCTCCAGAGCCAGGTACACTGTAGGTGCTGCTGAATGAATGAATGATTACAAGGTCCCAAAACGCAAGTTTTATAGGTTATCCTGCAATCCCAGTACCCCAGTATTTGGTAAACTGGTTCATATCATACTTATTTTATACAAACCATTCTTTCGTCTACTGGAATCTATCCTGTATATATTTCTTATACTACAAAAATGCAAATATAACGTAGGATAATGTAACAAAAGAAGAGTGTGAGGCTTTTGGCAGGAATTACCTGAACTGCAGGGAGCGTCGGATGATAGCCAGGGACATGAAATCTCCCCTCCCGTGTTCATTCTCCCCACAGTAGAGCAGTAAGCCATCCTCCGCCTCCGCCTGTGATTATACAAACAAAAGCCACATGAACAGTAAGTGCCTCCCCTTCCATAAAGCGCCATCTGGAAAAACTTGCAAATATGAAACTTGAGCATATTCCCCTCCACGATCCTATCTACAAAGGGTCAAGCACATGGGCTCCAATTCACTCCCAGATACCTGGTCCCAGTTCATTTCAATAAACAAATGGCAGTGATATAAACTGAGAGGTGGCAGTGAGGCGAGAGGAAGGTGACTCCATCTTTGACCTGCTCTTGACATGTCCTTTGTGGATGCACCTGCAGATCCTCGGAAAGCCAAATGTACAAAGACCACGGTCACAGTGAGGATGCTGCTGGTGTACATCCAATTCTACTTTCACTTTGTTCTTTCTATTTCCCTCCCTTTGGGGAGGAATGCACATTTGCTTCTTTCCTTCTATCAGGAGAACAGGATGGTAAGAACAGCTCAACCGAAAGCTGTGCTGGTGGTCTTAGACTAAGACGGGTCATTTCTTGAAGACTCAACACTGTGGCCATGACTTCACATGAGACTTCTTTCCAGACCTCCAGACCTTTTTATGTCATTGGAGATACCCAAAAGAATCAGTTTAAGCTGAGGTCACTGATTGAATTCTTATCTGCTGTTGATTCAAATCAGAGAACCTCCACTGGGCCCTCACACTGCAAACGTTGCATAGAGAACGGTTTTCTATTTGTTCAGTGACAGCTATCACAATGAAGACAGAGAATTGGGCTCTCTTTTTAAACAATTTTGGGACAGGGAATGCATTGTTTCTTCTCAATCCTGGCCTGGGAGAAATCACTATTATGAACAACATTGCTCGGACCCCAACATTCTCACTTGGAAGCTTCATGTCAGCCACTCTAGAGTTCAGTGACATACAAACCCACTGTCTCCTCACTGTCACACTTGAATGTTGTGAATGTGCTCCTCAATCCTATTGTCTCATGAGCTGGTTTAGAGACAGGCTCTGTGTCATATTTACCTTTGATCGCTCTTCCTGCTGCCTCCCTTCCTCTCCCCCAGCCTTTGAACATTGCTGTGTTAAAGTGTCCAAAAAGCACTCATCAAACAACGTGTCCCTCTTACCCTAAATTCAAGAGTAATTTGGAATGCCTGATAGGAGTTCTTCAGAGGTTCAAACGTTACATAGGAGTGGCCAAAGAACTGAGGATACTGGATAACAATATCTGAAGAAGAAAAAAGATAACACAAAAGAATGCTATTTCCTCACTGCTTCAAAAGCAAAAATCAATAGACAGCATTGCCTGGATATCATTAAGTGAGAACCCTCACTAATCTGTTCAACTTTGCTGTCTTCTTTTCTATACTTTTTATACCTACAACTCTCATTCTTGGAGACTTTGAGCTTCTGAAATTCTTAGGAAGAAGTTGCATTTTTGGAGACTGGCACTGACTTTCCTAAGAAGAAACCAATGACTTTCCTAAGAAGAAACCACTGTCACTAGCCCTCAGCTATACAGGCCTTTGTGTAATACAAGTTGGCCCAGTTGTTACCCTTCTTAACCCTCATGCATAAGTTTTAGCTGCATATTTTGGTAGAGATGTGATTATAGTAAAACCTACCTCTCTAAGGTAGTATCAGGATGATTTATCGATTGCTTTAAAGGGACTACACATTCGGCACACATAGAAATAGGATTGCTGTCTGCTTAGAAGCAATGAAAGTTGCCTCACAATTTGCCCTGTATAGCTAATTTAATGACCAATACGTGGAAGACGGAACTTATCTTGGAAAAGGGACTAGAAGGAACTATGTTTGGACCACAAAACTGCCCTCTGGCTCTCAATGGTGCCAATTCATCGCCACATTCTTCCTCTCCCCCAAGGGCCTACCTTCTGAGCAGCTCTCACCACCTTTGCCCAGGTTGCACTGGCATCGCGAGCCCCCCCAGGTGTAGTCATTGACACAGAAGCTGTCAGCAGAGCAGAGAGTTTCATCACAAGGCATGTCAAAGAGCCTTGACATTATGGCCACACCATTCTTCCCTTTCCTCTCTATGGGAATGGGCTGGGGAGCCACCGTGGTCACAGGGAGAGATGCTGAGGTAGGGGGGACGAGCCTGGAAATGGTCTTTGGGTTAGATATAGACATCTTCTTGCTTTCCATCAAAAATTTCTTATTCCCTCCTTTGGTAGCAGGAAGTGGTTTAACCTAAGCCGGAGAAGGAAAGGGGTTCAGGATGAACACAGAGCACGGCAATTAGACTGTTTTATTTATAGCTGTTGCCTACTACTTTAAAACATGGTCACTTCCAAAAACCCTAGGATGGAGATGGGGAAGGCAGCACTGACTCCAGTTTATGGACAAAGAGCTTGATGCTCAGGGACTTTCAGTGCTTTTCCCTGTGTTACTCAGAAAATCAGCAGTAAAACTGATATTACATGATTTATTCTTATTCTAATATGATGAAGATGCATGACTTTGTCAAGGAATTGTTCATTTCCTTATAATACCCGATTTTCTGAAATTTCCCTTGGCGGGAAATCGAAGTATGTTTTTGCCAGATTGTGGAGTCCGCAGGCAGGAGCTGCCTACGGACCATCAGCACGGCTGGTACTTCCCTACTACTGATTTATCAGCCCCTGGAGACTGAGCGTCAGAGGAAACAAATCAGTGTTAAAAGCAAATGGGCCCATTTAAGTTTTAAGTACAATGTTTATGGTCCATTGGCTAAATTGCTTTGTTCGGCAAGGAAACACAAATACCCTGGGTTTTAAGAGCAGAGATTATTGTTACCTCCTCAAAGGAGATATCCAAATCTAAGTCGTCTTCAAATCCTTCATCATCCTCACCGGCTCCCATGTCGGTGATATAACGGGGTCCATAGCGGCCACTTCCCGCCTCCTCAGGGCCTTCACAAAGAAAAGCAGCACACCTTTCATCAGCACAGGCCTTTGCTCCACTGTCTAGCCTAACTCAGCCGCAGGCAGAGCTGCACCGAATGGAACGCAGTGTATTGGAAACATTACAACGAATTCAACACAGAAAAGGAAGCATCAATGACCAAAACATATTAAAAAATGTTTCCTCTCGTAAGTTACTAAGGAATTGCCCACTGAAACCAGAAAGAGCTTCCATTTCATGCTGACAAGACTGGCAAAAATGTCAATCAGGTAATAAAAATGTTACCAAGGATGGGATCAATGAGGACTCATACAGTACTTGTGTAAACTGGTCCAGTCACTTTGTGAAATACTTGGAAATATTTCATAAAGTAGATGTTTGTTCATAGCTAGCAATCCCACCCCAACTTACAAATGTTAGAGAAACTCTTGCACATGTGTACCAAGAGGCATGTGCAAAACAGGTTCATAGCATCAGAATTCGTAACAGAAAAAATACTCCAAATATGCGATTTATAAGAATAAACAACACCCCAAATGTCCATCAACAAAGAATGACTAAATTATTTATAGTATATCTATAGAATGGAGTGCCATATAGTAGGGGAAAGGAATGAATCATCATTTAATGTATCAACATGGCTTAATCTCACATGATTTCATGCAAAAAAATTGTAAGTTGCAAAAGAACACATCTAGTTTGATGACATAATATAAAAGACAACAGCAAACAAAACAGTACATTACATAGGGATACATATATATGTAATTTAAACTCTTTTAAAAAGCAGGACAATCACATAAATACCCAAGGAAGGATAGAAAAAGGATGTGAATGAGGTGTGATTCACAGGGGTCTTTGAGAGTATTCCATCATATTCTATTTCTTAAGGTAAGTGCTGGGTACATGCAAATATTCATATTATTTTTGTATGTTATATATATATCTTATATATATACTTTTGATGTACAAAGTATTTCACTAAACGGTCTTTAAAACAAGAAAGGGAGATTATAGTAAACACTCCCACAACCAAAAAAAAGGGGGCCCTATAAGGTATCTTGGGGGCCAACCATTTCATCCATCTTAGCAGGATGACAAAATCTTTAGAACTGAAAGGTGGGTGAGAAAAGCTCTCAGACGTCAACACAGAGCATTGTCTTTTGGGGGACATTCAGTTGGCATTTTTATTCAACTGTCATCCGCAGAACCCACGGATCCACAGTGCTCTGACTTAGGCGGCACACAGGAAGCATTCCATCAGGAGGTGGTAGCCTTTCAAAGAGCGGCTCCAGGGCACCTGCACGTCCTCACAGTGGATCTGGGCCAGCACAGGTACTAACTTGCTGTCCTCTCTCAACCGAACAAGCCAGGCACCAGCCTTTAGCGCAGTAACAACTTTGGCAACAGAAACTGACTTTGGTAGGATGCTGATGCCCACTAGTTTTTAGACATCCAGTGTCTGGATGACTAGTGAAAAAGAAAAAGGAAAGATAACATAAAAAGCATAAAAAACATAAACTAAAGACATTTTGCTTTCAGAATAAGCTAAATCACGCACCATTCTCACGAAGACAAACTCACCCTCCTACTTTGTCTGTCCGGGCTGCTATAACAAAAGTACCATAAACTGATGGCTTGTAAACCACAAACATTTATTTTTCACAGTTCTGCAGGCTGTGAAGTCCCAGATCAAAGGGCTGGCAGTATCTGATGAGGGCACAGATGGTGCCTTCTCACTGCATCTTCACATGGTGAAAAGGGCAAACAAGCCCCTTTGGGCCTCTTTAAAAAGAGCACTGATCCCATTCACAAGGACTCCACCCTTATGATCTAAGCACCTCCCAAAGGCCCCGCCTTGGGGGTTAGGATTTCAACATATGAATTTGAGGGAGACATAAACATTCCGACCATAGCACTCCTCCAAGCAAAACAGCAATCAGATTGAAAATGGAATGGAAGGAAATGGCAGAAAGTCATTTTTGTCAGGGGGCGTGCTGTTGACCAGAAATCCATCTCCTCCCAGACCAGAAGACACAAATGTGGTCAGCAGATGATACAGATAACCCAGAGACAGGGTGGAGTGAGCTGTTCTCAGGGGTTCAGGAACATCTTGGTGGAGGTGGGATAGCAAAGCGGAGGTGGTGTTCTCACCCCTTCCACACCAATTCCCCAGTTTTATTGAAAGTAGCCCACCTGTCAACTGAAAAGTCAACCTGTGGATGCCAGATTTATACCTAGATACATGTTCTCTAAAGCCACCTGCATGCAGCATATCTGTGTGCCAGATGTCTTCGCACAAAAAGCCCTTGAGGACAGCTCCCTCCTCTTGTCTCTGTCTTTGTGCGGCAAGCAGTCCCCCTTATCTGTATTTTTGCTTTCTGCCATTTCATTTACCCTCGATCGACCACAGTCCAAAAATATTAAATGGGAAATTCCAGAAATAAACAATTCATAAGTTCTGAGTAGCCTGATGAAATAGCACGCTGCCCTGCTCTGTCCTGCCTGGGATATGAAGTATCCCCCTGTCTGGCGCATCCATGCTCCATATGCTCCCTGCCCCTTGGTCAGCAGCCGTCTCAGTTGTCAGATTCACTGTCACGGTATCGAAGTGCTTACGTTCGAGTAACCATTATCTGACTTCATAATGGCCCCACAGTGCAAGAGCAGTGATTCTGAGATTCAGATATGCCAAAGAGAAGCCATGAAGTGCATCTTTTAAATTAAAAGGTGAAAGTTCTCAACTGAATGAAGGAAAGAAAAAAAATCACATGCTGAGGTTGCTAAGATCTATGGCAAGAACAAATCTTCTGTCTGTGAAACCGTGAAGGAAAACAAAATTTATGCTAGTTCTGCTGCATATATAGGGTTCAGTATTATCTGCAGTTTCAGGTATCCACTGGGGATCTGGGAATGCATCCCCCGCAGAAAGGGAACTACTGTATCTATCTCTCTCCTGGCACCTCTCTCTTTCTCTTTCTCCCCTCTGTCCTTTCCATCGCTCTCCATTTCTATCTCTGCCTCTCTCATACATTCAGAATTGTTAGATTCCAGAAGAAGAAATCCATTTGGTAGTAAAAGAATTATACAGCACATACATAAAGCAAACTGGCTTTTATCTTCAGTAGGTTGGTCTTTCTCCCTCCAGGCTGTTCTCCCTTGCCCTGTGCGCCTTATTGACACATTCTCAACAAGGTTAAGATTCTCTTCATCTGTATCCTATGGTTTCCTATCCGAAAAATCACCTTCAGTGACTCTCCACTGCCTACAACATAAATTCTAGGCTTCTTGATCAAGAATTCAAGGTTCTCAATTAAAACAGCTCCTTTTTTTCCTCCTTCTTCCCCCCTATCACCATGATTTATTGAATTCTACTCCCTCTCCTCTTCTTACCCGGTACTATTGGGTGCTGAACATGATATATTTCTAAACTTTTCAATAATCTTACAAGGTAAGTATGACTAATCCCATTTTGTACATAAGAAAACTGAAGTCAAGAGTAGTTAAGTATTTTGCCTAAAATCAAACAGTTTATAACTGGCTGAGCTGAACTCACATCCAAGGTCTGTCCGGTGACTGCTCTCCTAATCGCCTATTGCAGAAAAAGCCACTGTGGAGGTAGAAAGATCGGAGAATTTTGAGAAAATTACCATATGTTGATCATTCTTAGTGTGCCAGGAGCTGTTCATACACTGCTTAAGTTAATCCTCACAAAATACTATAAAATTGGTGTTATTACTTCCATTTTACCAAGTGGAGATACAGACACAGAGAGATTAAATAACTTGCTCAAAGGCAGGCAGATGAGGAATGGCAGGGCTAGATTTTATCCTTGGTCTCTCTTTTGACATCATGTTACTTAATCTGAATCCTAATTATGTTTTCAGGTTTTTGTTGTTTTTTAAAAAATACTCTTTAAAAGCTGTATAATAGCCAAACTGGTCTGCCAGTTGTCTCCTGAATGCATCTTGTATTTTCTTACCCTAGGATTTTGGTTAATGCTTTTTCCCATTGTCATCTTTTTCCCACTCCTATCTCCTTACACACAGCCTACATATTCTCCCAGGGGGCATGCATTCTATGGAGACAGAGTTTAATGTGTGCCATCAAAAGACCAAAATCAAGCAACATTCTAAAAAGAAAACAGACTCTTCTGGGGAAAAAATGGTGACTCCACAAAGTAAGAAGCCACCAAGACCTGTAGGACATTCCTTCATCTTCTCCTGGATGGGGCTACCCAGCCATGGATATGTGCCTCTGATCAGCATAAATGCCCATTGCTTGATAAAGTCAACCCATGTGTAAGGTGGTGTGTACATCTTCTGGGATCCTGGCCTTAGACTCTTGCCCTTGTGTTTACCAACTGGATTGTAAATCCTTTGAGGGCAGAAACCACATTTTAGATTTCTTGATATCCTTTCCCTTCCTCCACGTCACTAACACTTCATGTACTCAACAAAGGCCAACACCTTTGAGAGGAGTGAAAGGAGACACTCCCACAGCGTTGAACTATGTCCTGCCCTTGCTCAACATGGTGGGACTCTGCCTCCCAATCCAAAGACCCCCAAAACTGCCACCAATCCTGTCCTTTTCCCCAAATGAAGCTAGAATTAAGAATGCAAAGAATCTTAGACACCATCCAGCCTAATCTTCTCATTTCACAAGCATGGAAATTGAGGCCACAGAAGACAATTGACTTAAAATCAAGACCATGCATCTCATTAGAGGAAGTTCTAACTCTCGAACCAGATAATGTGATTCTTAGTTCGATGTCCATAAGACTCTATCGCACAATTTTTTTTTGCATCGAGTATCTAAAGATAGTTCAGTCAGAATAACCTGGAAGTTAGAGAAGCCAAGGGTTAGAATGCAGGTGGCTGAGATCTCTTACTGCCCCTCCATCTGCTCTAGGAAATTCTGTTTCCTGAAGGGAACTCCTCAGAGAAAAGGACCACAAGCAAACTGCTGCTGCTACGAAATGATACCATAATGAGAATGGAAATAATCCTAGATTCTCTGCTCATTTTGACAAGTAAAATAAGGCACATATTTTTCAATGAATAATGTTCTTTGGTCTTTGTAAAAATTGTTTCTGTTTTGACACTTTTTGTAACTTATTTCTTTGAAACCTGAGTTCACTCAGTTTGGGGAAACATAGGGTATGGAAGAAGAATGGGAAAAGGAATATGGAATCACAAGGATTTAGAGTCAAAGCAATTTTAACTTTCGTAGAAAGACTGCAGGGATCAGCTAACACAACCAGCCCATTTTACAGAGGAGTCAACTAAGGCTCAAAGAATCCATGAGACTCGCCCAGAGAAGCAGCTCATTAGTGGCAGAGCTGATCTAGAATTCTGGGGTCCTGCTGCTGCAACCCAGTCATCTTTGCAGCATCCTAAACTCCCTCTCTCACAATAATCCAGGATAATAGTCATTTCCCATTTTTAATAAGAAGGAAATGAGCACAGAGAGAACCAGGCACAGCATGATGGAAGAAACCTGGAACTAAAGCCTCACTGCTTCTGTTTCCTGACTGCCCCGCCACCTCGGATCCCAAATCCACAGCTTACAGGAACTTTTCACCAATGTTATTTCTAAGTAGCACAGAATGTACGGTCCAAGCCAATGATAAGAATTCTCCCTGTAGCCTGGGGTTATTGTAATTAAAGTGCATAACTTATCTCTTTCTACTTGGCACTTGGTTAATTAGGAAAAGAGAACATTAAAAAGGAGACATTTATTAGGATCAGAATAATCAAACCACTAGTTCAGGGGTTATTCCACTGTAAAAAAGTTAATAAACAAAACACAAATTTTTGTTAACAGATAAAAGGGTGACTTTTATTTTATAAAAATCTGTGCTTTGTTTCAATAAAGGCATCACAGGTTTTCTATAAATAATGAGTTTCTCAGCTATATCAACGTGATGTAGTTGGAAATATCGCTAGTCATAGAATCCCAATGATTGGGAGGACACAGACGGCTTGGGTGACCTTGAGCAAGCCACTTCATCTCTCTGGGTCTTGTGTTTTCCGATAAAGTAAGGAGTAGGATTAGACTTGATGACCTTGAAATCCTTTCCAGCACTAACATTCTGTGACCCTAAAAGTCACCCTTTTAATTTAGGCATCTGTCACATCAAGCAAGGTTTGAAAAAGAAACAACTAGAGAATTTTACTTATGTGGATGAAAAAGCAAACAGAAGTTAGTTCAGCATGGAAGTCACATGCTTTGGGGATTGTAGCATTGTGTTCTCCTGTAGGAGGTGATCCATCGTCATTTATCAGAATCCATCTCCACTGAAAAGGACCAGGTTGTATTTTGAGTCCTTTCTCTTAATGTCTTTTAGCAACGACAAGGGAGGAACACTTATTCCCTACTCTTGAAGTTCCAATCATGAGAATAGAGTCTCCCTAAGTACTGCTGGATTCTTGTCCAACCCCTTTCCCTCCCTACAGATGTGGGGACAGTGACCTGGCTGCTAAGTGGAAGCAGTAGGTCCACATTTCTGAAGAAGGGAAGCTCATCTATCAAAGGACCTTGGGGGCCGGGGGCAATGGCTCACACCTGTAACACTAGTACTTTGAGAGGCTAAAGTGGGTGGATTGCTTGAGCTCAGGAGTTCGAGACCAGCCTGGGCAACATGGTGAAAACCCATATCTACCAAAAATACAAAAATTAGCCAGGCATAGTTGCGTGTATCTGTGATCCCACCTACTCAGGAGGCTGAGATGGGAGGATCACTTGAGCCTGGGAGGCGGAGGTTGCAGTGAGCTGGGATAGTGCCTCTGCACTCCAGCCTGGGTGACAGTGAGACCCTGTCCCCCACCCCCCAAAAAAACTAAAACAAAAACAAAAAAGGACACTGGGGAGGGAGGAGGAATTCAATTTGGAACTAATTAATTCAGTTCTTCCTACCTTCCCTCTCCACCTAGCACAGTGGAAAACAGTAGCCTGGGTAGGTGTGAAACCTGTGCAAACCCACACTTTCCCTCAGGTAAGCTCCCATAGTCTGAACTGGACAGAAGGGAGTTTGCAAGCTCACTTTGGCTCTTAGAATGAGCTATGTCTTCTGACACAGCCTTTTTAGAAATAAGAATGGCATTTGATTCATCTGCTTCATCTTCATCCTTATCATCTTCCTCTGCTGACTGTGTTGTTTTATTTTTCAATTGATTTCAAAAGTGGGCAAAAAAAGTGCCATTAATTGTGTCTCTTCAAAACCCTAATACCCACCAGAATAAGAATGGTTCTCCACGAGGCTGTAAGCCACAGACAGAAACTGGGTCATCTCTTTCAGTGCAAATGTTCAAGAATTGGTTGGTTAGATGGAATAATGACAGGTCAGACCTGTGACTTGAGTCCCTTCAAAGTCTTCCCAGGACCCTACATGACTTGCCCCTGCAAGCTCAAGCCTCATCTCTCACCAATTTATTCCTTCTTACCATGTTCCAGCTGCACTGGCTCTTCTTTCAAAGCTTTGGATACACCATCCTTTCCTCTGACTCAGGGGCTTTGCAGATGCTGTTCTCTATGCTTAGAAATCTTATCCCTCACTGCCCATCCTTTTACCTTTTTAATTCTTTTATATTTCTGTTCAAAATCACTTTCTTAGGGATGTTTTCCCTGTATCCCAGATAAGGTCAGGTATGTTCTCATAGCTCTCTCCTTTTTAGTGGCATTATGAGTTTGTAATTTTATGCTTATTTATGTGATGATTTCATAAATGCAATTCTCCCACCAGACTGTAAAATCCTTGAGGAAATCAACACTATCTATTTTGGTTTTTGTTGTACCATCAAAACCTCACTCACTCCTGACACATTTTAGGGACTTATAGAATGTATGGAAAATAGAAACAGTGAACTTTTGGGGTAGTTTAGGCATAATAACAATATATGACAGCAGCATTCATCTAGGTTCTTAACAGCAAAAGTTCAGGCCCAAGGGGAGCCACACCTTTCCAGGATATTAAGGAAGTCATTCTGCAGAGTGTTCCTGGAAAATAATCCACACCCAGAGCCCCTTCTGGAGCTGATGTTCCCAGTGGCTCTTCCGCATTAAGTCACTTTGGCTTGGGCTATATGCTATAAGTAAAGTCAGTCCTGCTACCCTTGCCAAAAGTTGACTGAATCAGGATCTATGCCTGATCTTATAATGACCACATCCAGTCATTATACATTATGTAAGGACCTCTGAGGGTCCTTGGTGTGACAATCTGTGCTTCACGTTGGAAGGTAAGGTAGATATTCCGACCTCAGCTCCCTCCTCTCTCACCTGCTTCTGCTGTAGATACTACAGAAGTGAAGTACCGGATTTTTAAGCCCCCTTTGTTCATGGGGTGGGGGTAGGGAGAATCATAGTGACTCCAGTTTGGGTCACTAAGATGCACGAGGACACCTGTTGGAACTTCCCAGCTTTCCGTATTTGCTTAGGCAGTGAAGGTGCTTGTGATAGCTGGAGCTGCAGCAGCTAATGCATTCCTAATTGAAACATGGTGATCAAACAGCTCAGTTAGACCCTGTCTTAGAAAATATTGAATCTAATGCTGGACATGGTAGCTCACACCTGTGATCCCAGCACTTTGGGAAGCTGAGGTGGGAAGATTGCTTGAGCCCCAGAGTTCAAGACCAGCCTGGGCAACATAGCAAGACTTCATCTCTATAAAAAATAAAGATAAAAATTTTAATTAAAAAAATATTGCAACTGAGTGCATGCTGTGTGAGTGAGGCACAAGAGCTACTGGGTGACTTACCTAGTCGTTGGGTTCTGCATGAAGAAGGCCTGCTCAGGACCAGCCAGCACAGGAACTCAGGGGCTGCAAAGATGTGGATGGCTTCCCTTGCTCCTCCCTTTCCCCCAAATAATCTGCTGGAATCAGTCCCTTCCAATCTGAATGAATCTCATGAATGCAGCAGTTTGTTTTTATGATGGTAGGGTTGGGACTGGTGGGGGAAAGTAGCTCTAAGTACCAGCCATAGGCAGATATGTTGTTCTTTTATGCTCAGCATGTTTCATGAAACTCTTATTTGACCATAGCCTAAGAATGGCACCTCAGGCACCCAGTGACTTCCACAGCCCTCACCTCAAAGCTTCTCAGATGCCTTTATCTTTATGCACGTCCACACAGCAGAAGCGCAAACAGTGCATAATCCCTGTGGGGTGTTGCCTTTTGAAGTACATAAGCCGGTCAACCAAACACACGCCACTGTGTCTTTCTCTCTCAGAGTCTCCCTTTCTAAAGATAATGGGGCCTTGGAAAGTTAAGCAGATGGCCAGAGACCAAGGTGTTATGCACCTGCTTCTCTACCACCTGCTGATGGAGGAGATACATAGGCAAAGCATAATGGGAGAAGCAACTGTGAACACAGCAGGAAAACCCAAGGCCATCTTTCCATCATGGTGTGCAAGAAATTTCAGGCTTGGAGCCTTTGTGTGTTTAGAGAATAATGAATAATAATTTACTGGCAACCTTCTGTGGCAATACTTCAGGACTGGAGGTGGGGTGGGCAGTGTAAAATTCAGACAGGTGATTAAAACATTTCTAAACAGCTGAAATGGTGGCTGACATTAGGAATTCAGTGCTATGTACACGGCAGGCACTCAATACGTATTTGTTAGATGAGTGAGTAAATTAGTGAGTGAATGTTTTCTATACGAGCCAAATCTTGCAGGGTGCTCTGCACACGGTAAATGCAAAATAAATGTTAGTTGAAAGACCCCAGTTATAATCTCATATGATCTATGTATCTAGTCAGTCATTTTCACTGGGAGTTCGTTAGCAATTATAAACTGACTGTTAATGAGAGAAAACCATTTCCCGTAGCATCAGGAGGATATGGCTTTAAAAGGAAGCTTGCGCTTTGGCGGGTTCTCTCTCTCTCTCTCCTTCTGTGGGATAATCTGGCAGTACATAACACATTCCTTATCATTTGCACTTTTTAAAAAGAAATTTAATGGCATGTGATATGTTTATGGGACAACATTATGTTTAGAAAAAAGATGGATCATTGGTGTTTACATATGAGTAGCTGGGGGTGGGAGCAGGTTGGGATGGGTTGAAGAATGAATAGGACGTTTTTAAAAAGTGGGTACAGTGATTGTAAACACAGTAACTCTAGCTTGAAGGAAGGCAGGGAGATGGAATGGTAGGTGGCAGGTTGTGAGCATAAGGAGGGTCTTTCCTGTGAGTAGGGAACACACGTTTGTGTCCTTATGGGGATGATCTGCTAGAAAAGCAAAGATGAAAAGATAAATCATTTGGAGACACAGGGTAACTAATGGAAAATTGACATACGTAGTATGGTCTCCAATTGGCTCCCTAAAAAAGAGGGCTCAATTCACATCTTGCACTGAGAAATCAGGAGCTAGAACAGGGAAAGTGAGATGGCAAAGAGAGAGCAGATGTAGCTTGTCGGTGGCTCACAATCCAGTGGGGAGGGAGACTTACACTCCTACAGCTGCACAGCAAGAGGGCTGAAGCTAAGATGTGAGCACCTGAGTCTCTGGAGCTTCTCTGTTCCTTAAAGAGGCTTCACATTTGAGTACCAACCATGGTTCAGTTCTCCTTTAGGTATTCGGATGGGCGAGTTGTTCAAACCAGAGACACTTACACTCTCTCTTCTCACTCTTTAAAGACAAAGTGCTAGGAGAAAATAATCGTCCAGGCAAAATCCTATATTCAGCCTGGGCAAGATGGTAAGACCCTGTCTCTCAGAAAAAAAAAAAATTTTTTAATTAGCCAGGCACAGTAGCTCACACCTGTAGTCCCAGCTACTCAGTGGGGGAGCTGAGGCAGGAGGATCCCATTAGCTCAGGAGTTCCAGGCTGTAGTGATCTATGATTGCGCCACTGCCCTCCAGCCTGGGTGACAGCGAGACCCAGTCTCTACAAAAACAAAAACAAAAAAAAACAAACAAAAAAAAGCCAAGCATGGTGGCTAGCACCTATAATCCCAGCACTTTGGGAGGCCGAGGTGGGCAGATCACCTAAGGTTGGGAGTTCGAGACCAGCCTGACCAACATGGAGAAATCCCGTCTCTACTAAAAATACAAAATTAGCTAGGCATGGTGGTGCATGCCTGTAATCCCAGCTTCTTGGGAGGCTGAGGTAGGAGAATCTCTTGAACCTGGGAGGCAGAGGTTGTAGTGAGCCGAGATCATGCCATTGCACTCCCACCTGGGCAACAAGAGCGAAACTCCACCTCAAAAAAAAAAAAAAACAACAAAACAACCCTATATTCAATTAAATGGTTGTTCAACCGAAAGCCTAAAACAAAGACATGATCACAAAGCCCGAGACAGTTTATCACTAACAGATCTTTAAACATTTATTCAAAAGTATATTTCAAGACAAAGAAGGAAAGAGTAAGATGCGAAGAGTTGTGGGCACAGAAAGTGGTAAATCTGTAAATAAATCTAAACAAGCATTGAGTTTAAAAAATGTGGTTACTAAACAAGGTAGAACAAAAATACTGAAAAGTAACATGTAACACAAGAAGGAACTGATTTGGACTAAAGCTGCTAAGGCTCTATTGATACAGAAGGGCTGGGCTCCTGGCTAAACCCCACCCTTAGGCCTGGAACCACAGCCCTAAGTGAAAACAGCTGACCCCGTTTTTCCACCCAAATGTTGCCTTTTTGGCTTGCCTCGCCCCTGTCCTGTGCTCATAACACTTCAGCTGGCAGAGCAACACGAGTGGCTGAGCAGCGAGGATACAAGCAGCTGAACGGTGAGCAGAGAAGCAACCGAGTGTTGGAGACTACAGATAGATGGATAGATGTGGCTAACTTCAGACAGTGCGGCTTTGGAGAGGGGCCTAGCCGGAGATGGCTGGGCTGCAGGGAAAGGTCACCTTCCCATCCCCTTTCCAGCCTCCCTTTCCGCTGAGAGCCACCCGCCGCTCAATAAAGTCTTCTGTATTCATCACCTTTCAAACAGAGTTTGTGTGACCTGATTCTTCCTGGACACCGGACAAGAACCCGGGTGCCGAGAGGGCTGGGGCTGCCACCCTGACCCTCTACTAAGCTGGTTGGCTCTTGGCTGTCTCTGGACGGCAGAGCTGAAAGAGTATTGGTGGTAACATGCTTGGACGCTGCTGCGGGGCCCGCACAGAGCCTGCTCCACCAGGGAGGAGCGACCAGCCAGTGCCAGCATTCGTTCGCTCTGGTTCCCGCACTCTCCCTCCCGCGAGCACTGGCCAGTGGTGGGCTGAGTGAAACGAGCCACTCCAGTTCCAGCCCAGGAAGGGAGTCAAGTGAACTAACCTGTCTCATCATTATTGTTTTATTATTGTTTGAGAGGAAGGTAATAGATTGTGATGAACTTTAGACTGTTTAAGTTTGAGAGTTAACAATTTATGGATGGTAAATTAAAGAATTTATAATTTCATCCTAATACAGGGGAAGAAAGGACTAAGAAAATACAGTCAATCCTATAGAAAATAGAAAAGGGCCGGGTGTGGTGGCTCATGCCTGTAACCCCAACACTTTGGGAGGCTGAGGCAGAAGGATCACTTGAGACCAGGAGTTCAGGAACAGACTGGGCAACATGGTAAGATCCCATCTCTACAAAACAACATTAAAAGAAATTAGCCAGGCATGGTGGCACATGCCTGTAGTCCTAGCTACTTGGGAGGCTGAGGTAAGAGGATCACTTGAGCCTGGGAGGTCAAGGTAGCAGTGAGCTATGATTGTGCCACCACATTCCAGCCTGGGTGACAAAACAAGACTCCGTCTCAAAAAAATAATAAAAAAAATAAAAAAATAAAGAAAATAGGAAAACAGCAGAAACAAAAATCCTTCTCTAATAAAAAATGGAAAAAGCAGAGTAAATATAATAGCACAAAATAGGACTGTAGAAATAAATAATACATGTCAGCCATTATAACTATAAATGCAATAAACTTGTCATTTAAAAAACAGCGCTTGTCAGATTGGATTTAATACATTTAAGCTACATGCTGTTTCCAGAAAGTATCTAAAACATAACATACAGAAACATCAAAAGTAAAAGAATGCAATATATATTCCAGGCAATAGATAAGAGAAAGCTAGTGTACCTATATAATTACTGGACAATGTAAATGTTAAGGGGGAAAAAAGTATCATTAATGATAAGATGGTTATTAAATAATGATTAAAAGAATCACCAGGAATATAACATGATTCTAAACTCATATGCGCCTAATCTCATGGCCTCACATACATATCAAGAAAAAAACTGAGAGAGGTGTAGGGAGATAGAGTGAGAAATTGTAATGTATCTTCTTAGTAATTGATAGATCAAGCTAACAAAAAATGCATAAGGATAGAGAAGATTTGAACGATATTAAAAATCTCGATCAAAAAAGCTTAAACAGACTTCTGAATATAAGAGACTTGGGAATAAATAACAAAAGCTATAAAGAACTTCTGGTTCCTGCACTCTTCCTCCATGAGGAATAGCCAGTGGTGAGCTGAGTGAAACGAGCCACTCCAGTTCCCGACCACGAAGGGGGTTGAGGGAACTAACCTGTTTCATCATTGTTGTTTTATTATTGTTTGAGAGGAGGGTAATAGATTTTGATGAACTTTAGACTGTTTAAGTTTCAGAATTTTCTCCATAATGGAGAAAATTATTAAAGTACACTAAAAGACTCTGAAGAAAATCTAGATGAGATATAATGTGGTGATTAAGTCAATGATTCTATATCACAAAGATGTCAGTTCTTCCAAAATTAGTTTATAAATACAATATAATTTTCATTTTAAAAATTCAATATATTTTCATTTTTAAAATCCCAACAGAATTTTTCATGGAATTGAAAAACTGATTCTAAAATTTCTATTGAAAAGCAGAGAATCAAGAAAAGAAAAGGTATTGTGGGCCAGGCACGGTGGCTCATGCTTGTAATCCCAGCACTTTGGGAGGCTGAGGTGGGCAGATCCAAGGTCAAGAGATGGAGACCATCCTGGACCCACAGGGTCTTTGCTTCATATCTGCTACTACTCTATTGTGCCCCCAAATACCTTTGAGCATTTGGGGGCGCAACAGAGTACTTGATTTCAACTGGGGGTGATTTTGGTCCCCAAAGAATCTTATGTATTCAGAAAAAAAAATTATTTTCACTGAAAAACTTGTTTGCGTTTTTTGTTGTTGTTGTTTTTTGTTTTTTTCTTGAGACCCTGTGGGATCTGACTGCAGTAGAATGAGCCTGGGATACTGATCCTCAAACTTTCTTAACTTCTGTTGGGTTTACAACCAGGTTCCTGTGGGCCACTGTGTCACTGCACAGACTGCCTTCAGTCTAACCGCATGGTTTTCACACATGTGGCTGGGACATGCAGCAGGACACAGCAGGTGTTCCTGGTCAGGAAATGTTCTCGAGGCACTAAGAAAGGCAAAGGCATCCCAGTACTTCCGGCTTATATAAGGAAATAGTTCAGGGAACGGATGAAGAAACTCCCCACTTGGGAGTATGGGAGCACTACTCACACTGCTCTCAAGAGGAACCAACAGAAAATGGATGAGAACAGAGTGGTGTAACTACGCATGTCAGTGGGGTCTCTGCAACAGAGAGGAGGACAGGAAGTGCAAGCAAGGATCACTGGCTAGAGAGTTCCATAAATCCAACGCTCATGGTGACTGTAAGACCTTCAGAGAGTCACATAATCCGGTGGTGTCTCAGTTCCTTATCTGAAAATTGTGGAAGTCCGGCTAGGTTCTTCAATGACTCGCCAGTTTCAAAATTCTATGATTTCCATTTGGCATTCTACCTTTTTCTTTTCATGTCTGTTCTCCTTAAAGCAATATAAAATTGCCTCCTTATTCCTTCTCCTTCCTCTCCACTGAGTTCCACCACTGTAGCCACAGCAATCCTGCTTAAAATATAAGTCAGGCCATGTCATTTTGCTGCTCAAAATTTCAACATCTTGACCTTTAACTTTGAATAAGATTCAAAGTGTTCATCAGGACCTATAAGGTTTGACATGCTCTGACCCCTGGCAAACTTTCTGACCTCACCTCCTATCATTCTTCTCACTCACCATGTTCCCGCCATGTGGGCCTCTTACTATGAGCTTCCAGTGTCCTCTGGGCTCCCACCCCAGGACCTCCGCATTTGTCACTCCCTCCACGTAGAGGGATTCTGCTCAAATCTCTCTTTGAGAGAAGCCTTCCCTGATAGCCTATCCCAAGCAGCAGCTCCCACTATCCTCTACACCCTCTTAGCCCTTTACTTTTTCCCCTTTTCACTTATCATTACCGATGATATTATTTATATAGTGTAATTCGATACAGACTTATTTCACAGACTCTCCCACAGATATACCTCATGAGGGCAGAGACACTACTGATCTTGTTTACTGCTAAAACCCCAGCACCCGGAAATTACCTGGGCATAAACAGGCATCAAATATACATTTGGGAAACTGTGTGAATACGTGCTTAAACAAGTGAAATAATCAATGTAGTGTCAGAAATTAGGTTCTTTACTTCCTTGAACATCACCCAGTTTTCAGGAGTGATGTTAGGAAAAAAAAAAAAGCCTGACAAATTTGTATCACCCACTTTTCTAATTTTCATTGTTCTAATTCTTTCTGAATTTGCCAGCTCTTTATTTCATTTTATTTTGGAAAGAAATGTACTGTACCAGTTTTTTGCATCATTTGGACACAGCATTATAAATAAAATGTTATAAACGCCAAAGGTCGCTGAAGAAATATCTGTTTTTGTTTGAGGACGTTTGGTTGCAACAGAAAAAAAATCTAAAATTAGTTGCCCTCTCCCATGTTGGTTGGGACTTTGAACCATAGAAGGTGCCCTCTATCTGATGCAATCTAATGGCGCTGCTCTCAAAGTCAACCACTTCAGGTGACTCCAGACTGAGCCCTTAAGGGCTCTTCCGGCTCTGTAAGTCTGGGCACTACTGCCATCTGCTGGATGACTGTTGGTACTTCCTCCTGAGCAGCTGTGCCTGGCGGGCCCCGGCACTCCCTAAGGATCCTGTGATCAACATCAGTGATGAGAGAGATGATCCACGGGGCCAAAATGCAGACATAATCACATTTTAAAATATGGTAGATGCTTGGATTAGAGTTCAAAAGCAGCACTAATCTATGTTCTAAGACAGGCCTCTTGGCTCCTCATACCAGTGGGAATTAGAAGCTAGTATCACCAAAAAATTCCAATTGGGGCTCAGATTTAGAGATAGAGCCTTACAGCAGCTGATTTATTTTTCCTTTTGAAAAAACATTTTTATCTCAAAATGTATACATGAATATTATGTGTTAATAAGAGATTAGTGCAACATAGGCTATTGGTTAAATTTGTGAAATAGCAGGCAAGACACTTGGGTTCAGAATACCATCCACTTGCTGATCAGCTGTGTATGTCAGTCTATCCAACTAGAAACTAAGGGAGAAATAATGGTGCTGGCCCACTCTGTTTCAAAAAGATACCAGAGGGTAGATGAACTTGGCCAACCAAAAGACAAGTAAGGTTACCATCAAGAGGCCCAGCTTTGTTTACACCAGTGAAGCAATCCAAATGTCCATCAATGAGGAATTAGTTCAATAAGTGTGGCACGCCTTTATAATGGAATATGCTGTTATTAAATTTTATGATGTATGCCTATATTCATTTGTATTTATATATGTATACAGTATTTTGTTGCACAGAAAATGTATATGTACTATGATTTCATCATTGGATTAAAAAAATTATGGAAGATATTATCTGCCAAAATTTTAATAGTGACTATATCTAGATGCTGAGGTTAAAGATAATTTTCATTTTAATATTTTTTATGTTGCCTGAATTTTTTCACTAACAATAAGCATTATAGAGCACAATATCCTCTTCACTTAGTGATAACAAAAATACCATTTCTGTTTTGCAATTATTGCAATGGTTTCCTTACTTTCCCTATTTTTGCCCTTACCCCTCTATATTCTACTAAGAGTAATTTTGTTAAAATCTTAGTAAGGTCTTTTCATTCCCCTGATTAAGCACCCCCAACCCTCCCAGTCTTATCCCTCTCTGAGAAAAAGCCAAATCAAATGGGTTCCAGTGGGCTCCAGGTCCCTAACCAGCATCCACTAACTGTGCCCTCCCTCTCTAACCTCATCTCCTTCCACTTTTCTCCCCTAGAACTCCCTTCTCCAGTTACACTGACCTTCTTCTTCTCTGAACACGCTTGAGGAATCGAATCTTTAGACAAAAGGAATCTCACTAATTTTAGGAATCAAGTGGCAGATTCTGGACCAGAACCCAGTTTGGTGATTGATTACCTTTTCATACTTGATGCCTAAAATTCCTCTGTCCTTCTCCACCCTGCCCTGTGCCCTGGGAAGCTGACCTGCCTGGCGGGACTTGTGTCCTGCCCATTAGGAAGCACCAGCAAGAAAGAAGACAGAGGAAAAGGAGTCACAGTGTTTCTCTAACTTCTACCCTATGAGGTTGTCACGGGACACATGTCTGAAGGTCACAGCTCTTGCAGGATGGCCCTCCTTGTCCATCTGGATATGGTCCCAATTAGCACATGACCAAGCTTTTGCAAACAGTCCCCTCATTAAACTTGCTTCAAATCATCCAAGTACTTTTGCCTCTATTTTGTGCCAGGAGCCTGATGAGACCCCTAGAAAAGTCATCCCACAGTTGCTTCTCATTTATATTTGTCCATACGTGTTTCATATTTGGTTGCATTATCAGACGAGATCCATGAAACTCAACCAGCATGCACCGCGTCCCTCCTATGTCTGTTACTGTGCTAAGCTGATTTCATAGACCTCCTCTCTTTGTGCTGAACAACAACTGTGACCCTACTCTTTCATCAAAGAGCTGAAATGATTCTAGAAGTTAGGTGCTAAGAAATGATTCCAATGAAGAACTATAGAAAAGCAAGAAATGCTCCAAAGGAAAGAAGAGAAAAGATTAGCCATGACACTATGAGTGTGAAGGAAAGAGAACAAAATGGATAATAAAGTAAATGAAAGGAAACAAAGCAAAAATAGGCAGGATACTTGTGCATGGGTATGTGTGTGGATATCACCTCAATATATTAATGTTTAAAAATCCATTGAGTGGAATAAACAGTACATAGTTGCACATTCTGTGGCCATGAAATATCAGCCGACTGATTGAGCAGATGCTCCAGTTGAAATCAGAGCACCGTGAGTTCCTTTCCTTTGAAAACTTACATTCCCTTATCATTTGCTTTACTCTCTCTTCTCTACCTAGCCAGAGGGGGTAAAATATCGGTGTCCTGATTATAAGTAAATGTATGATAATGTAAGATGCACAAAGGCCTCAGAAGAGCAATTAATAGGTATTTAAACAGCAAAGTGAATCATTCCCCGTAGAGCCAATAAAGTTGTGCAAATAAACGTTGCTCAGATTTACATGCATGGAGGCATCAGCAAATCAATAGAGCGATTGCCATGGAGGACACCCTGAATGTGAAATCACATCTGAAGTTATATTCATGCTCAAATGCAAACTGAAAGTGCAGGTTTGTCTAGGCTATGAGTGAAACAAAGCATTTATCACTCCTCCTGTTCCCTTTTTCATCTCACGTTCTAAAGATTTACAAAGCCATGAAGCTCACTGAGGTATTGGCCTATCCCATGCTCCTGTAGTAATGCCTAGCAAAGGAACCTCCCCCTCAGTTTGCTTTTTCTCTTTCTCCAATGTCACCAGCACAAACCTGTTCCAAAGCAATTGGATTGCAGGTCTCTTCTTTAAGAACATTTATGTGAAAATTAAATCACCGAGAGCCCTATCAAGGGAACAAGTTCATTAGTATGCGCTAATTGATTCCTTAAAAGCTTGATAAAATTGCTATCTAAAAGGGGATTTACCAAATTTCCTGAACAATTTCTTGAAAATTTAGGGAAAAATACCCCAACAGTATAGTACAGAGGTCAGTAAACTCTGGCTCACGGGCCAAATCCAGCCTGCTTTCTGTTTCTGTAACAGCAGTTTTTACATTTTCAGAGGTTGGGGAAAAAGTTTAAGAATAATAATTTCTTGTGACACATAAAACTTAAATTCAAATCTCAGTGTGCATAAATAAAGTTTTATTGGAATACAGCCATGCATAATTATTTATTGGATGACTGCTTTCCTGCTATGACAGCAAAGTTGGCCTAAAAATCCTAAAATATTTACTATCTTGCCCTTTATAGAAAAATTTGCTGACCGTTGTCTAAGTAAATGGTTATTTTTGGGAAGACTAAAAACAAACAAAGCTAGCAGCGTGATACTGTAACTCTAGACTTTTTTTTCTTTTTTTCCTTTTGCCTGAGTCTAGAATGTGCTTAAGTAGTAAGCGACATGAAATTTTATTGTTACCAGAGCTTGTGACTTGTAGTTTTAATTCTCTGACATCTGATCACTACAGTCTTTTAAAACTAAGCAACCAACTGAAGGAGTTCAGGAAGTGTCCCCCCAATACAAGCCGCTTTACTGTGCTGATTGCCTCACACTGAGGGCACCCGGGGAGCAGCAGATTCAGGGAGGGGCTTTCTTTTACCTGCCTGAAGACTGATCTGCCAAAAGGAATGCAATTGCCAAGGGATCCCCTCCCCAGAATCTCATTACCGGGGAAGATTAACTCCTATCTCTGGAGGGAAGACTGGGGGTTAACACCACACCCAGACAGATTGTCATGGGCTATCTGTCACCTATTCTTCAGAGGACCCATTCATCATTTACTCTCTCCTATGTTCTCTACGTCCTTCCTCCGCGTCTACAAGCTTCTAGATCCCACTGAGTTTGGGGGTATTCACTTTTTTTTCCCTGGAAGCCCCTGTGCATATAAGAAATGTGTGTACCTTTTCTCCTCTTACTCTACCTGCTGTCCGTTTATTTCATGTACTCAGTTATTAAACCCTCTGTGGGCAGAGGGAAAGTCTTCCCTCCTGACACAATCAAGCCCCATCCTAATGATTCTGTTGGACCTAACTCATAGGGCTTCCTCCATTCTGCCACTTCCCGGTGAGGAAAGTTTTTGTTCTTGTACTTCTGTTTCTGAATTCTGGCATTCTGGTGTCTTCCCGTTCCAAGAACAGAGCCCAGGGCCTGGAGTCTAAAGAAAAAGCTACAGAACCCCCAGCGGCTGCCCCTGTCAGTCACACCATCCTTCAGTAACTATGCCTGGAGGGAACATCTATTAACATCTCCTTCATCTTGAAGAGTGGTCAGATGCCTTAACCTCTGTTCTACTTGTGTTTTCTTAAAATAACCCTGAGAAGTAGAAAATATCACCTATCTCAGGCATTACTGCACCCATTTTAGAGATGAGTAAGCTGAGGCCCAGAGATACTAAGTGGCTTTTCTGAGGAGGTCCCGTAGCAAGGCGGTAAGAGGACAGTTTTCCTGGACCTCAGACCCAGATTTGCTGGCCAGATTCTGCCCCTTGCAAAGGTACAGATGTTTGGGGGCAGTGAAGAGCGTATAGGTTGCCAAGAACTTTTCATAGGTATGGATTGAAAGAGGCTGCAGCTGTATGGAAGCTGCTAGAGAGTGCTAATAAGTCATGGGGACTTTGGAGCACTTCCTGATTGCTTCCTAGCCATCCCCAGAACATACCACTACCTTCTGTCTCCACTTGCTTCCCCTCTGCTCACTGCTGAAGCCAATTCAGGGGTATTGCCGCCAAATAGGAGGCCTCGCTTGCGAACAGGGATAAGGGAGATCTATTCTGTGGCTCTACGACAACATGTACCCAGGGACCCTAGCATGCTGTAGCTGGTCTCCAGGCAGACAGGCAATGAAAAACAGGGGCCCAAATTTCAGAGCAAAAACTAGGCAAAAGCCAGACTCACACATGGACCCTTATGGGACAACGGGTTTACACAACCAAAGACAGCTGTACTAAGCAAGCAGGAAGGTGTAGAGAAGAAAAGAGGGGTGAGATGGGAGGGTGCTGGGGAACAGCATGGAATCAGATTTACTGTAGAAATCTGATTTGGGCTGGGTGCGGTGGCTTACGCCTGTAATCCCAGCACTTTGGGAGGCTGAGGCGGGCAGATCACCTGAGGTCGGGAGTTCGAGACCAGCCTGACCAACATGGAGAAACCCTGTCTTTACTAAAAATACAAAATTGGCCGGGCGTGGTGGCACATGCCTATAATCCCAGCTACTAGGGAGGCTGAGGCAGGAGAATCGCTTGAACCCGGGAGGCGGAGGTTGCAGTGAGCCAAGATCGTGCTCCCACCTGGGCAACAGGAGTGAAACTCCATCTCAAAAAAAAAAAAAAGAAATCTGATGTGAGCCAGAGGGAGTCTGTCTCAGCTCAGTGGAAGAGTATGTTTCTGAAACTGTAGAAGAAAACAGATTATAGGGAGAACAGTATGGCAAAAACCAAACCAAAACAAAACATCTCTCATACTTCCCTATGTAATCTCTGAGGATCTGAGACCACAATTAGCCTTATTAAGAGAAGGAGGGAAAAACAGTCTAGAAATGTTAATGCATATTATAATGATCAAGTAAGAACACAGGGGTAAAATGAGGGCTTGGTTTGAAAGAGGGTTAGAAAATGTCTCTCCCTTCATCAACCCCCTATCAGCAAACTGTACTCTTTTTAGCACTAGAATCTCACCTTTACAGCCTTGAATTTAAATTCACTGGGCTCGCTCTCTTCCTTCCTTCTTTCCTGCCTCCCTCTTTTACTCTATTTGCTTACCTTTTCCTTATTTATGCCACATTGCAATTCTGGGAGTTCACTTTTGCCTATGAACCTTGCCAGCGGGAAATTCACTTTTGGCCTATGTGGGTTTCCAGAACAACTGTTTCCTTTCATCTTGTCTTTGAATTTCCCATACAGTAGCAGTAGGGAGTTATCCAATCACCAAAGTAGTCACAGACTCTTAGCTAGTTAAGTCGCTCATTTATGTACTCAAAAAATACTTACTGAGTGCAGACCTTGTCTAGGGTGTTGAGAACACAACGTTGACGGCTAGGAGTGGTGGTGCCTACAATCCCAGTACTTTGGGAGGCGGAGGCGGGAGGATCACCTGAGGTCAGGAGTTCCAGACCACCCTGGCCAACATGGTGAAACACCGTCTCTACTAAAAATAAAAATAAAAAAATTAGCTGGGCATGGTGGCAGGCACTTGTAATCCCAGTTACTCAGGAGGCTGAGGCAGGAGAAGCGCTTGAACCTGGGGGGCGGAGGTTACAGTGAGCTGAGATCGCACCACTGCAGACTGAGTGACAGAGCAAGACTCTGTCTCAAAAAAAAAAAAAAGAGAACACAACGTTGAACAAGCTATTCCAGCTCCAATATAGACCTTATCCTAGAGAGGAGATACAGACAATACGATGCAAAAAATAGATTCAGGCAGTGAAAGTGCTATGGAGAAAATAAACCAGGGTATTAGGCTGAGACCATAGAAGCCTGGGGTTGGGCACAGTGGCTCAGGACTGTAATCCCAGCACTTTGGGAGCCAAGCAGGAGGATCGCTTGAGCCCAGGAGTTTGAGACCAGCCTGGGTAACATGGTGAAACCTTGTCTCTACAAAAAATACAAAAATTAGCCAAGCATGGTGGTGTATGCCTACAGTCCCAGCTACTCAGGAGGCTGAAGTGGGAGGATCACTTGAGCCTGGGAGGTGGAAGTTGCAGTGAATGAACATTACGGCACTGCACTCCAAGACCCTGTCTCAAGAAAACCAGAAGCCTATCTGAGAAAGTGACATTTGAGCTAGGATCTGAAAGGAGAAAGGGAGGAGGCTGGCGGCATGATCATAGAAAGATCTGAGGGAAGAGAGTTCCAAGCCCAGGAAACAGCAGGTGCCAAAGTCCCGAAGCAGAAAAGTGCAAAACGGTCTTTGCTGGGAAGAGAAACAATATTATCTACTAGGAACTGATCTAAGGACACCAATTCACTTCAGTGAAGAATGTATTTGCTCTTTCTCTGTCTATACCATGAGGATAGTACCCTAGAAATTAAGTGGTTTTGGTGGTTAAGACCAAGTTCTATTCCTAGCAGAAGTTATATAATCCTAGAGTTGATTATACATGTAACTTATTTTTAATTAAATTCCCATTTTTGGAAAAAAGAAGAAAGGCACGTGACTTTTTTACTTCTGCCATTTCTATTATTTACCATTCATGTCCTTTTTACTGGCTTTCATTCTACTTGATGAAAGAATGTACTCAACAAGCTTCAAGCTTGGTAATTGGTGGCCAGTGGATGCAGTGAATACATTTTTTACAAATCCCCCAGTTCTGCACACCAACTGCCTGATTTACCAGATCAAAAGGAAACTATAATGATGCTGGTGTTTCTTTCTTGCAGGGAAAAAAAATACAGCAGGATGGGAGTAAGGAATGAGAGATCATGATTTGGGTCTTCTTTGTATTTTCTCTTGGAAACAAAACAGGTGCTGATTTGTGTGGAACGCCTCCCGGGAGAAGATGGATGTACATGTAGATGCATCATTATTATTCAAGGTCACCAAAATGATCCTAGCTCTCATTAGAGGACCTAGACATCAAAGTTTTTTTTTCTTCCTGTTCTACTTATAATGTTGTGAAGCTGGAATTAGATGTTGTCACTGCACAAACTTCTCAACATTGCAGTGGAACCACCAACACCATCCTCCTTTCTCACTTCAGCTAAGTGCCAGTTAATGATAATACTGGGCCCTGGCTTTCATTAACTACCAGCACAAGAGCAACTAAGATCTTCCAATTGCCCCATTAAGCAATTAAGTTGCTAATAGTGTCTGGCATTAATAGGCCCAGAGGGAAGTAAAAGCTTCCCCAGTTAGTAGGGCTGAAGGGTTATCTTTTCTTATAAAAGAGTTTAACCCTAAGATAAACAGGCCACAGAGGACCCCAGGGAGTGGCCTGTGTCCTGGGTGGGATCTCAAGGTTCCCACTGGGCACTTAGCCTCAAGGGTCTCCTTGAACATTGTGTTGTGAAGGTGGCTGTTCAAGGAGCAAAGTGGGCATCGAATCAAGTCAATATTCATGGAGACAGAGAGGAGAGAGAGGAACGAGAATGGGGTAAGCCCAACATGTAGAAATATTGATCTCACAAATGGAGAGTGGTGTTCAAAACGTTTCTCTGTCTTGATTTGGGACTAACTAATCTAAGGGGCTGCCAGCTGTAAAATACTAGGGCTATACTAATACATACGGGTTGACTTTCAATCAACATATATGTTTTACTCATATTTCTGTATGTGCAATTTACCTTATGAGTTTTTAAACCAAAAGCAAATGTAACAAGAACAAAAATAGACAAATGGGACTTAAACTAAAAAGTTTCTGCACAGCCAAAAAAAAAAAAAAATCAACAGAGTAAACAGACAACCTACCAAATGGGAGAAATATTTTCAAATCATGCCTCTGAAAAAGAACTAATATCCAGAATCTATGAGGAAGTCAACTCAAACAAGAAACAACCCCATTAAAAAGTCGGCAAAGGACACTGAAACCCCCTTTGCAAAAATTATAACAGAGGAAATTATGACAGTGAAATAGATCAGACTTAACTGATTCTATCTTGCTTTTAACCTTTAAGCTGTCTTTATTCATTCCTGGGCATAGGCTGAACTAACCTTGGGAAGGAATTCAGTTTATGGTTTGACTCTGAAACAAAGCTGATAACAGCCCTTTCCCAAAAAGATCCCTTTCTTGACTGGGGATCGGTCAGCCTTTGTAGAACTAACAAACTAGCTACAAGATTAGAAATTACAGTTTAGGAATCATGCAGCCTCTGGCTCTAAGAGTTTGAGCCTCCCCAAATCGCTCCTGGGGATAACATCACTATTGTAAAACCTAAAATCAGTGCTTGAGATATTTTGCAGACCTTGTACTGGATGGATCGGCTGACACCACCCTGTCTGGTAATCTGGCTCAACCAGTTCTGTGATCCCACCCAGGAAGAGAAGACAACACGACAACCTCACTTCAGTCCCCGAGGATTCCATCTCCAACCTGAGCAATCAGCACTCCACATTTCCCGAGCCCCTACCCACCAAATTATCTTTAAAAATTCCGATCCCCGAATGCTCAAGGAGACTGATGGAGTAGTAATAAAACTCTGGTCTCCTGCACAGCTGGCTTTGTGTGAAAGACTCTTTCTCCATTGCAATTCCCCTGTCTTGAAAAATAGGCTCTGTTTAGGCAGCCGGAAAGGTGAACCGTTGGGTGGTTACAACATGAACAGATATTTCTCAAAAAATGATATACAAGTGGCCAAAAACTCATGAAGAAATGGTCAGTATCACTAATCATCAGAGAAATGCAAATTAAAACCACAATGAGATATCTTACACCAGTCAGAATGACTAGTCGAAAAAACACTACTCTGAATAAATTTGTGAGGCCAGGATGGTATTTCTACACTTTGGGCTTATCGCATCCTCACTCCTCCCCTTCCCCACCATCTACATGAATGTTTACTTGACTTGATGGCAACTTTGCTACCAGCTGTTGGCATGAATGTGGAGAAAAGCGTAGGCTTATACACTGTTTGTGGGAATGCAAATGAGTACAATCTCTATGGAAAACAGTATGGAGATTTCTCAAAGAACTAAAAATATAACTATCATTGAGCCAGCAATCCCACTACTGGGCAACCACCCAAAAGAAAAGAAATCATTGTATGAAAAAGACTCCTGCACTTGCATATTTATGAAGCACTATTCACAATAGCAAAGTCACGGAATCAACCTAAGTATCTATCAAAATTTGATTGGATAAAGAAAATGTGGTATACATATACCATAGAATATTATGCAGCCATAACAAAAAACAAATTCACGTCCTTTAAGCAACATGAATGAAACTGGAGGTCATCCTAAGTGAAATAACTCACAAACAGAAAATTAAACACTGCATGCTCTCACTTACAAGTGGGAACTAAACAATTGGTACACGGGGACATAAAGATGGAAATGACAGACACTGGGGACTCTAAAAGGCAGCGGGGAGGTTGGGAGGAGGAGGGGCTTGAAAAATTACTTCTTAGGCACAATGGTCACTATTTGCCTGATGGGTACACTTGAAGCTCAAACCTCACCATTGTGCAATATATCCATGTAACAAACCTGCACATGTACCCTGTGAATCTAAAAATTAAAAACAAAAACAAAAGCAACTTTTAGAGGTTTTATTCTGTGTTGTCAGAGTCTCCTTAGTCCATATATTCCACATGGACTATTCTCTGTCTTTCATTAATTGTTGATGTTAACCATTCTCACATTACTTTGCATTAGAAGAATAATCTTCTCTATACGCATCTCACTCAGGGAAGCAGCTTCACAGTCAGCCAAACCCAAGTTCAAATCCTGCCTTTACAATGATCAATCTTGCCAAAATACATTACCTTTCAAAAACTCAATTTTTTTTTTTTTTTTTTTGAGACGGAGTCTCGCTCTGTCGCCCAGGCTGGAGTGCAGTGGCCAGATCTCAGCTCACTGCAAGCTCCGCCTCCTGGGTTTACCCCGTTCTCCTGGCTCAGCCTCCCGAGTAACTGGGACTACAGGCGCCCGCCACCTCGCCCGGCTAGTTTTTTGTATTTTTTAGTAGAGACGGGGTTTCACCATGTTCGCCAGGATGGTCTCGATCTCCTGACCTTGTGATCCGCCCGTCTTGGCCTCCCAAAGTGCTGGGATTACAGGCTTGAGCCACTGCGCCCGGCCCAAAAACTCAATTTTTTTACTCCGTAAAAAGGGGACACTATCCCCCCAGCACAGTGTTTCTGTGAGGATTAAATGGGTTTTGCAGGTAAACGGCACAGCACAATGCCTGGCTCATAGTACACCTTCCCAGTGGTAGCTCTGATATTATTTTGTATTATTTGAAATTTATTAATTTGAAGTAATTTGTTAATTAGTTAAATTGTTATTAATTTAGCACTAATTAGATAGTGCTATTTGATAATTAGGTAATTTTATGTATGGGAAAAGCATGTTTTGGAAGCAAAATAATAGTCTAAACCAATACCAAAATAAAAAAAAAATGTATCCCAGAATAAAGGGTTTTCCAAAATATCAGAAATGATCAGAGAGAAAAACCACAATTGAAATACTAATTATAGCACATGCTTTTGTATTCACGAAACAGGGCATCTAATAAGTTTTGTTATTCTGATCTGAGTAACTGTGTATACCTAGAAGCAGTAAAATTATGTCTATTTAAGAAAGTTTCATAACAGAATTTTCACTGACTTAGCATGGTTTTGTCCAGCTTCCCCACTCACAATTACTTTGAAATTTTAAAATTTTACTTCGCATAACAAACAGGCCAATTATAATAAAATCTTACAGATCTGTAAAACACTTTCACATAACTTATCCACTTAATCCAGAAAAGCAGAATCCAGCAATGGGGAAATTAGAATCAGAAACTCTAAGACCAGATCAGTGTTTCCATTAAAAAAGAAGCAGTATGAGGCCGGGCACCATGGCTCACGCTCGTCATCCCAGCACTTTGGGAGGCCAAGGAGGGTGGATCACAAGGTCAGGAGTTCGAGACCATCCTGGCCAAAGAGACTGGCCTGGCCAACATGGTGAAATTCCGTCTCTACTAAAAATGCAAAAATTAGCCAGGCATCGTGGTGGGTGCCTGTTATACCAGCTACTCGGGAGGCCGAGGCAAGAGAATTGCTTGAACCCAGGAGGCGGAGGTTGCAGTGAGCTGAGATCACTGTACTCCATTGCACTCCAGCCTGGGCGACAGAGCGAGATTCCGACTCAAGGAGAAAAAAAAAAAGAAGCAGCAGCAGGAGCTGCATGAGAGGTGCCCCAACCCACCCATTCTTCCCTGACTCCAGTCTCTATGCATACATCTAAATCGGCATGTGCTTGTTGTATCTCATCTTTATTCTACGTTCTTGACTCTATGGAGAAGGGGAAGCTAAAGGATAGACTGAAGGAGGTGAGCCTGGAGCAGCTCACAAAATGGGAGCAGGCGTTCCATGGGGAGGGCAGGTGGAGACACAGCATCAAATGGCTGCTCACTTTGTAGTGCAAAAAGACGGACTCAGTGTTTCAAAGTACTGTCAGCCCTAGCTCCTGTTATTCCACAAAGTTCAGCCAAAGAGTAATCAAACAAGGCCTTCCTTTAAGTCGAATCGTTAACATTTCTTCCAGAAAGAAGGCTGTCAGCCCTTGGCATGTGGCTTGAAAGTTTAAGCTTCTAAATTCTAAAGAAGAAGAGTGAAAACATTTGTTTGTCTGGGTGGTCAATAGTACTTATCGGGTGCACGAGCATGTGCATCTGTGTGTGCATGTGCGTGTGTGCGTATGTGTATGTGCGCGTGTGTGTGTTTTGGAGTATAGCCTCCCTATATAACCCAACAATTTAATTTGACAAAAGGTGACCTGACATTCAAGGTTAGGGTAGGGGTTGTTTTCAAAGGAGCCAAAATTCCTCAGATTTGGGGAACCTCCTGAATCTCTACCCCTGAACACAGCAGTGACCCTGGATGTCAGCTGTGTGGATGCTTTGTGAGGACAGGAGTTTATTCAGCTCCGCTAACCAATAAAAACAGGGCTTCATGTTGGCGGGTTAAGCCAGCTACCAGTGCTGGCTCCTTTCTGACAGCACCTTTTCAGGGTAAAGAGGACCCAGAGAAGCACCAGGCCCTACCGGAGGAATGTATTGGCAACACTGAAAAGATCTGAGTCTTCAAACAAAAAAGTGCCAACATTTCCGTTCTCAGTTGTCCCTACTATACACGGTTCTAGGTTTATGGAAATATACCCTCCACTCCCCAAATACAAAAAACCTCTAAACTGGACTGGGCTTGCCAAAGTGGTCTAAGCCCTTGCCAATCCAAGAATGGTTCTTGGCATCATGTGGGAGTTTGTTAAAACCCAGACCAAAACCAGAATCTGACTTTAACAAAACCCCCAGGTGATTTGATGAACACTGGCCCAAGCGTCCCCTAGGCACTATGAGAACTTACACCATTGGCTACGGCCACAGCTCCATGTCAGCGCTCAACTTCTTTGATACTCTTCGACCACCATTCAGAGGAGTTAATGTTGTTTGAACATCCTTTATTTTCAGGCGAACACAAACCCTGAAGACTCCAGGGGCCTTAGTTTTTTCTCCTATGGTTCTAAGATTAACTCGTTTTCTCAAAATATGAAAAAGAGGGGGAAGGCTGCACATCATTTTGCTATGTGGTCTGTTGTGTGACTGTGAAAGAAAACTGACCTCAAACTTCCCAAGGATGCAACAAAAATAAATCCTCTGCTGACCTCCAGGACATAGAAACAGCCTGTGTCCCTCTTGACAGCCTCTAACTTCCAAAGGGCTGGGAAAACCGCAGGAGGAAAGCCTGGGGTTAGTCCTTTTCCAGGCTATCCTTCTGCACGGCATCCAGGTCAAGCCAGTCTTCATGAGGCACACCCAGATAGGCAGCTCCCTGGGTCCCTCAGAAGGGCCCTGGTACTCACAGAGGGTCCGGATGATGTCGCTGGGCCAGCTGCGGGGGCTGGGGCCATGGGAATTCATTGCCCTCACGGCAAACTGGTAGTTGGTATCTGGATCGAGGCCCTTGATGACCATGGAGTCCATCTGGATCCGCTCATGGATTAAGGTCCACCTCTTGTCGAAATCTGGCCTTTATTGATTAGAGAAAAAGAAGAAGCAGTAGTTCAGAAATACCAGAGCGAAGGGAAGCTAGCTGGCTGTGTAAACTAACAGCATTTGAACTCTGGAAGCAATACTCGTAAAAGTAAGTTAACATTTCCTATCTGAAATTAATCCTGATTTGAAATCACAAGTCATCATTTGCAAGTCCCTGCTGATAAAAACAAGGAGATTATTTTTAGGGTCAGTTGTAAACACTGCTTAAAGACCATCCGCTTTTCCTTGTAAGGCCCTCGCTATGATGAAAAGATCTTCACGTAGGAATTCACTTTCAAGGACTCTGCTTTCCAGATGTTCACAAACAATCCTCCCTTTGGCAGTCCCCATCCCCAGAGGTCAGAAGAACACAGATTCCGTCTATTCACAATCTGTTCACAAAATAAATATAAGTTTTATAGGGTGACTAATTGCATGAATTGTCATGGGAAAACCCAAGAAGAATCTGTTCACGGACATTCTTAGTCTTAACGAATTATACAGCTAGGCCAATGTGCTGAATTTTTACATGTCTTTTGGAGGACCCTTCAGAGAAGGCAGACCTTTGCTTAGAGCTCCCGTCTGGGAGGTAATAAACAGAAGGCGGGAGGATGAGCTCTGGAGTTCAAATCCTGACTCTCCTACTTACTAGCTGCTACTCAATTCCTTTAAGACTCAGTTTTCCCATCTGTAAAATGAGAATAATAAAAGGACCTACCTAAGAGGACAGTCATAAAAATTAAATAAGATATATATCTCCAGCCTAGTACCTGGCATCAAATTGTAAACACTCAGCAGGTACCAGCCATTATGCAAGGGACTTATTCACAAAACGAGTAACTTATAGCTGCCTACTTACTCTATACCTGCATGATCCAATACGGTACCACTACCCCATGTCAGTCAGCACTTGAAATGTGTCTGAATTGAGATGTGCTATAGCATAAAATGTGCACTGGATTTTAAAGAAAAATAAAAAAGAATGTGAAATATCTCAGTAATTTTTATATGGGTTATATGTTCAAATGAGTATATTTTGGATACAGTGGGTTAAAATATATTACTGAAATTAATTTCATTTCTTTCTTATTGCCCTTTAAGTGCCACTCTTAGAAAACGCAAACTTTCACATAGGCTTACATTATATTTCTACTGGATAGCTCTGCTCTATGTGGACATCCTAGCTGAAGGGGAGAAAAAAAAGAACATTCCAGATAATAAGAACTACAAGATAAAAGTTGGAAATAATTGTGCATGGCCTGAGGACAGTGTGAATGGTCTAAGGGGAGTACAGGCTTTGTGCTAATAACATCAAGGGCTTTCCATCTACCAAGCACCCTTCTAACTAATTTACTGCTCACAAATGCCCTATGTAGTAGGTACTAATATTAAACACCCCCACCTTTTTTTTTTTTTTGACAGATAAGGGAACTAAGGCACTGAATGGGTAAGTAACTTGCCCAAGGTCACATAGCTGATAAATGGTGAGGCCAACTTGGATTGGTAAGATGAGGTTAGATTTAGAAGACCCTTAATACTGGATGAAAAACTGGAGTGATGGCGGGTGAGAGGCAATTCCCCATCACTTTGCTTGCTCCCTGGCTGCCTCTCAGGTGTTCTGTTGTTAAACACCTCTGCCCACAGCTATTTAGAGGAAGGCAGGAAACAAAAAAGTTCTGTTTGTCTTTGATGAACAACTTACCAGGCAAGGAAAGAGACTCATTTTGCTAAAAGAAGATGCCGGGGTGAACAGCTAATTTCCTTAATATGAGCTCGCCCAGTTTTTCATTAGCAGGAACGATTGAAAGCCCGATGGAGTCTTTACGCCCGGTAAATGATGCTTCCTCAAGCTTACTGAGCTGGGAGTAGTGTGTTAATGTGTTTGGAAAAGCAGAGTTCATAGGGTATGCCCATGGAGGAAGCAGGGCTGGTTTCTCTTTCCTGATATTCTTTCCCCAAAGATGGAATTCTCATGTAAACTAACTTTATCATCAAAGAGAAAACCTTGGTGAGTGGAAGGAAACACATTTACAAACTCAAATTAGAACAAAATCACTTCGCAGAGGAAAACCACAGGGGATATCTAAAAGTAAAGTCAGAAAAGATGTGATCTTTAGATAAAACTCTCCTGTTATCCTTTGCTAAGCTTCCCTTGTGATATTTATAGAGGAAATAACCCATATCTATTCTCACAGTCTGCTGTTATTTACCCAGGACTACCTGCAAATACCTGCAACAATCTTTATGAAAAAACTACAGCAAAACAAAAAGGAGATGATTTTGTACATGTCCATTGAATGCAGAAAAGAAAAACTGTAATTTCCAGCAAATAAGAGATTGAAATCATTAACATTTATTTTTATTCTATAGAGTGAGAGAGATGAGCTCATGCAGATTGAATGCCAGTTCCAAACCTTTAACATTTTGCCTCTGATTTTGTCATGAGTTTCTTATTTGAATGTTTTTAGAGTCTCTTGAGGTACAAAAGTACAAAGGTACAAAAGTACAAAAAAAACTTTTGCCTGAGAAAGAGACGACCAGGCAAAAGTATTGTCTTAAATCGTCTCCCAAAACAGCTTTATCTTTTTTTTTGACTGAAAAAAATCACTTTATCCTAACTACAAAGTTGTTGGTCAGATCACTATAGCAACACTATCTTGGCAATGTATTCAACAATGAAAAGGCCAGAGGGTGAGAAGTTGACTGAGAATGGGCTGCCACCCCCGAGGAACAGGTGGACACCTGGCCAACTGGTGGGGTGGCTTAAGCCTGTAATCCCACCACTTTGGAAGGCTGAGGTGGGAGGATAGCTTGAGCCCAGGGGTTCAAGACCAGCCTGGGCTATGTCTTAATTATGTTTGACTATGACTATGTTTAATTAAAAAAAAAAAATTAGCTGCGCATGGTGGTACACGCCTATAATCTCAGCTACTAAGGAGGCTGAGGTGGGTGGATTGCTTGAGCCCAGTAGTTCAAGACCAGCCTGGGCAACATAGTAAGACCTTGTCTCTGCAAAAAACTTAACAAAAAAAAAGAAAAGTTGGGGGGTGGGAGGATTGCTTGAGCTTGGGAGGTTGAAGCTGCAGTGAGCTGTGATCACACCAATGTACTCCAGCCTGGTGACAAAGTGAGACCCTGTCTCAAAAAGAAAAACAACCTCAACAACAAAAAACATGGGCAGTCACCAGCAGGGCCTACACTTCAAGCATTTTGCCAAGTAGTGAGATAGGGTTGGGCCAGGCACCCTATACTTCAGGAGATCAGTGGCTCACCTTTGGAAGGTTACTGGGCAGGGGAGTTCAGGTGGGGAATAGAGAATGCAACCAGCAGTGGGTACTCAAAACCCAGTTCATCAATTCACTTAATCAGGGCTCACTCACTGGTTCATTTTGCCACTTACCAATGGCATTGTTAGAATCCAACCTGGCTATCAGAGCTCGGTGAAATCTTAGAGATAATTTGGTCCAAGTGTCTGAGGCCTCTCAGAAATTGTATGCAAGATTTTACACATGAACACATTTCATTTTTCTAAGTAAAGGGTCCTTCACTTTTATCAGATTCTCAAAGATAAAATTATGATCCCAAAAGCTTTGAGAGTCACTGATCTGACCCAGTCTCTCATTCTACCCACATGGTCACTGAAGAAAAATAATTTACCCAAAGTCACAGAACTACTGGGTGGCATATCTTTCTGTTTTAATTCCTTTCTTGAAGTGTTCTGACTACCTTGCCCATTGTCAATCTCAACCTTAGTGAGCGATCATTTTTCTTGATACTATCAAATCCCATAGGTGGCTGCCATGGGCTAGTCGATTGGTAGATGATGCATGATTATCAACCAGGCACCCAACACAAAAGTTATATTCCAGGAGGCTCCAGGGAAGTATAAGCACAGTTCCATTTTCAGGGAGTTTATAACCTAATAAACTGGGGATATAATACATCTGAGCATCAGTGCAGAAACAGTACCTCTAAGGACCAGTAGGAAGCCAGCGCAAAATAGCACATTTCAAGAACTGTATTTGAATAGGTCACTGTGAACTAGAATCCTGAGGGAAGTATAAGTCCCAGAATCCACATCCTAGGGAGACATGGTTCTCTACGTTGATCACTGGGCAGAAGTTGCTCTAGACCTATCTCCACTTGATACAGAATCCAAAGAGTGGGTACTGCTGGCTTAGGTGGAGGAAACTTAGTAAGGATAGGATGGTGTCTTTACATAAGAGACAGACAAATAAAGATGGTGTGGAAAGCTTCTGTGTTTTCCATGTTGGACTAAGAGGCCCAGTGGTTTCTTACAGAGAAGCCAATGGCAGGAAAACCTTTTGAGGTCCATTAGGAATGACTGACAATGAAGCTGACTGCCTTGGAAGGGATGAGCTGTGCCTCGATGACTATATTAAAGCAAAACTGGGTGGTCCTCAATCAGGGATGATAATGTAACAAGTGACTTCCTGATCAGGGTGGGAGCTACTTAATTCAGCATCTCTGACCTTGACTCATAGTAAGTAATACATTTTTCCATAGTAAATATACCTATGCACATGAATATGTATATTATATATGAGTACAAAGCTGAAAAAAGTTTCAATAAAAAATATTTAGCTTTACTACCTTATTCATGTTTCTCCTTTCTTTCTCTCCTTTTCTGTTCTTTTCTACTTCTTTAAAAAAACAAAATGCTGGTAAAGGACCACTAAATTGATCTTGCTCCTCACTGAAGTGCTGTGGCCCATAATTTCAAACACACTGCACTAAACTTTTCCTCCTAGAATACCTCAGATGGCATTTCCAACTCTACAATTCCAAAAATAAAGAAAGCGGGTGTCATTAGCCCCTGAGAGGAATCTGTTCCTTGAACTTGAATTCAATACCAACACATGGCAAATGAAGCCTGTTCAACCTCAAACATGCTCTGGATTTATCACATATCAGAGCTGTTTTTGAATGATCCACAGTAAGATATACACTGGACATTGTGACCCAGTAAACACCACACACACACACATACACCTGAAACAAGTTTCACAAAATGATTCTCCTTTTTACTGTGCGTGAGAGCCTGTGGTATTCTCTTTTCTATCCTATTTCACCTCTCGGTTTGAGAACTCCTGTTCCAGAAAGATGGAGCTGAGATGAAGAGTGAAGCTCAAGCATGTCATAGACGTTAACTAGGAAATTGCTAAAACTGGTTAAATCCTGCTAGGAAAATACTTTTGAGAGTGGAATTTGTTGGAGCAGGAAACTGTCCTCTAGGGGATACAGCAGAACGTCCAGAATAGCCTTGACAGTAGAGGCCACTCTACTGGCCTTAGAGGGAGGGGACCAGAAGCCTAATTGTAGCACAACAGACACCTGTGGCTTCCTTCTTTCCACATCGAACCTACCAACCCACAATGGGATGCTTTCTGGAAGATGCGGGGTTACTTGATGGCTCCCTCCCTAAGTATTTTCTCTCACATTATTCCTTCTAAGCATCATCTCAGAAACAGAATTAAAAAGCCTTTCCTCCAGACAATCCCATGCCTTGAATCTGATTCTACTACCACACTGATTAGGTCACCTTCCAGTATAATTTTATACTTCTGTCTTTTCTCCGGGGCTGTGAGCTCATTAAACATGGTGACTTTGTCTTCTTCATCTCCGTGTTCCTCGAGATGTCTGCATGATCTTTCAAAGACTGGAACGCTACCAGTCCCTTTCCTGTTTAACAACTTTCCATAGTTCCCTATTCCCTTCAGGATACATATGGGCTCCTCCATAAGGCCTTTGTTTGGTGTGATCCTCCCTACCCATCTCTCACCCCACAGAGCTCCAGGCTTTCTAAGCAATTCCAGGAACATTTTCTTCTTGCCTCCAAGCCATTGCTTAAGTGGCTTCCTCAGCCTAAGCCTTTCATGTTGCTTCCTCCCTCCCCTTTTGCCTGGTAATCTCTGATGTGTCCTTCTTTGCTCCCATAAGAAGCCTTCCTTCCTTCAAAACTAGGTCAGATCAAGCTTATGTTTCTCTAGGTTCCTGGTCGCCATGCCTGCCTACAACACTCACTACTCCTCTGAACTCTGTCCATCTGCATTCCCCAGTAGACTGTCCAAGGATAGAGTCTACAGCTTATTTATTCATCCCTAAATCTCTTGTATGTTTTTCACATGAGATGCTCAATACATACCTGTTTGTATGAACATATGCTCATAGGAGGTATCCAATAAAGGGTGATTGAGCTGAATTAAAATATCTTCAGAATTCAACTTAGAAATAGCATGACGCCCTAAATCAGGGTTGGCAAATTTCAGCCAGCTGCCAGTGTTAGTAAATAAAGTTTTACTGGAACACAACCACACCCATTTAGGTACTGTTTACGGCTGCTTTCTTACTACAGTGGCAGAGTTGAACAGTTGAGACAGAGTTCACACAGCTGGCAAAGCACAGAATATTTACTATCTGATCCTGTGAGAAAAAGTTTACCAACCCCTGATCTAAGACAACAGCATGCTTTAACCTGGCTTGTGCCACTTTGACAATCCAATGAAGCCTATGAACCCCTTCTCAGAGTGATGTTTTTAAATGCATCAAATATATAGGTTCACAAAGGAAATCAATTGTATTGTAAAGAATGATCAAAATAATAAAAATCATGAAATAATATACTTCTTTATTAATACATTAAATTTAAAAACCTAGCAATGGATTTAATAACTATACTAATTTCAAAGTAGTGATAAACATAACTGCTATTTCAAGATATGTGCGACCATTGTAACCGGATGGTTATCCGGATGTAACCAGATAAGAAAATACCTGTGATTCTAATGTTGATAGGGTCACAAGAATTGTTAATACGATTGTGATTTATTGTCTACATTCATTTTTGAAGAAACTGCTAAATTTCCATTGGTAAAACTAAGGATATATATATTTTTTCCAATCCAAGTCCTGGGACCCCTTGAATTCTATCCAGGAAACCCTTGGGGATCTATGGACTGCCGGTTAAACATCCTGCTCTAAGAGAAGAGATGTGATCCCATAGATTACCCAGGGCAAACACAACAGGGTGAGAGAAAACCTCCCGCTCAGAAAAGCCTCTGACTCTGTCAATTTTACAGACTGGTTTTATGCAGGATTTGCTCTACACTAAATGAATTGCAGAGAAAAGTCCAAAACTACTCAGTAGTCAAAGATGAGGAAAAAAAAAAAAAAAAAGATGTATTATTTGACCTTCAGCTTTCAGCCTTCTTTCTTTAGGTACAAATTGGTTTAACCAAATGACAAACAGATGGATACAATGGGGTTATCATAAACTCAGCTGGCAATTTGTCCCAGGTGGGGCAGTAGGAGAGCACACTTCATTTACAGTTTACAAATGGCTCCCAAAGCTGTTTCATAATTCAATTTATGTCAATTGCCATCAATCTAACCAGGGATTATATCAGGAATGCTTAGGGTAGGAGGAATGGAAGCTTTACGGGATCAATTTGCCAAACTATAGGCTGGACTTCTTTAAATCCTTTAAAGTAGCCCTTCCATTAGGGCCTGAGCAAAGGGACTTGACAGCTTCCAGAATTTCTAGGACCAGGTGCCAGGCTAGAAGGTGGTTCTAAGATTTTCAGTTTCAAAACTAAAAGTATGGAAAAGAATTCTTTGTGAAGCAGCACTTGTTGCCTGTCATATGAAATCCCAGCTGACATCCAAGCAAGCTCATTCTTGCTTATATCTAATTCTATTGCTGATGGTAATGAAAGCTCATACTTAAATAGCAAAACTTCTAACACTTTTTTTTAAAAGAAAGGGAGTTTGGGGGGTTGTTTTCTCCCATTTTCCCCCAAAATTAACTGTATAAGAATAATTCTTTAAATATTTTCAATTCTAACTTTTGGGGGCTAGCAAGCCAACATCAGATTACATCACTCTTAAATATTGCAGTCATATGCCCAAGTTTTGCTATATATTCCAGTAAAATGCTATGAAGAACGGTGGCAGTTTACTTAGTTACTATGCTGAGCTCTAAGACATGAATTTGCATTCCACATGAAATAAAATCACAGTAGGAACTTTCAAGTTAGTCATACACATTTAGGTATCATTTGAAGATTTACCACATCTTGAGATTACTTTTATGATGAAAAACCGATAGCAATAAATAAACTTTCAGTTGGGATTGAAGTGGGGCATTGGTGAGGGGTCGGGGGATGCATATGATCCTTGTTGGCTCTTACATGGTTTTTATTTCTGTAGTGGGTGAGGTCAGATGTTGGTTACCATTGTGGCCTCTGATATTGGTGTTAAAGGATTCACTGAATTACTTGGGGGTAATGCTTTTTACATTATTTACTCAAAAATAAGTAACTGTTAGTGTGAAGATACATTTGCATGTGGCTCAGGTTAAAAAAAAAAAAAATCAAAAATCCTCCATGAGCCATTCTTCTAAGTGCTGTACAGACCTTTTCATCTCTGCAACCCTTCTGAGGTAGCCACTATTACCATCCATATTTTACAGCAGAGGAAAGTAAGGCTTAGCAGGACTAAGCGGGTTGCTCAGGGATCCAGCTAGTTGCTGGCATCCTCTAGATCAAGCTTGTCCAACTCACTGTCTGAGGGCCACATGTGGCCCAGGACAGCTTTGAATGTGGCCCAAAATAAATTTGTAAACTTTCTTAACACATTATGAGATTTTTTTTTTTTTTTTAGTTCATCAGCTATCGTTAGTGTGTTTTACGTGTGGCCCAAGACATTTCTTCCTCTTCCAATGTGGCCCAGGGAAGCCAAAAGATTGGACACCCCTGCTCTAGATCAATCCCATGACTACCTGTGTCCAAATGCTTACCAGCACCTATTTGACATGTGGTGTGTTTACAGTGCTATGTGCTATATTCCAAACAAAGGAGCAAGGTAGACGTTGCCTTCATGTTCCAAGAGGAAGACAGACCTTGAAAAAGTAATTAACTACGAGTGTGCTGAGTATTGAAAGTAAATGTTGGAGGTATAGCTAACCTAATCTGGGAGTAGGTGAACGTAGTCAGGCAGAGCTTCCTGGAGGAAGTGACGCTTAAAGGGGAGTCCTGAAGGATGAACAAGAGTTAGCTAAGTAAGGAGGTAGAAGAGCTATCCTGACAGGATAGCAATCATAAAGACTTGTAGCCAGGGAGGGTGCGCTGGCTCATGTCTACAATCCCAGCACTTTGCGAGGCCGAGGTGGGTGGATCACTTGAGGTCAGGAGTTCGAGACCAGCCTGGCTAACATGGCGAAACCCTATGTCTACTAAAAATACAAAAAAAAAAAAATAGCTGGGCATGGTGGCACATGCCTGTAATCCTAGCTACTCGGGAGGCTGAGATAGGAGGATTGCTTGAACCTGGGAAGTGGAGGTTGCAGTGAGCTGAGATCACACCACTGCACTCCAGCCTGGGTGACAGAGCGAGACTAGATTCTATCTGAAAAATAAATAAATTAATTAAATAAAATAATTTGAAAACACACTTGTAGCCAGGAACAAGCAGGTTATGTAGGAAAGCAGAAAACACCCATTGAGAAAGCCATATAGGAATAGTTTGCATTGATTGAGCACTTACTAAGGGCTCGGTGCTGTTCTAGGCATTTCATGTGTGTCAACTCATGTAATTTCATAATAACCCCATGAGGCAAGTAAATTATTATCCCCATTCTGTTGTCTGAGGCCCCGAGAAGTTAAATAACCCACCAAAGATCACACAGCTTAGAAGTGGTAGAGACAGGGTTTGCACTAGGGAGTCCAGCCCAGAGCCTGTGTGTTACTCAATCCGTCCATACTGCCTCCCCTACATCTTGATACTAGACGAGCAGAGTCACAGGATTTGAGATGTCACGCATCCAGCATGCCTTAATTTGCAGAGAAAGAAACTGAGGACTGGAATCAAGCAACTTCGCCAGGCTTAGAGGCTGGTTCAGAACTGTCTCTTCTGATTCCACATTTGGACACACTTAAACCTCAAGAGATGATACCATGAATCAGGCTGTAAGCCTCAATTCTGAATGAGAAACTCCTTTAACCTTCACAGCTTTTGACCTTGACCATGAGTCAAATCACATCATCCCTTACAACTGTTCAAAGAAAATCCATCCTCTGTTCAGCTTCCATTCTGAATCCCAGACTTGATCTTCATTTCAGTAACAGCCTTTGCAGGGTCACTTCCTGTGAGAAAACTAATTAAGTTCCTTTGTTACTTACAGAATATGGAAATCTATGATGAGATGGAAGGAGAGATGACTTTTAACAAAAATATCAATTTGCGAGTAATACTTTAAAAAACCCACCCAGGTTGCATGACCTTGAAATTCTCAAATGAAACCAGTATGTAGGTGCTGCAATCCACCTAGAAGCAGCCCTGTGTGAAGATGAATTCTTCAAGTCTTATTATGGAAGGCATCTGCCAGGGACCAGAGAATTATTTAGGCAGAAAAGTCAGAAAGGAAGAAGCTGAGATCCGGCCACTGCACTCCAGCCTGGGCGACACAGCAAGACTCCGTCTCAAAAAAAAAAAAAAAAAAAAAAAGGAAGCATTGCTCCTTCTCACTTACTAATATAAATATCTTACGTTGAGATTTAGAGATCAATGTTTCTTGACCTGAATCCCTAAAACATACACAGACATGTTCTGAACTTTCACATGTACCCAAAATAAACCAATAGTAGACTTTGTGTGTGTGTGTGTGTGTGTGTGTATCTGAGTCTCACTCTGTTGCCCAGACTGGAGCGCAGTGGGGTGATCTAGGTTCACTGCAGTCTCCGCCTCCTGGGTTCAAGCAATTCTTGTGCCTCAGCCTCCTGAGTAGCTGGGATTACAGGCGTGTGCCACCACCCCCGGCTAATTTTTGTATTTTTAGTAGAGATGGGGTTTCACCATGTTGGTAAGGCTGGTCTCAAACTCCTGGCCTCAAGTTATCTGCCTCTTTGGAACTGGGATTACTGGGGTTACAGGCATGAGCCACCGCACCTGGCCAATGGTGGACTTTTAAACTAAAAACAACTGTTGCTGAGCTTTAGCCTGCCCTGTCCAGCAGGTAACAATGCAAAGCTCTGAAGCAGTTTTAGCCAATAAGGTGACACCTTCAGAAAAACTGTAGGTAAGTTAAAAGAAAACTATTTTTCACCTTCATCCAACTCAATAGACAGCATACGACAGGCATGGCACCCCAATTGGAACTTCAGTGATGAGGAACGTTTTTCCAGGTCTTTGGTTTTCATTGCCACCATACTATATATTATTTGCTTATGAGAAAGGCACTTACCCTGGGGAAATTCTTAGGCAGATGGAGGAAGGTTTCTCAGATATTTATAGCCAAGATATTTCAAAACATACATAGCTATATTTATGCTTGGTTCTTATTTTAATAAACACTAAGCATTGCTGCCCCCAAAGAAATTTTCAGTGTCACTTTAGAAAAGAAATATTCTCCTTCACCTCAAACACATGGCTTTTGTGTTTTAAAAAAGCAAGTAAAAGTGTTTAAAACACTGCAAAATATGTTACAGCCTGAAGGCTGACTCAGAACTTGCCTCTTCAGATCTTTTCTGAAAATCTATGGCTACAAAGAAAGCTAACAAATAGCCTCCAGACCAACTTTGGGGGAGATCATGAAGACTCCTGCCATCTAAAAGCTTTTATTCTGCCTGGGCCTGAGACCAAGCTCTTCTCTGAGGCAGTTACTGAGAGCGCCTTCAGGGTGCTCACACCTGAGGTGTCCTCTATTTGGGGGGTAGTAGAAGCTGGATGAAGAACAAAAATTTGCTTGGTCCTAAGCCCCTGACTCAAGATATCATCATATTATGCATAAGGTCTACTTGAAATATCATGAAAACTAGCAAATAAGTAAGTAGTCAGCACTCCCATACCCTGGTCTCATAATTTTTCAGGTTAATCTTCTATTAACCAGAGGTCTCACTCTGTTGCCCGAGCTGGAATACAGTGGCACAATTACAGCTCACTGTAGCCTAAAACTCTTGGGCTCAAGTGGTCTTCCTGCCTCAGTCTCCTGAGTAGCTGGGATTTCCAATGTTGAGATAGCTCTCCTGGCTTAGTTGAATATTTAAAAAAAAAAAAAAAATTCACTTGAACCCGGGAGGCAGAGGTTGCAGTGAGCCGAGATTGTGCCACTGTACCCCAGTCTGGGCGATAGAGCAAGACTCCGTCTCAAAAAAAGAAAAAAAAAAAAAGAAAAAATTTGTTAGACTATCTCCTAACAATGTCTTTGAAATCTTTATCTCCATCGAATAGCAAATAAGAAGAGTAACCAATGTGGAAGTGCCCATCAAGACAGAGAGAGGACTGGAACCTTACCTTCCAGTGACAGAATTTAGACAAGAACTTCACATTAAGCTATCTGAATCTGAGGATAACTTCTGAATCTAAGAGTCCTGCCTCTTAGATGTATAATAATAAGGACCTTTTGGCTCACACAAAACCTGTCATGTGTATTTCTGTACACAGGAAGTAGAAAAAGGAAGTCACTATTAAACATTAAATGGACCTCTCTGGGGAAAATAAAATAACTGAAGACAACGGTCCCCCCACCCCCCACCCAAAGCCTTTCATCCTTTCTTACTGTCTTAGTCTCTTTGGACTGTTACAATGAATACCATAAACTAGGTAACTTATAAACAACAGAAATTGATTGCTCACAGTTCTGGAGGCCGGGAAGTCCAAGATCAAAGTGCCAGCAGATTCAGTGTCTGGTGAGGGTCCATTGACTGGTGAGGGTCTGCCTTCTTTTCTTTTTTTCTTTTTGAGACAGGGTCTCACTCTGATGCCCAGGCTAGAGTGTAGTGACATGATCATGGCTCACTGCAGCCTTGATCTCTGAAGCTCAAGTGATCCTCCTGCCTCAGCCTCCTGAGCAGCTGGAACTACAGTATGCAATACCACACCTGGCTAATTTTTTAATGTTGCCCAGGCTGAGGGTCTCCTTTCTGGTTCATAGATGGCATCTTACCACTGTGTTCTTACGTGGTGAAAGGGGTGAGAGACCTCCTGGGCCTTTTTTACAAATGCCACTAATCCTATTCCTGAGGGCTCTGCCCTCATGACCTAACCACGTCCCAAAGACCTCATTCTAATACTATCACCTTGGGTGTTCGAATTTAACGTAAGAGTTTTGTGGAGGACATAAACATTGAGACCATATGTAGCACACACAAACTACAGTTTCAGAGTTAGAGCCCAGGAAAGCTCTTTCTGAACATACATTCACTCACTTATAATGGGATAGGCTCCGAGATGTTTACAAGTGGATTTATTTTGCAGCCAAACATTAAATGCTGCAACAAGCTATGGAGGCTTTCTTTCAGGAATACATCAAACAGCAGCCTGAGATGAGGTTTCTCATTTCCTCAGCCAGCAGGGCTCTGGGCAGGCTGGGTCTAAGCTTCCATCTCTGAAGGTGAGTCACAAACATGAAAGGACATGGGGATTCATAAAAAGAGCACTGGGCCGGAAGTCAAGAGAATTCGGTTCTAATTTTATTCTGTCCCCAACCAGTCATTTTTATCTTGGCAAAGTAACTTATGCAATGGAGTCTCAATTTCTACTTTTGTGAAAAGGAAATAATGGGACTGTAGGATGGAAACAGATACACACTGAATGTCTACATGTAGAGATACTTTATGAGGAGTATAAGCAAGAGCTCTGCAATGAGGGTTGCACTTGCTTGATATTATAGAGGAGGAAATAGGGGTTCTGAGAAAGGATAACTTGGCTGAAGTTACAAATTCTGGAAGAGATAGAGGCAGAATTCCTAGCACAGGGGATGTAACAAGCGACTGGGCCTTCCCATATTCCCATATTCCATTTAGAATTCAACGATGTACAAGAATTCTAAATTTGAAGCTAACCTTCCAGACACTGTGAAGGTATTTGTCAAGGTAAAGAGATAAATATATATTAGCAGTTGGTTGGAACGGCATACAATTTTAAAATATACATAAGAAGCCAGGCGCGGTGGCTCATGCCTGTAATCCTAGCACTTTGGGAGGCCGAGGCGGGTGGATCACCTGAGGTCAGGAGTTTGAGACCAGCCTGACCAACATGGTGAAATCCCATCTCTACTAAAAATATAAAAATTAGCCAGGCGTGGTGGTGGGTGCCTGTAATCCCAGCTACTCAGGAGGCTGAGACAGGAGAATCACTTGAACTTGGGAGGCAGAGGTTGCAGTAAACCAAGATCATGCCGTTGCACTCCAGCCTGGGTGACAAGAGTGAAACTCTGCCTCAAAGTATACATATATGAATTTGAGACCTTGAGCCCCTAGATATTAGAGAGCTCTGAATGTTAAAATGCATTTTAATTGGAATTATAGTTGTACATAACACCCACATATACCTTATACTTTTGTAGGTTTTTAACATCCGCACAGCTTTTTCTTACACAAAGCTCTTTCTCTTTCCCATATTTTCAAGAATATCACTTGATCCTCCTAACCATACACTATAAGGCTGGAAGATGTCATCGCCCACATTTTATAGATAAGGAGTTTGTAGCCGATGCCTCTGGGGTCAGGGCACCTCCCCTTGTCCTACTTCTGATTTCAGCAGCAGCTGTGGCATGGACAGTTCTTGGAGGGCTCAGACTCGCCTCCTGCAGCCAGCATGTGACCTCAGACATATGCTGTGCTCCTGTTACTCCTCACCTCTCCGGACTCCCCGCTTCATCATAAAATGTGGGGGAGTTATACCCTCAGGGGCAATGCTCACAGTGGATCCATGTCTCCTGCCTTTTTCATGGTCAACGTGAGAAGAATTCTGTGGGTTTCAGAGAGATCTCAATGGAATCGAGACCCCAGTGAAGACCCCATTGCCTACAGCAGTGACTTAACTAACACACCCTTATATATATCCTCCTTTCCTGTCTCATTCTCCCCACTCTCTCATTCCCACTTCCAAATAAACTATTTGCACCCAAGTCCTTATCTGCAGCTCTCTTTTGAGGGGACTCCACACTATGAGAGGCATCAAGGCTCAGTAGGGGAAGTAACCCGTGCGGCGCCACACGGCTGCCAATAGAGTTCTCTCTATTCTTCTCTCAAAATTCTTCTGTCTGAATCCAGTGACTCTCTTTCATCTTCTATTTTCAGGCATGCACACAAGGTTAAGAAACTGCCATTTCTACCTTATATAGATATAGAGAAAATTTTAAAAATATGTGTTTGAACAAAAAATTAATAGTAAATAAATGCTTACCTTTGCTCAGGGTTACACGGATTATCTTCCAGGCTACCATAAAAACATAAAAAACTGTGCTTTTTGTTTTTTGTTTTTTTTTTTGGAGACAGAATCTCGCTCTGTACCCCAGGCTGGAGTGCAGTGGCGTAATCTCGGCTCACTGCAACCTCTGCCTCCTGGGTTCAAGCAATTCTCATGCCTCAGCCTCCTGAGTAGGTGGGATTACAGGCATCCACTACCATGTCCGGCTAAGTTTTGTATTTTTAGTAGAGACGGGGTTTCACCATGTTGGTCAGGCTGGTCTCAAACTCCTGACCTCAGGTGACCTGCCTGCCTTTACCTCCCAAAGTGCTGGGATTGCAGGCGTGAGCCACCACGCCTGGCCAGAACTGGGCATTTTTCAAAATTTTAAAGTATTACATCTTCCTTTGCTGGTGTTGTCTAATGTATCTGTGGAAGTAAATTATATGTTAAGTTTTGCCCCAAGTTTTACAGATGAGAAAGCTGAAGTTTTAGGATTTTCAGTGTAGCACATTTAACCAGTATCGGAACCAGGATTAGAATCTTTTTTATTTTAGGGATATTCCAGGTTTTGCCTACAAAATCTATTCAATGGCAGGGGTGTAGATTATCTTCAATGCAAAGCATTGTTCTGGGGCTTTGCAGTGGGCATTATAAAAAAAAAATTCTTAGAATCTGTGCCCCCTTTTTCCAGTAATTGTACCACAGTTTTCCTTTGAGGATCCAATCCTCTTGAATACTCAATCCACATAATCCAGGTTTGAGTGAACAACCCGCTGTTAATTCCAGAGCTTGGAATATGACCAGTGCCTGACCAATCAATGAATTCTCCCCACACGGGCCACAGTGACTTGTGCAAAGGATGGAAAGGGGCCTCAGCTTGGCCAATGAGAATAAATATTGAGATTTTGCTGGGTCCATGGAGAAAGCCACTCTCCTTCCTAGGGAGATAGGCTGGTCACTGCAGGTCTTGACTGCCTGGTGGCCATTTTGCCACCATATAGGAAAAGTCCATCTAAATGTGAAGCCACTAAAGCAGAGAGGTGCATGGAGTCATACTGCTGAATTGACACGGATCTAGCCTCCCCTGAATTTAGATTTGCTGCTGGACTTTACAGTTACAGGAGCTGATGCATTACTGCCTCATCTTCTCCTTTCACGCTTCTGACACTTGTAATTTAACAAGTCCTGTGTGAAACACTCCGTACTCAAGCATTAAAGAGATTCAGTGCAGTACCTCACCTCTCAAGAAACAAATATCTGCTTTCCATTATCAAGGAATAGGCTAGGAAGTCAAACACAGAAGTAGAGCTAATCAAATCTTGGGAGAATCCTTTGTCCCCGTTTCAGAGAACCTTAGGAATGAGGTCCTGAGTCAGTCTCTTTATGAATGAAGAAAGCAGCAGGCCTCAGACAAGCCTCATCACCTTTAACGTAGGGAATCCCAACTCTACAAGCATTGTTTTCAGACTCACTCACCAGCCACCGCTTCCATTCAAAATCAAACAGCAACTAGAGTTCAGAGGAAATACCTTAGATTGGGAATTTTTTGTTGACCTTTGTTTTCCTTTCTCTCTTTCTTTAAAATGACATAGCAGTACTAACTTGAGAATAAATGCTTTAATATCTATAAAAAATGTCCAGTCACTCTCTACCCTCTGTTAAGCTGAATAAGAAGAAATGGAGAGGTAGATGAAAGAAAAACATTGAGGCCAAACCAAGACACTTGTCCCAAGGCAATATGGATGTGAAAGAAACAATGGGTTGTCCTTGTTTTTAAAAGATTTTCCCCCTGCTCCTAAGAAACAGCATCATCAAATATTTACTTTGATATATAATATTTCAAAGCCAAGAGGGCAAGGCTCATGCTTGAAATGTAGGCAGGCTTATCGGAAATGGTACCTCAGCAGTTTTCAGAGCCTAGAACAGTCTCTGACTGTGCCAGGGAAATGAGGAAGAGGTATGTGATACAGACAGGTTTACTGGATGACCCACCAGCAAAGAGGTGTAGGGATCATTACTGGCCCAAGTATATACATGGGCTTCCAAGCCTGTGTTAGCTCTTAAATATACACGCGGTAGAGACCTAGAGGTGACTCTCCTCATTGCCTTACATCAGGCTTGGAATTCTGACATCTACACATTTTTTTTTCTTTTTTGTTTTTTTTTTTTAGATGGAGTCTTGCTCTGTCGCCCAGACTGGAGTGCAATGACATGATCTCAGCTCACTGCAACCTCCACCTCCCAGGTTCAAGGGTTTCTCCTGCCTCAGCCTCCCAAGTAGCTGGGATTACAGGTGCATGCCACCACGCCCAGCTAATTTTTGTATTTTTAGTAGAGACGGGGTTTTACCATGTTGGCCAGGATGGTCTTAATCTCCTGACCTTGTGATCCACCCACCTCAGCCTCCCAAGTGCTGGGATTACAGGTGTGAGCCACCACGCCCGGCACACATTTGACTTTTGAATGTGACATACAGACTTACCTGATGAATTCCACAGAATAGTACTGAATAGGGGCGCTTCCTTCACTTGCTCCAGGTTTCCAAGACAGGGCCACCTCAGAATCCGAAACCACAATGACATGTGGCTGCTGGGGAGCTGCCGGAGGCAGGCAGGAATCTAGGTGGGACAGCAAACACAACTAGACTAGGCTGGTGGTCTCAGCCGTTGGAGAGGTTTAATATAATACATAAACAGCATGAGTGCTTCCTATACCCAAAATATCTCTGTTCAGAACAGCCTCAAAACTCAAACCAAACACTGTGTGAGGTTCAAATCAATGAGAACTGGTCTTCCCTTCTCCCCGCTGCACCCCTGACTGCAAATCCAATTAATTATGTCCCAGTCACTAATCCTGGGACACACAGTGGTAAGTTCCCTGGAAAACCTTCTATCACATTCTCAACTCCTACTAGCCTTCCATCTGTGTTTGCATTGTCAGAACTGATATTTACCTTCAAGGAAAATTAAATGCTTACGATCACTGCCAATCATTCTTTTCTCTGTGTGTTTTGCCCCTGACAATCAGAATGCATAGTAATGGTAGGTCATTTGGGAAATGCCCTTCTACATAAAGAGGTAGGAGTTACCCATGAGCCCATCGTCTTAAGTGACCGCTGTTTCTGATCACATCTGGACACACACATCTCCTAGCCTTTGTTCACACTACTCCAACTGCCTGGGAGACCTTTCCTGTCTTTTCTTCCTAGCAAAATCCTATGCATTTTTTTGTAACTCAGGCCAAAGGTAGGACTCCTTCTGAAAGCCTGTGAGGCTGGGGCAGAGGAAGTGTGCCCTCCCGTGTGCTCCACAGCCTCCGGTGCAGTCCTTAGAAGTGCTGCTGTCACCAGGCGCAGTGGCTCATGTCTGTAATCCCAGTACTTTGGGAGGCCGAGGCAGGTGGATCACAAGGTCAGGAGTTTGAGACCAGCCTGGCCAATATGGTAAAACCCTGTTTCCACTAAAAATGCAAAAATTAGTCAGGTGTGGTGGCGTGTGCCTATAGACCCAGCCACTCGGGAGGCTGAGGCAGAAGAATCACTTGAACCCGGGAGGTAGAGGTTGCAGTGAGCCAAGATTGCACCACTACACTCCAGCCTGGGTGACAGAATGAGACTGTCTCAAAAAAAAAAAAAAGAAGTGCTGCTGTCACTCATTTGTCATTGGCTTCTCCTTCCACAAAAAGCTCCTTGCCAGCAGTGACCACCATCAACCCAACTTTGTACCCTACCGTCCAGCTTGGTGCCACCTCTAAAAACATTAGTTGCATTCCCTTTGCCTATAAATCTCTTCTCCCACTCCCCTTCTTCACCTTAATTCCTACTTACTTGTCGGATCTCCACTAGTTGTCATCTCTTCAGGGAATTCTTCCGTTATCCCTGTGTTGTATGTTCCTACAGTGCTGAAGCACCTATCATACTCTGTGACTACACACTAATGAGGGAATGTTTTGACTTACCCCACTAAGTTCTGAGAGGGCAGGGGCTGTGCTTACTTTTGTTCTCTACTGAATTCCCAGAGCCTAGCACAGTGCTTGGCACACAGGAGGTCCCTATTGATATTTGCTGAATGAAGGATGCATGAACAGCCTGCCACCTATTAATGAATTTGAACCTACTTTACCTTGGGACAAAGTGGTGACATGCCGAGGAGAGCTCAGCCGCCCTTTGCCAGCCTGGCTGTAAGCTGCTATGCTCACGCGATATTCAGTGCCTGGTTTCAAGTCTCCAATCACTTCCTCCTGTCAATGACCAAACAAGAAAGATGCCAACAATCAGAAGATTTGTTTGAGCAAATTGTATGATTTCCATGAGGTTTATATCTCGAGGTCCCTGTGAAATTGCTTGGCATAGAGAATGTTTTGCTTTATCTAGGACTGGCCCAGTTTTAAGCTTTGCCAAGAAAAAAATGACCATGACATATTTTCCAAGACTGGAGGATGGCCCTTTATTGAAATCTATCCATGGTCCTAGAAATGGACACATTCAGACTAGCAAATGTTACTGTGAACATCAGAATTCTTTGATCAAAGTACAGGCTGCTGGAGGGCAGGTGATGATTATTTCCAAGGCTGGAATTCTCCAGTTCCTTCTTTCCATTCGCCGATTTCAGATGCTCAGGGAATAGCTGCAGCTGTACACTGAGGTCTTGATTTGTACCTAGAAAGTAGGGACTGGAATTTCAGTTCTCAAATTTTAAACAGCATTAGAACTACCAGGAAGACTTTCTTAAAAGTGTGTCTGTGTGTGTGTGTGTGTGTGTGTCTGTACTTCCCCTGCACAAAGGGCCCCAAGCAGGAAGCCCCAGCCGAAGAGGGCTTTCTCCACCTTGAGCTTTGGCAAAAGTGGTGTGTCCCCAAAGCTACAGTGCTACATAGTAATTGGGAGATTGGTGGGAAGCAGCAGCCCATTGTAGTGGAAAGGCACTGTCATTGTAGTCAACCAGCCCTGGGCTTGAATCCTGATTCTGCCACTTATTACTAGCTGTGTCCTTGATATTAAATTCATTAAGCCTCACTTTCTTCTTCAGTAAAATAGGCGTGACATATAACCATCTTGCATGATGGTAACATTTGAGATACTGTGTGTAAAGTAGCCAGTATGGAAGATGTGCTCAGGAAATGAGTGGTCATGACTATTGTCTTGGGCATGTGGGAACCTTCCTCTTCTCTGTTTACCTAGGCTCCCGAACTACTCCAAAGGCCAAGCTCTCCCTTTGACACCTTCCCTGACCATGCAGGCCTGGTGATCTCACCCTACTGAAAATTATGCCACTACTTTAACACATTTACAATGTATTTATTTAAAACTATTACTATTTCTCCTTTGGGATTAGAAGCAACTTGAGAGCAGGGACCATGTCTTACAATTTCTTCACAACCTCTTTTGCAGATGTTTGAACATTCATTGTTGCTAAGAAGAATTAAGGGCATCCCTATGATTTTTTAAAGCATTCAACAAATAATTATTGAATACTTAATACAGTAGTTCTTAAACCCTGATTACACATTAGAATCACTCGTTGATCTAAACGACTGATGCCTGAACTCCACTCCAGATCACTTAAATCAGAATCTACAGGTGACAGAACCAGGCATCTATTTGTTTAAAGCCCTCCAGGTGATTCTAATGTGCAGCTGTTCTGTTCTAGGGCTTGTGAACTGCTGTTCTAGGGCTTGGCTCACCTCTCAGGCCCTGAACTGCCCCATCTGTTCCCCCTCCTCTCATTGTCCTGATCCCCCTAGATCCAGTATCTACCAGATCCTTCTGTATTTACTATGCTCAAGACCCTCACACCTTAAAAACAGTAATTCCCTACCACATCTGCACCCCAGCTCCTCTCCTCAGAGGCAACCTCCTTGGAGTTCTCTTTGTTGCCTCACCTCCTATTTACTCCTGAACTTACGCCCACCTGGCCACTCTCACTACAAACCTATTGAGATGTTCTTACCAAGACACCGTAACAACTCTGTAGTGAATCCAGTGGGTGCATCTCAGTCTTTAATGACTCGTTGCAGCTTTCAACACCATTGTCCACCCTTGCTTCTTCAATCTCTTGGCTCCGTTGGAAATCATGACTCTGCTCCTCTGTGGTCACCTTCTACTTCTCGTGTTGCTCATTTCCAATACCCTCCATCCACCCCCCTTTCTCTGCTACCTGTAAGGATTGGTCTTTCCCAGGATTTCACCCTGTCACCATCTTCTCTTCTCCCTCATAGTCTTGCTTAGGTACGCTCCCCTCCCATTCCGTTAGCTTCTGGCACCACCTTCAGGGTGACATCTCCCAACTCTGCACCTCTAGCTCTGGCCTGCCTCCTGGTCTCCAGGCATGGAGTGCCTCTTGAACATCTCTACCCAGAGACTACCAAGCAACCCAAGTGTAACACAACCAAAGCTCGACTAATCATTCCTCCTCCTACTGCCAAAACCAAACCAAAACATAGCTTCACTGCTTGCCCTCTCTCTCTCTCTCTCTCTCTCTCTCTCATTACCCAAGGCCAGAATTCCTGATGCTTTCCTCTATGAGTTCACCCTACACCCCTCACCACCATCTAATCAGTTACCCATGCAGCAGATTCCACCTCTTTCATATCACTTGAATGTGTTTCTGCATTTCATTCTTACAGCCCTTGAAGACCAAGTCCTCATAAATATGACAATGGGCTCTGATTCCCCTGCCACCAGTGCTGCCCTGCCTGTACCTCCAGTCTGGACTCCACAGTGCTATGCTAGTTATCTTTCTAAATCCGCAATCTGATCACATACTTCACACTTTAAAACCCCTCAGAAGAGCATGTTCGTGTCCCCCTGTTTATCCTTCCAGCATCATCCTGTACCATGTTCCCTCCTTACATTCTACATTCCAGTCATACTTAAGAACTTGGCAGGGCTCAAATTTATGCCATTCAATGCCTCTGGGCCTTTGAACCTGCTGCTCCCTCTACATGAAATGTCCTTCTCCCTACTCCTGCCTGGCTCACCCCTACTCATTCTTCATGACTCAGATCAGCTGAGACATTACCTCATTTCTCTGGCCCCGCCCCAGTCTGGTTAGGTGCCCCTTCTCTAGGCTGCCCTGGCGTCCTTGGTGCACCTCAATCTGAGCAACGCTCACCTTGTATTTTAATTATCAGTTGATTTGTCACCTTGTCCCCACCCACTTGAAGCCAGTAAGCAAGTTCTTATTCCTCTGGCATCCCAAAGCTTAGCATAGTGTTACCAGGCATCTAGCAAATGCTCAAGCAATGCTTCTTGATGAATGAATAAATGAACTAATGAATGATGAAAGAAAGAAATCAAGCCAAGATGTCTCATGTAAACAGATGACCTCATCAAGAAGCCAACTGATACTACTGACCCTGCATCTTGACTCACAGCATCAGTACCCCTGCCCCAGGCCCTGGATTAGCACCTCCTGGGACAGGACTGACCCTCCTGCCCACCTCCTTCCAGCCACCCCACCACGTCTTTCAGACCTGCTCCCTTGTCCCATTTCCACCTCGGTGCCTGAGTTCCGGCCCCTTTGACTCCTTGCCTGGGTCTTCAGTCTGCCCCACCCTCCCTCCCTCCCATCTCCACTGCATCCTACATGTGGCTTCACAAGGGGCCTCTGCTGCACATGTGGACCTGCCTTCAGCTCCCCTCTCCGGCTCTACTTCCTCGCATCTGTGCTCCTGAGCTTCACCTTCTGTCTCCAGGTTTCACATCAAGTTTGGTGGTTAAGAGACTGGAGGCAGCAGGTGGATCCAACCCTCTGTTCTCACTCCTCTCCCGACTAACGCTCCAGGCTTTCCTCGTGGAAGCAGAAACACTTTCGAACCAACACAGCACTCTCCCAGGCTTCTGCTTTAGGGTCCTTTACTCCTGGGAAGTCATGATGCTGGATGAAGTGTGGGTGGTGATGTGGATCCAGAGAGTATTGTAGATATCGCTCAATACCAAGCACAGCTACCATTAACTACCAGTGACGGGTGTTTTCTCTGTTTCAGGAACAAAGGGAAAGAAGGCTATGTGTAGCCTTATTTAATTCTTCCTTCAGTTCCGTGAGGTAGGTATCACTCTTATTTTCATTTACAGAGGAGAAAACCTAAGCCCTGAAAAGTTCACAATTTGCTCAAGATTTAGTCAGTGGCAAAATAGGGATTTGGGCCCTTCTCCATTTGACACCAATGCCCAAGTTCTCATTGGCCAGTACATGTACAGAAAATTTTAAATAATGTTTAAATCAACAACAAACAATACTTACCATAATCAGAGAAAACTAGATTATGACTACTTTATGACCACGGACGTTAATGTATCAGAAATTTAAATGTTACCACTGAAAACCAAGCAAAATCCTATTTGTAGTTCCATATATAGGTTAAAAAATACTGGAACTCTTTATTGGATATGGAAGATTAGTGCTACCTTCAGCTTGGGTGCATTCTGAGGAGTACAGGGTGACCTTCCCAGAAGCCAGCTGTTTCCTGTCTGTCTCTTTTTCTGCACTGACACTCCGGAAAGTGGCATAATGGTGAAAATCAAGGGGACTGAGCAGTAAGGGCCACAGAAACATGTTGAATTCAGCGATTTCACTGTCACTTCCTCCCCTGACATCTCTCCTCTCAAATGGAATCCTCAATGTATTATAACTTGTGATAATCCTTGCAATTTGTAGTAAAATACCACACACCCTAAATCTTTGTATTTCTGTCCTTAAAGGTCTTACCATCACCACTTCAGGCTTGCATCAAACTAGGGCAGATGCTGAACATGCTCTTTTCAAAGTACAGAAACAGTCTTTTGCTTTGTTTCGTTGCCTTGTGGAAGTCTGAAGACAAGTCAAGATGTTTATCTCTCCTGAACTTCATTTCTCCACAAGTTAGTGAGGAACAGAGTGGGGGAAATTGCTTTCCTGGAGTAGAGGCCAGAGGGACCTCAACAGTCTCCCCCAGGCCCTTCCCCCACCATTTTTTGGGTGAAGCTGAGTGCTTTGCTGCAAAATACCCCCTATTTTGTGTTTGCCTAGTTCTTTCTGAAATGCAAAACCCCTTTGTCTGCTCAACACCGCTGTTGAGCGGCTTCATGCGAGCAGTGAATTCACAGCTATAGAAGAGAAAAGCAAGGCTGGTCACTGAGCCCAGTGAGAAAGCTCGGGCGACTTTCAGGACTCTTGCCTTCTTCACAGATTGCCAGAACAACAAACTTTCATCTTACAATTGGTATCATCATTATAGTTTTCATTTATATAGCATTTTGGAATTTATAAAATCTCTGTACACCATTATTTCCTTTAATCTTCACAACAACTCTAAGAGATCAGTCCTATTGTCTCCATTTTGCAGACAATGAGACTGGATTCAGAGAGTTTATATAACTGCGGGCAACCATGGGTCTGATTTCCCTCATGAAACTTTATATAGTTTTAATCACCTGACTCATAGACACAGCATCACTAACTAGTTCTGAAACGGGCACCTGGTTTTTCCCATGTTCAACCACCTTTTCCATTCCCTGCATTCATGGTCTGTCACCTGGATGACTCATCCCATTCTCTTCTTTCTCATGATAGAATCCCCGTATTTCAGTTGGGCCACTCAAAGACTACATTCTCAGCCTCCTTTCTCTCCAGGTGTGGCCCTATGGCTAGATTCTGTCCAATAGGTTGTGAGTGAGAATGCTGATGCCAACTTTTGAGATCTCCCTTAAAAGGAAGGACTGTGTTTCCCTTCCTCTTTTCCTTATCTATTGGCCAGAGTGTGGATGTGGCAGCGTAAGCCATTCCGGACCATGGGCGGGAGGGCACAAGGGGTTGGCAGAACAATGAGTTGGAAGGAGCCTGGCTCTCTGATCAAGTGAAGCCACCAGAAGGTGACATCCAGACAGTTCCATGGGGGGGAATGTAAATGCACATCTCATTAGAAACACTGTTAATTTGAGTTTCTGGCCTGCTAGACTTATATCTATCTAATACATGGCCCAATATACAAAACCAACCTGGGTTACCATGTAAGAAGAGCCCAAGAAAAGATGAGACTCTTCTCTTTTTTTGAGACAGAGTTTCACTCTTGTTGCCCAGGCTGGAGTGCAATGATGCGATCCCAGCTCACTGCAACTGCCTCCCAGGTTCAAGTGATTCTCTTGCCTCAGCCTCCTGAGTAGCTGGGATTACAAGCATGCACCATGATGCCCGGCTAATTTTTGTATTTTTAGTAGAGATGGGGTTTCACCATGTTGGCCAGGCTGGTCTCAAACTCCTGACCTCAAGTGATCTGCCCACCTTGGCCTCCCAAAGTGCTGGGATTAGAGGCATGAGCTACCGCACCCAGCAAGGCTATTCTTTACTACATACTTTTCACTCTGCATTGACAAAATCATGTTGAATTGTTCTGAACTGAAGTCTCTGACTCTGATTTCAGACATCGCCTTTACCTCCTTACAGGCTGCTGTTCTTTCTCCTCCTACTGCCTGAAATACAGATCATTTGGCTTCAGAAATAAGGCTAGAGGCTGTCCTATTCATTAGTTCAGATGAGCACAGTTGAGAGGAGGCATGAATTGAGTAGAGAACTGGACGGGGAGCCAGGAGATCCAGGTTCTGCTGCTAACCTAGCTGTGTAGTCTTGGGGATGCCACTTAGCTTCTCTGGGCCAAAGATTTAACACTGAAGGTCCATGATTCTTCTAAAACAACCTTCATTAATAGCTAGTAAACTTGGCTTCAACCTCACAGTTGACCCTACAAGTCAAGGCTAGGCCCCAGTTGCCTTAGTGGAAGTTGGGACCACCTAGCATCGTCCAGTGGAAGGCACCAGAGAAAGAGAAAAGTGCTATCTTCCAAGCATCCTTCCTCCAATGCGCTGAGGACGGCTGTGCAGAGCAGGGTGGAGGGAGGAGTTGTAGGGATTTCTATTCTCTGGGTGATCACAGGAAGTTATTTTCCAGAGCTTTGCTGCAGGGGCAGCATTAGCTTTGGAGGCTGGACAAATCTTCCTTACGTGGATCTGTCCTATGTACTGCAGGAAAGTTAGCATCCCTGATGCTTGTCCACCAAAATGCCCAGGAGGGGACAAAGGCACCCCCAGCTGAGAATCATTACTAGTCCATCCCTTCTTTTTTTGTTTTTTTGTTTTGTTTTGAGATGGAGTTTCACTCTTATTGCCCAGGGTGGAGTGCAATCACGTGATCTCGGCTCACTGCAACCTCTGCCTCCAGGGTTCAAGTGATTCTCCTGCCTCAGACTCCCAAGTAGCTGGGATTACAGGTGCCTACCACCACACCCAGCTAATTTTTTTTTGTATTTTTAGTAGAGATGGGGTTTCACTATGTTGGCCAGGCTGGTCTCAAACTCCTGATCCACCCATCTCGGCCTCCCGAAGTGCTGGGATTACAGGCATGAGGCACTGCGCCCAGCCCCATCCCTTCATTTTACAGTTGAAGAGAAATTCAGAAGAGCTCAGTGACTTCACCTCAGGTCACCCTTGCTCTGATGAGAGAGCAGGAACAAGCCTTCTGATTCCTGGTTAAGTTTTCTCTCTCTAAGTTCTGGGTCAATCAGTGGACTCTAAAGCAGGGTGGTGGTGCATCCCCAGGGACAGCAAGACAACCCACTGAGATGCCAGAAGAAAACACAAGAACTCTCTATTTCTGTTTTATCTCCTCCTTTAAAATTCTGTGAGATTTTATAATGTACATAATATATTAGTAGAGTAGCAGATGTATAATTTATAAATACATAAATATACATATATTGGTGCATGTTCAAATATTTTTAACTGATGGTATGCATGATCAAAAAGTGTAAAGACCACCACCCTAAACATGCTTATCGATTTCTAACTCTAAAAAATTTGCCAAATTGCCCTGATTTGTTTTACTATTTTGTTTTCCAGGAGGAAACCTGGAGGGTATTATTTTAAGAAAAAGATAAGGTGGGCTTGAAATGCTGCCAAATTGGAAGCTTCTAGAAGGCAGATTATCAAACAATGCAGCCCAACTCCACATTATCAGCCAGGGTATTTTGGTCATTTTATCAGTCAAATCAGATTAACCATTTGTCAACCCACTCCCCACTTTGGTATTCAATCCAGAAAACCAAATCTATCGGTCCTATCTTACTGAAAACACAATCTGGAATTGTCAGAGGAAATAAGGGAGTGAGAAAAGAGGAGGTAAAAGGAGCGGGAGCTACCTCCAGAGAGGTGCTCACTAGTTAAATATTTTCTCTCCTTTTCAATCTGTTTCACCTACTCTTGAACCAGAGCTTAAATTACTTCAAACTTCAGAGAGGTTCCCCTTAACCCTACCCTGCTGTGTGAGATGAAGAAGTACATGCAAGGATAAAAGTGGCTTCCTCTAAACGATTAAAAATTCACCTTGTAGATTCAGCTGTCTGTGCTTACACTAGAACTAGGCACTCTCCACTGAGCCTTAATCAGCAAGAGGGAGATGCAGGAAAATCAACATTTTGATGAAAAGAGATCCCCTGAATCCTGGGTTGGGACAGGTATTTAAATTTTCTAAAACATGCTTACAGAAATTGCCTGATGATCAGGTTGTCCCTGGAGAGGGGAAAAAGCAGAGGCAACTTGAAGAGTAAAAACAAAAACTTGCATGAATAAAACAAATCTGTACAGCACCTGCCCCTTTTGCCATGCACAGCCAAGGGCAGCAAACACACATCTTTGAAGTATGAATCATACTGACCACTTACTAAGCTCTCATTCTGTGCCAGGCATCGTGCTGAAGGTTCTACAATCATGACCTTATAACTCACATCTTTATCTATAGAATGATATGATATAATAACTCACATCTTTATCTATAGAATGATATGATATAGTACAGAGTTCCTAAAACTTTCTCTGTTCTTGCCACCCTTAGTGTGTCAGTAATATTTATAGCATCTCAATGCCAAAAGAAATGCCCATTTATTAAGTAGTTATATCCAAACAACTTGGTAATAATAGTTGATATGGTTTGGCTCTATGTCTCCACCCAAATCTCACCTTGAATTGTAATAATCCCCATGTGTCAAGGGTGGGACCAGTTGGAGGTAACTGAATCATGGAAGTGGCTTATCCCATGTGGTTCTCGTGATAGTGAGTGAGTTCTCACAAAAGCTGATGATTTTATAAGGGGCTTCCCCCTTCACTCAGCACTCATTCCCTCTCCTGCCGCCCTTTGAAGAGGTGCCTTCCGCCATGATTGTACGTCTCCTGAGGCCTCCCCAGCCATGCAGAACTGTGAGTCATTTAAACCTCTTTTCTTTATAAATTACCCAGTGTCAAGTGCCTTTATTAGCAGCATGAGAATGGACTAATACAGTAATTCACACAGATGTTGCTGTTTTCCTCAAAAATGTTAAATATTCTACTGTGCCCCTGTGAGCCTGCTGCAGAGCCCTGGAGCACCCTGGCACACGGTTTGGGAACCACAGACACACTATGATATAGATATTTTTGGGATCCCTGTTATGTCAATGAGGAAATTGAGACCTATAAGGTTAAGCAGCTGTTTTGTTGAAATGCAGAAATCTGAACACAAGTCCATCAGAATCCAGGACACATTCTGCTATATCAGACTCCTCCCACTCCCTTGCTGAATCACTGCCTTTATGTGTAGTCATGATTTCCTCTTTTCATTCTGTTTATTCTGCAACTCTCCCCACCCCCAACCCTCCCTACCCCCAAACACACACACACACACACACACACACACACACACACACACAGAGAGAGAGAGAGAACAAGAGAGAGAGAGAGGCATGTGTGGACACATTCATGCTCATTCATTCCCTGGGCTCAAACCATTCCAACTGGGATGTCCCTCCCTTGAGTCTGCCTTTCCAGAAAGTTCCTGCTTCAGTCTTCAGTCCCAACTTTCACCTCTTGACCACTTGTTCCCACACTCACCTCTCCCTCTTCAAACCTTGTCTACTAAGCAGCATGTTAATAACGACATCTGATCTTATGTTGCTCCCTAATTGTTTTATCTGTGTGGATGTGGTTTTCAGAAGACGGAAAGCTGCCCCCAAACAGGGACTGTGTGTTGTCTTATGTTGGGCATAGAGTAGCCCCTATGCAAGTTTGTCAAAATTGGCAAGATGATCAAATGCAGAATTTGATAGCGTACTCTAATGCCTAGATGCTGATAATGGAGAGAATGTATTAACATATAAGTCATCGGGAATGATAACTACCACCCACGTGGCTTTTATTTGGTCCTCACAAGAGAATAATTATTACACCTCTATCACGGAAAAAAAGTTGAGGTTTAGACAGTTTAAGTGACTCTGACCAACACTACCCAACCTGTAAATGGAAGAAACAGGCCTAAAAGTCCAGAGTGCTGGTCTCCCTCCCAGCGCTGTTTTGGGTTTATACAGCAGTGACCTTCAGAGAGATGCCAATTTTCAGCCCAGGTTCTGCGATGGGCAGGATATCAATTTCAGAGGCACTGCCTAGACTCAAAGGCATGTGTCACTCTTGATACCTGAACTAGGTTCCAGGTCAAGCAGTGAGCCCTGCAGGACACCAGGCTAGGGTGGCTGGGGATACTACTAGGGACAATCAGGCTTCTTGGTGAGGTCAATGAGCTTATTGAAAGTTCCAACCCATCTCCCTCTCTTCAGACAGGGTAAACTATAGAGGCTGAGGTTGACAGCTTCTGCGGCCAATGCTGGATGCTTAAGCAAAAGTCTATTTTGAGCTTAAATGCATGTCATACAAAAAAAAAAAGCAAGCTGGAAATGTGCATCTATTCCTTCTGAGTCATGAGAGCTTTGGTAGAACCAGCAAGGGCAGGGGCTCAGAGGTCAGTCAGCTCTGAGTTTACAGTTGATGCTGTTACTCACTAATGTATGATTTGAGGAAAGTTACTTCACCTCTCCGAGTCTCAGCGTCCTTGTCCATAAAATGAGGTCATAGGATAGTTGTGAAGAGTAAGTGGCAAAGCAAATGTAAAGCAAAGGGTGGTGGCTGCCAGGTAACAGATGCTCAATAAGTGATAGTTCCTTATCATGGATGACAAACAGGTCTCTCTCAGGTGCTGCCGCCAGAAGGCATGGATCAAACAGGAGCTAGCACCACCACCACCACTGTTATAATAGTGTTATGAGCACTGGTGCTAACGCCTTGTAGAGCAATTCCAAAGGCTCTAGCCTGAGGTTGTGGCAGAATGAGGAAGGGGAGTGAAAGAAAAGAAAATACAAGATGCCTAAGGCCAAAAATTCACTCAAGAGACCTTGACGAGAAACAGAAAAGAAAATAGATGAGGACCCAACAATTGGCTGGTGGAAGGACGGGGTGCTGGGCTTGAAAAAAAAATAAACAACTTGGACCATTTAAATATACATTTCAAATTACATCCTCTTCTTCTGCATTGTGTCTTCAGGCAGCTGGGAAGATACAAATGCGTCATATTTATGTATAAAGCTTTTATTGGGATTAAGGAAAAAAACAGAACTGAACTTTACGAAGAAAAGAAGGGGAAAAACCAGCTGTAAGGTGGCAGTTTTCTTGCATGATAAAATAGGGTTGAGTCCAGGATGGAAGCATTTATGCCAGGACCCTTTCGTCAGATGCCTGTTTTCCAGAGATGTAGATGGCATGGTTCAGAGGAAATGTACATGGATGACATTGGGAAATCCTAACGGACTATTAGAAGCATTAGTTATTATTACATGTACAGTAGCACACACACCAAATCAGCAAGCCACCTGAATAGCGCCCACGTGCTTTTGAGGGGGCTGCCAGGATGGAGAAACTCACCGTGGTCGGGATGTCCCGGCTGAGAGGCACGCTGTGCGACTGCTCCTGCAGGGATTTATCTGCGCCAACCTCAGAGTAAAAGACCTTGAAAAGATGCAGACACCCCGGTGAGAGCAGAGCCCGTGCTTGTGTAAGATCAAAGGTTGTAATTGCACTCACAGTGGCAGCAGGCTCTGAGGTGCATCGCCTAACGTCACGTGCACTAGTTCTGCGGGAACACACATCAGACCTACTTGGATTGGGTAGGGGGTGTTGCAAACTCAGAAGCCTGCGGAGTCCAGGAGGAAGACACATATCAATGAAGTGAGATGCAGAGGTCTGGACGTGGCTCTTGTTATTTTTCCCAAAATGCATGAGCCGCCCGGGTAATCTTTCATTTTCTCACTTTCAATAAGACATGAGTCCAGAGATATATTCCTCTACTTTTAGAAAACAATAGGATGAGGGCCATTATCAATGGCTACTGTCCCTCGGTGAAATGGAGACAGCAGCAGGTGGTGGGATTGGGGTGTTACTGAGGTCTTACAGCTCATCTAAAATGAGCAGCTCAGTTCCAGCAGGTGGATAGGAATGGGGACCCAGTGTGGCCAGCTCTCCCCATATCCCAGAGAGTTCACAATTCCAAACATTTATGTGAAATGTCTTGACTTCTCAAAGTTGACTCATTTCTAAAAACACTATTCAAAGAAAACATTTTGGTGAAAAGATATCAGCCCAATTTGCAGCCTCTGATAGGTAAGAATGCATTCTCTGCTGCTTCCTCCATCTTGCCTACCCACCTTCTTACTTTACATTATTTTGTACTTATTGACAACATTCCACAGTGATTTCCTCTTTCCTATGTTCATACTTTATTCTCCAGATTTGACTATAGGCAATTGAATAGCAACAACCACATCCTTTTAGTTAATATTTTCCCACAGCTGAACAGAGAAACGACTGGATAGATCCTAAGTGAGTAATGCAGATGTGATGTGACATTCAGGGCATTTACAAATATCCTTCAAAGGGGGACATCTCTTCTAGCTTTATGGAGGGAGAATGGGGCAGTTACTGATATGGAAGGACAGATATCTAGAAAAAGCAAGGATGAGAAAGACATACAGTCACATAACACACCCACTGAGGAAACTCCCGTGCCCGTGGACTCACAGTGTACCCAAGGATGGTGCTCCCAGGATGCCTTGGCATTTTCCACTGGATGCTGAAAGCCGTACAGTTCAATGCGCCCAGCTTGATGTCAAGAGGAGCCCCTACCTTGCCTGCCCCCAAACAAAAGAGATTGTGTTAGAAGCTCCACACATGCCACCTTGAGTATACTTACACAAGATTTAAGAGTGTGTTCTCTGATAGATGAAAAGCCTACTTAAAGATAATTCCAGAAATGCAGTCAATTTCTGATACACCACACCTATCTCAGCTGACCTCACTCACTTTGCTATCCCCTCCCAACCTGGCATCAGTAGATAAATCAGTCCAGCTATTGCCCTCATTCTCTCAGGTAACTTCTAATAGGTCAGGGACCAGCAAAGGGAGATTCAGGGTAGCATAGACCACAAATACTTCTGACTTGACTCTAAAAACTTAAAATGTATTAAAGTAAGATGACAGGCACATTTGTATTTACTCAATAGCATATATGTTGTATGTATACATTTTATAGATGTGTTCGCTTATATAGCTAGGATATTCCTGTTGTGGGACATTTCAAAAATATAGTTATGTATAAAATGAAGTTTAAAAATTTCAAATGCTTTACTATCTATTTATCTTAAGTAACTTCATAGTTATAGATGATAAGATTTATAATTATAAAATAATATATACAGGTTGCCACAATGTAGAAAACATAAAACATTATATCTAATTCTAACGTTCAGAAATGAGTCCTGACAGCATTGTGGTATATCTCCTGTTGGTCACGTGCAATTTAAAAAAACTGTTTGTGTGTGTGCGCGTGTGTGTGTGCTTCTATACAGTTGACATCCTTTATCTGAAATTTCAGATTTTTTTGGATTTTGGAATATTTGCAATATACTTAACTGTTGAGCATCTCAAATTCAAAATGCTCCAATGGGCAGTTCCCTTGAGCATCACACTGGTGCGCAAAAATTTGGATTCTGGAGCAGTTAGGGTTTCAGATTTTTGGATTTGGGATGCTCAACTTTGTGTGTGTGTGTGTAACTTTTTTTTTTTTTTTTTTTTTTTTTTTGAGACAGAGTCCCACTCTGTTGTCCAGGCTGGAGTACAGTGGCGTGATCTCGGCTCACTGCAAGCTCTGCCTCCGGAGTTCATGCCATTCTCCTGTCTCAGCCTCCTGAGTAGCTGGGACTACAGGCGCCTGCCACCACACCTGGCTATTTTTTTGTATTTTTTAGTAGAGACGGGGCTTCACTGTGTTAGCCAGGATGGTCTCGATCTCCTGACCTCGTGATCTGCCCGCCTTGGTCTCCCAAAGTGGGAGGATTACAGGCATGAGCCACCACACCCGGTCAAAACAATTTTTTTAAAAAGCCTCAGACTAGAAGAAAATATTTGCAAAAGAAATATCTGATAAAGGTCTGTTATCCAAAATATGCAAATGCTATAGAGAAAACATTTATTTTCCTTCTAAAATTTATCCTTCTAAATTTCTAGAATTTCTTCTATTTATCCTTCTAAAATTCATATGTTAAACTCTTATTCCCAATGTAATCATATTTGTAGATGTGACCTTTGGGAGGTGATTAGGTCATGAGGGTAGAGCCCTCATGAACATGACTAGTTCCCTTATAAAAGATACCCTAGAGAGCTCCCCCTCCCCTTCTGCTATTTGAAGACACAGCAAGAACACAACCGTCTATGAGCCAGGAAGTGAGCCTTCACCAGACACCAAATCTGTTGGTGCCTTGGTCTTAGACTTGTCTGCCTCCAGAACTGTGAAAAATAGATTTCTGTTGTTTATAAGCCACCCAATCTATAGTATTTTGATATAGCAGCCAAACAAACTAAGATAACACAGAACTCTTAAAACTCAACACGCCGGGTGTGGTGGCTCATGCCTGTAATCCCAGCACTTTGGGAGGTCAAGGCAGGTGGATCACCTGAGGTCAGGTGTTCGAGACTAGCCTGGCCAACATGGCAAAACCCCATCTCTACTAAAGATACAAAAATTAGCTGGCTGTGGTGGCAGCAGCCTGTAATCTCAGCTACTTGGGAGGCTGAGGCAGAAGAATCACTTGAACCCAGAAGGCAGAGGTTGCAATGAGACAAGATTGTGCCACTGCACTCCAGCCTGGGCAACAAGAGCAAAACTCCATCTCAAAAAAGAAAAAAAAAAAAAAAACCTCAACAATAAAAATAAACAAACAACCTGAGTGAAAAATGGACCAAAAGATTTCATGGCAAAGACACCAAAAGCAATCACAACAAAAGCAAAAATTGACAAATGGAATCTCATTAAACTTAAGAGCTTCTGCACAGCAAAATAAACTATCAGCAGAGTAAACAGACAATCTACAGAGTGGAAGAAAATATTTGCAAACTATGAATCTGACAAAGTTCTAATATCCAGCGTTTATAAGGAACTTAAATTTACAAGGGAAAAATAACCCAATTAAAAAGTAGACAAAGGACATGAACACACACCTCAAAAGAAGACATACAGGCGACCAACAAGCCTATGAAAAAGAGCCCAACACCACTGATCATTAGAAAAATGCAAATCAAAACCATAATGAGATACCATCTCACACCCAGTCAGAATGGCTATTATTAAAAAGTCAAAAAATAAAGATGCTTGCAAGATTGTGGAGAAAAGGGAACCCTTATACACTGTTCGTGAGAATATAAATTAGTTTAATAATTGTGAAAAGCAGTATGGCAATTCCTCAAAGAGCTAAAAGCAGAACTACCATTCGACTCAGCAATCCCATTACTGGGTATACCCAGAGGAATATAAAGCATTCTACCATAAAGACACATGCATGTGAATGTTCATTGCAGCACTGTTTGCAATAGCAAAGGCATGGAATCAACCTAAATGCCCATCAATGACAGACTAGATTAAAAAAATGTGGTACCTATACACCATGGAATATTATGCAGCCATAGAAAGAACGAGATCATGTCTTTTGTGGGGACACGAATGGAGCTGGAGGATATCATCCTTAGCAAACTAATGCAGGAACAGAAAATCAACTACCCTATGTTCTCACTTATAAGTGGGAGCTGAATAATAAGAACTTAGGAACATAAAGAAGGAAACAATAGACACTGAGGTGTTGGAAACAGGCCCCCAAATCTGGCCATAAACTGGCCCCAAAACTGTCCATAAACAAAATCTCTGCAGCACATGTTCACGATGGCCATGACGCCCACGCTGAAGGTTGTAGGTTTACCGGAATGAGGGCAAGGAAGACCTGACCCATCCAGGGCAGAAAACCTCTTAAAGGTGTTCCTGAACCACAAACAATGGCATGAGCGATCTGTGCCTTAAGGATATGTTCCTGCTGCAGCTAACTAGCCAGAGCCCATCCCTTTATTTCAGCCCATCCCTTTGTTTCCTGTAAGGAATACTTTTAGTTAATCTATAATCTATAGAAATAATGCTTATTACTGGCTTGCTATCAGTAAATATGTGGGTAAATCTCTGTTTGGGGCTGTCAGCTCTGAAGGCTGTGAGTCCCCTGATTTCCCACTCCACACGCTATACTTCTGTATGTGTGTCTTTAATTCCTCTAGCACCGCTGGGTTAGGGTTTCCCTGACTGAGCTGGTCCTGGCACTGGGGTCTACTTGATGGGGGAGAGTGGGTGGAGGGAGACGAGTAGAAAATATAACTTTTGGCCGGGTGCGGTGGCTCAAGCCTGTAATCCCAGCACTTTGGGAGGCCGAGACGGGCGGATCACGAGGTCAGGAGATCGAGACCATCCTGGCTAACACAGTGAAACCTCGTCTCTACTAAAAATACAAAAACTTAGCCGGGCGAGGTCGCAGGCGCCTGTAGTCCCAGCTACTCGGGAGGCTGAGGCAGGAGAATGGCGTGAACCCGGGAGGCGGAGGTTGCAGTGAGCTGAGATCCGGCCACTGCACTCCAGCCTGGGTGACAGAGCGAGACTCCGTCTCAAAAAAAAAAAAAAAAAAAAGAAAATATAACTTTTCTGGGTACTGGGCTTAATACCTGAGTGAGGTAATAATATGTACAACAAACCCCCATAGCACATATATACCTATGTAACAAACCTTCACATGTACCCCAAACTTAAAATAAAAAGAAAAAAAGAAAACAAATAAAAGAAAAAGAAAAATGAACCAAGACTTTAACAGACACCTCACCAAAAAAGATACCATGATGGCAAGTAAGCATATAAAAACATGCTCCACATCATATGTCATCAGGGAAATGCAAATTATAACACCAATGAGATACCATCTCTGTATGCCTATTAGAATGGCCAAAATCCAGAACACTGATAAAACAAAATTTTGGCAAGGATGTGGAGCAACAGGACTCTCATTCATCACCAGTGGGAATGCAAAATGGTACAGCCCTTTGGAAGGCAGTTTGGCAGTTTCTTACAAAATCAAACATACTTGTCACACCACCTGCATGTGCACTCGTTGGTATTTACCTAAGGGAGTCAAAAACTTATGTCCACACAAAAGCCTGCACATGGATATTTACAGCAGCTTTATTCATAATTGCCAAAACGTGGAAGTAAACAAGAAGTTCTTTAGTAGGTGAATGGATAAATAAATTGTGGTATTTCCAGACAACAGAGTATTATTCAGTGCTAAAAATAAATGAGCTATCAAGCCACGAAAAGGAAACTTTTCCTTTTTCCTTCACTTAGCCTTAGAATAGGCTAAGTGAAGAAGCCTATTCTAACATAGTCTTAAAGGTGGCTGAAAAGTGGGAAGAAAGATAATGGAAATGATTTATCGGTCCCTTGTAGAACCATAAAATAACCAGTAAGCACAGCCTCATCCATAGTCTCAATTCTCCAAGTTTCCACGTCGAGGAAACCTCAGTGGTTATTCCTAAGTGAAAGAAGCCAATGTGAAGAGGCTACATACTGTATGATTCTAACTCTATGACATTCTGGAAAAGGCAAAAGTAAAAAAGACCAGTGGTTTCCAGGGATTAGGAGAGAACAAGGGATGCATAGGCAGAGTTCAGAGGGTTCTTAGGGCAGTGAAACTATTCTATATGATACCGTAATGGTAGATACATGTCATTATACATTTGTTTAAACCCACAGAATGCCCAACAGAAAAAGTGAACGCTAATGTAAACTATGGTCTTTGGGTGAGAATGATGTGTCAATGTAGGTTCATCAACAAATGCACCACTCTGGTAGGGGATGATGATGGCGGGGAGGCTATGCATGCATGGGGACAGGGAGTATATGGGAAATCTCTCTACCTTCCTCTCAATTTTACTATGAATTTGAAACTCTGAATAGTCTTTTAAAACCTTGGCAAATTTGGTTTTAAAAAGCTTAAATATTTTAGCATCTTTTTTGGCTATTTTTCTCCCTATTTTCAAGTATTTTGCACATATTCAATTGGGTTTTAGTTTTTTTCTCACTGATTTATAAGTACCCTTAATATGGGAAAGATCTGAATTATTCACCTATATTTTCTCCAGGTAGTTTTGTTTGTTTCCCCCTCTGTAATTATCCAGTACTGGCCATATTTATTGCCAAGTGAAGAGGCCTATTCTAACATAGTCTTAAAGGTGGCTGAAAAGTGGGGAGAAAGATAACGGAAATGATTTATCAGTCCCCTGTGGAACCGTAAAATAACCAGTAAGCATAGCCTCACCCATAGTCTTAGGAGTATTTCTTGCTTCCTTTGCTCCGGGAAAAATTGCAATTGATCAAGGCAGTCTCCTTGGGTCACTAAGAGGGGAACCAGTTCTTCTATCCCTTGTGTATCTGCAATGGTTCAGTACAGAAAATAGAGATGTTCTAGGTATTTTAAACAGGAAGATAGTTATGGAAATTGGTAGAAAGAGTGGAGAAATTAATTCTGGAGTCTCCAATGGCTCTATTAGAGAGAGAGAGAGGGAGAGAAAGAATGAATGAGAGAATGCTCTAGTGGTGATTCAGAACCAGGACGCCTCTGCCTTCACCCTCACTACTGGCTTTACTGCTGCCACAACTGCTTCCAGACGCCCACAAGACTGGCGATGGGCCCTGGAATGATGCGTTCTCATGTTTTCATGGCCTTGCTTGGCTAGAGATATAACAGCAGGAAAATGGCCTCCACCCCACTCTGCCTTCCCTCTCTCTCAAGAGTATATCCAGTTGGTGGGACCTAACTGACATCCAGAATATGGGCTACAGGATAGTCTGGAAAATGCAGTTTTTATTTTTCCAGGCTTTGCATTATAGTAATGGCATCTAGAAGGAGGATAAAACAGTCACCCAGAAGGTGAACAAGCCAATCTAAGGTATCCATGACCTCTTGGCACCCATAAAAAGCATGAATTATAATGCTATCCCCTTTACCTTCCTATTCTGTAGAAAAGTATTTAAATCAGACCCTGCTGGGCCCTGGTTAGGTATGACTCCTATTTTATTGGCATTTTCACTCATTTATTTGCTCTTTCACACACCTAACATACATATTGAGCACCCTATACATACCACGCACTGTCAGTCTCTACGTTAATGATGAAGAGAGACACAGGGACACAAATTAGCAGGATATTACTATTGGGTGTGAGAATTAGGGTTAGGAAGTTGGAGTACTTTAGTGGCCCATAGCAAGGACATACCAGGCTCTGTGCAGTAGACCCATAGGAACGAGGCAGACAGAATAAGGAAGGGAAAAGGGTCCCAGGCAGAGAGAGCAGCATATACTCTTCCCCAAAGAACTGGCGGATGAACCACGAAGATAGAACTATTGAGACTCCATGGCTGGGTGGATGTGGGTAGTGAAAGAGAGAAAGAAAGTAGAAATTAGGTGACTTCAAGGATTCTAGCTTGGGCAGCACAGAGGAGGAGGATGCCAGTCACTCAGCTGGAAGTGACTCAGCTTGACCACCCATGAAGTTGTAGGTGTGGTCACCTGCAGCTGGTGAGTGACAGGTGGCCCAGTCAGACATTTGGACCAAATACCAAAAATATTCCAGATGAATCAGTTAAATATGGGATCTCAAATTATAGAAAATAATTGAATTTTGAAATTAGACTTTTAAAATTTATTTACTTATTTATTTATTTAGTTTTGAGACTGGGTCTCCCTCTGTCACCCAGGCTGGAGTGCAGTGGTGTGATCTCAGCTCACTGCAGCTTCCACCTCCCAGGCTCAATTGATCCTGTCACCTCAGACAACTGAGTAGCTGGGACTACAGTCACATGCCACCACATCTAGCTAATTGCTTGCTATTGTTATTATTATTGTAGAAACAGGGCCTCACTATGTTACCCAGGCTGGTCTTGAACTCCTGGGCTCAATCAGTCCTCCCGCCTTGACCTCCAAAAGTGCGGGATTACAACATAAACCACTGTGCCCGACCCTAAACCCAGACTTTGAGGAAGAACCTTTCTAAGCTTAAAAGAGACTAAAAATAAATAAATTTTAAAAAAATAATGGAATCCACATCATAAAACTTTCATTATGCTGTTCAAAAAATTACGAAAGAAAAAATTCAGACAATAGATGGAGGGGTAAATAATTGCAGCAAAATGAGAGGCCAACGGGTATCTTTATTATAAAACTCATGCATATTAATCAGAAAATTCAGACCCTAATAAATAAAATATGAAGAGATAATTTGCAAAAAAAAAAAAAAAAAGGAAGTATAGCTAGTAAACACACATGGGGAAATATTCAAATTTGCTAGTTATCAAAGAAATACACATTTCAAAAACTGAGATGTTTTCACCTACTAAATTAGCCAAAACATTAAAGTAAGAGTAATGCTGACAAGGGTACATGAATGCACTACTCTCAAAACATTGCTCGTGGCAGTATAAATGAGTATTCAGACATTGTGGAACACACTTTGGTGGCAATATGCAATGGTATCCAGGGCCATAAATCTGTTCTTACCCCTGGGGCCTCCAGAAATCTGATTGTAGACAGCCACAAGGAAGGAATCTTAAAAGAAGAGAAGGCTACTAATATGGTTTGGATCTGTGTCCCCACATGTCGAATTGTACTCCCCAGTGTTGGAGGAGGGGCCTGGTAGAAGGTGACTAGATCACGGGGAAGGATTTCTCCCTTGTTGTTCTCAGGATAGTGAGCGAGTTCTCATGAGATCTGGTTCTTTAAAAGTGTGAGGCACCTCCCACTTTGTTCCTCCTGCTCTGGCCACGTAAAACATTGTCTGCTTCCCCTTCACCTTCTGCCATGATTGAAATTCCCGAGGCCTCCCCAGCCATGTTTTTCGTACAGCCTGCAGAACCATGAGCCAATTAAACCTCTCTTATTTCTAAATTACCCAGTCTCGGGTGTTTCTTTACAGCAGTGTGAGAACGGACTAATACAACTACCCACATGTGGATGTTCTTCAGAGTACTACATGTGATACAGAAAAACCAAAGCAATCTAAATATTTAGAAAGAGAGAATAGTTAGGCCGAGTATGGTGTATCACCTGAATCTACTGGTATACACACAATAAACACAAGATGTGTTTGTGGTATCTTGAATTGTACCCTGGAGCAGAAAAAGAACATTAGTGGGAAAACCAGTAAGATGAAATAAAGTCTGTGGTTCAGTTGATAGTACTGATAACTAGTTAGTACTATCACTAATTCACTGTTTAGATTTGACAAATGTGCCATGGTTATGTAAGATGTTAACATGAGGAGAAACTGGTAGAAGGTGGATAGGCATTCTCTCTAGTGACTACCCAACTCTTCTATAAATCTAAATTTATTTCAAAATAAAAAGCCTATTTAAAAAAAGAGGCTTGTATGACACTGTGGCAAATTACGATGTAGTATTAAACAGAAAAACATACTCAATGGCCACCAATACTATTATTACAGTTATGTAATATGTTCATTTGAAAAATAACTTGAAGGTAACAGAAGAAAGCTAATTCATACATTAGGGTGGCTGAGATGAAGGATAATTTTTCTCCCATATTCTTCTATTTGGCAACCTTTCCAGAATGTTACATTGTTTTCCCAATTTTAAAAGTTCACTTTCAAAAATATTTTTACATTCAAAGATCAAAAGACATGTGGGTGCGGGTAACCACACTCCTTGGTTACTAAAGGAAATCTGCAAAATAACACTGCTTCATGAAGTTTGCACCAGTTGGGTTGGAGCAAATGGTGCTGTCTCATGTTTGCAGTCTGTTTCTCTGTATTTCAGGGTATGGCTAAAAATAGTTTGTGATGAATGATGCAGATCTTTTAGCTCTCAATAACAAAAGGTAATATACCCGCGTAAAATACCCTTATCGGCCAGGCGCGGTAGCTCACACCTGTAATCCCAACACTTTGGGAGGCCGAGGTGGGTGGATCACCTGAAGTCAGGGGTTTAAAACCAGCCTGGCCAACATGGCGAAAGCCCGTCTCTACTAAAAATACAAAATTAGCCGGGTGTGGTGACGCATGCCTGTCATCCCAGCTACTTGAGAGGCTGAGGCAGGAGAATCGCTTGAACCCGGGATGTGGAGGTTGCAGTGAGCCGAGATCGTGCCATTGCAGTACAGCCTGGGTGACAGAGCAAAACTCTGTCTAAAAATAAATAAATAAATAAATATCCTTATCAATGGACACAACAAAATGAAGATGCCCAGGAAGGAGGCTGTTAGTGCTGTGAACAAGGCCACAGGGAACTGTCAGCGGACGGGGACCAAAGCACCATCAGGGAGGACCTGATTATAAAGGGCACGGAACAGGCGGCCCCTTGCTCCTCTCTACTTCCGTGGCTGCTCATCAGCTAGAACAGGATTTTTCAAATGTTTTGCTCTCTATGTCCTGGATTCTTGAGGGCAGTTCTGATTCTGAATGATGTCCCACCATCATGTCCCTTTGGGTCCCCATCATAGCAGTGGAAGCTAGAGGGGAACCACCGCTGGCCCTCACGGGAAGGTGGGCCAGGTCTGACAGTGTCTAGGAGAGGGGAGACAGGCCCAAGACCAGGGCTCCGGCGCCACGCCCTCATGAAGGTTCTGAGCAGAGCTATGGGAAGCCCGGTGCTCCCAGCAGGCTGTCTTCACACACACTCACCTGTCACCACATACCGACTGGAAGAGTTTTTTTCTCTTTCTCAAATTAATATTTATAATATGTATATACATAAACATATTAATATATACATAAACATAACATTTATATAGTTCTATAATTATTATAATTTTAATTTTCAGGGTTTTTAAAAAAGAAAATAAAGGTAAATAAAATACAGCTAAAATTTCATACTGCATCTCTTTCTTCCTTCCTCTCTTCCAGAGATAACAACCATTCTGATGTTATTGGATTTTATCCTCATGAAGTATGTACTTTTATCTGCATGTTTATTTTTCCTGGAATAACCTAACTGCTCATGAGTAAAGAGATGGATAAATTATGGTTTACCCATACAGTGCACTAGTATCTTTACCACTTGAATTTATTTAAAAACAGTATTTTGTATTTCCTTAAAAAGAGGAAGATCTATTTGAGAGGACAGAGAGAGGGAGATGCCTAAATCTTAAAGCAATGCTCAAACCTTAGCCCACTTCTGATCTTTGCCTCACTGCTGGCCTAGAAATCACCTTTCTTAGGTTTCTAAATCTGTCGCCACTTGTCCATGCACATTTTGGTTTCTCGAACGTTATTGCTGCCATCTTTGTCTGTTTCCTTTGTCCTGCTGGTTACTACTCTTCTCCCCAATTTACAAGCATTTTAATGGGGACTGAAGGGACCAGTAGTAAGTATGTTTCTTCAACTCCTCATGTTTGCTAGAGGTAGTGGAGGAAGATATTTCCACTCTACAGATGAAGAAACTGAGGTCTAGAGTCTGTTGAATGGGGATCTTGTCAATGGGACAGTGAGAAGCCAGGTAGAGAATTTCTTCCTCTCTGCTCCCCTTCATGTTGATGTTCCTGGTGACTCTGCCCAGCCTCCCTGTTCTCAGCTCCCACTATACCCTCTTCCCTGCCAGTCATTGCCACACATATGCTGTGGCTCCTGCACCCATTTCTCCAGCCCAGCCCTTCCCTTCAGAGGAGCAGGCCTATATACCCAATGGCCAGGTGGACCCAGGTGACACTGGGCCTCTCAAATTCCACATAACAGAACTGAATTCATCATCTTTCTTTTTGACCTGAGCCCCTCCTGTAACCCTGGTAGATGGCATCACCATCCACCATGACTTCCAGAAACCTGCAAGTCACCCTCTGCATCAAATTGCTCACACTGTCTCCATCCTCTCCTCTTCAAGGAAGCCTCAGAACCCTGCTCAACACTGGGCCTGGAGCAGCACTACTAGTTGTTCAGAGCTGTGCACGCAGTGCAACCCACTGCCTTCCCCCGATCCTAAGGGATATGATTTCCCTCTCCACAGCTTCTGCAGCCTCTTTTGAAGAATGTGTGTTTGTAAATGAAACTTTTTTTTTCTGTAAAGCAGTTGAGTGCAGCACAAAAGTTGGGGCCATTGGATTGGGACCTCTAAAACTTGTGTGGAGAAGGCCTTATAAATGGCAGATAGAAGGAAGTACCAGAGGCTTTCTCAAGCGACATTTGCATTTTGAGGACAGCATTTTTCTATTTGTGTGTTTGTTTGAAGTGTCCTTGAGAGGACAGGACCCAGTCCAGGCCCATCTGAAGCTATATTTGCAGAGCAAGTATATTGATATTGTGTTATTGGGGTATATGTGGAGGGGGGGCAGGCTAAAGGGAGGAGTAAGCCACCAGTGGGACCACCCATGGGCTAGAGATAAGTTCTAGGTACAGAAACGTGGTGAACCCAGAAAGGCCAGAGAAACCATCAGGGAAAGTCACGGCACATGGTCTGGTATCACCGTAAGAGACGCGGAGACGTTAGGGTATAGTCCCAACTGCGATGAACAGATCAAAGTAATTCTCTAAATCTCTTCCAGCTACCAGAGAGAAACATAAGAGGAAAACCACCCAAGGCTTTCCTCACATCTCTACAATGTCTGAATCATCAGGAAAAGCTTTGGCTAGGGCAAGGAAAGCTTTTTTTTTTTTTTTTTTTTTTGAGATGGAGTCTCATTCTGTCATGCACGCTAGAGTAGTGGCACGATTTCAGCTCACTGCAACCTCCGCCTCCTGGGTTCAAGTGATTCTCCTGCCTCAGGCTCCAGAATAGCTGGGATTACAGGCAAGCACCAACACGACAGCTTAACTTTTATATATTTTTACTAGAGACGATGTTTCACCATATTGGCCAGGCTGGTCTCGAACTCCTGACCTCAAGTGATCCACGCACCTTGGCCTCCCAAAGTGCTAGGATTACAGGCATGAGTCACTGTGCCTGGCTGAAAAAACTCTTAATTAAACAAAAAATTTTAAATAATGGTTATAACTCTGAAGTCTTCTGGGATCTTATCTATTACATAGAAACATGCTAGTGTTTCCTCAATATTAAAAAAAAAATCTAAGCAGTAGGCCACTTACGTGTGAGACAAGTAATATTAATCAGTTAAATACAAAAATAACACTTGTTTCACCAATAACGGTTACAAATGATGGAAAAATATGGTACATAATAGAAAACTAGTTTTGAAGAAACACAGGGTTTGAAACTAAAATAATGCATCTATACAATATGCCCTGAAGCTGTGTTCCTGTAAACTAAAAGCTATACTGCTTAAGAGATAAGTAAATAAAAAGGGGGTTTCTTTGCTATGAGGGAGCGTATGCTTGAGTTTTTTTTCTCTGGAGGACTTTCAAAACTGTATTGGGCTGTTGCATTAGAAACTTCTGAATAATTAGGTCAATTTCTTATGGAAATTTTATTTCATAAAATACTTCAAGTTCTGAGCGAAATTCATCTCTGATTCAATTAGTTTCGTAATCCAGTTCATAAAAACACTTCAAAATGCAAACAAAAATATCATCTGTGACAGAAATACATTGCTAGCTTTTTAGTTATTTGATTTTCACAGAAAGAACCAAGTTACATTCACTGATGCAATAGAGAATGCCCAGACTAACTAAAAATAGTCAGAAAATTCTGAACAGAAAAACAAAAACCATATTTCCATCTGTTTGAAGCTTGTTCCAACTAGTATTATTAAAGTAGCACTATGAATATGTAACCCAAAAAAAACAGTGGCCACTGGAGCTACTTCCAAGGCGATGCCTTCAAGGCAGCAGTGAAAAGGTGGGTTTAAAACACAGAACAGTGTTTGTTCTAGTTACCTGTGGATTAAAGAAGTTGTCAGTCACTAAGGAGCAGCAGGAAGAGTTTTCCAGACCCCTGCTGGCTTTTCTCTGTGGAGCAGTTACCCCGCATATCACAATCATGCTTCCCTTTGAAATTCATCATGCCAGAGTGCAATTCCAAAGAATAGTTTGCCACTCCAGAGAGTAATCCCAGAGAGTGATCCATCATTCCCAAGTGTAATTCCAGGGAGTAATCCACCTTTCCAGAGTGCTTCAGTTTCCTCATGTCCTAGCCAATGGGCTGGATTAGATGATCATAAATTAGAGTTCCTCCCTAAACACTTCATGGGGAAGTATCTGCAGAGCACTGGCGGTGAGCAGGAAAGACAGTCACTCAGAACAGCTCCTCAGCGCAGCTCCCTCAGACCCAGGCAAAGGCGGGCCCTGTTTTAGAAGGACCAGTTTGGATCCTCCTCTAGCCACACCACTCCCCATGAGTAGAGTCCCAAGCTAAGAGGACATTCCTATGGAAAGCCTATGCTCCATCCACTCCTTGGGTACTCATGACCCTGGAATTCCCTGCCCAGAGAGTCCCGAGCCCTTTTCCTGGTCCTCAGTGGCCTTGTCCCTGGGCGTGTCCTTCTGAGGGTGGACTGCACTGCTAGCCATGTGGGCCCTCAGGCAAGAGGGTGGCCAATGGGTTGCTGTGCTGCAGGACGGGCAGTGGACAGCACTAGCTAGGGTTGTGGGCAGAGGTGTCCATGCCTGTGCATATGAACATCCTTCAGGGAGGGGCAGGGCTTGGCTTGGGGCAGACCAAGGCTCAGCGGGGCAGTTCTCTCCAAGTAGAAATAGGAGTTGCCTCCTTTCGAAGTAGATATTCAAGGAGTCTGACAAATTGGAATTGGAACCTGCTCTTTCTAGTCATTATGAAAGTGTACTGTATATTTGTCAGGATAGAAGGAGAGAAAATATTGTGTCTAATAATTAGTTAGCCTGTTTAATGACTTGTAGGTTTTAAGACAAATGTACGTGGGCTTCTATGGGAACTCTCGTGCTCCGTGCACCAGTGTCAGGGGTAGGTCTACACCTCTGGGTGTCACACTGCTCACAAACTGGACTCAGCTGGGTTGTAAAGGGATCTCACAAAGGATTCTTCTGGCCCACGTGTTGACTTCAGGCACAGAACAATCCATGCTGAGAGCCTCTAGCAGTGGTTCCTATTTAGACTCAGTTGGAAATCCCAGGGGAACACGGATGCCACAGATCAAGAGCTGCTGGAGACAGTGGCAGCACCAAAGAGTTGACAACCTACTAGAGTGATTATCAGTCAACTCAGTTATGTTAGAGATGGTAAAGGCACAAAACCGCTTCCAAGTACCTACTCTGTGTGGGAGCCTGCACAGTGTGACCTGTTTGTGTCACCGACTCAAGCACAATTCTTACATCACGGGGCCCCAATCCCCAGGGCCATGGACCAGTCCCGGTCTGTGGCCTTTTAGGAACCGGGCAATACACAGCAGCAGCTGAGTGGCGAGTGAGTGAGCCAAGCTTCGTCTGTATTTACAGTCACTCCCCATCACTAGCATTACTGCCTGAGTTCTGCCTCCTGTCAGATCAGCAGCATTAGGTTCTCATAGGAGCGCGAACCCTGTTGTGAACTGTGCGTGTGAGGAATCCAGGCTGTGCACTCCTTATGAGAATCTAATAATGCCTGATGATCTGTCACTGTCTCCCATCACCCCCAGATAGGACTGTCTAGTTGTAGGAAAACAAACTTAGGGCTCCCACTGATTCTACATTATGGTAAGTTGTATAAGAAATAATTATTTCATTATATATTACAATGTAATAATAATAGAAATAAAGTACACAATAATTCCAGTGTGCTTGAATCATCCCACCTCCCACCCTCATCCATGGAAAAAACTGTTTTCCAGGAAACCAGCCCCTGGTGTCAAAAAGGTGGGGGAACTTTCTAGAAGACTTGTTGCAGATGTTATATCCATAGTCCTTACTAGGAGTTCCTATGTGGTCAGGCTCCAGGCCCATGAGATGGTAAGAATTCATATTAGGGGTAAATATCACCTTGGCCTTTCTCCGGTGGTTCCTCCACACCTTCTTTGGAAAGATTACCTTGTTCCAAAGCCCTGTCTCCTTTAGCAGACCCCAAATTCTCAGGGGGGTCCCAGGCTGGGGACTGCTGTCTTACGTCATCTAAGGAGGCAAGCAGGAAAGCTCTGCATCTCCACCCACCAACCTCCTATCACCACACATATACACACAGACACACATAAGCATACACACACATGCAGACACACACATTCACAGGCATATGCACAAAGCACACATCGTCCACCTCAAGAAGAAACTGACTTACAATCATTTAACAATTGGAGGAGGACAAAGAAGCACAGACTATGAAATCTGACAAAGGCATCTGAACAAGAATATGGTGTCGAAGTTTTAATGCTAGAAGGGAGTTTCAAATTCATCTAAACCAGTGGTTCTCAAACTTCTTTTGGAAGCATCAGAATCACCTGAAAGACTTGTAATAACAGCCTGCTGGACCCCACCCTGTTTCTAATTCCTCTAAGTCAGGAAGGGGTTGCAAGAATTTGCATTTCTGAAAAGTTCTCAGGAGATGCTCATACTGCTGCCTCTTGAACCACTGGTGTAGTCTAATCTCAGATTTTAATGATGGGAAAATTAAAACTCAAAGAAGCTAGTGTCTGTGAGACGACAGTAGCTAGGGAAGAACTGGAACGAAGACCTTGATTTATTGAGTCCCTAGCCAGGTGCTTTCTACCAGCTAGCATGTTCTTCCAAATTTTACACCGCCATGATGGCTTCCAATTTTACCTGGGCCCTGTTCTCCAGTCATATAGTGACTCCCAAGCCTTGTTGTTGCTTCAACATAGACAGCCTCTTAGAAGACACCTCAATGGTAGTGATTCCTAATTGGAGAGGGTGCCCTCAGGCAGTGTTTCAAACCTCTAAATGTCTGGATCAAGAGCATTGCTTCATGGAGTTTAAAGAAGCTCCCCAGGTGGTCCTGACATGCCCCTGCTCCTGCCTGAACCCCACTGTTAGTCCCATTCTGCCAGGTGATCTCATCCATTTGTATAGTGTTCCCAGGCACCTGCTAAATGTGTCTTTTCAAGTACACTATGCATATCTAACTAGACACTCCAGCCTTGATGGCTCACAAACACCCCAAATGCCAAGCATTCCAGACAGAACCCATCCTCTTCCCCATTCAGATCTCTGTCTCCTCCCACATTCCCCACAGTCCTGAAATCTGGGAGTGTTGTTCACACCTCCCCTCTGTGTTCCAGATATGACTCTCCAAGTTGCCCTCAATAGCCCGTAGAATGCAAACTCCACGAGGGCAGGGACTCTTGTGTTCGCTCTTTATTCCTGGCAGCTACAATAGTTTCCAACCCTTAATAGGCATTCCATAAGTATTTGCTGCCTGATTGACTAAATGGCTGACTGAATAAATCCCTGTTCTCCTTCTAGCCCTACCGCTGTGACTCTATCCTGCCTCCCATCAATCTGTGCTGACATCCCTCAACCTGAATTTTCTCTTCTAGGTTCAAAGCCCACTAGGGAAAAGAAATCATGGTGTCAAGCATGAGTCATCTCTCCACATCAGACCCCTGTCTTGGTTGAGACCAGGCTCAGGTTCCAGGCATCCCCAGTCAGAAGGTCTAAAGACAATGTCTCACTCCAAAGAGCCCTGGGAGTCGGGTGTCTGGTAAAGGAGACAGGGCTCTGGAACAAGGTCACCTTTCCAAAGAAGGTGTGGAGGAACCACTGGAGAAAGGCCAAGGTGATATTTACCCCTAATATTAATTCTCACCATCTCATGGGCCTGGAGCACAACCACATAGGAACTCCTAGTGAGGACTATGGACTATAGCATCTGCAACCAGCCTTCTAGAAAGTTCTCTCAGATAACCTCAGGAATCATGGTTTATTCTCTCAGAAAGCAGCCCTCTCTGGAATTCCTCTGGTTCATTGCTAGATGAGTGGCTTTTTTGAGTTATTGTGACCATGCTGAGAGTCTTTCTTGAGGAAAGAGAGAATCATATTAAAACACCAGAGGGCAGGCATGGTGGCTTATGGCTGTAATCCCGACACTTTGGGAGGCCGAGGCAGGTGAATTACCTGAGGTCAGGAGTTCGAGACCAGCCTGGCCAAGACGGTGAAACCCCGTCTCTACTAAAACCATGAAAATTAGCCAGGCATGGTGGATGCCTGTAATCCCAGCTACTTGGGAGGCTGAGGCAGGAGAATCGCTTCAACCCAGGAGGTGGAGAGGATTACAGGCATGAGCCACCATGCCCGGGCTCTGGTGTTTGAATAATTTTAGACTTATAAGAGAGTTAGTACAGTACAGTATACTAAATAGTATAGTTAGATACTACAGTATACTATACTATCTAGCTAGCTAGATACTAGACTAGTATAGTATAGTATATATAGTATATACTATGTTATCTAGCTATCTAGTTGGATAATATAGTACATACTACACTATCTAGCTATCTAGTTAGATAATATAGTATACTGTACTATATAGTTAGTATAGTATACTATAGTTAGATAGTACAGTATACTATACTATCACCATAACTCTCCTATAAGTCTAAAATTAATCCAAAATAAAACAACTGAAAAAAATGAGGGTCCTTTCTTTCGTCACCACAATCCCAGCAGGAGACTCTCTTCCATGAGGCAGGGCCCATTTCCCCAGGCAAGGGGAACAGAACTGTCCTGAAAATCAAAACAGAAACCTGGTATCTTGACTGAGTGTCCGCTCACAGCCATTGAACAACCGCATTAACTCATGGGTGAGAGCACCTTTCCTTCTTTTTCTCATTCTCAGGATCGGGTTTCTCTCCGATTTCCTCCTGCCAACACTGGCCTCCAGCACGTAAGTCAGCATGTCTGGTGAGGAGCTGTCTAATCCACACCTGCCTCAGGCAGCAACTTCCTTTCCCCTTACCCTCATACTGCGTCAGAATCTGGTCTCTGCAATTCTCCTGATGGAAGCTTGAAACATTTTGCCAAGTCTTCACCTGTGGCTCCTACCTGTAAAGCCACAGGATTAGAAGAACATGGGGTTTAATAATTTAATAAGCCATACAACCTTGTATGTAGTACAAAAGGCTTGACATTTCCTGTCTTTCAAAGACTTTTTAAATGGAAAACAAACCACATCCCTTTTCCCAAAATGCTGGAAACTTTGAAGACTCATGGTTATGGTATGAACTTGCTAGGGATGATAACAGCTATAATTTATTGGCCACCATCTCTAAGCTTGGCACTCTTTGGCATTTTACAAAGACAGTCTGCTGCCCCAAAGCCTACAGGCACAATTTGGAAAACAGAAAAAAAGATTCCCCTTCCTGGCAGACATAGAGTCCAAGGCCAGGCACAAGGTGTGGTGAGAGGATGTAACCCGCTTCCAACCCTCCATCCCATCTTCACCCTCTCCCTGCCCTACTCCCTCCTGAGCAGTTTTGGTCTCAACAGCTCATGGCTTAACAAGATGATACCCAGCTAAATTGCAGATCTCTGCCTTCTCAGCTGCACACAACATTATATAAGTTGGTCTTTTCAATTCTTTCAACGGCTCTGCAAGGTAGGTATCAGTAAACCCATTTTTCAAATGAGGAAACAGAAAACAGACATTTTTTTGACATGTTCAAGATCATAGAAAGTAATCTTGCTGCATCCGTGTGCAAGAAGTCAGGATTTGACCGTGGGTCTCTCTGACTTCGCAACAGATGTTTCCAATTACTTCCAGGATCACGTGATAGAATGGACACTAGAACGTTGCAGGAAGCAAGCAGACTATCACATGGGGCAGTAATTGCTGGCAGAAGTCACATCAACCACTCATCCTGCTCATTCTGTCCTTGGCCCAAAGCAGCAAATCTTCTCTTGCTATCATTTTTTCTTGGTAAGAACTTAAAAAACTGACATAGGAAAACTGAGAAATGTGACTTCCTCAGATTTGGGGTTGAGGAGCAGACTGGCCTGGCAAGGTTATTCTCCAGAAGAGAAGCGTGGGAGCAGCTGAGTTGGAACTCACGTCCCAAGGGTGTTCAGGGTGCAGTGAGGGGCACACTGTGAGCACATGAGCTTTGGAAGTCAGTGGAATGTCATGGAATTGAGTCCATAGTATGGAAGAGATGCAGAATCTTTAATAAAAATTGCCAAAATCACAAAAATGAGGGAACGAAGAATCATCATAGCTAAAATGTATTCACTAATGTCAACATCAGTTCTAGGAGCTTTGGATGTGTTAACTCATCAATCCTTACAACAACTCTACAAGGCAGGCACTATTATTGTCCTATTTTAGGAATGAGGAATCTGAGAAACGGAGAAGTTAAGTAGCTATTCCAAGGTAATCCAGACAGACCATGAACCAGGACCACTCCAGAGCCTGGGGCCCTTGGGGAGTAATACATGGAGCCTCATGTTTGCATCTGTGAGGATGGAAATGACACAGTCATGGGGACTGGAGCTGGCGACAGAATCACACTCCAAAGAGGTAAAAGTTTCTATCAGAATCCTAGAGAGAGCCTGGAGTTGCTCTGAGCCCTGAAATAGGGATCCAAGCCAACCAACTAACCAAAGAACAGGAGGCACCGCACGGGCTATACTAGTAATAAAATTAAATAAAAATATCAATAACTGCTTTAAGGACCAGATTCTGTGCTTAGGCTTTTTTTTTTTTTTTTTTTTTGAGACAGAGTCTTGCTCTGTTGCCCAGGCTTGAGTGCAGTGGCGCTGTCTGAGTTCACTGCAACCTCTGCATGCTGGGTTCAAGCAATTCTCCTGCCTCAATCTCCTGAGTAGCTGGGATTGCTGGCACCGGCCACCACACCTCGCTAATTTTTTGTATTTTTACTAGAGACAGAGTTTCACCATGTTGGACAGGTTGATCTCGAACTCCTGACCGCAGGTGGTCCACCCGCCTCAGCTTCCCAAAATGCTAAAATTACAGACGTGAGCCGCCATACCCAGCCTGTGCTTAGGCATTTTAAACATATATTCTCATTTAAACTTCACAAGAATCCCATTGTACAGATGAGGAAACTGAGGCTGAGAGAGAAATTAAATAACTTCCCCCAGTCACACACCTCATAGGTGGCAGCTAGGAATCCAGGTCAGAAACCAGCCTCTCACTCACTGGCTCATTAATGCTCTCTCTTGTCGGGGAGGACACCAATTTCCTCTCAAGTTTCTAATTTCAGAACATCTCCATAAGGTCTGTTCAGTTGGGAGCAATAATATCTTACGATTAATTGAGCAAGCATAATAGCAGCATGTCATATATAAACTTTTTAAACACAAAAATGCACTTATATATTGTGCAATGAACAGTGGTATCGCTTGTGTAGGGACAGAAGTTTCATAACATGGATGGTGCCTATCAGGACTTAGGATATCAATAAGGGGAAAAGGTATGCATGACTGACACACTAAAGCGTGATGAGTTGTCTATTTTCTGGCACAAGCAAATCATGTCACAGGGAGTAGAGAAGAGGGGAACCATAGAGGCTGGAATCACTAGGGATTATAAAATCTAAGTTAGAAAATCAATACCTAGTAAATGAGATTTGAGATATGCAAAGTCACCTTAAAGAGATAGGATAATGAGACTTGAAAAAAATGCAAGGCTAAATCATCCTGGATGCACCTCCTCTTGGTGTCCTAGCTGGTATCTATGTTGATTTTAGTCAATGCTCATCTTATACCAATTGTTAAGTATTTTGACTAGCCTCCTGCTATTAGTCAGGATAGCCTAGGTTGTCTATTATAGCAAATGACTCCCAAATACAGTGGCTTATGGCAAGAATTTTTTTGTCATGCATTCTAGAAAATCACCGAAGGTCAGTTGCAGCTCCGCTCCATACTGTCCCCACTGTGGGACCCACACTAGTGGAACAGCCTCATCTGGAGCACGGGGAAGCATGTGCTCACTGTTCAAGCTCCTTCACAGTAATGACACAAGTGACTACCACTCACCTTTCATTGGCCAGAGATAGTCATATGGACCTACCCGAGTTCAATGAGTCACATTACGGATTAACAATAGCATTCTGCCAACGTGTGAAGAAAAACCATGTCTTTTGGGTGGGCAGTAAGATTTCATTTGGAATATAGAAAAATCTAAATCAGAGAGGAAAAATATGGCAGTGTTCACCTAGGCCCTGTCCAGGGGACCCAATGCCTGGGAGCCCTTCTAGGGTCACATCCACATCCCTAGGGATCCCTTTTCAACATAGCAATCACTCTGTGATCTGTTCAGGATCCAAAGACAGGCAAGGAGAACAAAACTATCAGGCATTTGTATACGTCCACTGCCCACACCCTCACATTCACATAATGGTTCTGGCTCTGCCTGACTCTCTCTTGAAATAGTGGACTTAAAATACCCTTTAACTGTAATTAAAACACCATGGTATTGGCATAGGAATGGACAGGAAGATCAATAGAACAGAACAGATAGCCTTGGAATGTATAAAAACTTAATTTATGATAAAAAAGACATCTTGGATCAATGGAGAATGGAAGAATTATTCAACAGATGACATTAGGACAGTTGGTTAGCAAATTAGAAGAGAAAATCAATTTCTAGCCTTAATTCATACTACACACTAACGTAACTTTAACTCCAAATGGAATAAAGAACTAGAAAAATACATATTTGTAAAGCCACAAAACAAGATTCTCCTCATTCATACCCATCCACCCCAGCAGAATTACTTCTAAGTTTTTCTTAATAGAATAAATCATACACAAAACAAACAGATTATACAACACATTTTTTAAAAACATTTCTTTCTGTCAAAACAACAACCAAAGTTAAAATGCAGCCTGGGAACAAATATCTACAGACAGACAAAGATTAATATCATTTAACATATAAAGAATGAATACAAAATACGACAAAAACATTTTATGGTGCATAGAGAAAAACGGACAAAAGGCTTACATAGACAAGTTATTAGAAAAGGTAAAATTTAAAAACACAGAAAAACATTCAAATATTTTACATGAGTAATTCAAATATTACATTAGTAATTAAAGAAGTACAACTTATTGCAATCCTGAGGGCCATTGCTAATAAATCGAGACAAGTTTTTTTAAATGATAGAATCCAGTTCTATAAAGGGAGTGTTTTTATATGTTTTGATTAGTTATTTTACTTGGTAAAACTCTTTTGGAAAGTAATTAGGTGATGTATGATGACTCTTTAAAATACACTAATATGCCCTAGTATTAATACTTCTCACAATGTATCCTAATGAGATAATCTCAGATATGGAAAAAATACTTTATGCATGAGCATGTTCATCTCAAAATATTTGTAATACTTAAAATTAAAAACAGCGTGAATTCAGGTAAGGTGTTAAAGCAAATTATGATAACATATTTGTACTTGATGGCCTATTACTGAAATGATGCTTGCCAAGAATTTAAGATAACACGTGGAAATGTTTTTGTTATGATGCATGTAAACAAGGCAATCTGTGAATTGAATGCATGTACAATATAAAATTATGTAGAGCCTCCCTTTGCATCTGTGTGAGCTAAAAAAATTATGCAAAGCAAAATCATGAGATAAAAAAATCAGAAAAGATTATGCTTGGCTCAAAATGATTAATTTTTCTGTCTACTTTTCTGTATATTTTATTTACTTGTTATTTTTTGTTTTATTTTTATTTTTATTTTTTGAGACAGAGTCTTGCTCCATCTATCACCCAGGCTGGCATACAGTGGTGCCATCTCGGTTCACTGCAACCTCCACCTCCTGGGTTCAAGTGATTCTCCTGCCTCAGCCTCCCAAGTAGCTGGGATTATAGGCACATACCACCATGCCCAGCTAATTTTTGTATTTTTAGTACACAGGGGTTTTCACCATGTTGGGCAGGCTGGTCTTGAACTCCTGACTTCAGGTGATCCACCCACCTCTACCTCCCAAAGTGCTGGTATTACAGGCGTGAGCCACTGCACCAGCCTGCATACTTTAACTTTTCTCTAAAGAGCATGAATTACTTTTATGACAGAAAATAAGCATCTTCATAACTGATAATAATAACTGAGTTTTGACTGTGTCAGGTGCCAAGTTTTGGGCACTTTACAAAATCAGGGCAAGTACCTACAACCAAAGGCAGAAGAATAACATCTAACATGTTTTAGATGCTAGATATATTCTAACTGATCCCATATATTTATCCTATAGATGTTATTATCATCCCTGTTTTACATATGAGAACCTGAGATACAGAGAGCTGGAGTAACTTTTGCAAAACCACACAGCTGGCGAGCATGTGATGGAACCACGATTTGAACCAAGGCAGATTGGCTCCAAAGCCAGCACGTGTAACCACACTCTACAGAGATTATTGCATTTAATCATCACAACACCCCTGGGAATAAAGTAACTGTTATTATACCGCGTTATAAATGAGAAAACAGGCTTTGAGAATTAAATGACGATGGTTACAGGGCTAGCAAGAATGGACTCAGGCACTCATACCCCAGAATCCCCTCCCCTTCCAAACCACTGGCTTAAATTGCATTGTGAAATAAACAATATATATATATAGGTCCCATACTTCTCTGTTTTTTCCTCTGCTGCTCCCTTTTTCTTGGTTAAGGGCGTATAGCCTTAGTTGCTCAGTTTGTCGATTGTCCAAGGACCTCTTATACCCATTCCTTCCTTCTGTTTCTTTGCCTTTTTTGCATCCCCTTCTCAGTGTTAGCAACTCTAGGATTGCCAACTTCACTTCAAGTTTGTGATTTGTTAAATATCTTGGTAGGGAGGGAAGTGTAAGGGCTTTCCAATGTTTTATAGATGTCTTTATTTACATTCTTGCTGTCATTATCACCCAAAACAGAAGAAATGAAAAAAAATGCAAAAGACAGACAGGTTTGTCCATTAATGGATGAACAAAGAAAATGCACACACACAATGGGATACTATTTAGCCTTTTAAAAAAGAAAGAAATCTTGTCATTTGCAACAACATGGATGAACCTGAAGAATACTACATTAAGTGAAGTAAGCCAGGCACAGAAAGAGGAAGATCACATTATCTCACTTACACGTAGGATCTTAAAAAGTTGAACTCACAGAAACAGAATAGAATGGCCGTTACCAGGCAGGGCCTGCAGGCTGGGGGATCGGGGAAATGCTGGTCAAAGGATACGAAATTTCAGTTAGACAAGAGGAGTAAGTTCGAGAAGTCTATTGTACAACATGATGACTATAGTTAATGTATAGTTAAAAACTGCTAAGAGAATAGATTTGAAATGTTCTCACCACTAATAAATGATAAGTATGTGTGTTGATAGTCTTCCACTAGCCATTCCACAGTGGCTGCATATTTTATAACACCATGTTGTACCCCATACATAAATATAATTTTTGTCAATTTTTAAAAATTTGCAAAATAGACAGGTGGCTGCTGTATAGGAAATGTGACCAACCCATCGTTCCAAGTGGGAGAAGGAATGGCAAGGAGCCAAGCAGAGGAAGGGTCGCAGGGCAGTGGGAGATTAAGGATGGGGTAGGTGCTGAACCCTGCATCTCTCTAGGGCTGTCCGCATCACAAGGCTCTGTGGCATAGCCAAAGTGCCACCCTCAGATGATCATTTTTCAGTAGTTCTCACATGTGAACAGGTCTTCGTGAGAAGGAATGAGTTTATTGGCTAAACTGGCTTAAATAGTGGCGTGTCAGGTCAAGTGCCTGCGAAACAGGAATCTTAAGAAAGGTCTGTATCACTACATCTGCAACCTTGTGTTATGTTCAAAAATCACCTACAAATTCAGGCCACAAAGGTAGATATTGATAATGGCTTTAATATTTATGTTAAGGCATTAGGAAAAAATTGATACTTTTTTTTCTTTTTGGGAGTTAAATTATAACAATCAGAGAGATTCCTAGAGAAGGAGGTAAAAGGATGAAGAAGGTAGGAGGGAAGAAAGGAAATTGCACAGGAGGCAGGGTTGAATAGCTTCATGTGAAAATAGCTAAAGAATAATTTTAATAGTTTTTGAGCCCTCTCTGTGTCACACAGGGTCTGACAAGTACATATGTAAAACTCATTTAATCTTCACAGTCACCTCATGTAGTAGGTTATATTACTCCCAGGACACAGATGAGGAAACTCTGGTACAAAGTGTACAGCTAGTAAGCGAGAGAGCATGGATTTGGACTCCGGCTCTCTCACCCTGGAGCCACAGCTCACAACCACTTTCTTAATCTGAAGAAAGCAACTTCAGAGCAAAACAGTGGCTTACAATAAATAAATGAAGAGGAGGAAAGATTATACTGTTTGGGGATTTGGAGGATTACCAGCTAGAAAAGCATATGTGAAAGGCCATTCCAATCTGTTTAGCCGCTTTAAAAGCTAAGACTCGACTGTTGCTCTAGGGATGAAATAGCATCTAGTGTCAACGCTTCTCTGTGTGTTCCTCAAGCACTCAGCAATCCTTGAGGTGCTGAATGGTGCTAGCAGCTTGGAATTCCCCATTATGGCCTACTTGAGCCATCGCTGTCATGGCTGATGCCATCGTCTGGCATTATGCCAGTGGTGGCATTTGGTGTTACTGTGTAATATTGGGTCGTCGTCATTTATTAAGATGTAGGCAAGTTGGATTTTGTCTGTCCCCCAAAGAGTTAAATTTACTGTCCTGAAGTGGACTGACTGTCCCCTTTTGATGTTGTACCAGAGTGAGAGGGACAATTAAACAAAAGCAAGTGCCAGGCTGAAATATAAGCATTCTCAGACCACCAGCCACATAGGGAGCTGCAACCTTCATGTATACTTTACGGTACAAACACAGTGCTCTTGACTCAAGGCTTTAGGTCACATTGTCCAAGTGTTCCTTTGCTTACACTGAGTATACACAGTTGATGGTTGTGGGCTTCTCAGTATGGGGTACATTGGGCTCAAAAAAATACAGAAAAGGAGAGAGAGGGCAGAGCAATCTACACCACAGGCTAATGGGGTGGGGCAAAATCTCAGTGCCTTTCACTCCCTCAGTTTCTTTTCCCTACTAGTGCTAGTGATGGGCTTAAATATAATCAACATATAGTGGGTTAGAGAAGAGTGAAATGTTTTCATTACTGTTTGCATGTCTCAACCTTGCCTATACTCAGTGGTGTGCTGGTAAAAGTTTTTCTGAAAGCCCCAATTTGTAGTGCATACCAATTTCTGTGGTGTAAATACTCACATCATGGCCAGTTTTAAGTTACCATTGTAATATCAATGAACACGACTTTGGGAAGAGATGTGCAGTAGCACATTATGTAGTATGTACTTCCATGGTACAAATAGTAGATGTAAATAACTTCAAGAACACAGACAACACAAAAATGTACTAAAATAATTAGTAAGTGATGAGTTTTGAGCATTTGATGGTAAATTCATACAACATAATTTAATTTTTAATAATGGCTATGTTGGCAGCTGGCTTGCAAAATCCCTGAAAATTTAACAATTGGCTCTTGTGAGTCTGTAGGAGCTGTCTCTAGTACACCACTGTTCCTAATCCTATACAGCTACCAACACAACATTTCAGATTCCTAGGCAGTCAGAGCCCACATATTCTTGTACAGTTGGGCAATGCAGTGCACAACCTGTTCAACTCAACATATCAACCTTGTAGGTAATATGCAAACCAGGGCGTATCTTGGTTTTCCATTCCAGATTCTTTCTTCTCCCACAGTCCTCTTCTGTCTGACTACCTTGGTGAGATGGGCCTGATAGAAAGAAGCATTTAAGAACTTTCTGACCTCTATCTCTTTCACTAGAGTCAATCATCATCCTCATCTTCCTTATTGCTACCTTTTTTTTGAGCATCCATTCTAGTTCTGAATTCTTAACATTATTTACTTTTAAACCTTGGAGTGACCCTAAAAGTAACCATTCAATTTCCTAGTTTTTGGATGAGGAAACCCAAGAGAGGTTAAGTAACTTGCTTAAGGTTATGCAGCTAGAAAAAAAAATGCCAGAGCCAGTCTTCTGATCCAGATCTCTCTGGTTCCAAAATTGGTGCTCTTCCAATGACACCAAGTTGCCAAGTTTCTTTCCCTTGGTACATCCCAGCCTTCAGCATGTGGACGTTCTCACGAGCAGAAGTCACCCAGTCAGAGCTTCATCAAGGGAAAAGAGAAAGAGCAATAAGGACATTGACAAGTGGCCCCATTGGTGGGCAGGGCCCCACAGCTCTGTGAAGGAAGTAATAAAAGGGACAAGAGTAGGCCTGGCTGATTTAAAAATGTTAACAAGAACTTCGTGGCTGTGCCACTTTGGTGTAGTAAAGGCTACCCTTTTGTCTTTTATTTAGCAATTGTGAGAGGGGAGATGTTTTGAAAGGGACTATTTAAAAAGCATGTAGAGGAAGAAGTCTGTTTATTCCTAAGGGGACATCTTTCCAACAACATATTTTTCTGGGAAACTATTCTTTCCCACACAACACTATGGTGATGGAATAACCAGGCCTTCCCCAGAAGCTCAAAAGGAAACAAACTGAAACAAACTGAGACCCAAGAGTCAGAGCATACCAGAGAAACATCAAGACGGCAGTCAAAGCCAAGAAAGCCATGACCACCCCTCAGGCTGGAATAGGCAGCAAGGCCACAGGTCAGTGTAACTCTGGGGTCAAAAATGTTGGAAAATCCTACCCAGTGAATTTGTAGATCTTTAGGCATATGGTCCCCTGCATATCTAAGCAGTTTCAAATATTTCTTTAGTTGGACAGACATGCAAAGAGAAAGATAAGTGCCAAGAGAATAATATGCAAAGAGTAATAGGAAGAAGAGCAGCAATTTTTTCAGAGCTGTGTGACAAAGTGGAGCTCAGCAGAGATTTAGGGCTACACCAGGTATGGATTAGTCCATTCTCATGCTTCTACAGAGAACTGCCTGAGACTGGGTAATTTATAAAGGAAAGAAGTTTAATTGACTCACAGTTCCATGGGCCTGAGAGGCCTCAGGAAACTTACAATCATGGCAGAAGGGGAAGCAAACATGGCCTTCTTCACATGGTGGGCGGAAGAAGAAGGGCTGAGTGTAAGGGGAGCCCCTTATAAAACCATCAGATCTTGTGAGAATTCACTCATTATCACGAGAAGAACACAAGGGACACCATCCCCGTGATTCAATTACCTCCCACTGGGTCCCTCCCATGAAATATGGGGATTATGGGAACTACAATTCAAGATGAGTTTTGGGTGGGGACACGGAACCAAACCATATCAAGGTACCAGGTACAACAGATAGACAAATAAACAAAACTAGGAATATATTATCTGTTCCTGAAAACAACCCCAAAACTTAACAACTTAAAATAATGATATTATTTATTTATTCACGATTCTTCAATTTGGGCTGAGCTTGGTGAAAACAATTTGTCTCTGCTCCACACAGCATCAGTGGGTTGGCCTGACTATGGCTGGAGGATCCACTTCCAAGACGACTTACCCACACTGGGGACTAGGCACTACTGCAGTTGGCTAGAAGCTCAGCTGGGGCTAGCGACCCAGGGCCTTGGCTCTTGGTTCTTGCTGCCAGCTGGGCTTATTGATTCTCCTATGTGAGGCCTCTTAAAGTAGTAGTTACACTGAGCTTCCCCACTGTATAATTCTCTTAGGGTACTTAGATTTCCTGTGTACAGAAACTGTCAGAACTTTGTAAGGCTGAGGCCTGAAATTGACTAAATAGCACATCTTCTGCATCCTATTGATTAAAGCAAATCACAGGGCTAGCCCCTGTCCAAGGAGAGGGTACTACAGAAGTGTGTGAATACCCACAGGAAGTATCATACATTGGGGAATCACTAATGTAATAGACAAAGGGTGATCTTTCTCACTAGTCTGAGGAAAATTGTATATTCAGCAGTGTAACTACAATGTATATATAAACAAAATAAAATAGAGTTACATGAAAGCAAAAAGAACATAAATCATAGAATAGCAACAATAGCTGCAACTGCAATTCAGTAAAATGGCCCCAAACAGGAGATACTAAACTATAATAGCCATCATGGGGGAGGAAGGGTAGCTTCCCTGTGAGCCCAGAGGCCAGGCCAGGCCAGGCCACCAGCAACCAGGACTTCAGCCTAGCCAAGCAGCCCTCTGGTGGAAAACACATGCTTCTTCTGGGGTCCATTGTCTTAGAACAGATATTACCAAGTGATCGAATGTTGAACTTTGATGTGTGAGTTGGCTAACAATTTGGTGCCCCTTCAAAGTGATGCTCTCTCTTTTTAAAAAGATCACAGTAATTCAGGTAAGATTTCGTATTTATTAGGCCTAGAACTTTTCCACTTTTACAAATCAAGGAATCATTTATTAGACTGCTCATCTACTTCAGTCATAAGGACACCATGATGAACTAGCCAACACCAAAGAGCTCTGTAGGTCAGGCCATTCTGATAACTGCTTGGCTCTACTGCCAATTATCATAACCATGGTCACCCACTCAGTTGCTAGTGATTAAGTGCTACCTCTTGGCTCATATAATCCAGGATCCCATCGTCCCCACTGAATTTAGGGAGCCCACTTTGATGCAGCCATTTGCACTCTCAATTCTCACTTACACAGAAGAAACCACTACCAAGTTCCTTAAGGATGCCAGGACACACCTAATGAATGTTTGTCCTACTGCCTTGGTGAAGGACGTGTCCTCTGAACATTTCTGGGGTCACAGTGAGAGGGTGACATGCACAACTTACATAATAAATTCACTCCAGTGTTCTAATCTTCGCTAGTTTGGATTCCCTAGGAATAATACAAAATTTGTACTTTTGCCAGTCTTTTAAATCTCTTCTCAAAACATTCAGACATGTCAGATATTTTATCAACGTTACTTTGCGGAGTAAGTTTCATCCAGAGCCTACTGACCTGTTCCAGTTGGACTGGCTGCCTTTTCTATCTAGTAAATATTTGTCATTCTAGCATCTCCTTCCCACTATTATTCTGGGGACTCCTTATATCCCTCTCCTGGGTTGGATCTTCTGTCTCCTGCACCTTTGGTCCTGCATCGTGGTTCTTTCCAAGTTTTGGTAAAGGTCATCCTCCACCACCTTCCTGAGAAAAGATGCAAAGGAGGTAAATGTATTAAGAGTCTTCTATCCTCATCCTTCATTGATAGTTTGCCTGGGTATGGAATTCTAGGTTAGAAATAATTTTCCTTCAGAATTTTGAAGTAATTGCCCTACAGTCTTCTTGCTGCCAGTATTGCTGGTAAGTCCAAAGCCATTTTGATTCTTGACTTTTCCTGTTTTTGTTTTTACTTTCCGGAATTTTGTAGCATTTTCTTTTCATTTCCTGGCTTGGGTCTATTTTCACCTTTTTGTATATCTGAACTATTTTATTGGTAATATTTCCTTGGTTTTTTCTCTTTTCTTCCTTTGTAGAATGCCTGTTATTTGTACAGTTGATGTCCTGAATTAAGGCACTAATTTTCTGTTCTCTCCTTTTTACCATCTCTTTATTTTTTGTTCTACTTTCCAAAAGATTTCTCCAAATTTCTTTTTAATCCTTAAAGTGAGCTTTCCATTTCTGATATCATATTTTTAAAACCCCAAAGCTCTTTTTGCCCTTTTATTATTATGTATTTACTTTTATACACTATCCTGCTCATGTTTACGGTTGCAGTATTTTATCCGTCTAGGGATCTAAGTGAATACTGTTTTGTTTTTTGTTTTTTGGTATGTTTCTGTCACATTTTCTTCATTTCTCATGGTCTCTATTTCCTCCAAGATATTTCTACTTTATGCTGTTGGCTTTTATCTTTCATGTTAGAGGCACTGTTTAGATGTTTGGGAATCCTTGATTATCTGCTCATATTTAAGTATTCATGAATAAAAAGCTCATTGTAAACTTTGTGTGTGTGAGAGGGGCTTCTTGACTGTGAACTTTACTGTAGATGTTTTGAGAGTTTTCAATATCAATATCATTATGTTTTTCCTTTTAGGCTGGTCAAATCCCAGGGAAGATCTTTCAATATCCTACCTAAAGGAACAAGTCTGACCAAAATATGGGAACTGAGCAGGGAAGAAGACTGAGGTCTCCACATCCCATGTACATATACTTTGCAGTACGGTATCCATATCCCCCATTGTGATGGATGCCCCCTGTTCACAGACCTTTTGCTTTTAACTAGTCTTTTGGGAAGAGGGAGGGGATTGTCTGGCTATGCAGATATTAGAAAGAGATATGGAATTCTGACTGCTTCTCAATCACACTTTCAATCAGTCTTCTTTCTCTTCTCTTTTACCTTCTACTTCCAGAAGTACTTGGTACCAAACTCTGAGAATTTAGGGGATTCCAAAGTGTAAATCTGAAGGCTCTCAGTGTTCCTTAATGCTAGCTTTAGATTCTCTTTTATTTTTATTTATTTATTTATTTTTTTTTTTGAGATAGACTTTTGTTCTTGTTGCCCAGGTCGGAGTGCAATGGCGTGATCTTGGCTCACTACAACCTTCGCCTCCCCGGTTCAAGCGATTCTCCTGCCTCAGCCTCCTGAGTAGCTGGGATTACAGGCCACACCTGCCTAATTTTTTGTGCTTTTTAGTAGAGATGAGGTTTCACCATGTTGGCCAGGCTGGTCTCGAACTCCTTACCTCAGCTGATCCACCTGCCTCAGCCTCCCAAAGTGCTGAGGTTACAGGGGTGAGCCACCATGCCAAGCCTACATTCTGTTTTCTTATGTCTATTAAGTCATTTATCACTTTTCTATCTACCTTCCATTTTGAAATTTTGTGACGGTTACCATTTTTTTTGGGAAAAAAAAAACATTTATAGTCATTTTCGTGGAGCTTTGAGTAGGGGCAAAAATAGCCATGTGTTTAACCTACCCTCATTGCCTTCAACATTTCAGCAGAAACACAAATAAGTATTTTTTACATATATAAGCAATACTTATTTAGAAAGCTAGGCTGCTCACTATTTTAGGGAAGATAAAGAAGGGTGAGTGATCCACAGCTTCAGTTTTATTGCCTAGCAATTCAGCTCCGGCCCTAGACTTGCCTAGCTCTCTCAGCAAAACTTAGAAGCCCTATAGATAACTGGACTCATCTCCCCTACATAGCATTTTACAGACTCTTTTGTTAACAAGAATTCCCCGTGAAAGTTTTATCCCATTCACTCCTCCCAAAGCAGCTTTATCAATATTTATCTTCCAGTCATAAATTACTGTCTATTAGAGGTGTTCTTGTAATTCCCATTGTGTTCATCTTATATTTCCAGTGAAATTTTTACTTCCTTGTGATATTTTAGCATTCTTCAGGCAACTGCTCAGCTGCCATCTCCCCTAATTTTTCACTGATTGAAGATTGATGAGAATACTATAGTAGACTTGGGGAGAGAATTTAGATTGGGGGAATGTTTTTCTTTAATGAAGTCCTTTGAAGAGTGTGCTGGGTAAATCCCAAGGACAATGGGTGTATTTCTGCTCTTCCACAACTACTACATGCTTTTCTTCCCTATGAAATGAGAATGGCAACCCTTCCCTATCTTTCCTCACAAGCAGCTGCACAAACTGATTTAAAAGACACCTGCTAAACCCTGGTATTCTAAGAATCCAGAATGAGCTCATGGTTGAATCTGGGCTGTTAGGGCATGACGATAGCCAGGAGTAGTGAGGATGGAGGTTTCTCATGAAATCCTCTCTCAGACACTTATGGCCTGTTCGGAAAAAATACTCAGAAGCTGAAATAACTAAGGTTTGTCTCTTACCAGGTATCAGCGAAGCTTTAGAAAAATCTGTATGGTCTACTTTACAGCTACTTAAACATGGGAGAAAAGGCTTGTTTTCCACGTGCTCGTTTTTGATTCTCAGACACCTTATAAATAAATCTCTTAAAGAAACAGTCTGAAATGTCAAGAGTCTGTGTGCAGAAGTGCTTCTGAACTGTTGGGGGAAAATGAACCCAAGAAATGGAGATAAAGTTAATTTATATTTTAGAAAGGAGACATTTCTCTTGCTAATTTACTGACCATTTGTTTCATGTCAAAATTTATACTTACATTTATTCTATCTTTGAATTCTTATAATGATTTTATGAGATAGTCATTATTATTGTCCCCATAATGCAGTTAATGGAGGCTCAGAGACTTGCCCAAGGTCACGGAGCAGGAGGATGGCCCAGCTGAAATGTGAATGCAAGCTTGTCTGATTCCCACACCTATGCCATGTTTGTCATCATTATCCTCGAGGAACTCTGACTTTAAATAACCTGTCTATGTTACAAAATCTATACGTGTGGTTGAGACTGATTTTTTTTGAGATGGACTTTCACTCTGTCACCCAGCCTGGAGTGCAATGGCACTCTCTCGACTCACTGCAATTTCCACCCCCTGAGTTCAAATGAATCTCCTGCCTCAGCCTCCTGAGTAGCTGAGATTACAGGTGCCCGCCGCCATGCCCAGCTAATTTTGTATTCAGTAGAGACGGGGTTTTGCGATGGTGGCCAGGCTGGTCTCAAATTCCTGACCTCAAGTGATCCACCCACCTTGGCCTCCTAAAGTGCTGGGATTACAGGTGTGAGCCACCGCGCCTGGCCTGATCTCCTCCTATTACAAGATTAAGCAGGACCTTTGAGGCTGTCAGGGGAGGGAGATATTGGAGATTGACGCCAACTGCATACCAGGCACTGGACAGCAAACTTGCCTGGCATCAGAGGCTTGGGTTGATTTAGACATGATTGGTAGCCAGCTCTTCCCAAACTCTCAGAATGTAACAAGTTTCAACCTTAACATAGCTCTTTTTCTTCCCATTATTATTTTTATCTCATTCCCACCCTACTCCACTTCAAGCTCCATGACCCAAGCATAATTCTTGGATTTTCTGTGTTAACCCTAGCACAGAAAGATGTCATAATGCTATTTAAAGACCCTGAACTATACATCACTTAAACCTACTGTTATTTTTCCCATCTAAAAAAATTCTCCTGACCCTGTTTCTCCAAGCAACTACCACCCATTTCTTTTATCCTCTTTCCAGCAACCAAGAGTCATCTATACTCACTGTCTCCGATTCCTCCCCTCCCATTTTCCTTTAAACTCCCCTCAGTCAGTTTTCACCCTCACTATGCCACTAAAATACCTTTCTTCAAAGGCACCGGTGTCCTCTGGCTTTGCTTAAACCCCATGGCCAGTTCTCTGTTCTCACCCTACTTGAATGCTCAACAGCATGTGCAAGTCGATCACTTGTTCCTCCTGACAGTCTTCATTTGGGTTCCAGGTTTCCTTGGGAAACCCTCTCCTGGTTTCCTCCTGGTTTTACCTCATTTCCCCTGAGAATCTCTTGTGGGTTCTTCCTTATCTCTCTGGCTTCTTAATGTTTTAGCACCTGGTGACCTCAACACACTTGGCTTTCGGTACCATCGTTCCGACCACGGTTTCCCCTCCGAACTCCAGACTTGTACATTCAACAGCCCTCCTGACGCACGGATTTCTAACAAGCATCTCACATGTAACAACACCTCCAAAACAGAGCTCCTGATCTCCCAACCACCACCAACTCTGCTTCACGCGGTCTCTCTCATCTGACTTGACATGAAGTCCTTCCTTCTAGTTGCTCAGGCTAAAAATCTCAGCATCATTCTCTGCTCCTTCCTCTTTTACTCATAACTCATCCACAGGCTCAGGAAATTCTGTTAGTTTTATCTTCAAAATATTGTCCCAATTTAATCACTTCTCACCACCTCTGCTGCTACGACCCTGAACTGAGCCACCATCTTCTTTCTCCTGGATTACCGCAATTACCTCCTAACAGATTTCTCTGTTTCTATTTTTATTCTCAACACAACAGCCAGAGCTTTACTTCAAAAAGAAAAATACAGCCGGCCCGCGATGGCTCACGCCTGTAATCCCAGCACTTTGGGAGGCCAAGATGGGTGATCACTTTAGATCAATAGTTTGAGACCAGCCTGGCCAACATGGTGAAACCTCGTCTCTACTAAAAGTACAAAACTTAACCAGGCGTGGTGGCACGTGCCTGTAGTCCCAGCTACTCAGGAGGCTGAGGCAGGAGAAGCATTTGAACCCAGAAGGCGGAGGTTGCAGTGAGCCGAGATCGTGTCACTGCACTCCAGCCCGGGCTGAACAGAGTGAGACTAAATCTCAAAAAAAAAAAAAAGAAGAGAAGAGAGGAGGAGAAGAGAAGAAAAATACAACAGGGTTATTCCTCTGCTCAAAACCAGCAGTGGCTCCTCATTTGACTAGTGTGAACATGCCCCTTGGGACCGTGCGTGATCTGACCCCGTGGTGCGGCCACCCAGGCCTTTATGTTCCTAAAACAGGACAGCCACACCCCCACCTCGGGACTTCTCACTGGCTGTTCTTCATATTGCTGACTACCTCACTTCCTTTAACTCTTTAACATTCTCAGTGAGGCCAATCTGACCACTCCATTTAAAACTGCAACCCCTCTCTCTCTCTTTGCCTAGCATTCCTTATCCTCCTGACTTGGCAACACTTCCTACTTTTCTATAGCACTACCCATATACATTTGTGTATTTATTTTCAGATTGTTTATTTTTTCCACTCGAGAACAAGTTCTATGACAGCAGAAAACAGTGTCTGTTTTTGCTCATTAAGGCATCCCAAACACCTAAAATGCTGCCCAGCACTTATATAATAGATGCTCAATAAATACATGTCAAGTGAATCCTAACACCTTTCTGGGAGGCTGGCCATCAAAATTTGCAGCTTTCAATCATGGCAGAAGGCAAATGAAGAACCAGCATATTATCTGGTGAGGGCAGGAGCAAGAGAGAGTGGGGGAGGCGTTATGCTCTTTTAAGCAACCAGATCTTGCATGAACTCAGAGTGAGATGACCTCTGGTAAATAATAGAGTATTTAATACCCATCTCAAAACCCCAACACAGGCGTTTCTACAAATGATTTAAAGGCCCAGAGATGATGCAATGATCTCAGAGCAAGAACTCACTCATCACCAAGGCAATGGTGCTAGGCCATTCAAGAGGGATCTGCCCCCTATGACCCAAACACCTCCCACCAGGGCCCACCTCCAACACTGGGGATTATATTTCAACACGAGATTTGGAGGGAACAAACATCCAGACAATGACACGTGCCATAGCCAAGCCTCACCTTAGCTCACTGTCTTGCCACAGTGTCTTGAATTCTAAATTCTCACTGGGCTGTGGCTTCCTTATATAAGCCACATAGTACATGGATACTTTTAGGTAAATGAGAATGAGTAGGCAAAAAAAAGTTGTATTTTTCCACAGTAATGAGCATCTGAGTAGGGAGAGTCTTGTCTGTCCTTATTCTTTCTTGTGTGTTGCAGAATAAAAGCCATGGCCGAGGGGCAGCACATGGTAGTGACCAAGAACAAAGTCTCTGGACCACAGAACCTGGGTTCACAACCTGCTCTACCACTCACTAGTTATAATTCCCAGGGGTAATTTCCTTATCTTTCTGTGCCTCAGCTGTCTCAACTGTTACATAGGAAGAAATCGTTGTGCCCATATCCAATATTGTTTTAAAGATGTGCAGTTTAGGATTAAGGTAAGAAATATATAAGAAAATATATAAGGTAAGAAATGTGACACTTTGGGAGGCTGAGGCAGGTGGAGTTTGAGACCAGCGTGGGCAACGTGGTAAAAACCCTGTCTCTACACAAAATATAAAAATTAGCTGGGCATGGTGGTGTGTGCCTGTGGTCCCCACTACCCAGGAGGCTGAGGTGGGAGGATCACCTGAGCCCAGGAGGTTGACACGACAGTGAACCGTGATCACACCACTGCACTTCAGCCTGGGTGACAGAGTGAGACCTTGTCTCAAGAAAAAAAATAAAAAAGATAAGAAACTTAAAACAATGCTTAATACATAATAAACATGCAATAATCTTAGCTAATGTTTGTCAAAATATTTACATATTGTATTGATATTTATTTTGGTGATTCAGTGGGAGGTTTAGCTTCAATGTTCACAGGCATTCAGATAGGGCTGTATAATAGAGTATTTAATACCATCTCAAAACCCCAACACAGGAGTTTGTACAAACGATTTAAAGGCCCAGAGATGATCCAGCGAATTGGGGCTTGTGGAAGTGTAAGCTCGATAGGACTGAGGGAGGGAGCTATTTGTACAGCAGCATGCTCCTAGGGAGCGGCAGAGAAGGTACAAAGAGCTGAGATGTTTTACCTCTTTCCGAATCAGAGAACCCTGGAAGACAGTACCTAAACAATTACCTCTAATGATGACTCTGACATTGCTCAAATTCAGCGGGAATGATAGTCTATTAAAGCCAAAGCCTTTAACAACGCCAATCGCTGTACAGGCGGGAAAGAAGAAAATGTCAAAGAAAGACTCAGTGCTAGTAAAGGTTCCCAGCCTTAGCATGTCGGAAAACCATTTCCCTCCTTCTCTAAGTAGACAACAGATCCCCTCTTATCTACGTTGTCAAGCTTAGAGATGTTTTCCGAGTCTTCATAAGCCCTTGAAGTCTTCAGTTTTCTCCAAGCCGCTCTTCCCAGGGTGTTCTCTAGGTGATGTGTGGATTTTGGCTCAAGGACGCTGGATCCTGACTGAAATGCGCTCAAGCAACATTGTCCTTACGACAGTAACGGGGAGTGGATCCCAGCTGCAAGCTGTCTCCTCCTTGGCCACGTCTCTTTACAAAATGATTTAGGACCCGGGGTGCCCAGAAATAGCTCTGAATCTTTGGTGAGAGGTTTTCAGAGCCGAGAAATTACTGGTACACCTCCTACTGCTGTTACTGGGATAGTGAGCCCAGGGACAATAAGCGTGATCCTTTGGCGCTAATAACACTTACTAATGAATGACTCTTGCTAGCTTTTTGCCTGAGAAGTGTGACTTTAAAGACCAGGTAATTGCTGCAGAGGACAGGCTCAGGGTCAAGCAAGTTTGGATTAGGACACAGCGTTCTTAAAAGCTCCCTTTCCATTTCAGATGTGATTTAATCTTCATATAACCTAGGCTTTAGAAAAATTCCAAAATCCACAGTGCAGAATCCAAAGGAATAAAATATCCAACTGCCAGTTTAATGCTAAACCAAAATTGTGTGATTTGAAATTCATTGACAAGAGATTAGATATTTTTAAAATTCTAGGAATATCTATGTTTCTGGATAAGTAAATAGTGGAAAATAATGGCCTTTATTTGGTACGAAGATGACTCTCTAAGTATACAATAAGATCCCTGACCTCTCTTAATTTAACTACACCATTATCTTTAATTTTTTAAACTTTTTATTTTGAAATAAGTTTATACTTACAGAAAAGTTGTAAAAATAGTAATAAGAGTTCCTCTATACCCTTCACCCGGCTGCCTCTAATGTTAACTCTTACATAACCATAATACAATGGTAAAAATCCAAAAGAATTAACATTCATACAAATTTTGTCAGTTTCCCACTAATGTCCTTTTTCTGTTTCAGGATCCAATCAGGATCTCATATTACATTTAGCTGTTATGCTTCTTAATCTCCCCCGATCTGTAACAATTCCTACATTTTACCTTGTCTTTTATGACTTTCCCACTTTTTAAGAGTACTGGTCAGTTGTTTTGTAGAATATCCCTCAATTTGGCTTTGTAATTTTTTTTCACAATTAGATTGAGGTTATACATTTTGAGCAGGAATACCACAGAAGTGCTGTGCCCCTCTCAGTAAATTATATCAAGGGGTACACAGTGTCAATGTGTCTTATTACTGGTGATGTTAACCCTAGTCACTGGAATAAGGTGATGTCTGCCCACTCTTTCCACTGGCAAGTTACTATTTTTCTTTTGTAATTAATAAATATATTTGGGTGCAGACTACTTTGGTATTACGAATTATTCTATTTCTGTCAAACTTTTGCCCACTAATGTTAGCATCCATTGGTAGATCTTGCCTGCCTCAGTTATTATTGCAGTGTTTGCCTAATGGTGATTTTCTATTTCCCTCATTCCTTTGATGTTTATTAGTTGGAATTCTACTGTAAAGAAAATGCCATTCTCTTTAAGTGACAGGCAGCTGAGTATCCTGTGAAGCAGCTGAATTTAGATGAAAGAGCATGGACTTCAGAGTCAAACTGGCTTCTGTGAGAATCCAGACTATTCAACTTATGGGGCTGCATATTCGGTAAGTTGATTCTATCATCATCACCATCATCATCATCAAATTAATGCTTACCTGCTATAAAACAACTCTTTAGCTTGGTTTAGAATAGTTATAGCAATAAAAGTCAGAAGACTTTCTTTCTGCCTTGGCTTCTCCCACAAAGAGACTGGAGCGAGACCACTCTTCTTCCTAACCTGAACCCATCAATACCCTATGGACCCTATTTTCCTTTTCTTTTTTTTTTTTTTTCCTATACATCATTTCTCATCCCCACCCCAAATCCCCATGTTGATCATACACAACATTTCTAAAACATTTCCAAACCATTTCCTAGCCAGCAGGGTTAGGTGTAACCAGGAATCAACAGATATGGCAACCTGTCCCCAACCCACCCACCAAAGTGCCGTAACAATTATTTTGAGACTTGTCTTCGATTGTGCTTTGCAATTTAAATAGCACTAATCCTAACTATATAACAAGTACTCCTCCACATTTCAGGATTGCAAATTGTACTACTTACACTGTGATATTTGCCTTCACAATATAGAGTTAAGGTCTTTTAACCCACTATCAATTGAAAAAGGAGGTCTGCTTAAAAATGAAATACATTCTGCTTTACACAAGCATTTTTTCCTACTACAAGTTTGGAAGGAAGACAGGTTTTACTAGTTGCCTAATAACCATAACCTTACTTTATTTTTTCGTACATTTTGAGGATAAGGGAAGTTATAAAGGGGTAAATTTCACATCAAGATCTATCTATCCATTCTAGTTTAAAATTTTAAAAATTATTTCTATTTTTAATCAATTATATTCTAGATTTTCCCATGTAATGAAATAATGAAATAATGAGACGCTTCCAACCTACATCTGGAGCAAGGAAAAGGGGTGTTGTGTTTGGTAATTCCCTATTCAGCAGTTTGTCAATCTAAACTTTATTCACCAGCCATATTTTTTTAAACTTTTTCAAATATATTATGTAAAAACATACATTTATTTGAACGACCTCTCTCTGTCTTGGCTACTACTGCAAATAGGCTTTCCTCTCCAAATCAAACTGATAAAAAGTGAATTAAAAAGCCCTGGTCACTGCAATATTCAATAAACTTTGTATTATAGTCAACTGTTCAGATACAGTGGTTAGCGGAATCTAGCTGTGCTTCTTAGTCATGATGTGTTGCCATCAGCGTGAGCTTCATTGCAAGCACCTTATTACTAATTGTACCAAAAGTACCAAAGTTTAAGAATGAGTTGCGGCAGGGTGCAGTGGCTCACACCTGTAATCCGAGCACTTTGGGAGGCCGAAGTGGGCAGATCACCTGAGGTCAGGAGTTCGAGACCAGCCTGACTAACACGGAGAAATACTGTCTCTACTAAAGATATAAAATTAGCCGGGCCTGGTGGCATGTATGCCTGTAATCCCAGCTACTCAGGAAGCTGAGGCAGGAGGCAGGAAATCACTTGAACCCAGGAGGCGGAGCTTGCGGTGAGCCGAGATTGTGCCACTGCACTCCAGCCTGGACAACAAGAGCAAAACACTGTCTCACAAAAAATTAAATAAATAAATAATAAAATAAAATAAAATAATGAGTTGCTTTTTAAAATAAATTGAGGTAGATTTTAAGTTAAACCTTAATTAATATGATTTGGATTCAAATTATACTTTCTGGAAGGGAAGATGAATGGTAAAATTATAACTAGAACCAAGATAAACCTGTAAAACCTATAACCTTTCTGATTTTTTTTTAACAATGAAAATGATGAAAATGATGCTGTATGGGAGCATCACCCTGTGACCATCATCTTCTATGTCATTTCAGCATTGGAGAGGGGTACTGGACCTTCTATGCTTATACTATAAAATTATACAACACCTGTGTATTTACTTATAGAAACTCAACTATATGCACTTGGCTATAGGGGTAGCTTAGATTATTGATAAAAAGCATTTAATCTCCTGCCCAACATGGAGGAAGCATACTTCTCAGCCCCTTTCACACTGGGGATGGCCATATTATTTGCTTTCACTTCATAGTAAGCAAGGTATATATACAACCCCACTCCTTGTGTTTAAGTTTAAAGATATTACTTGATTTGACCAGTGAGATGTTAGCAGGTATGATGCTTGAAGTGTTCTTGCACACTTGGGCTTCCCTCTTGAGCCTCTGTCATTGCCATGAGAAACTGCTGCCCCCTCAGCCTGGGTCCTAGAATAGACATACGTGGAATAGACCTGAGTTTAACCTGTAACAAGGAGTCCAAGCTCATGAGAACCTGCAGCTTGAAACAGTACTGCCTAGCTGAGCCCAGCCTAGATCAGCCTCACCACCGCCAATCTGCAGAAACATGAGTGAGAATAAATGATAACTGTTACAAATCATTGAGTTTCGGTGTGGTTTTCCGTAAAGCAATAGCTGGTTAATAGAGTAATTTTAAAAAGAAAGAAACAGTAATATAAAGAGTGCTTGATGAGTGAGCACCTGCAGTGAGTATGAGCCAGGACTCCTGAATTTAGTGTTCCTTAATAGGTCTTCATTCCTACGTGCATCTCCCAGTGTGAGAGTCAAACCCTGAGTGAGATTTTGGTGTTTAAAGAGAAATATTTTTCCTACAAATGGCTCCCAACATGAAAGTCATATGTGTAGACACCAAATCACATATGCTATATGAATAATCATAATAAAGATTTTCAAGAGTAATGTTGATTTCTTGCATAATTTTTATATAATGCAGTGCATTATATAACCCTATAAAACGTGCAACTCCACCATTTGTATCTTGAAGAACCGTATATAAAAACACTTTGGGGAACCAGTAAACAGCTAAGGAAAAAATATGTTTTCACTTTTTGTGTGTGTGGATAACTGTTTATGACTGAAGTATTTCAGGAAAGGAAGAAGATCTTAAAGGAGGAATTCTTGGCAGCCAAGTCTCCACACTGTGCCAGTACAATAATAGCAATGATCATTGTTTTAAAGCCACTTAAAATTTATACAATGCACAAGAATACATTTAATCCTCACTGTAATTCTGTGAGCAATAAGTATTGTTATCCTTATTTAATTTATTTTACAAACAAGAAAACCGAAGTTCAGAAAGGTTGAAGATTCTGTCTTTATGACACCACTGAAACTGGTACAGGAACTGGGACTCAAACCCAGGTTTTCTGATTCAAATCCTATGTTCTTTCATACAAAAACAACTGCTATACAGCACAGATTAGAAAGTCAAGGGTCTTCATAGTTTGAAGCACCAGATGAATTAAAAGGTTACAAATAAAAAGCCTTATTAGACTAGAAGTTCTCAGGCAATAGCATTTCAAACTTCTCCAAGTGGAAATGAAAAACACATGGAGTCAGAGTCTCAATGGCAGAAATAAAAGCTGCAACCTAAAAACAAACAAACAGAAAACAGGAAAAGACATTTCCAGTGAAGCTGCTTTTCGCCAGGATAACTCTGTTTTATGTTCCATGGTGAAGAGAATAGACAGAGCAGGACATTTTTTGTGATGATTAATGGTTCCCCATAGAAACTCTGACTTACCTCATCTAGTGTAATAATTATAGTTGTTCATATGACTCTTTATGCTATTATGTCTTTTCCTCCCAACACTGGCACAGAATTTAACTCCTCCAGAAAGTTCTCCTTGATTAATCACACATGCTACCCAGCCTCCAGCCCTGACAAATCTTCTTACACCTATTTATACAAAATTTTCATATAGGAAGACATACTTTTCCATAGTATACTTAAATTGCCTATATGTGTATAGGTGGGTACCATCCCTTTAGTATACCTGGAATCATGCAATTTTGATACAGGAATCATATCAGCTCAATGACCTGGGTGTTCAGTTAGCATTCAGCAGCAAACTGGGGAACACGTGATTAATAAATAGGATGATTTCAGAACCTGGAAGATGAAAGCAAACTTTTAGGTTACCTGTACTTGCAAGAGACCGCCACTGGGCAGCTGACTTTTTCAATGTTTTCCTTTTAAACTTTTAATTTAAGCAGCGGTGACAAACACATGAAACACAACAAAGTCATTTCTCAAACAAACTCTTAGCCATGTAAGAACAAAGAGGTGGACAATGAAATCAGAAGGCAACTCGTTTAACACAGGTAAAAGAAAATGCTTTTTTTTTTTTTGTCCACTGCATAATTAACTTATAAATTTGCTGTGCAGGAAATTGTTGAAGCAAGTAATGTGATAAGATATTGTTAAGGGTCTGATTAGGAATATTCTGTTTCTGCACATCTTGGGCGGGGGAATGAGAAGGGCCACTTACCTTTGGTTAGTGAATCACCATCTGTGGCCAGAAGTTCCTGTCTTGGACTCAACATTTCAAACTGAAGTTCAACACTGACAAGGAGGGGTTGGGGTTACCATGTTAGAAAACTTCACAGGTTGCAAAACCCAGAAAGTGACTCCGTGGATGAGGCTGGGGCCATTGATTGTGCTGCTATTTCTTGACATAGAGTTCTGCAGTGCAATGGAAATCTAAAAGTCATTCTTCAGAAACATGTCAGTGAGGAAGAACCAGGTGGAATTTCCCTCTTCGGTCCATGTCAATTTTTCTTAGACTATGAAAAGTGCAACTCTGAATATCAGGTGACAGCCCTGAAGAGTCGCTTCCTTTTTCTAGCCCTGAACCAAACAAAGCCAAAGGTTTTTGTCGCCTCCTAATCATTAGCAATCCTTGGCATATGGCTGAGCGTGTACAGGTTTCTGGGCAGTTTTCCTTAAGGTTAATTGCATTCTCTTTGTCATGTCCTCAGAATGAGCAAACCATTTTCATTCCACTTCTATTTCTAATGGGAATAATGACAGGTGCACATTTCCAGATACGACACGTGGAGACACATGGAGAGGAACCTGCTGCAAATTGCTGGAAACCACCCTGCCCTCATTAGTCAGCTCCCTCTTCTGTTCCTACTCAAGCGTGGAAACTGCAAGTGGCCACACAGATGCCAGAGCTTGGGTGAGTAGAGAAGCTGGTAGTGGTGCAGGAAGCAGAGAAACAGAAAACCTTCTCCTCCCCAAATCCAGACTTCAGAGTGACCTCTGGGAAGGTCAGCCAACATGGGCTGAAAATGAAATGGATATGCATATGGATATGTGTGTGCACATTTACAGTCATAGTTACCTGACTTATTCCACCAAATGCTTGAAGCAACTTAATAAAATACGGTCCATGCCCCCAAGGAGTCTACATCCTGACTAGATCCAGAAAAAGATCTCTAAGTGATAGTATCCCTGCTATGCGGGATGCCACAGAGTGAGTGTGGCAGGAGCATAACTGATCCCTGTAGGGTTTTAAAGGAGAGAGGCAGCATCCCAGAGGGCAAAGAAGGCTTCATTCATGGAGAAAGCAACTGAGCTGGGCAGAGCACAGACAGACTTTGCACTGGAGGCCAGAGCAAAGGGAACTCTAAGTGGAAGAAGAAATGGCACAAACGAAGGGAGGAAGGAAAAGGACAAGATGGTTTGGAGAGAGGTCAGTAATACAGTTTGGTTAGAGCACAGAGCTATCTCTAGTAGCAGCAAGTAGTAAGAGGCCAGTGTGAACAGACAGTGGGTTTTGGAACAAGACTGGGTTTAAATCTTGCCCACTGCATTGTTCTGTAACAGATGCTGTCAATGCTCATATGCCCTCGGGTTATCGGCACAGTTCTAGAAAACTGACAGCTTCCTCGCCTCTGCCTATGGGTATATCCTGGCTGACAGCCTGTGTTTGGCTTGTGGCAGGGCAGGTGGACTTGCTGGGGAGTTAACATCTCAAGAACAAGTCTCAAGCAAGGAGGGATAGGAATCGGTGGAAAACTAGTCCAGCTCCTTGGTCTACTGTGCGGAGCTCTGTTCTGCAGGCTCTCAGAGGGTTTGCAGCTGTGCTGAGCCCGAACTGCTCACAGTGGTGACTCACTCACCACATTACTGACCCTCTACCCTGACTCCTCCGTGGGCTTCCTGGCACCCAAGTCTTCATCTCTGTGGTCTGATTTTGGAAAACTCCAAACTAAGACACTCTTTAATGCTCAGTTTGCTCATCTGTCAAACGTGGATAATAATGCCCACCTGAATAACTGTTGTGGGATAAGATAATGGATATAAAGAACCTAGCAAAGTGCCTGACATAGTAAGTGCTTCACAAATATTGGCTATTCAATAAATGTTAGAGATCCCTGCATTCTGGGCTGTTTGATAGTGGGAACTGCCAAAAGACTTTAAGTAATGGAGTGTTTTGAGGAGACTACCGTGGCCTTCCTTAGAGGTCCCTGGCCTTCTTTGGAGAAACTTAGTCTTGAATGGAGGACCCTGGCTTTCCTTGTATATCCCTAGTCTTCACTATAGAATTCTGGCCTTTATTGTAGGATACCTGATATCCATTTCTCCACACATTCCAAGCCCATGAGAGGTTTACATGTTTCTGCCACGTGACTGGTTCTGGCCAATGGTTGTGAGTAGAAGTTAGTGTGTCCTTTCTTGAACAGAACATCTGTCAGTGTGAGATCCTTCTGTCCGCTTTCCTCCTTTATCAGAAACTGACAAAATTCTAAGTAGTGGAGCTTGGGTCACTGAGTAAAGATGCTTCAGAGATCGGCCTCTTATAATCTACCATGGCAGTGCAGCATGAACCACAAGTAACCTTTGTTTCAAGCCATTGAGGTTTGTGGCTGCTTGTTGCTGCAGTACAATATACCCTACCCTGACTAATACAGATGGGTAGGAATCAGAAAGACTGAAAGTAAGTTAGTTAGGAGTCTATTACAGGTTTCAAGTAAAAAGAATCTGAAATAAGACCCGGAAACTGAAATGTGTGTTGGGAAAAAGAAAGAGTAATTGCCAAGGAAGAAGAATTAGCAGGTAGAGAAGGAGAGGAAAGGAATTAAAGATGACTCCAGGACACAAGCTTAGCAAACTGAAAGGAAGATGGTATCATAAGAGAAAGAGGCAAGAGTAGAAGAAAAGGTGTGTCAGGGAGACTCGTTTGCTATGAGACCTGAGTTTAAAGAGGTTCTGCTTCATACCACCAAAGGAAGCCTTCCTATTCCCACTCCCCCAAAAGGGCAGGAATTGGGGGATTAATAAGGAGATGAGCCACAAAGGGTTTCTCTAAGGTTACCGTTATAAAAGCATGTGGTGATCACAGACCCAGTTATAGAACATAAAGGTGGGGTAGCTTCTACTTGGGGCTTCTACCTTATAATACAGTGCTTTCTCTACCACTCAAAACCAACCCAATACTGAAGAAACAACACACATCTGGTCTACGGAGCCAGAGGAGCAGTTGCTCAACAATTTGGTTAATTTAATATTGTCTAGACAACTGAAATATGTAACTTGTTAAAGAAAAAACAAATATTTGTAATCTTCTCCTTTCTTATAGTCTGAGAGCGTTTTACCGCAAGAAAATTCGCATTTAGGCTGTCCTAAGCTTCATTATGCAACTGAACAATACCACTTCTCTCTGATAATGGGTAAGAGCCCTATATTTTCTCAGCTTATGAACCAAAGCGTGAGGAACTCAAAACTCCACTCTTAAACCTTAAAAGTGAACTATTCAGTCAAACTCTTGGCTATTATAAAGTTTTATGAAATCATTTAGTTTTTCTAGTTAAAGTACAATTGGGAAAGGAGGGCCTTCTATGTGATCAGAAGGCTAATAATAATATGCATAATAGATCATATCACAGTGGAGACCCTGTCTTTCCTGGCAATATGTTTTTTCCATTTTCCAGTTTTGAAACTGACCATCTTTCTTTCATAACCCCAAAAGTTACAGTTATTTTACTAATTATATTGAAAGTGCTAGAAGATGTCATGAAAATTGGATAATACAATAAAACAGCCTTACCACATATTGAAGCCCTTTTATCTTTAACAGTTTTTTAAAATCTGCAGACCATCTAACCTGTGCAGTGAATTTTCATTTATATAAAACTGCTGCATTAATAAAAATCTATATTAAGAAATTACACTGAAAAAGCAGTTCATAATGTACCTTTCAGCTTTATAATTAGTTCTGTAATCTTTAATCAGATGATTTAGATCTAATATAGTTAAATTACAAACTAAGTAATTTCTGTTTCCAACAGGAATCATTATATCTTTGGAATTTTCCAAAGCGTTAATGAGTTTTAGAGAAATCATTGTATTTCTCACTCACTATGTTCCCAGAAGTTCGCACAATACTTGGCATATGGTACTTAAATAAACAATTGCTAAATGAATACACAGATATGTAAACATTAATAAGTGATTAGCAAAATCACATTGATTTGTCATTGCCCCCACTTAGGGCATAAAAGATACTCATTTCCACATCTCAGCTTAGAACATGGATCAATTTCTTTCTGACTGGTTGGGAGTTCATTCCAACCAGATGGTACCTCTACCTTACCAGTCATTAAATAGAAATATGCTTGTCTTGGCCAGGTGCACTGGCTCACACCTGCAATCCCAGTACTTTGGGAGGCCGAGGTGGGCAGATCACTTGAGGCCAGGAGTTTGAGACCAGCCTGAGCAACATGGCGAAGCCCCATCTGTACAAAAAATACAAAAATTAGCTAGGCATGGTGGTGCACACCTGTGGTCCCAGCTACTCGGGAGGCGGAGGTGGAAGGACTGCTTGAGTCCAGGAGGCAGAGGTTGCAGTGAGCCAAGATTGTGCCACTGTACTCCAGGCTGGGCAACAGAGAGAGACCTCATCTCAAAAGCAACTGAAAAAAAAGGAGGTCTGCATTGAACCTACTGCCAACTAGGCTCTGTGCTAGGCACATATATGCCTTAACCCCTAGTAGCATTATATGCCATAAACCATAAAACCCCCAAAGGTAAATGATTTATTCCCATTTTACAAATGAAAGAAAAAAACTGAAGCTCAGAAAGATTATGGAAACTGACCAAGGTCACAAATCTAGGAGGTAGGATTGTAAAGTACATCTATCTGAGTTTAAGATCTGTTACCTAAGACTAATCACATTGTCAGCAATAGTGATCCTGGGAGATACGAATTTTGTAAACCAAAGTGCCATACAAATACAAAGCTATTGTTATCATAATCTCTCAATTTCCTGTATTTCTATCATTGCCCTCATAGACTCTCTTGTCTGAAGTTGATGAATACCATTGAATATATCAGTCAAGTACTTTACTTTATCAGGGTCCTGTGGTAGGCTCTGGCCAGGCCTGCTGTGTTCAATCTCCTCTCAGTCTGTTTAGATTGGACATGACTGCCTGAGTATATTCACACATTGGTCACCATCTCATAGGTGCAAAACTGCTTTTCGGGAGTGATGTCTACTCATTATTTTATAATCTGTGTAAAGTATAGCAAGATGGTGCTGATGGCAAAGTATCCCAAACTCAGATATTCAATCCAGAGATATAGCTTCCTAATGGCAATATATCTACAAAAGGTAAGTTGGCTGGAGCTTCAAGGTGACAAGGCTAAGGATGATATATGCTTGGTAAACTACCTAGGGCTTTCCATGCCCCGACAAAACCTCATTCCTGGCGGGAAGTCTACCATGCCACTAAGTCAAGCATTTTTTTCCTCAAGGAGCTGGATAACTTGGGAAGGTGTGCTCACCTCTTACTTCCCCTAGGCTGATACCTCCTGATACATTTTGCTGAGAACCTATCATGTGTGCTCATTGGAATAGACTGTAAGATGTAAAAGATGTGTGTGTCACAGTATTCACTTGGGTCATGTCTCCAACCCTCCTTCTGTAGAGCAACTTCAGCCTGGAAAAGCAGAAATAAGAAGCAGCCAAAAAAAAAGACTCTAGCCCAGCCTGCCTTGGTTCTAACCCTGACTGTTGCTTAACCTCTTTCTGGCTCAGTCAAGAAACTTGAGCACTGCAAGATGATCATGCAGAATACCCACTTCAAAAGGATGTTAAGGGGAATAAAAGTGTTCTTGTTTCTAAGTGCTTGAAATGCAGCTGGCATATAGTTAAGCTATACAAATGTTTACTATTTTTTCAAAATGCTGAGTTTACTGATCACTCTAATTTTTACATATGTGTGTCATTACAGAAGATTCAGGCTTTAGCGATGACTCTAGTCATCGCTGACTCCAGCGATGACTCTGGTCTTTCGCTGGAAAGAGTTTCATCAGTTGGAACTAAATCATAGTGAGCAAAAGAAAGTCTACCTAAGTGATATAGTTTGGCTGTGTGTCCCCACCCAAATCTCATCTCGAACTGTAATTCCCATGAGTTGTGGGAGGGAGGTGATTGGATCATGGGGGCAGGTGCCCCCATGCTGTTTTGGTGATAATGAGTGAGTCCCCAAGAGATATGATGGTTTTATAAGGGGCTCTTCCCCCTTCACTTTCTCTTCTCTTTCCTGCTGCCTTTTGAAGCAGGTGCCTGCTTCGCCTTCTGCCATGATTGTGTTTCCTGAGGCCTCCCCAGCCATGCAGAACAGTGAGTCAATTAAACCTCTTTTCTTTATAAATTACTTAGTCTCTGGCAGTTCTTTATAGCAGTGTGAGAATGAACTAATAAGTTCTTTCTGAGTAGAAGTTACTTCCTGAGTAGACCAATGGCCTCCACTCCCTCTGTCAAACATATGACACTGACCCTGAAGGTAGCTTGGGCTGGCTGGGGATGCACTCTGTATGGCTCTGGTGCATCATCCCCCAGCCCACTTCCACCCTCCCCGCAAATGTGGAGTAGTGTGTAGAGTGCACAGTTACCATGAGGCCACTGTGATAGTCCTGGTCACTGTTTTGATCACATGACTTTTTATTTTGTAAATGAATGAAATACAAGTACAACAAGAAAAAGTTCCTGTAAACACTAAGGTGATTGCTTTAGAATAACTCCAAAAGGTGATTCGGAAACACAACTGCTGTGACTCTAAAAGATGGGGAAATCGAGAAGCATTCTGCACTTTGATCATGCACTGGGGCTGCAGTTTGTGCTTGAAGAATTACCAAGAGCTCCAACTGGTGGGCTCTCATTTTTTTTAAAAAAGTTTCCATTGCTATTTTGAACTGAAAAAATATATAATAAAATCTACGTGAAAATCATCCCCTGAACTTCTACAATCAACTAACAAATCCAAATTGGACTGGACAAGAGCGTTTCTACTGTAATTATATGAAAATAGTTGCTCTTGATAACAATTGAGTCTTGTTTTTTCTTGATAACAGAGCTATTGTCACTACTTTAAAATATGAACAGAATGGGGTATGGATCAGGTCTATAAAGCTTTCTACATAGTGTTTATGTATTTTGAATATACATAGTTATTACTGCCTATTATCTACATCAAAATGGAGAGTTTATTTGGTGACGTCTTTATCTTCTCAAGATTATTTACAATTAAAGTGACTGCAGCTACTGCTGAAGCTAACTCCACTGCACTTTCTTTAGCTGCAGCATACATTTCAACCATTACAACAACCCAGTCTTTGCTGGTGCTTGAGAATTGAATCAATCTATTTGCCAGGAAGAAAGAGAATTTCGGCAGGAAAAGAGAATGTTCACAATGTCAGTGATGAATGAGGAGACAACAGAGTAGGCACACAAAAGAAAGGTGCAGGCCAGCCAGGCGAGGTGACTCACACCTGTAATCCTAGTACTTTGGGAGGTCGAGGCGGGCGGATCACGAGGTCAGGAGATGGAGCCCATCCTGGCTAATACAGTGAAACCCCGTCTCTACTAAAAATACGAAAAAATTAGCCCGGCGTGGTGGTGGGCTCCTGTAGTCCCAGCTACTCGGGAGGCTGAGGCAAGAGAATGGTGTGAACCCGGGAGGCGGCGCTTGCAGTGAGCCGAGATCATGCCACTGCACTCCAGCCTGGGCGACAGGGAGAGACTCTTTCTCGGGAAAAAAAAAAAAAGAAAGAAAGAAAGAAAGCAGCAGGCCTGCTGGAGCGCCCTATCTGAAGGCTCGGGGTTCCAGCACTCTAAAGCAGGGTTCAGCAAACCACAGCCCACGGACCACATTTGGCCCTCACCCTGTATCCATAAATAAAGTTTTATTGAAAAGCAATCATGCACATTTATTTGCCTATCACCTGTGGCTGCTTTTGCTCTACAATGGCGGAGCTGAGTAGTTGCAAGAAAGACCCCATAAATAGAAATAAAAGCGAATAAAATATGTATTGTCTGACCTGTTACACAGAAAGTTTGTTAACCCTGGCTCTAAAGGATCCATTCTATACAAGACAGAACTCTATTATAAGGTATGACTGTAACTGTGTTTTTAAAAAGTTTTCTGGAACCTTGCCACAGTAGATTAATTCCTCAAGGTTATCCCAACAATGAGAGGCAAGCCAAGTGATTAACTAAGCCACTGACACTGTCCTATGACACAAATTTCTCCTCTATTTCCCCTTCAGTAGCGCCTCACTTTGGAGTCGGCTGAGAAGATCATTCCAGACGGGAGTTTTGACACTGTACAAATGCACTGTCTTCACATCTACGCTGACACCCCACCTTTTACCTGCAGGTGTCTGTGGCTTACAAGTTGGTGCCTCTTACAGACCCTGTAGTTTGGAGCTTATGAAGAGCTGAGAAGGTAGGTTTGGCTGTGACTAGAGAGCAAGGACAACCTCTCCACAGGTCATTTGTTTCTGCAGGCATGGAACCATCTTACAAATCTGGGCTCAGGGTTCATTGCCTCTAAATGTAGAAGCAAAGGCTAAATTCAAAAGGCAAGAACTACTTAATGAAAACAGAAGCTCCACTACATATGTGTTTCTTCTACCTACCCCACGGAGTCAGAGAGGTGGTGGATCTAGCAGAGACAGCTCTAGACCAGGGGTCAGAAGACTTGGGTCCTCATCCTGATTCGACCACTAACTAGCTGCATGAACTCAGACAAGTGACCTGTCTGCCCTAGACCAGGCAGGGTTGAACAGTTACCCCTAAAGTCCCTTCTAATGCTAAAATGCGAAGACTGTACCATGCCAGCCTTAGGAGGCTATGCTGTTACTACCAGTGCCTGGCACATAGCAGGCACTATATAAATGTTAATTATCGTAATCATTATGTAAAGGCACAAAGCATGCCTTTAAATGTAAACATGGATTCTTCTCCACTACAACAATGAATGATCTAGAAGCAAATTACAACAACAGGGTGTAACCATAAGCAATGAAGACTGTAACTCCTACTGGTCTTCTTGTCAGCACAAATGAATAAAGTTTTTTTTCCCCCCACATTAGTTGTTGGAGGTGGTTCTTGTACCCAAATCCCAAGCCCTTCCAGAATATCTCCAATTGGAGAACTGGTCATTCAATCAAAGGCTGTAGATTGTACTGTGATGTAGATTTTTTTCTTCCCCATTGAAAATCCCAGGCCAGGCATGGTGGCTAACACCTATAATCCCAGCACTTTGAGAGGCCTAGGTGGGCAGATCACTTGAGCTCTGGGCAACATAGTGAGACCTCGTCTCTACTAAAAATTCAAAAACAGTTAGCCTGGTGTGGTGATACATGTCTGTAGTCCCAGTTATTCAGGGGGCTGAGGTGGGAGGATCACTTGAGTCTGAGAGGCCGAGGCTGCAGTGAGCCCTGATTGCACCACTGAACTCAACCTGGGTGACAGAAGAAGACCCTGTCTCATAAATTTAAAAAAAAAAAAAAAAAAAAAAAAAAAAAAAACTCAGTGCAGGTTGGGAATGAGAACTGGGATTCAGGATTTTGAAGTTACCTAATATATTTTGCCTTCTTTCCATGATTATATACAGTGTATAAACCTGGTAGGAGGAGGAAACAGTTGTCTATCAAAATGGTAAATGGCATTCAGTCTTAAGTTTCTAAATGAAGTTAGCAGTTATGGGTATAGCCAAAATGTGAGTGCTTGCCATATCCTCTGGGACCTCACCATTTCCAGCTACCAGGATCTGCAACTTTTTGCCTGAGAGTTTTCTCAGAAGCCACAGAAACTGCTCTGCCTATTAGCCTGGGAGTGCCAGGGAATTAACACCTACCTTCCCACAGCCCTCCCCGCAGTGACTGATAGCACTGATATCAATACCCCAGCTTCACCCCTCAGGTGGGGTAACTGAGCTGCTTGTTCTATACCATGTTCTAGAGTTTCTCCCATGAATTTAGGTTCTAATTATACACATGTAAACTGCTTGATAAGAAAACCTTCATTGACTCCTTGTCTCACTTTTCCCTCCCCTTACTTGTTTTGTTTTCACCGTTCAAATAAACTATGTTCATTCAAATCTTTGTCTTAAGTTCTGTTTCTGGGAAATCCAAACTAAGACAATGGAGGTGACCTAATTAATTCTAAATTTTTAACTTGACTAATAATCATTTTCACCTCTACTAATCAGTAAAATAGGAAGTATGAGATGCTGACAGCCAAGAAATCAGAAGAGTCTAAAACATATTGAGACCGTAAAAATCAGCAAAAAGCTAAACCTAAACAGAAGTGGAAAAGAATCCAAGCTTACAGTGATCTTTCCCTTTAGGTAAAACTCACTAAAGTAGTATGAGGTTAGTTTGGGTTCATGATGACTCTCAGGAGATGAAGAATTCTCTTCCCTTTATTTCATATGAGTCCAGAAACCTTTGGATTCTTAGAATTATTTTTCCAGTTAGATTATTTGTATTAGAATAAGTAGAACAATAAAATAACTTTATCTTCTTTAGCAGCTACAGTGTATCAAGCACAGTCAATTTACTGTTGGCCAATCTTACAGAATCTGCAAGTCTTGTGTAGTAAACCCATTTTACTGGGGGAAGGTGGTAAATCCTGTGGAAGGTTAATTTTCTGGCCCCATTTCACCGAGCTAGTAATGATAGAGTCCAGATTCAAATACCTATCAGTCCTCTTCCAAATGTCATGCTCAATTTCCCCCTGTGCCACTTCCACAAAAGACATATGGCTATTACCATCAGGCACAAGAGGCATTGAGACTGAGAAAACATAATATGACACATTACTGTAAGTATTATATGATTAGAGTTTGCAGATTTAGCAAACAGAAACACAGAATGTCCAGTTAAATTTGAACTTCAGATAAATAATGATTTCTTTTCTCGTATAAATATGTCCCATGCAATATTTTGGATAGCTCTACATTAAAAATTATTTGTTTGATCCAATGATTTTTTAATAAAATTATTTGTTGTTTATCTGAAATTCACATTCGGCTGGACATCCTGTATTTTATCTGGCAACACTAGATATGATGCTTAGCTTATCTCTTTATTTAGTTCATACTTTAATCAAAACTTAGCATAATATGTGTAACAGGACTAAGTTTTTAAAAATATTTGTGGTAAGAGAACCTAAGTAGATCTACCCTCATAACAGATTCAGTATAAAATACGATGTTGCTGACTCTAGGCACAAGGTTGTGTAAGGGATCTCTAGAACTTATTCGTAGAATTTCTACTGAGTCCTGGATACCACTGCAATCATTTCGCAACACCACACAGCTATCCCTATGTCAGTCTTAATATCCCCTTATCCAAGTGCTCAGATTCGGGCCCAGGGGACTAGTGCATCCTCAAAGAGCACGGTTTCTCTCACACTATAGTTACTGCATGAATTTACAGCAGGCATCCTTCCGCTAGACCAGACCTAATTCTCAGAGAGTTCTGAATGCAAACTAAACACAAATCAAAACCTTATGCTTAAGCCTAAGGAGGAAAATATAAATAGGTATATATTACAAAGCAGTAGTACCAAAGGTATCAATTAGGATCCCGGCAGGAAGAGGAATGTACTTAATCAAAGAAAGATTTCAGTTAGAAAACTACTTACAGAGGTGTGAGCAGCTTTAAGGAACAACTAGAGACACTGATGCACCCAGAGACCCAGCACCAATAAGACATTGTTACTACCCAGGGCCAAGAGTGCAATGGGGAGTAATGTTGTCATGGAGCCTGCCAGAGTTGGAAGCCGTGGAGGGCCAGGAGCTGTATGTAGTTGTAGAGAGACATGGCTGTGAGCAGTGAAGTTGTACCAAAGGAGAGGGGAATTGGGGGGAAGGGGGGAAAAGAAACAAATTCCCTCCCCTGCTTTCCTTGGATCTCCTTCAGGTGCCTCCCATTGGCTGAACCCAAAGAAGCCAGGGGGCAAAAGAGTAGGTGACACAGCTGGTGAGGTCAGGCCCCACAGAACACTGAGCAGGGCAGAGAAGAGCTGACAGTAACTGTGGAGTGAAAAGCAGGGCAATCATAGCAAACCCACCAGTATGTGGGTGCACAGCAGAACATGCCAGAAACTCACTATGGGTAAAGATTTGTAGTCATTTATGTCTTCAAACTGGTAGTTTCTTTTGTTGGTAGTTCATATTTTTCCATCATCCTTTTGTTATAAAAATATTCAAGCATACAGAAAAGAAAAATAATTTTCAAGTGAATATGTGTATATGCACCACCTGGTAGAATCTATACTGGCTTTATCGTATATCTATCCAACAATCTGTCCCTTTCTTCATCATCAGTATATCTTGCTTTATTAGCTTCTTTAAAATTTTTGTTAGTTGAAAGATCAAATTGTGCGTATTTATTGTGTACAACATGATATTTTAAAGTATGCATACATTGTGGAATGGTTAAATCTAGCTAATCAACAAATGCATTACTTCACATAGTTATCACTTTGTTAGGCCCACTTAACATCTACTCTTACCATTTTTCAATAATACAATATATCATCATTAACTATACTCAGCAAGCTGTATAATAGATCTCTTGAACTTATTCCATCTAACTGTAGTTACATATCCTTTAGTCAACATTACCCTAACTCCCTTCCCCACTAACCACCCAGCCTCTGGTTACCACCATTCTAATCTCTAGTGCTATGAAATCAACTTTTTTCAACTTTTTTCATCTATGTTGTTGCAAATAACATGATTTCCTTCTTTTTATTATGGCTGAATAATATCTCATTGTGGATATGCACCACATTTTCCTTATCTGTTGATGAACTCTTAGGTTGATGCCATATCTTGGCTAGTGAGACTAGTGCTGCAATAAACATGGGAGTGCAGATATCTCTTCAAGGTACTGATTTCATTTCCTTTTGATGTATGCCCATTAGTGGGATTGTTGGATCATATGGTAGTTTTTTGTTTTTTTTGTTTTTTTTTTTTTGAGACGGAGCCTGGCTCTGTTGCCCAGGCTGGAGTGCAGTGGCCGGATCTCAGCTCACTGCAAGCTCCGCCTCCTGGGTTCACGCCATTCTCCTGCCTCAGCCTCCCAAGTAGCTGGGACTACAGGCGCCCGCCACCTCGCCCGGCTAGTTTTTGTATTTTTTTTTAGTAGAGACAGGGTTTCACCGTGTTAGCCAGGATGGTCTCGATCTCCTGACCTCATGATTTGCCCGTCTCGGCCTCCCAAAGTGCTGGGATTACATATAGTAGTTCTATTAATTTTTAGATAAACCTCCATACTGCTTTCCATAATGGCTGTTCTAATTTACATTCCTACCAATAGTGTATAAAAATTCTCTTTTCTCCACATCCTCACCAACACTTGTTATCTTTTGCCTTTTTGATAACATCCATTCTAACTGGGGTAATATGATATCTCATTGTAATTTTGATTTGCATTTCTCTGGTGATTAGTGATATTATTGAGCATTTTTTCATATTCCTGTTGGCCATTTGTATGTCTTCTTTTGAGAAATGTCTATTCAGATCTTTTGCCTACTTTTTAATTGTGTTATTTGTTTTCTCACTATTGAATTGTTTTAGTTCCTTATATATTTTTGATATTAACCCCTTATCAGATATATAGTTTGCAAATATTTTCTCCTATTCTGTAGTTTGTCTCTTCACTCTGTTGAATGATTGTTCCCTTTGACGTGCAGAAACTTTGTTTGATGGATTCCATATGTCTTTTTCTTTTTGTTGCCTGTGCTTTAACCCAAAAATTATATCCAAAAAAGTCATTGACTAGAGGCCAGGCACGGTGGCTCACACCTGTAATCCCAGCACTTTTGGAAGCCAAGCCAGGTGGATCATTTTAGGTCAGAGTTTGAGACCAGCCTGGCCAACATGGTGAAACCCCGTCTCTACTAAAAATACAAAAATTAGCTGGGTGTGGTGGTACACACCTGTAATCCCAGCTACTCGGGAGGCTGAGGCAGGAGAATTGCTTGAAACAGGAGGTGGAGGTTGCAGTGAGCTGAGTTCATGCCAGTGCACTCCAGCCTGGGTGACAGAAAAAAAAAAAAATCATTGACCAGATCAATGTTATAGAGCTCTTTGCCTATGTTTTCTTCTAGTAATTTAATAGTTTTGGGTCTTAGCTTTAAGTCTTTAATCCAGTTTGAGTTGATTTTTGTATATCATGAGAGAGAAGGGTTTAATTTCATTCTTCTGCATGTGGATGTCCAATTTTCCTGGCATATTTATTGAATACACTATCCTTTTCCCAAAGAGTGTTCTTACCACTTGTGTCAAAAATCAGCTGGCTATAAATGTGTGGATTTACTTTTGGACTCTCTATTCTGTTCCATTGGTCTATGTGTCTGTTTTTATGCCACTACCAGGCTGTTTTCATTACTATAGCTTTTTAGTGTATTTTGAAGTCAGGTAGTGTGATGCCTCCAGCTTTGTTCTTTTTGTTCAAGATTGCTTTGGTTATTTGGGGCCTTTTGTGGTTCCATACAAATTATAGGATTTTTTTCTATTTCTATGAAGAATGTCATTGGTATTTTGATAGGAATTGTAGTGAATCTGTAGATTGCTTTGGGTATTATGGACATTTTAACAATATTCTTTCTTCTAATCTGTGCATATTGGATATCTTTCCATTAATTTGTGTCTTCTTCAATTTCTTTCATAAATATTTTATAGTTTTTCAGTGTAGAGATCCGTCACCTCTTTGCTTAAATGTATTCCTCAGTATTTCAATTTTGGTATCTATTATACACAAGATTGTCTTCTTGACTGTTTTTCAGAGAGTTTGCTAGAAATGCTACTGATTTTGCATGTTAATTTTGTATCCAGCAACTTTACTGATTTTTTTTTTATCAGTTCTAACAGTTTTTTGGTGGCATCTACAGTCTTCTCTATACATAAGATCATGTCATCTGCAAAGAGGGACAGTTTGACTTCTTCTTTCCAATTTAGAGCGTTTTATTTCTTTATCTTGCCTAATCGCTCTGGCTAGAACTTCTAGTACAATGTTGAATAAGAAAAATGAACATCCTTATCTCATTCCAGATCTTAGAAAAAAAGCTTTCAACTTTTCCATGTTCAGTATATTGGCTGTGGGTTTGTCATATACAGTCTCTATTATGTTAAGGTACATTCCATCTATACCTAATTTGTTGAGACTTTTTATCGTGAAGGAATGTTGAATTTCATCAAATGCCTTTCCTGCATTTGTTGAGATGATCATATAGTGTTTGTCCTTCATTCTGTTAATGTGAAGTATCACATTTATTGATTTGTATATGTTGAACCATCCTTGCATCCCTGGGATGAATCCTACTTGATCATGGTGAATGATTTTTTAATACACTGTTGAATTTGGTTTGTTAATTTTTTTGTTGAAGATTTCTGTATTCAAGTTTGCTGGGTATATTGGCCTGTAGTTTTCTTTCTTGTTACATCCTTATCTGATTTTTGGTATCAGGGTACTGCTAGCCTTGAAGAATGAGTTTGGAAGTATTCCCTCTTCTTAAATTCTTTTAGAGGAGTTTGAGAAAAATAAGTATTAGTTCTCCTTTAAATGTATGGTAGAATTCACTAGTGACACCATCAGGTCCTGTGCTTTTCTTTGATGGGAGACTTTTCATTACTGATTCAATCTCCTTACTCATTGTTAGTATGCTCAGATTTTCTATTTCTTTATAATTCAGTCTTGATAGGTTGTGTGTGTCCAAACATTTATCCATTTCTTCTATATTATCCAGTTTGTCGGTGTATAATTATTTATAGGAGTCTCTTGTGATCTTTGTGTTTCTGTGGTATCGCAGTAATACATCCTTTTTCATCCTGATTTTTATTTACTTACTCTTCTCTTTGTTTTCCATCTAGCTAAAAGTTTGTCAATTCTATTTGTCTTTTTTAAAAATCAACTCTTTGTTTTGTTGATCTTTTTATTGTTTTCCTGGTTTATATTTCATTTATTTCTGATCTGGTCTTTATTATTCTCTTCTACTAATTTTGAGTTTAGTTTATTTTCTTGTTCTTCTAGTTCCTTGAGGTACAATGTTAGGTTATTTAATTGATATCTTTCTTCCTTTTTTATTAGGCATTTATTGCTAAAATATTCCCTCTTAGAATTGCTTTTCCTTTATCCCATAGGCTTTGATATGTTGTAATTCTATTTTCATTTTTCTCAAGAAATTTTTTAATTTATCTGATTGGTTTGGCTCTGCGTCCCTACCCAAATCTCATCTTGTTGCTTCCGTAATTCCCATGTGTTGTGGGAGGGACCCAGTGGGAGATAATTGAATCATGGGGACAGGTCTTTCCCATGTTGTTCTCTTGATAGTGAGTAAGTCTCATAAGATCTGATGGTTTTAAAAAGGGGAGTTTCCCTGCACAAGCTCTTTTTGCCTGCCGCCATTCATGTAATACATGACTTGCTCCTCCTTGCCTTCCCCCATGATTATGAGACTTCCCCAGTCATGTGGAACTGTAAGTTTATTAAATATTTTTCTTCCCAGTCTCAGGTATGTCTTTATCAGCAGCGAGAAAATGGACTAATTAATTATCTTTTAATTTTTTCATTGACCCATTGGTTGTTCAGGAGCAAGTTGTTTAATTTCCATGTATTTGTGGTTTTCCCAATGTTCCTCCTGCTATTGATGTCTAGTTTTATGCCATGTGGTCTGAAAGATACTTAATATAATTTCAATCCTCTTAAATTTGTTAAGACTTGGTTTGTGGCCTAATATATAATGTATCCTGAAGAATGTTCCATGTGCAGTTGAGAAAAGTGTGTATTCTGCAACTGTTAGATAGAATGTTCCGTATGTGTTTGTTAGGTTCAGTTGGTCTGGAATGCAGTTTAAATCCAGTATTTCTTTTCTGATTTTCTGTCTGCCCATTGATGAAAGTGGGGGATCAATATCCCTTACTATTCATATTGCTGTATTGCAATCTATCTCTCCCTTCAGTTCATATATATTTGCTTTATATATTTATGTACTCTGATGTTGGTTATATATATATTTACAACTGTTATGTCCTCTTGCTGAACTGAGTCTTTTATCATTATATACTGACCTTTTTTGTCTCTTTTTATAGTTTTTGACTTAAAGTCTATTTTATCTGATATAAGTATAGTTACTACTGTTTCCTTTTGGTTTCCATTTCCACAGAATATCTTTTTACATGCATTCACTTTCAGCCTACATTTGTCTTTACAAGTAAAGTGAGCCTCTTATAGGTGGTGTATAGATGGGTCTTCTTTTTCAAGCCACTCTATGTCTTCTAATTGGAGAATTTGATCAATTTATATTGAAAGTAACTATTGATAGGTACACACTTATTACCCCTATTTTAAAATTGTTTTCTAGTAGATCTTTTCATTCTTTCTTACCATATTTCTTTCTGGTTAAGCAGTTTTCCCTGGTAGTATTTTTGATTCCTTGTCTTTTGCTTTTAGTGTGTATATTATAGGTTTTGCTCTGTGGTTACCATGAGCCTTACAGAAAACATCTTATAATTATAACAGGTTATTTTAAGCTAATAACAACTTAACTTTCATTGGGGGGGAAAAAAAAAACCTCTACACTTTAGCTCCACTCCCCCTCCACATTTTGAATGTTTGATGTCACAGTTTACATTTTTATGTTGCATATCCCTTAACAAATGATTGTAGTTATTATTATTAACAGTTTGTCTTTTAACCTTAATACTAAGGATGTAAGTGATTTATATACCACCATTACAGTATTAGAGTATTCTGAATTTGACTGTGTACTTACTTTTACCATTCAGTTTTATACTTTCAGATTTTTTGTATTACTCATTGGTACCCTTTTCTTTCAGCCTGAGGAACTACCTTTAGCACTTCCTGTAAGACAGGTCTGGTGGTGATAAATTTCCTCAGCTTTTGTTTGTCTGGGAAAGTCTTTATCTATCCTTCATTTCTGAAGGATAGCTTTGTTGAGTACAGTATTCTCAGCTGGCAGTTTTTGTCCTTCAAAACTGAATATATCATCCCACCCTCTCTTGGCCTGTAAGTTTTTTCCGGAGAAGTCTGCTGCTAGGCATATTGGAAATCCCTTATATGTTATTTGCTTCTTTTCTCTTGCTGCTTTCAGGATCCTCTCTTTGGCTTTGATCTTTGACAGTTTGATTGTAATATGTCCTGAGACAGCCTTATTTGTATTTAATCTGATTAGAGACCTTTGGCATTCCTGTAATTTGATATTTATATCTTTCTTCACGTTTGAAAAGTTTTCTGCTATTATTCCTTTAAATAAGCTTTCTACCCCTTTGTCTTTCTTCTACTCCCTCTTGAATGCCAATGACTCAAACATTTGCTCTTTTGATGCTATCCCACAAATCCTTTAAGCTTTCTTCATTCTTTTTTCATTTTTTCTTTTTAATCCTCACTGTATATTTTCAAATATCTTCAAGTTCACAGATTGTTTCTTCTGTTTAATCAACTTTGCTGTTGATATACTTTTCATTTTGTTCATTGTATTTTTCAGTTACAATATTTGATTTTTAAAAATATTTCTCTATTCAATTTCTCATTCTGGTCATTTATTCTTTTCTTCATTTCATTAACTGTTTCTCCGCATTTTATTGAAGTTCATTGAACTTCCTTAAAACAGCTACTTTGAGTTTTTTTTTCAGGACGTTCATGGTGCTCCATTTCTTCAGGGCTAGTCACTGGTGCCTTATTTTATTCATCTGATGATGTCATGTTTCCCTAATTGTTCTTGATCATTTTGGTCATGTGTCAATGTCTACACATTGATGAAGCAGATACTTATTCCAGTGTTCACAGTCTAGCTTTGTCTAAGAATGTCCTTCAATAGTAAGCCTATCTAGAGATTTTGGGCAGGTTGTCAGGGTGTGGTCCCCAAGACTCTGACTACTGCACACATTGCAGTGCAAGGGGGCCCTCTAAGCCCAAGTCTGTCACAGCTAGCACAGTGCCAAGCTGAAGTCCCATGGCTGCTAAAGCTGTCACAGCACGGGGCTAGAATCTCATGGCTGCTGAGACTGCTGCAGTGCTGAGGTGTAACCCAAAGCCCATGGTCACTGAAGCTAGTACACCACTGGGGCATGCCCAAAACTCGCAGCTTCTGAGGCCTTCCTGACACTAGGGATTATTTGGAGTCCAAAGCCTCTGTAGTTAGCCAGCAGTGATGCAGACCAGAACCTGAGTCCATCTTGCAGGGGCTATGTGTTCCCATCTGGTGTTGGGATAGGTCTAGGGGCCATGTCTGTGGGTATCAGCCTGACATCAGGCTGCGTAGGACTTTCCAGTGCTGGATTTTACTGTGGTGGGCCCAGTATTGGAGTGCAAAGCAAAGTCCTATGCTTATTTCTCTTTCTTTCTCTCAAGTGTATGGTATGTCTCTCCATGCTGTGCTGCCTATTGCTGGGGAAGCGGTGACATGGGTAATGTATAACTGTCCTTCCTACCTTTTTCAATGTGTCTTTTCTTATTGTTATGCTATAACTAGGTACAGTGATCTCCAACCTGGTTTCTCTAGCTCTTGGGAAGCATTTTCATGCGTGGATAGTTATTCAAATACATGTTTATGCAGGGGAATGATTGCTGGAGAGTCCTATTCCACCATCTTACACCATTCTCCTCTTCTAAATCTTATTTTTTTTAATGTATTTCAAAGTAAATTTCAGATGTTGGTACACCTATCACTAATACTTCACCAATTCAAAACAATTTACTTAGTTTATTTTTAACTGCTATTGTAATGCAGGTTACTTTTAGGTTATACACGACACAGACACACACACATACACACACACCCCCGTCTCAAAATGTCAACTGATGAATGTTTCGGTCAATTGGTTGCTTTCAATAGGACTTACCAGGAGCATTCATTTTTATCAGGCATGTTGGTTCTTAAAAAACAAAGAATGAAAAATCCTTTGCAAACACTCTAGCTTTTGGCTGCTTTGCTTTCAAAGGAATACGGAATTGATCTTCATAAAGCAAGCCAGGGTCAGTATAATAAAATTGAAGAAGAATGTTGAAGAACTGGAGTACTGTTTTACTTATGACTTCATAGTCAGATCTCATTATGGTAGATTGGACTAGCTTTATCCCTTCTCCTGCAACTTGGCCTTTTCAATCATACCTCCCATGCCATTCCCACACAAGCCTCTCTTTCCTTTGGTTTTAAAGACAAATGGGGGAAGGAGAATTGTTGAACATTGGACTATTTTAATCCCTCCCCACCTACTACTTTTCAATGTATGAGTAAACGGTATTGCTTTTGCTTCTTAGCCTCCAAAGACATGATAAAGCAAGTCTGAGGTAGCCCCATGCATTACTTCAAGCTCTACCTGTTCTCTAGGTATTGAAGATGAGATATTTCACAGCACAGACTCAATCAGAGTCTCCTTAAAACCCCACTATTCCAATAGCTTTTGGCAGCAGGTAGGTGGGATTTAAATTATATATTGCTTCAGAGTGACTCTCTGGGGCATTCACTTCTCTGAATCATACTGAAATGTGGGTTTTCAAATGTCTGCATATGTTGTGCAAATATGTTGGCACATGGAAGTGACATTTTTTCTGTATGAAATGAATTCAGAAGCTGGGAGTAGGATCAAATTAATCACACAATGTGAAAACGTATTTTCCCCAAATGAAGCCATTGTTTTCCATTCCATAACTGTCTGTGAAGGGCCAACCATATGTAAGATAATCCATTAGGCAATGAAGAGGATACAAAAGTAGAGAAGTCATGGTGCTTTTCTTGACCAAGTTACATATCTAACAGACGACATGAGTCAGGTATACAGATAATATAATATAAAGTAGAAAGGGAGAAGAGAGGAATGGCTTCTGGCTGGAAGAGTACACAAAGACTTCATAGAACTGGAGGTAACTGGGACATGCTTTGAAGCGTGTGTTTCCTTGGGTAGAGACAAGGGAAGGATATTCCAAGGGGTCAGATCAACATGTGGACAACGTTCGGCATTGGGAAAGTGAAGAGGAGGTCTTTGGAATGGCAAATAATCTATCCTGGTTGGAATACAGGCATATGTTCAGTGAAAAGACAGGAAAATGAGTTGGGGCTATATTGTGACAGATTTCAGAGGCCCAGCTTTAGAGTTTGGAAAGCAGTAGTAAGCCAGAAAAGAATATTAAATTCAACAGTGATAGGACTGGAACTTCATTTTGGGAATATTATTCTGGTAGAGTATAGTTGAAGCAAAATGAAGATGGAGAACACATCATAGAAATAGCATCTTTTACATTTATTCTCTTAATATCACAGTAAAAAAGTAGCTAAGGAAATTTTGATATTCTAACTGCAAATAATGTCTTTCAGGGTAGGGAGCCATGCAGCTGATGCCTGAAAAATCTATTACTACTACCGTGGCCTGATCCTTTCTTCTTGATTTTGTACAAAGTCCAAAACAAATGTTGGGTGTTTTTATTAAACTCAAAGTTGACTCCAACTCTTTCATCAATATCAGAACTTTATGACTAATATAAACACCAAAAGTCTTCATTTGAGGAAATAAACTCTAATAATTCATGATATAAAATTAAGGAAAGGAAATTCTTTTCATTTCCACTTTTGTGAATGCCTAAGCTCAATTATACATTTATGTCAATGTTGTCAATATTAGGGCTTACAATAAATATAGAAAAGTTAACATCTCTACCACTATATAAACTCTATAAACCGCCATGAATCTAATTAATATGCACTAACATTGGAGTGCCCATTATGTACCAAATGTTTAGGTACTTTTGTAGGTATATCTTCTGTCATCATCAAAGTTTCTCATTTATTTATCACACAAAACCTTTGTAGTATGTATTATGGACCTTAAATTTCAGATGAAATATATAAGGCATAAAGAAACTATTCTATCTGGAATCAGACAGCAATACATTTTAAAGCTAGAATTCAAACCCAGGTCTGTCTGACTGGAGTCTTACTACAGTTCCTACAAGGTGAAGGGATGCGTATTATGGGTGTAGGTTGTGGCTAAGCTTGTCAATTACTTAAAAACGACTATCAAATGAATGCTTGGTTTTTTTTTCCCAAACTAATGGTTTATCTAACTACACCAATTAGGAATTCCCAGAACATCAAAGAGATGTTTGAGAAACTAACAGAAGCCTTGAGACTGGAATGATAAACCTTGAAATATGACACATTGAAGGTCTAACAAATATCATTTGCTACTAAGGAGGATGGCTAAATTGTGGAGGGATGGAAAGCTTCAGAGCCAGGCTGTGTCATCTGGGTGGTCCTTAAGATCCCAAGAGGGTTCTCCATAGAAGACATCTGAAAAGATTTTGGGGATATCCTCCAGCTGCTACAGCTGCTTCTCAGTTGCAAACAGACCTGCAGTCATCCAGCATTTTGTAAAATAAGCCACTTTCCCCACATACCAACCAGTGAGGAGCATGACTGAAGGCTGTCCCAGGTCACTCTACAGAGTGTCCCACGACACACATGGAGTCTTTCTACATGAAGCCTGGATGAGGAGCGTGTCTTCTTGATGAGGTCCCTCCTGGCTGCAGAGCTAGACTCAAGCACATAGCAATAGTCACACTCTTATCCATTAGCTGCAGAAACACCTCTGGGTTGATGGGAAGCAACAAGGGCTAGAGGCTGGATGATCTAGGTTCATGTCCTGGCTATTCTTGTTTCCTTTTTGTTAAGTCATCTGCCCTGACTTCCTGGTAGGGCAAGGATTGCAAAGATCAAATGAGATCATTTTTAGAAGTGCTTTGAAAAGTGCACAGTGGTTCAACCAACTGTATCAATTTGTTTTTGTTGAGATCAGCCCACACCATCTTCATCTTCATCAAAGAAGGCTGTGGTATCTAAAAAAAAGATTTTTTTATAATTTAAGAAGCAACTCTCACTGAATATTCTACCATGACTAGTCAGTCCTTTTTGTTATGGTACACAAACAGAAGGAGTTTCTAGTAAACTAGGGGTGGGAGGGACTAGAGTTCTAGTTGATATGCCTTAGAAACTCACTCTATTTAATCCACTGGGTAGTGACTTTTTGGCTGTTTTTGTTGTTGTTGCTGTTGAGACAGGGTCTTGCTCCCATCGCCCAGGCTGGAGTGCAGCGACAGGATCATGTATCACTGCAGCCTCGACTTCCTGAGCTCAGGTGATCCTCCCACCTCAGCCTTCTGAGTAGCTGGGACTATAAGTGTGCACATCACCACGACTGGCTAATTTTTTGTATTTTAGTAGAGACGGGGTTTCGCCATGTGGCCCAGGCTGGTCTCAAACTCCTAGGCTCAAGCAATCCACCCACCACTTCAGCCTCCCAAAGTGCTAGGATTACAGGCATGAGACACTGAACCTGGCCAACTTTTTTTAAAAGGGATTAATTTTACCTTTGTAAAATGTGGGAAACATATAGTAACATATAGCACATATGCACTTACCCATATACATATTTTTGAACCTTACTGCAAACTGGCCTAAATCAATTTGACTGCTTGGTTTTTAGATTCCTTTTTAAAATTGTGGTGGCCTCCAGCAAGTAAAAATAGATGGTAACTATTTGCTTTTGAACCAGGTTGTACACTACAATGAAAGCAAATTCCAAGTCAAATTCTGCCACATATACAAGTATCCATGGGCAAGAAGCCACAAAAATTATCATACAACCTGCTGCTGTAAATTTGGTGATGTCTCCTCTTTGTCCTTTCAGGAACTCCAAAGCACTGCATCAGAGACAATCTACCACATCTGGTTCTTTTTCTTCCTGTGCACATTACTGAACCACATTTCCCAGAAACCTTACAGTTGGGTTGGGGCAACATGACCATATTCTGATTTGGCACAGAAAATCTCTAACAAGACTTCTTTTTCTTTACCTCCCACCCTGGAGGTCCATTTTAAAGATGGTGGTGTTATAAGATGGTGGTATTAAAAACAGAATGACTCGAGTCTTCAAGTCACCCTTTCGAGGAAGACAGTTGAGGCGGGCTGCCTAGAAAGAAACATCCACTTTGGACTATAGACTAAGTCCAAAAAATAAATTTTGTGTCAAGCCACCAAGATTTGGATTTGTTACAACAGGTAATGCTAATTACCCTAATTAATACAAGCACTTGCTTGAATCTGCTAAGAGAGATACATCAATATTCTCATGGCAAAATCAGCAAACCATCTTGCTGGGTGGGGCCAGGCAAACGACTACTATTGTGTAAGGGAAATGCAGAAATGAATGGAACTCTAGCTGTATTCAGCCGCTCCAAAGTAGCTTGATTTCTGGAGTTGTTGGATTCTTACTCTTTGTCCACGTAAAAATAGAGGGACATGAATAATCTTTCTAGTTAATCACATATTTCACCAATAAAAACATTGCATCTAACATAATCTATGCCAATTAACAAACCCTCTAGTGTGACTATCTGATAACATCATTCTAAGTATTTTTGCTGCCACTTTGAACGTCATAATAAAGTTCTTCAAATAATCACTAACCAGTCTGAATTCCTGCCTAAGACAGAGGTGAAGTTCCAAATATTTAACCACCGGCATGGCACAATCACCAAGAGATGAAAATAGATGTAAATTCTTATGCCAGAGTGGTACCTTCTAGCCTGGATTACTTCAAGTGTTAACTAAGACCCCCTAGGGTAGAGATTAAAGTAATTCATACAGTCACTGTTTATATTGAAGTATTTTAAAAATAAATCACAGACAATATAACAGGTGCCTAATTCACAGCCATCACCCATTTTATTTATTTCTCTGCTCACTCCAAGAAGTACAAGCAAAGGATCATGGGATCTATTCCTAACGGAAAGATTAGATCAATAAAATTAGCCATCTGTCCGTGGAAGTCTTTAAACTCAGGTTGTATTTAAGTATTATGTTTCCAAGTGCCCAGATGTTACAGAAAAGTGCCTGCTGATACAACTCCTTTTGCACAATGTGAGCCACTAAATGGCTAATATAAACTTATTGCACCAAGAAAAATAAATAGCATTAACATTGCATTAAATCTGATTGGGGATTTTGGTTGCCCTGTCAGCAAACACAAGTGTTAAAATTTAAATTGCTCAGGACTTGCAGAGTCAGACAAGAAAGAATTGTCAAGTGTCTCTAGGGGAATAGAGAAGGGGGATACTGAAAATGAGATCAAAGCACTGGGATGCATATCCTTGCTCGGTCTGGTTGGTGAAAGTAATAATAATTACTATGACTATTGTTAGATCATCTTCTGTCCTTAGGTAGCACTTCAGCTCTTTCAAAGCACTAGTCTGCTTTGGATAAGTGGGGTCTTTTGCCAGCTAAGGAAACATCAATAGGAAATGGACTAAGTGAGCCCGGTCTATCTTTCCATGTCCCTAGTAGTGATTCCTGAATTACTCCAACCAACTTATCAGTGAGCAAAACCTGGACCATTTCTTAGCTCTCTGGCTTTACGGAGACTTTCACTGACTCCCAGCAACATATCAGTTTGGATAATTCTGTTTTAGGAACAGTTGCTGCCCTACCACATCCTGCAAAACCTCCCCCAAGACAATTACCAGGCAAAAATCATCCTCATTTTCCAAACCAAAAATCAAGGCATGTGGTTGACCAGAGAGTCTTTCTAATTTGTTAATTCATTTGTCTGAAAAATGTTACAATTCAATACAAATTACATCACATGTAACCATACCTTAATACATATGGAAAAGAATAAAAAGTACATAAAATCACAAATGTCTGTGTTTATTACTTCTGATGCCTGGAAATTAGAAATTCTTCTAGGTTTTTCTTCTTTGTCCAGATTAAACAATCCCAATTTCTCAAATATTGCCTTCAAATGTCAGTCTTCTAATCCTTTTTAATGCCCTGGTACATTACCATATTGGATCTTCCCTGGAACACTATATGATAGGGTCTTTCTTTATCCTATTTTCACAGACGAGTAAACTGAGGATTATGGAGCATATATAACTGACCCACTGTCACCATGTAGCTGTAAAGTGTCAGAACTTGAACCCAAATGTGGGTAACATCAAAATATGTGCTCTCATGCAAGCCTTCATGCTCTACCAAGAGAAACCAGCCTTGAAGGCTGAAAGAACAAGCTTGGGATTGGGGGTGAGGGGAGGTAAGGGGGGAAAACGTTGGTTATATAGAGAACAGCGTGGCTTTTTTATTAACGCCATTGCAAGGTTTCCCTCTTTGACCAGTCAACTTAGAGTCTAAGGGCAGAGTTGTTCTGGTTAAACAGAGATGCCCAGAGCAACGTGTTGTCGTCAGGAGTTACAGCTGGGCGTGGTGGTAGGAAGTGGAGACGATCAGCATAACACAGAATACCTGGTTCGAGGTACCAGGGAGAAGTAGGCAGTAGGGGAGTCCAAACTCTCTTTTGGCATGTCTCAAAGTGTGCATCAAGTCATCTGAGGTTCTTGTTTAAAAAGGCGGGTGCCTGGCATTGCACTCTAAAAACTCACATCCACTTAGTGCAGGAATTACTGCTGAGGGCGGAGACCCGCGCAGAGCCAGCTCTGGAACGTGCGCCCTCTGCTGGCAGAAATTTTGTTTGACTCACCTAAGCCACTCTACATGAGAACCCATGAGGGGTTCTGCAAGGAAGCAAAAGTACCCCCCTCATTTCAGGAGGCTGAAGTTACACCCTGGGGTCCTTCCTTGAAGGGGAGGTCCACAATCAAAGATGGTTTGGGGGAATTTCCTCTAAAAGCTGCCATATCTCCTCACCTTTTCCCTTTTACGATACCTGAAATAGCAGGTGCATCTCTAAGATGTGCAGCTTGACATGTAAAAACAAAGGCAAGGCACACGGGCTTTGAGCGACTCAAAAGATTTTCTGCTGCAATCAAGACATCACATCATGCAGTCAGCTGGGAAACACTACAGTCCCGTTTGCCAGGGTGTGAGGCATGAGAACACAAGGTAGCCACAGGATAGCCCTGGGCAAGCTGGGGTCCCACCTCAGCCTCAGATGCTGAGTCCCAGTCTTCCAGAAATCTAGCCAAAATTACTAGACCACTTTTGGGCTGTAGTAAGCCATGAACAGATGGACAACTATTCCCCAAAGAATGCTAAGGTTATTAAAGCCCTCGGCTCTGGGTAAGAAAAACAAAAAGCACCAATCAGCTCCTTTCTGGCCAAGCCACTCTTCCCTGAGAAGGAATTCAGAAAAACAAGTCTTGCCTCACATTAAACTACACTTACTCCTGACCTTGACTTCTCTGTCCCTTTACCTCACAGAGAATTAATGGAAAGAAAGAGTGAGACAAACAATGAGAGATGGAGTCAGAGAGAGAGGTGCTTCCTAATGAAGATTAAACACGATGTTGAAACCCATAGGAGGGGAGGCAGGCTGACGGAGTGAAGAATCAGAGGAAAACATGTCTGTCTGCCTGAATTACTTGGGGCGCTAGGAGTTGGGTGTTGGGGATGCGTGTGCTACGTCTCTAGCCCCTAGCTTCTAGTGCCCCATAGGTTTTGTGAGCTAGAGATTTCCCGGAGAAATGAGACAGCCTGAATCAGCACTGCGATATGGAGTACAGTGGACTGGAAAGGGGACAGGAAGGAACACACGGATGAGAGAATCTCCCCCAAAAGCCACGCTTTGGGAAGAGGGTTTGGATGAAAGCTATAAGCGAGGAAGTAACCAGTCTCTTGTGAATTCCAGGTAGATCAAGGTGGCATGGGGGAAGTAGACCAGGGTGACCCCTGATCCCTGGCCACCGCCCATTAGCCATTCAGCCTCACACTAGCAGCAGCAGAATGCCACTAGAGGTGCATGTATCTCTACCAGCAACCAACAAGGTGTATTGCCCACAAGCTAACTCTTCTCTTCCAGCCTTTTCTTTTTGCTTCCTGACTTTCCTTACATCTTTATTCTAGTTTGATTCTACCACTAGAGAAATGTTGAGAAAGTGGAAAGAAAAAGATGAGAGAGCTGCATCTTGCTAAGGATGACTGTGGACGCCCAGATCCTCCAGGGAAAACCTTGAACTCTGAACGCTGATTTGACCTTCTCCCACTGACCCTGGGACCTCAGGCAAACTGGACAGGCAGGAGAAAAGGCAGGACCCGTGCAGTTCTCCAGCTCCTCTAGTGCCAGAGAGTTAATAAATGTCAGGAGACTTGTCTACATAAACAAAGAGCAACCCCAGGCTCTAGGCCTGGGAGCACCGGTCTTTAACCCCAGGAACCCTTCCCAGACATGCCACGGCAGTCAGCCCTAAGTCTGACTTCACTGACAGAAGCTTGTAGAGAGACAAAGATCTATACCCTATCTACTGCATAGAAATGAGGATGTCTTCACGGCGCCAGCCACTGTGGCCTGAGAGCTACAGCAAGGCTTCCAAGCTGGAGATGGCTTTGCCTCTGACGTACCACCTCCCACCACCAAGCATAAGAGTGCTTAGAAAATAAAGCCAAGATAGCCATACAAAAGCAAATAAACCTCGACTTATATCTCACACCTCATACAAAATTAACTCAAAATGAATTATAGACCTAAATGTAAAACCTAAAAAACTTCTGCAACAAAACATAGGGAAACATCTTTGCAGCCACGGGTTAAGCTTTCAAAAAAACAGCGTGAGCGATTTAAAAAACTGATAAATTAGACCTTATCAAAATGTAAATCTTCTGCATTTTGAAAGACATCATTAAGAAAATAAAAAAGACAAGCCACATACTAGAAGCTGAGATTCACAAAACACAGATCTTATAAAGGACTTGCATCCAGAATATACAAAAAACACTTAAAACTCAATCATAAGAAAATAAACATCCCAATTTTTTTTTCTTTCTTTTTTTTGAGACAGTCTTCCTTTGTCACCCAGGCTGAAGTGCAGTGGTGCAATCTTGGCGCACGGTAACCTCCGTCTCCAAGGGTAAAGTGATTCTTGTGCCTCAGCCTCCCAAGTAGCTGGGACTACAGGCATGCACCACCAAGCCCGGCTAATTTTTGTATTTTTTGTAGAGCTGGAGTTTCGCCATGTTGGCCAGGCTGGTCTCGAACTCCTGGCTTCAAGTGATCCTCCCACCTTGGCCTTCCAAAGTGCTGGGATTACAGGCATGGGCCACCAAGCCTGGCAAACATCCCAATTTTTAAAAATCAGCCAAAGATTTAAACAAAGATTTCACCAAAGAAAAGATGGCAGATAAATAATTTTTTTAAATGTTCAATATAATTAGTCATTAGAGAAATGCAAATTAAAACTGTGATGACATACTATTACATGCTTTTTATAATAGAATCGCTAAAACGAAACGGAAAAAACGACTCTACCAAGTGTTGTAGAGGATTAGGAGCAGCTAGAACATTCATACATTGTATGAATGTAAGATGGTACAGCCACTTTGGAAAACAGTTTGGTGATTTCTTATCCAGTTCAACATACACCTGCCATGTGACGCAGTGATCCCACTCCTGTTTACCAAGAGAAATGGAAACATATATCTTCCAAAGACTTATATGTGCACGTGTCTAGGAACTATATTCATAATAGCCTAAAACTGAAAACAACTTGAAAGTCCACTAACTAGCAAATGGTTAAACAAACTGGAATTTCAACGCACAACTACTCAACAATAAGAAAGGAACAAACTTCCAATATATGCAAAAACATGGATGCATCTTCCGGATGCAAAATATGACATTCTGGAAGAGGCAAAACTGCAGGGATGGAAGTTAGATCAGTGGTTACCAGGGGCCGGGAGGGAGTCATTTTTCTACAAACGGACACAAGGGAATCTGTAAGGATGATGGAAGTGTTCTATATATTTCTATTCCGGTGGTGATTACATTGCTGTGTATGTTTGTTAGGGCTCATCAAACTGTAGACTTATGAAATTTATTGTATATAAATTATACGTCAATAAATCTGACTTTAAAATGATAATAAGGACAAGAGTTAGCATTATGCCTGCGGGAATGAAGTGACTTGTGGCATGCTGGTTCCCGCAGTTGTCTGGATTTTCCCCTCCCTTCTTCCTGCCCCACCACAGAAGAATGGCAGTCCTCCTGCACTTTCTGGTGAGACTCAGGTGATGGGACAAGCACTAGGCGAGAGACCACTCAGGAGGGTGGGAGGTCTAGGTACTAGTTCCAGTTCAGCTTCTGATGTTAACTGGGGCAAGTCACTGAGTCACCCTCAACCTCACTGCAAAATGAGGATTTTTCACTTCCTTCCAGGCCTATGATTCTAACTTGTAGTCTGAAAAGGAATGAAGGCTATCCAACACGTTGTGTTTCCACACCGTGAAGGTCTGGGGAAAGGACAGGGCCCTAAACCCTCCCATTCTTCGGTGACCCCTTTTTCTACCTTCAGGTACTCTAGTGGGCCCTCTGGCCCTCACAAGCCTTAATCCTCAGGAGTTCAACAAGAGAAGCAAGTGGTTCATCATCACACCATAAGGCCACACCCTGTGATTCGTATAAATGAGGCCAGTAGACAGTAGCTTCCAAAACTTTTTCAGTATCATAAGCGTTCTGTTGTGTTAGGAGGCATGGGCATATCCCATTTACAAATGTTTAAGAGCAACACAGGATCCCCACACAAAACAGCAGCCTCCACCTAGCCTCCAGTATCAGACCCACGGGAGCTCCACTCTTCAACCTCCAGGAAGACACCCTACAAGACATGCTACACACCTCTGCAAACACAGTGTTCTGGACTCAGTTTCTGGTCCTGAATATCAGAGCTGAAATTTCCATTCCACCGCTTACTAGTTGTGTGACCTTGAGTGAGATATTTAACCTCTCTAAACCACAATTTCTCCTTCAGAAAAAAAAGGGATAATAATAGTCCCCATCTCCCAGGGCTATTGGGTTGATTAAATAAATCACTATGCATCCAGTTCTTAGAACAGTGTAGCAAGCACTTAGTGTTCGTTATTATGATTTAATTTAACTTAATTTGAAAACTGTCATTTCTTGTAAGTCTTGGCAAATGCAGAGGTTTCTTTATTAATGTTCAGTGTCAAAAGATGAGCTATCTTGGGGTGAAGAGAAAGGTTGCTTGTGTTGAACCCAAACTAGACTCAGACTTGAAGCTGCTACTCGGTTTTTTCTCACCAGAGGTAGGTGGGGATGGGGAATTTGCAGGTTGATTTTGAATCCAAGACTTCTCCAACAATGCTGTACTTATCAAAAGTAGACTTAGGAGTATGAGAAGACAGGGAGGGTCATCCAAATAAAACAGAAGCGCTCCAGTATGCCTGCACAGTGGCCACGATACCTTCAAAGTACTATATATGAACCAATTTCTGTTGAGGAAACAAGGTACAAAGAAACTCCCATATGGATACTAGCAGGATTTGCTGGTGTCTGGGGAAAATTATAAATCAGCTGGTTGCTGCTCACATCAGAGCCAAGCAGGGCACATTCAGTTTTTTAATCTGGACCAATTTTCCGGATCAAAAACTAGTCTTTCCAAGGGATGTAAATGCAGGAGGGAAATTTCCCCTGAAGTTTATGAAGTAGCCGTCATTTTAATCTGAGAAGTTTTCCAACCTGAAAGCCAGTGTCTGGATAAAATTATAAAGTAATAAAAATAAAACTCTTCTAGGTTGAACCTAAACACTTCTATCTCAAATTTTATGTAATTAATACGCCAAAGTATTTAAGAGGTGGTGTTTCCACTATCAAAACCCCATCTATGCTTCAGATAAAACCAAAGAGGTCAGCATGGCATATACCTGATATGAATATCAGAATGAGACCCTGAATGAATCAGGTAGAAAATCTTTTTAGGAGAAGAACTACAAAAAATAAGAAAGAAAATATGGTGACCCATATGAGCAGTTTTATACTACAGGTTTTTATAAAATACTTCTTAAAAATTCCCGTTAAATGGATTAAAATATATCCTTAAAAAAGCATTGCATACAATGTTCATGCTTTAAAACTGTAGATATAACTACGCTTTGTTTAAAAATTGTGACAATTAATGGGTTATTTCATGTGAATAAATCTGCAAAATGCAATTGATCGTGATGTGGTTATCTTAAGGAGGAAAGTTAGAAAGAAGCCCTTCACTGAAATCCTTGAAGGTGTGTGTATGTGTGCATGCAGGAAGAGAAACAGTTTAATGTGATATTACCTTGGACTGAAGCTATTATCTCCAAAATGAATTGAAGAGCTCATCAGTGGAATGGCTCATAATTTAAATATGGTGTAGATTATGATAACGACCTTAGATTTCAAAGGAGGTAACAAGTGCTGGTAGTAAGAGATACAGCGCAAAGACTGAGAGTGTTTCCAGAGCCGAAATGCAACAAGTCATATTTCCAGATAGAGAGTTCCAATGTGAAAATATTTAAGCATCCACATGGGATCCGGCTAAGACGATTTTCTTCGCCCTCTGATAAATTTTCCTAGCTTTGTCTCTTTCTTACAGAAACGTTTGTGAAGACAAACTGCACTTTCTGTGAGGTTTTGCAGACTGCATTCAAATAAAAGTTACATTGTTTTCCATTGTTCATAAGATATAATTAATCCCATAAGACAACCTCCCTTACAAAGTAAGCTAAGACAAAACAGATTTTTCAGAATTCTAAATATGGTCCCAGCAGAAAATAATAAAAATCGTTATTTGGGAAACAATGTTTAGAACTTCATTGTTTAGAATGTTCTACTTTGAATAATCTCACAACATAGGCCAAATCAAAGTAGACCAAAATAAACGAAGACTTTTTACCTATATGAAGCTAGAGGAAATACACGTTATGGTTTCAAGTTCTCCCCCAATCCTCAATCCCTTATAACAAGCTGCAACGCACATATCTTTGTTTAAATAGCAGAGCAAAGACAGGAGTTCAAAACACGGTAAAATTAACCCACTGGGTGCTTCCTTCTGAACAAACGGCCCCAGAGTGGAAGAGAATGCTAAGAGCAGAGTCCACATCCCTGCACAGTGCGTGGGCAGGACCGGAGATGGGCAAAGGGGGCTCCAGGCAGCCCTTAAGACACTTAACAGGAAATGGCTGAGCTCTGGACACTATGAATTCAGTAAGATGTTTGGAGACGCAGGAGGGGCCGGTTTGACTCCTCTGCACCGTTGCCATCCTCTGTAATTGAGACAGCACGATCGCTGTCCCAACTCTCAGCTCTCTGCGGTCAAACACGGGGACCACCACCTCTACTGTGTCTGGAAAACTGATCATTCTTTTAACAAATAAATATCCCTAGGGTCGCCCGGGGGCGGGGGAGGGCGAGGTTCGCGTCTTTTCTCAGCTCCTGGCAGAGCTGAAGCGAGTTAAGCCGACGCTGGTCGGGAAGAAGGAGGCGGTGCGCTGCCGGCTCTGTGTCCTCGCCCGGGAGCCCAGCAGGGGCGCTCCGGGCGTGGTGGCTCCGGGCGGAGGAGCGCATTACCTGGTTTTCGGATGGCCGCTCGGAGCGACACCGCGCCGGGTCCGAGGCTGGAAGCCAGGAGCAGGAGCCGGAGCAAGACGCCTAGGATTAAATCCATTTTGCCGCCGGCGCCTGCAAAGTTTCACCAAGTCCCGGGCGCACAGGGAAAGGGCGTCTCCGGGGGCGCGTTGGGGACGCAGCCCCCGCGGATCCCCGGGCCAGCGCGAGGAGGTGGGGGGTTTCGGGGTCTGGGCCCGGAACCACGGGGCAGTTCCAAGAGGCAGGACTGCAGCCGGGAGGTCGGCGTGCGGGAGTGAAGCCTGCTGCAAGCTGCAGGGCTTTTCGCGGGGGCGGGGGCGACGAAGGAGGCGGACGGGGAGGGAAGGGCTGGCCGCGGGAAGGAGGGAGGCTCGACCGGCCCGGGGATGAAATTACAATCGAGTGGAATTGAGAGGGGCAGGCCCTGAAACGTTCACTCCTCGCCCACCTCGGAAGCAGAGAGACCGCCCCTCACCCTCTCTAGCGACCCCCAGCGTAGCCGTTCCTGGCTGGTGACCTAGATTGGGGACCTGGGAGGGACCGACTTCAAGCACTGGAGACGCAAGGCAGGAGTTAGGCGACTGCGGGTCGAGGACCCTCCGCGGTCCTCACCCTGAAATCTTGGGACGTCCCTCACTCCACCCGGGCCCTCCTCCTGCCGCGCCCCTCTAGGTCGCCTCCACCCAGCCTGGCGACTTTTTCTAACACCTCAAAGGTTGCTATAGTTCGTCCAGAGCACTTGGAGGAGCGAGGGGTAGACCAGGGTCTGTGATTTGCAAGTGGGGTGGGGGGTGAGAGGAAGAGCGGCGGGGCCGGCCGGGTCTGAGGCGCTAAGAAGATAAATGGGATTTAAGGCGCGCAGATGGAGAGCTGAGGCCAGGCGGCTCAGACGCGGACGCCGGGTGGAGATTAAGGCCCGGAGCGGGGGAGTGGGAGCCCTTACCGGCAGACGAAGGCAACTTGAGACCCTCCTGGGGAGGAGATGAAACTCCAAGTTAAGCCTAGCTTCTCACGGAGGGACGCGAGCTCGAGTCCTCCGGCGTACTGAGAAGAGCACCCGGCGGCGCCCAGATGGGGCTGGGGCTGGGGGCCAGAGCGGGGTCCTGGCCTCTGATCCCGGGATCGGGCTTCCTGGGTTGTCTCCCTGAGAGGAGAAAGACTCTTTCTCTTCCGCTGAATTTGCTGCCCCAGAACTCAATAAAATGTACCTTTTGCCAGATTTTGCGGTAGTGCCCGTAGAGGGGAAACCTTGGGACCCACGTCCCGTTGCATACTGGCGTTCTGACCTCCAAACCAGCGAGAAGAGAAAACAGATACAATAAATAAACCAAGAGGGAATAAACTTAGAGGCAAACGCGGCCCTCTCCAGTTCCTGAGGAAAGATCAAAGGCCCTAGGAAGTGCCCCGCAGAGGAAATGTGCAGTCACCAGCAAGAGGACTGCGCCCGACCCCGCCCCACCTTGCAGCGCTGCCAGGACTCGGTGAGCGTCCTGGTTCTTCACAGTTAGCCTATGTTTGGGAGCGCCGGAGGAAACAATGCTGACTGATATATTCTTCTCCCCTCCCCAGCCCCCCAAACACACACACAGGATTTCTACTCCTCTTTTAAGAATGAAATATCCCCTGGCTGGAGAGTTTGTAATGAGCTCAGTCTTGTCAGTTAACAAAGCTGAGTATGTTCCCTTATGTGTTGGCATTTTCAAGTGTGCAACTGTCTGTTCCAAATAAATTCAAAGTCCCCTCCAACTTGAGTATTTGGAAGTCTTAGCTGTGACACCAGAGCTTGTCCTCTTACACAGAACTGGAGCAAAGTTCAGACAGGACTATGCTCTTCACTTCCAAGGTGACCCGTAAAGCCGGTGGCTAAGCTAAGCAAAGTGACTGCCTCCGAAGCTGCTAGTCTCTAAGGTACCAAAATCATAGACCTTTTAGCATTACCAGGAGCCCTAAAGGTCGTCTAGGCCCTGCCTCCACTCCACACAGGATCTGCTTTCAGCATTGGTGGTGGGTGGCGCCACCTCCCTTTGAACTCCACCTGTGTCAGAGAGCTCCTCCAGCCTCCAGCGCCAGCTGGGAAGTTGTTGGAGGCCTTTCTTTAGGCAAAAGTGTTTTCTTATCTCAGACTTAATGTGGCACCCAGAACCAAGCGAGTGTTGCAATGCAGATGCCTCCCATGCAGGCTTTCCTACTTAAAAATGATTCTCTGTGATGCAGAAACTGGAAGTAATAATAATCATTGATATTATGCCTACCATTTATTTAACGTCTCCTATGTACCAAACCCTCTTTGAAGTGCATTTTATCCCAATAACAACCATACCAGGAAGATACTGTTATTACTATTCTCGCCTTTTACAGATGAGGAAGCTGAAGCAGGGAAAGATTAAGAAACTTGCCCAAGGTCATGCAGCTCCCATGCAGTGGGGTCTGGTTCTAGCCTTCAGGCTTTTAAGAAGACAATGTGGAAAGTAAATACAGCAGTGGACCAAGAGAATCAGGAGATGTGGGTGTTTAATCCTAGGCTCTGCGTATAGTGTGCCTTGGTAAAAATGAATGGGCTGGATGAAACAATCAGTAAATTCCAGGTTTTGCTTTCTCTTTATTAGCTGATAAAACAGCACCATCTAATCTAAGCTACCTTTAATCCGAATGTGCCTTTTAAAAGACCTGTGCAAATTGTCCATTGCAAATTTCGCAAGCCTGGGCTTCAGCCTTCTTGCCGATGTCCTCCACATGTGCCCACAACACCCTGGCATCCCTGGCCCTGTGCCTCCCTTCCATTTTTTGCAGATGGCCATAGGTGACTTGGGAAACAGGCTTGGTTTCTTCAGAGGCCCCTCTTGTTTGTTCCTTGGGGGCATTACATTAGATTATATTGTTGTACTTTACCTCTAAGGGCCTGTACACACTCTGGATTATCAGGCTATTGAGGTAAGACCTTATTTCACAAAATCCGTTTCAAATCTAGGGCACATGTTGCATCAAACTTACTCGCTTCCTTTGCAGTTCAAATCACATCCTCCAAGGTTCCCTCTCCTTCCAGTTTGATAACCAACTATGGCATTTGTAAATGTGACCAAAGACAAATAGAACACTTGCCTTTCACTCTCTTCCTGCTTTCTGAGAGGAGGGAAACTAAAGAGGGGCCAAGGGGCTTTGAATGTTTCAAAAAAAAAAATGTGTTCAAATTCACTGGAGGTCTAAACTCAATTAATAAGGTCACCAGCAGAAGAGTGACCTGCCTACTTTGCTCATTATCATGGAAGAGGAATCTGACCTTTCCTGCATGGAATAGATTTGGAGGCTGGTAGAAGAAAGTAAAGGCAAACTTATCAATTATAGAATGTTTATTAAGACTCTAAGTGAAAGTGACAAAGAGGCAGCAGCCAAGAATCATTTTTTGATTTATTTTTCTAAATTGGTTATGGGTACATGTAAAATTTGAAATGTGGATCAGGCAGAATGTATAGTGAAAAGTAAGTTTCCTTTTCTTCCTTCTACCATCACCAGTTTCTTGGATATCCTTCTAGAGATGGTCTATGAATGGACAAGCTAATTATATACACATGTATTTAACACAACCAAGAGCATCTTCTACACACTTCTTAACCGGATGATCCTTCCAAATCAGCAGATACAGATCTGCCTCCTTACTAACTGCTGAATATTCTACTGTGTGATGTGTAATTTATTTGTTCTTTCTTCTGTTGTTTCCAATTATTATAAACAGCATGGCATGAATGACGCTGAATGTGTAATAGGTTGCACATGTTATAATAGACTGTAGCATTCATTTCTAGACTAACTATGCTCGGTCAAACAGTAAATGCCTTTTCAATTTTGATAATTTGCCTAAATTTCCTCCCAAGGAGGTTGTACTAATTTACACCCCAATAAGCAGAATATGTGCCTAATTCCATGAACTCTCACCAACATAGTGTCTTATCAAACTAGAAACATAAATTTACATATATTTATATGTTACATTTTAATCAACATACAACATACAAAAGTATCAAATAATAAGTGTACCACTTGATGAATTATAGCAAAGTGAGCACACTTGTATAACGTTTATTAACTACTGCCCAGATCAAGGAATAAGATATGACCAGCACCCCCACAAAGCCCTCCTCATGCTTCCTCTCCAGAAGTGTATATTTTTGAAGAAGGATGAGGGATGAGAATTCAAACCTCCCATTTACTTTTAAGTAAAACACACAAATAAAAGTAGATCAGTAAAAATAAGTAAACACTTTCCCTACTCCAATGTAAAACAAATATTGAGACTGAATCCCATTATGTGTAAGGCTCTGTGCTAAGAGCAGAAATAATATATTAGAGAAAATGTAGCAATGTTTTTTGCACTCAAGAAGACTACAAATTTGTTGGGAGATGAAGACAGTTGCACTGCCAATTATTCCATAAAGCAGAACAAAGGAAGCCCTAAATAAGAGTGCAAATAATGTGCTATTGGGTTGAGTGACAAAGACCCTGTATTACAAATGATAACATATATAATAATATACTGTATAATGCATAGCCATCTGCTATGCATTATGTCCTCCTTGCTTATACTTGATTATACTTAAGTATGTAATCAATGGACTGACAAAACAAACGTGTGTAATAAGCCCCCAGATCAAGACATAAAACAATACCAGTACCCCAGAAGCCTTTCATTCTTCCTACTAACCGTAACCTACCCCACAACCAAATAGGTAACAATTTTCCTGATTTCTAGCACCTAGATTATTTTGGCCTGGTTTTGAACTTTATATAGATGGAATCATGCAGTAATGTAATCATTTATGCCTCTTTTACTCAACATTATGTTTGAAAAAATTCATCCAAGTTGTGTAGTTATTCATGTTCATTGCTGTGTAGTATTCCATTATATAAATGTATCACAATTTGTTTATCCATTTTACTCCTGATAGACATTTGGATTGTTTCTAGTTTGGAACTACAACCAAAGATGTTGCTGTGAACAAAGATGTTGTTGTATGTGTCTTTGGCAGATGTATGTATATGTATCTGCTGTGTATACCTGTGAGCAGAATTATTAGGTTATATGATAGGCATATGTTTAGGTTTGGAAGGTATTGTTAGACTTTTCCAAAGTGGCTATATTCATTTACACTCCCATCAAAGTATATGAGAGTTCTAGTCATTCAAAAATCATACCAACGCTTGATGTTGTTTGTCTTTTTCATTTTAGCCATTTTGGTGCATGTTAATAATACCACATGGTGGTTTTGACTTGTGTTTCCTTGAAAACAAGTCAAGCACCTTGTCACTTCTTTATTGGTTATTGTATATCCTATTTCGTAAGGTGCCTATTCATTCTTTTGCCCATTTTCTATTGGGTTGCCTACTTATTTCTTATTGATTTGTGGAAGTTCTTCATATATTCTGGATACAATTCAGAGGAGTTTTTCTGTTGTAGTTGAATATATTGGTAATATTTTCTCCACTCTGTCTTGTCTTTTAACTCTCCTGATGACTTTTAATGAACAGAAACCCTAGTTTTAATGTAGTATGATTGATCCATTTTTTTCATTTACGGCTAGCAATTTGCCCCAGGTCACAAAGACATTATCCCATGTTTTCTTTGAAAAGCTTTATTGCTTACCTTCTACATTTAGATCTGCAATAGATTTTTATGTATGATGTGAGGTAGTGCTCACAGCCTTTTTAACTGGATGCTCCCTCCTGATTTTGATATGGGCAGCTGCAGCCAAGATGAGGCTCAGGGCTAAAGCTGGGACTACACATCTCACCTGGGATAAGCCCTCTAGTTTGCCACCCTGCATTATATGTTTTGGATGAAGCTCTATGTGTTTACAACAAAGCCGATCTGCCCCCAAATAACTCACTTAATTAAGTATTTTACAAATGTCTTCATGAAATTTCTGTCATTTGAAATACTCCCATGGGTTAAAACTATGACTTATTTATGACTTATAGCCCTTCTATTCCAAAAATCATGGGAGAGAAATGTTTTAAGAACTTTTATCCAGGTGGTCCCTCTTAAAATGGACATATGTTTCCTGAAGGGGAAGGAAGGACTCATGAATACTGTGCCTGTTAACACAGTGGGGACTCATTTATTAGCTCATTTAGCTGTCACCTAGGACAGCAGCTCCAGGGTCTACAGCAAGTAGAATAATACATGAGTTTAATGGTAATTTGGGAAGGAAAATTTTCAGAATCTAGGATATGGATTGTTAGTAATAGCAAAACCCTGAAAGCAAAAAAGGCAACCATCATTGGAGAAGAGACTGGTAAAATAAATTGTGGAATGCAGTAGAGCACTCTGCAGCTGTTTTAAAAAGATGGGCTTTGGCCAGGTGCGGTGGGTGGCTTATGCCTGTAATCCCAGCACTTTGAGAGGCCCAGGCGGGTGGATCACTTGAAGTCAAGAATTCGAGACCAGCCTGGCCAACGTGGTGAAACTCTGTCTCTACTAAAAATACAAAAATTAGTCAGGCGTGGTGGCAGGCGCCTGTAGTCCCAGCTATTTGGGAGTCTGAGGCAGGAGAATTGCCTCAATCTGGGAGACAGAGGTTGCAGCAGGCCTAAATCATGCCACTGCACTCCAGCCTAGGCAATAGAGCAAAACTCCATCTCAAAAATAAAACATAAATCTGCTTAGAGCTTCGTGTGCTGCAAGGAACAAAGTGAATCCAGCAAATTTGGACAGTGCAAATGTGTTAATAGAGTGTGAGAAGAGGACTGGAGTGTCTGAGGTGAATGGGGGAAATTAGCATTGTGTTAGTTTTCACTGCTTATGTTTTTAATCACGGGAAAGTCTGTTTGGGTTAAAAAGAAAATATGAATGAATGTTAAAAGAATATAGGGCAGTCTAGGTGGAGTGCTTGGTGGGACAGGAAGAATGATAGGATCTGAAAAACCAAGAGACGAGATATAGATCCTGGATACCTTAGGAGAAAGAGAGGATGAAGAGATGGAGACCAGCACTCCCAAGGGGGACGTGGGCATGAAAAGCAGACCTCACAAGTTATATGGTTCTGTCTAGAGCTGCCAGACTGGATAAGAAAGAAAGATAGACATGCACACAACAGGGTCTCTCCCTGTATTTTCAGGAATATGGAGAAGCCGTCGTCTTCCTGAAAATACAGGGAGACCCCCTGTCTTGTGCATGTTTTGAAGATGTGAGGGATTCTCCAGGGTCCTGTGACCTCTACCTAACCGTGAACCACACAGGACACAACAGAACGAGAGAGCCCCAAAGTGGCCACATGCAACTGCATACCATACTAACAGGCATCTATTTGGAGACTCACACACAATTTCAAACGTAGGGCTAGTTTGTGAAATGACACGGCAGCAAGGAGATCTCCATGGAGTAGAGGTCAGGAGATCTGCACTCTCGTTCCATCTCTGTCACTATTGTCAGTGGGACTTTAGCAATTCCATCAACCACTCTATCCCTTATTCTTCCCCTCTGGGAATTGAAGATGTCAGATAAAATGCCGTCTCAGTCTGTCCCAAGGCTCATGGTCTCCATTTTCATGACAGAGCTGCTTTCCTTTTCCCAGGACAGGCAGATGTCACTTGTTAAACACAAAAGAGTCTTATAAAAGTTTTTTATCAGGAAAAACTTTGAGGTTGGAAAACAAGCCTCTAACCAAAAAAGTGAGATGAAAACAAAACAACATAAAATGCAGCATTTAATACACACACACACACAACACACACACACACACAAAGATGGGAGGACAAAAGCAATGCCTTGCCTCTGAGATGGTTGTAGGAAGCTGACTCACAGTTTCCAAGCCAGCCCTATGTAGTCCATCCAGAGAGCGGAAATGGGAGGCTTGAGAAGGGAAGGCAAGGAAGACTCCTGCGGGGAGGTAAGCATAGGAAGCAGAGAAATGCTGGCTCCGTTTCTGGCTTCTTCTGCAATGGTACAAACAAATGCAGATTTTCTGATGCCAAGAAAAAAACCTGTGAAAAGAAGCAAAAGGCCAGTTTTTCAGTCTGAGTTTGATATTTTTCTGTGTTTTTCTTTAAAAAAATGTTTTCGACTTTTATTTTAGATTCTGGGGTACGTGTGCAGGTTTGTTAAGTGGGTACTTTGCGTGATGCTAAGGTTTGAGGTATGGCTGAGGTATGGATGATTACCCTAGTACTGAACATAGTACCCAATAGGTAGTTTTTCAGCCCACACCCTCCTGCCTCCCCGCCCCTTCTAGTAGTTCCCAGTGTCTGTCGTTCCCGTCTTTATGTCCATGCGGTTTTCTTAAAGGGGGAAGTAGGACAAAGGGGACTGAAGGATTTGTAAGTACAGTCTGATCGGTGAGTGTCGCCAAGTAGAAGGTGTCAAGAAGGTGACAAGTAGCTGAGTTAAGGTTAGCTACATTATGGTTAGCTAGCTATGGTTAGGTTGGTACCCAGTCCCAGGGAAGGAAGGGTGGCGAGAGAAAAGGGTTCAAGCCAGAGAAGAAGGTGGGCGGCATGTCAGGATGGCAGTGCTGGTGACAGGAAATAAGAACGGAATAACTTTAAAGGAAATTCCTTAGTGGGAGGGAATGGCTTAGATTCCTATTTTAAAATTAATTGACAATATGAAGAAAGATCAACAGTTAAGGAGGAGGAGGAAACAGCTTTGATCTCCTCCCCGCTGCAATGAAATGTAACACCTACTTTAAAGGGTGTGCCCATCAGATAGGATAATCCAAGGCACTGCTCATGCCACACCCTTGACCATCACTGAATGTAGGTTGGCTTTATCATTCCATCAGTCACATCTATCACAGAGACAAGTTAAGTCCTCTCCAAAGTTAAACTCCAGAAGCACTAGTAGATTACTTGGATGGCACATGAGACTTAAGGCCAAAGATGAAGCTTTGATCCAGACACTTTGTACAGGAACTGGAAATAATGGAAAATCAAGCATTGCATTTTGGAACAATGAGTGATCTCCCCCAAAAGATAATGAAATACCAGAAGGGGGTTCTCTGGGGTAGGAATCACGGCCGCGCCATCTAAAGAAAGGAACATGCATACAGGATACACCTACAACTGGTAGGAGTCACCATTAAGTCCTGGCTGCTCCTGGGAACAGCTAGCCCATTCGTATTTTCCTTTTGCTTTAGTGCCTCTTAATTTATCCAGTATGCCTGTCTTTCATGTTCCCTGTTTCTAATCTTTGTTTATTACTTGTTATACGTCTTTAGATGAGTCACATTGCCTATCTGACATCAGTTTCCTGGGCTTAACTGGTAGAGCACAGGATCCTTCTCAGCTCAGACGTCCTTGTGTCTATGTTTGGGCATGGCAGCCCAGACACATTCTTCTCAGTTGTGCCCAGGTCCCAACTACTTATCCTTGAGAAATGCTATTAACATTAAAACTCTGATGTCAGAGCTGAAGGAATACATTAATGTGATCGCTGAGTCTAGATGATGGAAAAACCCATGAAGAAAACTCAGAATGTGGAGATGTTGGCTTGTGTGTAGTAGGCAAGCCTGTAAGTATTTGTCTGATGAACAGAAAAGTATGGCTTTAATCATTCTCTGGTCCCAAGCTCTTTCATAATCATGGGGTTTCATTGAAAAAACAAAAAAACAAAAATACACACAATTCAAGCTATCCACTTTCACCAGGGTAAAAAGCAGACAGTGGAAAAATAATGACTTTTATTTCTAATGCAAACGGAAGTATTGGTATATGTATGTGTACCCCTGTATGTGTACATGTATGTGTGCACCCATGCTGGTGTGCCTATGCACACCTGCACTTTCCCAAGCAGTATAGGACTATATGGAGGGAAATGAAGATGAGGAAATGACCCCGATGTCAAGAAAAAGATTAGCAGCACCCCCGACTCACTGGCCCTCCACCCACCAAATTATCCTTAAAATCTCTGATCCCCAAATGCTTGGGGAGGCTGATTTGAGTAATAATAAAATCCAGATCTCCCATTAAGAAATGAAAAAAGAAAATGAGAAAAAGAAACCGAAGTGGAGGAAGGGACAAAAGTGGAAGATGTAGATAGCAGGAAGAACATTGTCACCTATATTCCAGAAAGTCCACAGAATTCGCTCACCGGTTGGATAGATTGGTCTCAAATTTTAACGATTTAGCATTTTAATGACAAGTCAAGTAGATAAGCAAAGTTGCCAGTCCAAACTGGTGGCTCCTGCTAGGTGTGCCCTTTTAAAAGAAATCTGAATTTATATAAACGATTCTTTTGGGAAATGATTGGGATTTTAAAATAATTTTTCTTATTTTAGGGAAGTAATCACCACAGGACAACTTTTCCAAGTGTTTTTGACTTGAGAGTAGAATAGACACTTAAGCTAAAATGTTAGCTTTAATTTCAATTTCTATATCTTCAAATAGAAAGATAAAGCATTATTGAAATGAAAATACAAGCTGGTAAAAAATAGTAGAATATATGTACCAAAATTGAGATTTAATTAAAAATGCAAACATTATATTATTGAAAGAAAACCATCATACTTAGAAAAAAAGCCCTCTTAAAATGTTCTTCATCTTCCCCTCTCACATTTTCTTGGGAAGACAAGCCGCGGGTTCAGTGATGGAGAGCAGAAATACTCTATGAGCACGCTCACGTTCATGGCAGTGCTGCTCACAACAGCCAGGAGGTGGAAGCAGCCTACACATCCATCAGCAAATGAATGGATAAGGAAAATGTGGTATATATGTACATACACTGGAATATTATTAACAATTCAGCCTTAGAAGGGAATCCTGCAGTCTGTGAGACATGGCGAAACCTAGAGGACGTTCTGCTAAGTGAAATAAACCAATCAGAGCAGGACAAATACTGCATAATTCCACTTATATGAGTTATCTAAAATAGTCAACTCTTAGAAGCAGAGAATATAATGGTGGTTGCCAGGGGATGAGGGGAAGAGGAAATAGAGAGTTGCTAATCAATGAGTACAAAGCTTCATTCAGTTAAGCAAGTTCTTAGATCTACTGTACAACATTGTGTCTATAAATGACAATACTATGCTGTACATTTAAAACTCTGTTAAGATCACAAGTGTTCTTAGTACAATCAGAAAGTTAATTTTTACAAAAAAAAGAAAAAGAAAATAAATACTCTAAGCCTCTTCGCACCTCTTCAGGCACCCAAAACACAATTCCTTCTGCCTACAATACTTGCTTAGTCTAAAGAGTAAACTTTAATAGCACATTATCTCTAAAAATTACCTATTGGATCATTTAAAGAACTGATAGTCAACTTTTCAAATTCCCAAAGCATCTACAAATCTGTCAAATGTATCTGATTCATTCTTAACACTCTAATGTGTTTATCCAGATTTGAAGGTTAGCTAGCAGGAAGTGGGAGGTAGAAGATGTGATGGGATTTTATTCTCAAAATCTAAATTAATTAGGTTTATTTATTTTGCAAAATTATTTAGTTTGCAAAATTATTTAGTTTGCAAAATAAATATATATGAAGGAGAGTTTGTAAGGTATATATTTTCTTTTTTTCTTTTCTTTTCTTTTTTTCTTTTTTTTTTGACAGAGTCTTGCTCTGTTGCCCAGGCTGGAGTGCAGTGGCGTGATCTCGGTTCACTGCAACCTCTGCCTCCCAGGTTCAAGTGATTCTTCTGCTTCAGCCTCCTGAGTAGCTGGGACTACAGGCGTATGCCACCATGCTCAGCTAATTTTTGCATATTTAGTAGAGATGGGGTTTCACCATATTGACCAGGCTGGTCCTGAACTCCTGATCTCGAGCCTCCCAAAGTGCTGGGATTATAGGCGTGAGCTACGCACCCGGCCCCAAACTATACATTTTCTAAATTTTAATATGTGAATGATACTCATTAGAATCTAAAATGTTAAAAGCTTCCAAATTTATGTATTATTAAGGTTTTATTTTGTTATATTTTTATTACTAGCAAATTAATATATAATTATGTACTATTAATTTTCCCTTTAAATAACATTTTCTCCTTCTCCCTAAATTTTCGGCTGATTATGTGTTTAGTCTGTTCAGAATTACTTGTTAACATTATGAATATATTCCCAAACAACAATTATTCTAATGTAGCTCTACCTAAATAAAGCTAGCTAATTTAAAAGCTAATAACGGCACAAAATTATATTCTTCTAAATCTTGCAAAAAAATCCAGATTTCAGTTTGTTAAGCAGTAATGTCACAAACAAAAAGGCATATTACTCAAAAGGATTATTGAGTTGAGGAAAACAGCCAGTAGATTTTGCGGCCGGCAAGATTATATCATTAACAAAATTTCTCTTAGATCTATCAGGCCAAGGACTAGACTGGGGACCCCACGCTCAGCTGACAGAGCCCACAACCGCAGCAGCTGTAGAGTGTCTTACCTCTCCCCACTTCCCTCACCCCACAGCACCATGAATAAGGAAGCAGGAGAAAGTGCTGGAAACCTGCAGTGGGTTGGCCACAGGAGAGCTTCAGGTTCTTGGCCCAGCCCAGTTCCTTCCTGCCCAAGGCAGTTTGATTGACCAAGAGCTGGTCACCAGAAGGCATGAAGTCTGCCCCTTAGCAACCGTCTTCACATCCTCCGCTCTCATCTCATTTCCTAACTTCTGGCTTTCCCATCCCAGAATACTGTGTCAATTGCCAAGCCTCTAGTATATGATATTAGAGAGTTAGCAATACATTATTTATGCTGATAAAAAATAAAAAAAAACCCTATTTCCAAGCAAAGTGTAAATGGGAGATAACAGTTTTGCCTTTCTGAGGGCATATTTGCATTTCACAGGAAATCAAAGCAAGGAAAAAAGTAGATAGCCTAAGATGTAAATGGATGGCTCTGGATCAGTAGTTCAAAGCTTGGCTGCACATTCGAATCACTTGGGGGGACTTCATAAAATACCAATGCCTAGGTTCCATCTGCAGAGATTCCGGTTAAATCAGTCAGGGATGAGGCCTCAGCACTGGGATTTTTCAAATCTCCCCAAGTGATTTTAATGTGCAGTCAAAGTTGGGAACCATCGTTCTAGAAGGAAAGGACATCTAGAGTGATGTCTTGGAGCTGGAATGTGAAGGTTGATGAGCACTTACAGGTAGCTGGGAGGAGGATGCTGCAGACAAGACTTCTGCCTCAGGTGGGAAGCTGGTCTGGAGCAGCCCTTCTGCAACTTTCATGTACATATTCATCTCTTGGGATCTTGTTAAAATGCAGATTCTGATTCAGCAGTCGGGGTGCTCTTGAGATTCTGCATTGCTAGCAGGCTCCCTGATGATGCCCGGGCTGCTGATCTGAAGCCCGCATTTGAGTGGCAATGGTCTAGATGACCCCAAAGATCCTTTCCAATCCTGAGGTTCTATGATTCTGTGAATTGAAAGCATCAGGCTTGGGGAGGTAAGTTTCCAGAGAGGGAATCTGGAGGCTTGAATTTGCAGTATGATATCTGTCAAGCCCTGACATGACAATAAACAAGTTTGGCAAGGAGTGTAACTCCCTATGTACAGTTGAGGAGTCAGGTTGATACACACCTAGCAGGGAAGCAGATGTTCTAAGGAAACGATTCAAAACTCAAAGGGAAGTTCAGCTCAAGGAACCAATGAGCCTATTCAAATGTGCTTCTGTGTAGACTTGGTGTAAGCTTAGAAATCCAGTCATAAGAGTAAGGTCTAAAAAGGTAGGAAAGAGAAGGGAATGTGTGATATTTAAACATATCAAATGATTTCAAACGCTCTACATTTTATAGTTTTTAAATTGTGGAACCATATGGGACAAAAACTTTAAACATAAATGTAGTAAATGCATATAAAGGAAAATCATATTAGCTTGAAGTCAACGTGTTACATTGGGATGATTTATTCTAAAGCAATTTTTAAAATCTTTTAGGGACTTGATAAAATATGTGTTTTTCCTTTTAATGATCTTCTTTATCAAATTTTCTGTCTGGAGCGGGTAACACTTTTGGGCTGTTGGTTTTCAGAAGAGACTCTTATCTCTACTGAGCCCATTATTATGCACCATTATAAGATGAAGATGAGGCCAGGCACAGTGGCTCATGCCTGTAATCCCAGCACTTTGGGATGCCAAGGCAGGCAGATCACCTGAGGTTGGGAGTTCGAGACCAGCCTAATCAACATGGAGAAACCCTGTCTCTACTAAAAGTACAAAAAATGAGCCGGGTTTGGTGGTGCATGCCTGTAATCCCAGCTACTCGGGAGGCTGAAGGAGGAGAATCGCTTGAACCTGGGAGGCGGGGGTTGCAGTGAGCTGAGATTGCATCATTGCACTCCAGCCTGGGCAACAAGAGCAGGCTGTGTCAATAATAATAATAATAATAATAATAATAATAATAAAAGATGAAGATGAGGGTGTAACTTGCAACTAGAAAAGGAGACAGAATCTAGAGTTAGAATATTCTTACAGAATTTTGCAAGTCAGACATTTTACAAAGCACTAAATGAATACTACAATGAAATCCACAATGAATACTACAACTTTCACAATACTCTAGGATTCTTTAGTAATTGAAAGTAGTGGTTCTCAAAGTATGATCTGGGGGCACTGGTGGGCTCTCTAAGACCTTTTCAGGGGCTCTGTACTATTACCATTTTCTTATAATAATAATAAGATGTCATCTAACTTTTTGGCTCAAATTCTGTCATGATTATACCATGGAGTTTTCCAGAGACTCCATGTCATGTTATTCGCAATGGATTGAAAGAAGAACTATCCTTTTTACATTAACATGTAATGGGCTTAGTTAACTATTTTAAATAATTTAAAATTTCTTAGTTTTAATTTTTATTATGGTAAATATTGGCAGATATAACATATGTATGCAAAAGCTTTTTGCCATCCTCAATAATATTTAAGAATGTAAAAGCGTCTTGAGACAAAAGAAAACAAAGCTTTGAACCACTGGTCTAGGGCCTTGCTTCTGAAAGTGTGGTCCGTGGACCAGTAGCATTGTCTGGGAGTCCGTTAAAAAGGCAGAATCTCAGTGCCACCTCAGATATACTGAGTCAGAATCTGTATTTTCACAGGATGTCCAGGTGATTCCTATGCACGATTAGGTTGAGAAGCATTGACTTATAGCTTTTACTTAGTTAGTCATACTCTTGATACAGCATAATGATTAAAAATGTGGATGCTGGAGCTACATTTCTTAGGTTTGAATTCCATCTTAACCACTCCCTAGCTGCGTGAATTTAGGCAAATTACACAGCTTTCTGTGTCTCAGTCTCCTCATCTGTAAAGTAGGGAAAATAATAGTAGCCAGCTCATAGAGTTGTTCTAGAGATAAATGAATTGATATACGAAAAAGTGTAGAATGGTGCCTTGCTTGCAATAAGCACTCACTCACTATTCATTAAGTATTAGATGCTCTTTCTACTTTAGGGAGTTTACAGATCAGTGGGAAGACAGAGATCCCAGCAACTTTCATATAATAAATCTGCTAAATGGATTTCTTGGCTGTTCAGAAAGACCTAGGGAGCCCAGAGGCTAACTAAGGAAGTCAGGGATTTGATTCTGAAACTCCAAGAATGATGGACGTTTTCAGATGAACTCAGCATGGAGAAGGCATGTCCAGTTGCAGAAACAGCAAGTGCAAAGGCAGAGAAGCCTGGGAGAGTGTGCTATGATGGAGGAAGGACAGTTTTCCTCACCAAAGCCTTTGAGAGTCACAAAAGAGGAAACAGAGGCACAGAGAGGTTAAGGAACCAGACCAAGGTCACAGAGCTGCTACCAGGAGTGGTCGGGAGCCAAAGAAAGGCAAATGGGTTCCTAAGTCTATGAACTTTTCCACTGTGTGAAACAGCCTCTGTCTGTGATACCAACACTTTGAAATTTGTTGAAATTTGTTTTATGGCTAATAAGTGGCCTATGTTTGTAAATGTTCCAGGTTCTCTACTTGGTGAGTACTGGTTCCAATTTGCATCAAATAAACCAAACTTATTATCTGAATTGTTCAAATCTAGATGGGATCAGATGATAAAGGGCTTATCTGAAAGGCAAAGGAGTTCAGATTTCATCCTGTAAACAACGGAGGAGAACTGAAGGCCTGTAACCGGGAGAGACATTTGGATTTCAAGATTATAAAGATCAGTCATTTGGATGTTGTAGTAAATTATATTCATGCAAAGTAATACCATGATGAAAAGGTGACAACGGGCAGGAAAAATGTAACTCAAAGAGCATGAAACACGAATGAGATCCTGCTAGGCATGCCCTGGCCTCCAAGAAAGGAGGTCTTTGCCTACATCCACGGGTTGGGCATTTTTCTAAAAGGAGAGCTGCACCAAGAACAGATCTTTGTTAAATGCTATTTGGAGATCTGGAATTTAAATTGATCTTTAGCTAATGAGTCCTCTGACAAGCAGGTGTGTATGCTTTTTGTTTGTTGGTTTGTTTTGAGACAGAGTCTCGCTCTGTCATCCAGGCTGGAGTGCAGTGGTGCAATCTCTGCTCACTGTAATCTCTGCCTCCTGGGTTCAAGCAATTCTCATGCCTCAGCCTCTGGAGTAGCTGGGATTACAGCTGTGCACAACTACACCCAGCTAATTTTTTCTGATTTTACTAGAGATGGGGTTTCACCATGTTGCCCAGGCTGGTCTCAAACTCCTGAGCTCGGGCAATCTGCCCGCCTTTGCCTCCTTAAGTGCTAAGATTACAGACCTGAGCCACCGTGCCCGGCCAGGTGTGTATGTTTTAATCAACAGCAAAATCATAGAGTCTAAAACCTTGTTTGATAATGGGTAAAGTAGCCCAAAAGGTCAACCTGATCGCACTCTCACCTCCATTCACATGGAGTTGTGAACTCTGAATAAAATAAACACTCAGCAAATGTCTTCCCCTGCTTGCTACACACCCTGGAGCCCAGCATCCTTCACTCCCCAGTGCTAATTAAACCAGGCTTTCCGGGAAGTAACTGAATTAGTGGTTGACCAGAGGGATGGGGTTTCTCTTCTGCCTCTGTGGGAGTAGGTATCTGTCCACATAGGAAAAAGGCAAATGAACACATCTGGATAATTAAAGTAAGGGGAAACAATTGTTATTAAAGGTAATACTATAGGGACAGAGAAAAGATCAGTGGTTGATAGAAGGGGAGGGGAGGGTAGGAGCTGATTACAAGGGGGTGCAGTAGATTTTGAGGGAGCTGATTAAATCATTCTATAGTTTATGGTTGCCCAGTTGTATGTGTTTGTCAAAATTTATAGAACTATATACTAAATGTAACTTATTTTCAATAAATCTGACTTTAAAAATTGCATATGGTATCTTCTCCATTTCTGAACTAGTTCTCTATTTCCTTAACGTACTTCTATAGCTAATATTTCCTGAGTGCTTAGTATTTGCCAGATGCAATGTTAAATACTTACTTAATATTATGTTGAGCCATTTCATATCGCCATCTTTATAGGTCAAAAGGCAGTCAAATATCAGCCATTTCGGGTGATTTAATCTAATAGTTACCATGACCCTTTGATGTAGATACTATTATTATCTTCACTTTGAGATGGCAGAATGAGGCTCAGGATGGTTAAGTAATTTTCCCAAGAGTACAGTGAGTAATGAAATCTGGGTCCAAAAGAATATATGTTCAGTATAGAAAACTGGTGAAACACACAAAAAAAAATCCAGAAAGCAAAGATAGAAGACCCAAGCACAAACCATCACCCAAAGTGATAACATTTTAGTGTATGATCATCAAATATTTTTCTAAGCATTCAGTAAAAATTATTCTGATGCTTTTATCTAATAATTGAGAAAATAATTATAGATATCAAATAAATATTGTACAGTGGGGCTATAAATGAAGATTTTGGTCATATTTCAGCTTGCCAGGCATTTTGATAATTGAACAACAGTATAATGCTATTTTATGTACTAAAAGTTTTAATTTTTAAATCCATCTTCTTTTCTTCATACTCCCTACCCCTTGACACTGGAGTCAGTCTCACATATTTAAATGACTATTGAAAATTATCATGCATTTCCAATGCAATGGCAGCAAAAATGCTCTCACTAATCTAAACTTACAGGTGTCCAGCTAACTAATTACCACATTAATTTATCTTGAGAGCCCCGTTATCTTCCCCGTCTTGGAGTCATTGATAACTTGCCGGCTTCAGATGAATTCACTGTCTCAGAAATAGAGAAAGAGCATTGTAGAGTTAATTCTAGCTGCCAGAGAAACTCAATAAGCCCCCAAGAAGCTTTTGGAAAATCAAAAAACCCTTAAAAAGGTCTTTAAACATAGTTTTTCATGTTTGGCCCAACAGAGTAATAATGCTTCTTTAAAGATAGCAGGAGTGTGAGCCAATCAATACACTATTAAGATGCTGACAGCACTGAGATAGGATTACATGAAGAAGAAATTGTGAAACCTTTAACTTTTTCATTTTCAGCAAGAAGAATTGAGGGAAATGGCTTTTTTAAATTTATTTTTATCTGAATGGCCTTAGGTAATACAATTTTTTCATTTTAGGCTCAGAAGTTCACATAGAACCAAGAGATCAAGTTAACTTTTTATCTTTCTTTGTCACTATCTTTTTCGTGACTTTTCCCCCACGTCTGGCCTGGCTTCCCAGTTTAGGGAAAAAAGACAACTAGTTACTTGGTAGAGTAAAGACTATTTCCAATTATTGCCCTTATAAGAGTTTAAGCAGATTAACTTACAAAGTCACTTGGCTGCACTTATACATTAACCTGAGCTCTGAAACATTTTCTAAATAGAAGTCTATGAGAGATTTTTAAGGCTGGAAGCATCTGTGGAAAAATACATATCCCACCCCTAATTTTACAGATGATAAAACTGAGGCCCAAAGAGGTTAATTGATTTGTTGAAGACCACACAGATAGAGAGATGGTATTGGAGTTGAAAATCACCCTAAAGTCTGGGCACGGTGGCTCACGCCTGTAATCCCAGCACTTTGGGAGGCCGAGGCGAGCGGATCACTTGAGGTTAGGAGTTTGAGACCAGCCTGGCTAACGTGGTGAAACCTTGTCTCTACTAAAAATAAAAAAAACTAGCCGGGCATGGTGGTGGGTGCCTTTAATCCCAGCAGATCTGGAGGCTGAGGCAGGAGAATCTCTTGAACTCGGGAAATGGAGGTTGCAATGAGCTGAGGATTGGGCCACTATACTCTAGCCTGGGCAACAGAGTAAAGTTCCGTCTCTAAATAAATAAATAAGTAAATAAATAAATAAAATTAGAAAAAGAAATAAAATCACGCTAAAACCCAGACCCTTAGAATAGACCAGTGACTCTCTGCTCTGGTTGTACACTAGCATCACTTTGGGGAGCTTGAAAAAAATTCTGATGCCTAAACTGCACCTCAGACTAATTAAATTACAATCCCTAGAATGGGACCCAGGCACTGTTGTTTTTTAAGCTTCCCAGGAGATTCCAAAGGCCACTCTCCAAGTGCACAGAACCGATGGGTAGAGGCTTTTGCTATTTTGAATGTTCACTCTAAAAAAGTCAACTTACCAACATTATAGACAGCACGGGACATGCCTGATTTTGAACATACACCAGATTAAATTTTGTCGTTTCAAATGTAATGACATATGGAAGTCTTTAGCACTATTTTCCAAATATTTCCAGCTCTCTGCTTTCCAAGCACTTGGTAGGATTACATTTCCTAGCCCCTTGTGATTGAGTAGGGGCATGTGACCCATGCTGGCCAAATGAGTTTTGAACAAATGTTACTTTGGAGCTGGAGCCGTCAATTGCTACTTCGAGCTATTTCAAAGCTCTCGTTTTCTGCCACAGTGACCAACAACATTCCATAGAGTGGAAACTCTACAATCCTGGATCCCAGAGAGAGGACAACACTCACAATGGATATGTAATGTAGATAACAAATAGACGTTGTTGTAAGCCTCTGAGATTGAGGTTGTGTGTTACCATAGGATAATCTAACCCATCCTAAATGACTCCTTATAGAACCCTAAAGTTATATTCTGTGAAAAGAAAAGTAAATTATCTTTAAAAGAGGAATAAGTTTTCTCCCCCAAAATTGTATTCAAGAGCTCATTGATCTTTTCTGTTTTCTACTAAGGCTAGGTCATAAATGTTTAATTTTAAACTCAAACTCTCAAAAGTCTTGTTTTGCTCCCAACATTGATAATGTTATTTTCATGCATCATAAAATGTCAAGCAGAAGAATCACATGGAACATTTCCGATGTTCAGAAATGAGTAGCTACCTTTAACAGACTCAGGTCTTCTCAAGACATGCAGTGGGAGTTCTTCTTCTAACATGACAGCTGTTGTAACATCTACCAGTTGACTCACACTTGAGCTCATTTTAAGTTGTCTCTTTATGCTGTTGAGTTGTTGCCTTAAGATTGTTTCAAATTTTTAAAAGTTTCCAATAGAGGACTCCATTGCTATTAGAATCTGCATGGTTATGACCTGTGATCTAATTCACTGATAGATAATCACTCTGGCATCTGCAGAGATGACCCCTAACTTCCTTCCCAGGCTCATATCCTAATGTTCTTTCTCATGAATATAATATCTTCCCCTTTTCCTTCTTCCTCAGAGGCCCACTGGAGCCTATGGTATATGAAGGGACCATCTTGGAAGAAGGGCTCTTCTATCTCCAAGTCAGAAACTGAAGGTGGAAGAAGCAAAATGTATCAGCCTCAATTATGGGCTAAAATCTGGCCAAGATAATGCCATGGGATGAGGAAGAATAGATTGTGGAAAGCTGAGGGTCTGAGTCACTGGGAAAAGTGGCTGAGAAGGGACTTGAGACACCACACAGCTCCAATAACCCCTGGCCAATGCACAATAAATGAACTCTTCATATTGAAAGAGACACAGCAGAGAGAACAACCCAGCATTGCAAAGGTCAAGTGAAGTGAACTTGTTGACCTAATAATGAGCCTCTTCCTCTTCTAACATGTATGATTGATTATATGACCAGCACTGGAGCCTGTAACACTGTGTTCAAGCTAGACATATCTAAGCCTGCTGATCCTTCAGACACTCCTTTTATTCTTTAATTGATGAAACAGGCCCATTTTTAAGCATTTACCTTCATTCTTTTTATTCCTCTGGGAAATTTCTCCCACCTCTAGTAATCAATTTCACTACTTAGTGGTGACTCTTCAACTTTAAGAATAAAAAATGTAAAGAAAGGAGATAAAGTTCTTTTGCAAAATTGTCAAGAAGGCTATAAGAAGGCTATCTTTTTTTTTTTTTTTTTTTTCTGAAGAGAGAATCATTTCTGTTGATGGAAGTTAAACTCCATGAAGCTTTCTCAAAAAACCCTAATCAATGAGTCATTGTTACTGGGAAGTTACTACCGTGTAGAGGAGGAGACTTTAAGACTCAGAAAATGAAAAGCTTCAGATTCAAGTCTCACTCTATCACTCACCAGTTCTGCAAGTGTGAAGATTAGGGATACTTTCAAGCATTAGCTTTTTCTATCTTGGAAAATGAGGATACTAATAAACTTGCTCTAACTTAGCTATTGCATTGAGATCTAATTGGATATTATACTCTTCAGACTCTGGGCTTGATATTGTTACTGATATGAGAGTGTCCAAAAGTTTAACCCTAATCATGAAGGAAAATGGGTTGTGAGAAGCAATAAAGGGAAATATTATGATGCCTACAATTGACTCTCAAAAATATTCAAAATTGTCCAGGTGCGGTGGCTCACATCTGTAATCCCAACATTTTGGGATGCCAAGGTGGGAGGATTGCTTGAAGTCAGGGGTTCAAGACTGGCCTGAGCAACAGAGTGAGACTCTGTCTCTTTAAAAAAAAAAATTAGCTTGGCCTGGTGGTGCATGCCTGTAGTGCTAGCTACTTGGGAGGCTGAGATTAGAGGATCACTTGAGCCCAGGAGTTCTAGGTTAGTAAGATGTGATTGTGCCATTACACTCCAGCCTGGGTGACAGAGAGAGACTGTGTCTCAAATAAACAATTAAAATAAACAATATTCCATAAATGTGTGTTAGTTTTAATAATACTCTAAGGCTATTACTGTCCTAGTAGGACATGCCCATTCCAGGGATGTCATCTGACATTTAATCAGAAGACCACACTGCAGAGGTAATTACTGTAAGCACTTTGGCTATCTTTGTGATCCACACTACAGGTTTTTCTAATTAGCATAATGAATGCTAGAAATGGGTTTTCATTGGCGAAAATAATAGTGTTTAATATATGTGGATTGGCTAGTGCAGGAGTTAGCAAACTCTTTCCATAAAGGACCAGATAGTATTTTTGGCTTTGTGAGCCATAAGGCTTCTATGATAACCACTCACTCTGCCATTGTAGTATAAAACCAGTCATAGACAATATGTAAACAAAATGGCATGGCTGTGTTCCAATGAAACTTTATTTACAAAAACAGACACAGGCTATAGTTGGTCTATGCACCATAGTTTGCCACCCCTTGGCCTAGAGTAGCTTAGAAACCCTGTCTGTCCTTGAATAAATAGGGTTTAAGAATATAAACCTCTTCACACAGTAAGATAGTTCCCAAGGTTGGCGTATTAGTTCGTTTTCACACTGCTATGAAGAAATATCTGAGGCGGGGTAATTTGTAAAGGAAAGATTGTTAATTGACTTACAGTTCCACGTGGCTGGGGAGGCCTCAGGAAACTTACAATCACGGTGGAAGGGGAAACACACATGTCCTTCTTCACATGGTGGCAGGAGTGAGAAGAATGAGAGCAGAGTGAAGAGGGAAACTCCCTATAAAACCATCAGATCTCATGAGAACTCATTCACTGTCACAATAACAGCATGAGCAGCATGAGGGTAACTGCCCCCATGATTAAATTACCTCCAACCAGGTCTCTCCCATGACACATGAGGACTGTAGGAACTACAATTCAAGATGAGATTTGGGTGGGCACAGCCAAACAATATCATTCCCCCCCACCAGGCCTCTCCACAAAACATAATCATACCTTTTGTAACAGTCACCCAAAGTCTTAACTCATTCCAGCGTTAATTCAAAAGTCTAAGTCCAAAGTCTCATCTGAAATAAGACAAGTTCCTTTCACCTATGAGCCTGTAAAATCAAAAGCAAGTTAGTTACTTCCTAGATAGAATGGGGGTACAGGCATTGGGTAAATACACCCATTCCAAATAAGAGAAATTGGCCAAAACAAAGGGGCTACAGACCCCATGCAAGTCCAAAATCCAACAAGGCAGCAATTAAATCTTAAAGCTCCAAAATAACCTCCTTTGATTCCATGTCTCAGATCAAGGTCACACTGATGCAAGAGGTGGGCTCCCACGGCCTTGGGCAGCTCCACCCCTGTGGCCTTGCAGGGTATAGCCCCCCATCCTGGCTGCTTTCACAGGCTGACATTGAGTGCCCAAGGTTTTTCCAGGGTCACAGTGGAAGCTGTTGGTGGATCTACCATTCTGGAGTCTGGAGGATGGTGGGCCTCTTCTCACAGCTGCACTAGGCAGTGCCCCAGTGGGGACTCTGTCTGGGGGCTTCAACCCCACATTTCCCTTCTGCAGTACACTAGCAGAAGTTCTCCATGACGGCTCCACCCCTGCAGCAAACTTCTGCCTGGACATCCAGGCATTTCCGTACATCCTCTAAAATCTAGGTGGAGGTTCCCAAACCACAGTTCTTGATTTCTGTGAACGAGCAAGCCCAATACCAGGTGTAAGCTTCCAAGGTCTGGGGCTTGCACCCTCTGAAGTAACAGCTGAGCTGTATTTTGGCCCCTTTTAGCCATGATTGGGACACAGGGCACCAAGTTCTGAGACTGCACAAAGTAGCAAGGCACTGGACCCAGCCCAGGAAACCATTTATTCCTCCTAGGCTTCTGGGCTTGTGATGGGAGGGGCTACCATGGAGACTTCTGACATGTCGTGGAGACATTTTCCCCATTGTCTTGGTGATTAATATTGGGCTCCTTGTTACTTATGCAAATTTCTGCAGCAAGCTTGAATTTCTCCCCAGAAAATTGGATTTTTCTTTTCTATTGCATCATCAGGCTGCAAATTTTCCAAACTTTCATGCTCTGCTTCCTTTTTAGACATAAGTTCCAATTTCAAACCATATCTTTGTGAATACATAAAACTGATTGCTTTAACAGCACCCAAGTCATATCTTGAATGCTTTGCTGCTTAGAAATTTCTTCCACCAGATACCCTAAGTCATCACTTTCAAGTTCAAAGTTTCACAGATATCTAGGGGAGGGGCAAAATGCCACCAGTCTCTTTGCTAAAGCATAGCAAAAGTCACCTTTATGCCAGTTCCCAACAAGTTCCTCATCTCCATCTGAGACCACCTCAGCCTGAACTTCATTGTCCATATCACTATCAGCATTTTGGTCAAAGCCATTCCACAAGTCTCTAGGAAGTTCCAAACTTTTGCACATCTTCCTGCCTTCTTCTGAGTCCTCCAAACTGTTCCAACTTCTGTCTGTTACCCAGTTCCAAAGTTGCTTCCACATTTTTGGATATTTTTACGGCAGCTTCCCACTACCCAGTACCAATTTACTGTATTGATTTGTTTTCATCTTGCTATGAAGAAATACCCAAGGCTAGGTAACTTATAAATGAAAGAGGTTTAATTGACTTATAGTTCTGCATGTCTGGGGAGGCCCCAGGAAACTTACAATCATGGTGGAAGAGGAAGCAAACATGACCTTCACATGGCGGCAAGAAGGAGAAGAATGAGAACAGGGTGAAGGGGGAAGCCCCTTATAAAACCCTCAGATCTTGTGAGAAGTCATTCACTATCATAAGAACAGCATGAGCAGCATAAGGGTAACTGCCCCATGATTAAATTACCTCCAACCACGTCCCTCCCATGACATGTGGGGACTATAGGAATTATAATTCAATATGAGATTTGGGTGGGGACATAGCCAAACCATATCAGATGGTTTCCAAAATAGTACTAAGTCTACCACTGGTTTGGAGAATTCTGCTTACCTGCTGGCAACATAAGGCTAGCTGAACCCTGCCTCTAGGATATTATTACATGTGCCCCAAATGTGTCATTCAAACAGGGAGTGATCAGAACATCTAAAAGGGCAAATACCTGGAGCCGTTGAGTTGCATACTTTTATGCTTTCCTGTCAATAAATGTGTAGTTGTAGAGTTTGTCTGCATCTTGCTTTTATTGCCTGTAGTGTGGTCATGGGCTTGGAGAGCTGTGTTCCTCACCTACCACTGACTATTGGTGTATATCTAATATTAATAAAGGGAATCTAGGAATTCTGTGCTGCTAAAGTGCTTAGGCCAGTTCACAATAGAAGTAGAAAATAAAAAAGAGAAAGAGTATCACCAATTGAGGATATAACTCATTCTAGAAAGGAGAAAAAGCCAAGCAAAGAAGCCCTGTCCCATGAAATCATAACCACTCAGGCTTCCATGTCACACAGAACTCTGTGCTTCTGAGTCAAAGATGACATTATCTCTGCATGTCTCTATGGCTGGAAGACCACCCCCAGATTAATAGCCCTTTCAACTCAGTGGAAGACAGTTCTTTGATTTGGAGCAGCAATTATTTTTACAAAGCCGGTTATTGTTGGCAACTTTACTGCTTTAAACTGTGGTATGTGCTTAGAAATATTGCCTCCTTTCCAGCTGCTTGATACCAGACAAAATTTCCAACAATTCTTTTACAGGGATTGTAAGGATTAAGTGAAACAGGTATGTAGAGCTTGCCCCTTTGTAAACACTCTATAAATGTGAGGTGTTTATGATAATCTTCTACATGTCATGTGGCTTCTGTCTCATAAGGATCCAGGTTTGCTTGTTTTTTTTTTTTTTTTTAATTAATCCCCTGCTCTTCTCATTGTGCTTTTATTCACAAAATTCTACAATTTTAGGGCAGAAAAGGGCCTTCAAGATCATCTGACCTAACTTCTCTCATTTAATTCCCTCATCTCATGCCTGATCACTGAGAAAGCTTGAGAACTTATCTTCTTATTTATACATTTCCATATGGAGACAGAAGCAACATTAATATAGCAGATTTTAGAATCATGTAGCCAATAACAGGCAACTAGAATGCTTTATTCCAACCAAAACATGGGTCAAAAAAATAGCTTAAAACCACGGAAAAATAAAATAGAGAGGAACTTTGTCAACAGTTCAAATCACTATAATACAAATATTTCAAATAAAAATATCCTTTCCCTTTCCTCCTCTAGGGTTTCAGGAGCCTACTCACTTCATGAAATAATTTTGGAAAGCACCTTAAAGAGTTTATTCATTCACTTGTTTATCCAATCCATACATTTTAATAAAATACATGATTAAGTTTTCCTCATAATGATTAAGATGATAATTATAAGCACAGAATTCCCAAAGCTCTATCTCCATCTTTAACCAGCCTCTTTCTTTGCATTTTCATTTCCTTCTCCAGTTTTGTAGAGTTGGTCCAAACTTCACTCATTACACAGATATTCATGGAACATCTATTCAATGTCAACTCTTTGCACAGGGGATATCGCAGTAAAGAAGCCAGACACAGCCCCAGCTCTTATGGAGTTGATGTTCTGGTGAACTTTCAGTAGTTGGGATTCCTTTGTACCTACACATGTTGAAACTTAAATTTATTTAGATTCTACTAGCATTTCTCAAGTTCACTCGGCTTACCTGGCATTTTCACATGCATTGTCTCTTTATTCCTTATGACAACCTTGCAAAGTAAGTATTGCTATCCTAATTCACCCAAGATCATGCAGCTGTAGTTAAGTGATGGAGGCAGAACTCGAAAGTAGTTTTTCTGATTCCAGGTCCCATGTTCTCTCTCTCTCTCTTGCCACAGTTGCACAATGAACTTTTCCAGGTACCGCTCCCCTTCTCTTACGTGTGTCCTGGCGTCTTCAGCCAGGCTGGTCTTAATTCTAAATATTGTCTCACCCCGCCCAGCCTCTCTCACTCCTCTCTCACCTCCCTACTCCAAGCCCAAACACTTCGGTATCTTACAAATTTGTTTCTGTTCAGCATGTTTAAGTACAGACTATTCTATCTACTTAGCCCTTCTGCAGGACCAGGGAGGCCAAGCGAGTTGCTGGGACCTTGCATCACTGGAATTCTTTGGGAGAATTCCTCCCTAGTGGAGGAGTCTGACATTAGTTGTTGCAAAGAATTTATTATACAATAATAATCCTTTATGATGTCTATCACATTAGACATGCTCATATCTTGCGTTCATTGGTATTTGGTTAACAGATATGCATGCTCACGTGTGCAAAACGACATTATTGGGCAAAGCCACTCATTAAAACACTGTAATGGCAAGAGGCTGGAAACAACCTACATATCCATTAATAGGGTCCCATTAAATAGCACATGGCACATCCATAAACTGGAATACTATATGGAAAAGGGAGGAAGTTCTTTATATATGGATATGGAAAGATCTTATAGATGTTATTGTTAGGTTTAAAAAGAAGAGTTCCAAAGAGTATTTATAGCCTAATATATTTGTATGGAAACATGAAATATGTATATGTTTATTTATAGATGCATGGAATACTTTGAAAAGATATAAAATAAATTGTTAACAGTGATAGCTTCCAGAGAAGAAAACTAGGTTTCTAGAAGTCAAGAGAGAAAGAGGACTTGCTTTTTCATTGGATGTTCTTTTATTTTGTTTGGATATTATAGGCATTGTATTATCTACTTATACAAAAGTTTATTTAGAAAACTGAAAGATAAGACGTTTTTACGATATTTGGGCTGCTCAAGAACAAAGTCAATTTTAAGTGTTAGATGATTCCTTGAAATTTAAGTGTTGGGAACCTAGAAGTGCTAGTTACAGTATTTTGTTTGCCCATATACCTAAGTAAAAAGCTAAAAGTTAAACACCATTGATGCATTAGCTATCAATAGAAAAACTGAGGTTAGAAATAAATAGTATATATTACAAATGTGACATTGATTTGAATTTTTAAAATCATCAAACCTGATTAGGTTTATAAACCCATTGCTTTATAATAATGTACAAGGGAACACTTAGAACATCATTAGGAGCTCATTAAAATAGAACTACGGGAAAATGTTCTGTTAAACAAATCAAGAAAAGAAAAGGAATGAAAAAGCAATTTCCCACTAAACTTATAACAAGAGGCATATGCTCAGCCACTGCTAATCACACTCTCCTAACTCATTTAATTACTAAATGTCTTTTTAGTGTTAAAGACCATTTTAAAAATAAATTTGCATTTTTTAGATGTCATGGCTTCTGCATTGAAAGAAATATTACTTTTGATTGGAAAACGCTAGAGTGCTCTTTAGTACTCTCTGGCAGAGCTGGTTAGCTGTCTTTTTACACAACTGTGGTGTACGTAGACAGATACTACTGCATGCCAGTTTCATGAACAATGAAAATCCTGTCCTTGAATCACATCAGCTCGATTGTGTGTCCCTTCTCAAGCTGAACTTTGATGTAGCTGTAAGAGTGCTTGGTATAAGGCTGTTGGGGAATAAGTTGTTTTCATTCTGCTGAACCATAAATGACTCATCACTGAGGACACAAAGGTGAAGGCCCAGCAGGCAAATGCATGAAAGTTAGAGTTAGAAAATTGAGTTTCAAAATGTTCACATCAACATTCACAATGTTAACTTCTTCCCTGCTCATCTTCCTCTAGGATTGTGTCAGTCGTAGACTAACTGCTGGAATAAGCCATTGCAAATGTCTGGTTATTTCTCACTCATGTCTGAGTTTAATGCAGATTGATGGGAGAGTGGGAAAGGGAGGGAAAGGAGCCTGCTCTAAGCAGTCATTCAAGCATCCAGGATTCCTCTGTTTTGTGACCCCACCAATTCCAGGACAGGGAGTCAAACTTTTTTGTGCTAGGGACCCATTTAACAGCCTGATGAAGCTTAAGGACCACACTCAGAATAATATATTTAAATGTATAACATGAATTACTTGGCACTACAAAACCAATAATATTCAAATATTATTACCTAAATATTTAAGAAATTGTGATATAGGTGCTGCCTTATTAGAATAAGATCCAGAGGCAAGTATAAGTAATAACCACAATGTCCCAGTAGGGATAATCACACAGCATTTTGTGATCTTATCAAACAACTGTAATGTGCTATGAAAGTACCTGTTATTTCTATCAGTGCCAAAGTCTATAGGTGACAGGTACTATTTATTCTGCTGTAGTTTGTGGCTTTCATTTGTAATAGAAAAAATATACTAGATTTCAGTTTACCGGGGAAAGATGCCTTTTTTTTTTTTTAGACAGATTCTTGCTCTTTCACCCAGGCTGGAGCGCGGTGGCGCCATCTCAGCTCACTGTAAGCTCCGCCTCCTGGGTTCACACCATTCTCCTGCCTCAGCCTCCCGAGTAGCTACGACTACAGGCGCCCGCCACCATGCCTGGCTAACTTTTTGTATTTTTAGTAGAGACGGGGTTTCACTGTGTTAGCCAGGATGGCCTCGATCTCTTGACCTCGTGATCTGCCCACCTCGGCCTCCCAAAGTGCTGGGATTACAGGCTTGAGCCACAGTGCCTGGCCGAAAGATTCATTTTTTTCCCCATTCAAAGTCTCAGATCCCTAAATTCTATCCACAGATCTCTGAGGTCTGAGTACTCAGGTTCGACCTTTCCCCGGCTCCCTCCCACATTATCCTCTGGCTCTTCTGCTCCCAGACAGCAACAAGGGAATCCAGAGGACTGCAAAGGAGGTTTTATGGGCCAGGTCTGGTGGCGATTGCGGTGGTGAACATCGTTCCTGCCCACATTCCATTGAACAGAACTCAGTTTTATGGTTGTACCTCCCTGCAAAGAAAGATGGGAAGTGCAGTCTAGTGTGCGTCCAGGAGAAAATGGGAAATGGTTTGGTGAACAATTGCACAGTCTCTAACCTAGAAGACTTCATGACTGAAGAGAGCAGTGAAATTGTGCTTACTGAACATTCGGAAAGGAAACATTCCTCTAACAACAACAAGCCTCTTTTCTAGATACTTTGTAGGGAAATAATTTTACATGAATGAACTTTAAGGGAAGAAAAAGAAAATTTCACTCTCAAAGCGTCATTTCAATACCAAGAGACCATTTAAAAAAATCTGAGCCCCCAGGAGGAAGGTTCAGCCTCGCACTACTCATTCCGGGCTGCTCTTAACTCGCCCTCCCCGCTCCCATCCTCACCCCTGCTGCTGCTGAATCTTCCTTTGATTCTCCTTTCCTGCCCTGCACTTTGGCAGAACCTGATGACCTAAAAGAAATAACACATGATGGGTCACTGGGCAGAGTGGGCCGGGGTGTTGGCCTGAAGGCTTTCCCTTCACGTTCTCACAGTGAGAGAACACGTGCGCTTCTGGTCATTGAGTCTTTTACATTCTGAAGGTTTAGCAATTCCCTCTAGGCTAATTCACGGAGACAGCACGATTCTGATCTCAGGAATATATGTGGATAAAGCCGGGTCATGACCCTAAGAACAGGCGTCTGCTCTGGGTATTAGGATTTCAGCCCCCTATTAACTCTAAATCAAAACAACAGAGATGTCCTTCTACAACAAGCACACTGGCTCCATTTCAAACAGCCAGACCCTGTGTCCTGCCCCTTCCTTATCCCCCCATGGCACCCCCTGCACTCGTGCATGCCTGAAGACAGACTTCAGCAAATCGATCCATACATTCATTTTGCTATTTCCAAAGGTGACGCATCCCCCATAACCTGACAAATTATAAAAGAAAAGAATTAGCCAGGTTCAATGGGATGACAGAGCCCAGCAAGGGATACGGGCTGAGTTCACAGAATCTTCAGCCTGCAGCCTCACACCAATATTTGAAGCAATTCAAGGTGCCCACTCCTACGCTGATGCCTGGCTGAGGGCCAAGTTCTCACCTCCTGTGTGATGAGGAAGGTGACAGAGTGACCTCTGGGAAAACCACCTGACTCCATTTGCAGACTGAAGAGAAAGGCCAAGCGTCTGTAAATGTATATGATGGCTGCTGATCTCATTCATTCTCGGAAAGCATTTAATTCTCCATGTCACATTCTTCTTAAATTGTATCGGCACCTGCCCTGTACTAATGGGCCCCCAGGCATGTGGTTTCTGCTGGAGAGTAAAGGAAATCACAGCCTTTATATCACAAGCATTGATTGATAGCATTATTTATTCCATCGCAGTAGCATCCAGAACAATACACAAATGAAAGCCGTTATTTATTTATTTATTTTTGCTGGTTCTTCTGGGAGTTCAGACACCAGTTTATTCAGAATTCAAAGTGGCAAAATGAACCCCAGCAAAACGTAAATATATTTCACTTATTAATTGTATTATTGCTTGTTTCTAAACTCACAGCCTGAACATCATCCCACGGACACTTTTTCAGAAATTCTAGTAGAAATATTTTCTTAACTCTGCTTCAACTAAGTGATGTTTGCAGACAAGTAGCCCCATTTTCCCTTCAGTCATTAGAAAGCATGGCAGACCTATATTTTAAACATGTATGAAGCCTACACAATGAGCATACCCAGGGTACACTGCACCAAATGCAGAGCAGACTGTTCTGGAACTTAAAACCTTCTTAGATTTTAAGAAGTCATGGTCAAGTACCCCTGCCTGTGTTTGGCGCTGGGTGAGCATGTTGGGTGCATCATGCCCATGTGTGCTCTCCACCAGCCAGCTCGCTAACTAGCATGTGGCAACACTGCAGAAGGAGCCAGTTCTCAGTTATTCGGGGCCTGACTGTTCAGTTTTTGAATCATCCCAAAACTCCATGTTGTTTTCTTTTTCCTCCTTATTAAGATTTACCCTGGGAAGGTGATACTGTAATCTACAATCTTACTTCCTTACACAAGTGTTGGTGGGACAGACATTGGAAATTATTGGGAGTGAGGGAAGAGAAAACTGTTAGCTATTTATTGTGATTATTTTAATTGAAACTGATTCATCATTATAACCAGTAATCAAACATTTCTCATATGTACAAAACATTTCCCAGTCCTCCATCACTTCTTCCTCCTTCTCCCCGCATCCCTTTCTCCCTCTCCTCCTTCCAAATCAGAAAGGTACTAAAACCGAGCAAATTCATTGTCTCTTTCAATTATGAAGTATGGTGCTCATATACATTCTCTAATTTGATTCTCACAAGAACGTCAGAATTTCTGTAATTTACTAATAGGGAAATCAAGTATCAGAGAGGCTAAGGAACTTGCACAAGGCTACACAACTAATAAATAACAGAAGTGAGATCCAAACTCAGGTTTTGTGACTCAGATGCTATTGGTTTCTGTGCATCAAAGATGCTAAAATAAAATATTCTTCAGTGTTGGTTGTTGGTTAATAGTAAGAGGCCAGCTGCAGGTTTATGTTGGGTGAGCACACTCTGCCATAAAGGTAGTTTGACCTACACACTATTTCCAGTCCCTAGCATTCACCATCAGTGAAGAATCTGGGAAAAATTCGAAGATTCAGAACTGAGACAAAAAGGCAAGGCCAAGGCCGGTGACTCACGTCTATAATCCCAGAGCTTTGGAAGGCTAAAGCCAGAGGTACACTTGAGGCCACGAGCTTGAGACCAGCTTGGGCAATGTAGCAAGACCCCATCTCTAAAAATAATGAAAAAACAAATTAACCAGGCATGGTGGCATGTGTCTGTAGTCCCAGCTACCTGTGAGGCTGAAGCAGGAAAATCACTGGAGCCCAGAATTTTGAGGCTGCAGTGAGCCATGATCACCCACTGAACTCTAGGCTGGACAATAGATCAAGACCCTGGCTCAAAAAAAAAAAGTGTAAATGCAGAGGGTAAGTATGTTGTTTCATTGGGCCTGAGTGGAGAAAGGATCATTGTTGCAGAAATCAACACAGTGAACACAGATACTTTGCACTTGACCAATCCTGCTGTTAAACACCACTGTCCTTTGGCCTTCACAAGTTTGGAGGGCCACATTATTTCTGACCAGTCTTTATAAGTACTTATTTTATGAAATCATGAACTTTTAAAAAAATATCTACAAGTGAAATGAGAATAATTAAATGCGATAATACAGCCTGGGCATGGTGGCTCATGCCTATAAACCCAGCACTTTGGGAGGCCGAGGTGGGTGGATCACCTGAGGTCAGGAGTTTGAGACCAGCCTGGCCAACATGGCGGGCAGAACCTCGTCTCTATTAAAAATATAAAATTAGCTGAGTGTAGCAGCGCACACCTGTAGTCTCAGCTACTCAGAAGGCTGAGTCAGAAGAATTGCTCGAACCCGGGAGACAGAGGTTACAGTGAGCCAAGATCACACACTTGCACTCCAGCCTGGGTGACAAGAGTGAAACTCCGTCTCAAAATAAATAAATAAATGGGATAATATTAATTATCTAACAGTGTGCGAAGCACGTAGTAGGTCCTCAGTACGAGAGCTACTGGTATTGTCATCATTATTATTGTTATTGTTAGAATTATTCTGCCTTTCTCCCTATTATGAAATAGCCAAGTTATAGTTTTTCACTTTGCCTCTGATACAACACACATAAATGCTTTATCTGGAATTTTATACCTTATTATTCAAGACAAGTGCAATGACTAGTGATGACAACCAAACCAACCTTTATACCAAGTCCATTCTGATCTAGAATACATTATAATTACAATGCTTGAATACTCTAATCAGAGTTACAACCAAATATATAAATTGACTCTTAGAGAGGTATTATGACATAGCTAGCTAGAGTCAATCAACTATGCTAATATTTCCTTTCCTCCCTTTCTTCCTTCTCCCTCCTTCTTTCTCCTTCTCCTCTCTTTCATGATGGTTCACAGAATGTCAAAGTTAAATACTTGAAAGATAAAACAGAAGGCATCTGTGCATAGTAATCAGATTTGTATACAGTAGATTGGTTGATGTTTTGTTTCTTAATCCTGCAAATCTTTGATGATCCTTGTCCCTACGGGATTGGAAGTTGAAAAGCCACTCCCTCCAAATCTTCCCCATGCCTGAATTTCTTCCACTGGGGACTTGCATTAGGAACTGTCTTCTCTTTTCCCAGAACTCTCTTTAAAAAGGCAAACAATGCCGGGAAGGGTGACACTTTGTCCTTACAGCTTGGTATACAGAAGTCTTTCTACTGATTTCTTTTTTGACTTGAATTACCAAAGGACATTGAGAACACTGAACAAAGAGATGAGGAGGTGGGAGAGTGGGGGAGGGGGCATTTCTAAAGATAAGCATTGTCTACCTTGCCATTTACCCAGTGACAGTTTTAGCTCTGGGTTCATTAACTCTGCAATCCAGACACCTTCAATTGTTGCCAAATGGAACTCTCCAAGGACCACCTGAGTTTGACAAACAGGTTTTCCATAAGAACATAAGGACACACAAGTGGGTTTAGAGAAAGGACTCACCCAAACTCTCTCATCTTCCCTCGTCAGGTCTACCAACTGCAGCCTCTGCACACGTATGGTCTCTCTCTCCTCTGGTTACGCAGATGGTCTTCCTTCCTCTGAAAGATCAGCCCTCCATTTCCACTCTGACTCTCTCCTCCCTCATCTTCTTGAGGTCTATGTTTCTATGGTTCTTTCTTTCTTCTGCAGCCTTTCTTCTCTGTATTCATTTATTCTAATCAGCATATAAACATGCCGGCTCTCCTGGTTCTCTGACATCAATGATGTCTTTCTTGGCCTCCTTTGCTGGTGTTGGAGCTCAGAACACTCAACCTCAAAATATGACACCTTGGAAATTGAGAAAACAGCAAGAGCAGAAAGCTCACTCTCTGACCTTTCTCTGCTTTTCTGTGTAAGAGCTGGCCGTGAAGGAATTCCATGACCTACCTTACCTAAAAATAGGGCATAAGGCCATCATGTGACAGGCATCCTACCCTATACCTGGAAGCCACAGATCCATCTAAACAGGTAAGCCTTGCTGGGTTCTTCCTCAGTTTGCTCCCATTAAATCAGACCCTTTTTGTCCAATCATATTTCTACAGGGCTGTCCATTCTTCATTAAACCTAAGCATAAAAATAGAGTTTTCCCTGGGTTTGGGGGTCTTCATTACTCCAGGCTCTTGTGTCATGTAAAACTTGGGTTAAATAAATTTATTATGCTTTTCTCTTGTTAATCTATCTTTTGTTACAGGAGTGTCAGCCAAGACCCTGGCAATTGGTATGGAAAATGTATTCCTTCTCCTTTACACTCCTTTACTTTTACAGGGATTGTTCAGGGCTTTGCCTCTACCCACTTCTCTTTCCTAACTCCAATTCTTTCCTTGATCTCATCCAGTTCCTGGCTTTAAATAGCAACAATATGCCGATGATGCTATATATACATGTCTAGACTTGACCTATCTCCTCTACTCCAGACTTGTGTACCTTTCCTTGGATTTGATGTATCTGCTTGGATGACGAGTAGGATCTCAAAACCAAACTATTTCCCCAACCCAAAGTTACTCCTTCCATTACCATAATGACCTCAGTAGATAATTCTGCTTTCTGACCAGGTGATCAAGTCAAAAAGCTAAGAGAATCCTCTTTCTCACCAACTCCTCCCATAACAAATCCACCGACAAATCCTGTCCACTCTCACTCTAAGGCATATTCCAAGTCTGTCCACTTATCTTTATATCTAATATTACTATAATACTTTTCTCCAAATCTTTACAACTTATTTCCTAAAATAACTCCTGCAGGCCTCCCAGATCCCATGTTTGTCCATACAAGCCACTTCACTAACCTGTCAAAGTTATTTTTTAAAAACACAAATAATGTCATGCCTTTTCTCTAAAATGTCTCCAACCATTTCCCATCGGACAAGCAGGCAGTGGTGGTGGGACAGATGGAAACTGTATTCTTTTTATGACCTAGCCTTGGAGGTCACAAACTATCATTCTCACTATACTCTGTGGATCAGGGCAGTTACAAGTTCCTGTTCAGATTAAAGGAGTGGGAATATAAAGAAACCTCTCAATGAAAGGAATGCCAGTCACATTATAAGATAGAGATGTGAGATAGGATATACAGGTGGGTATGCCATCTTTGGGAAAGAAATCTGCCATTCAGATAGTCATAGCTGTTATTTTATATTGCATGGTCAAATTTTCTTTCTTTATTTTTTTTTAAACTTTTTGAGATGCAGTCTCCCTCTGTCACCTAGGCTGGAGTGCAGTGGTGCCATCTTGCCTCACTGCAACCTCCACCTCCCAGGTTCAAGTGATTCTCCTGCCTCAGCCTCCCAAGTAGCTGGGATTATAGGCATATGCCACCATGCCAGCTAATTTTTGTATTTTTAGTAGAGATGGAGTTTCACCATATTGGCCAGACCAATATGAACTCCTGACCTCGTGATCTGCCAGCCTCGGCCTCCCAAAGTGCTGGGATTACAGGCTTGAGCCACCATGCCAGATCCAAAGTTTTCTCTTAGTAAAATTGATTCTGGTTCATATCCTAGAAGTCAGTAAATGGTTCTATATTCTACAGCATTTCACAAAGACTTCTAGGTACTCTGCTTCCCCAACAGATCTGAGAACCATTGATCTTGTCCATCTGTCTAGTTTTGTAGTTGATGGAGCAAAGGGCTAAAGAGGTGATTGTGATTTGCCTAAAGAATAGCTATTGCTGAGCTCTCTCTCACTTTGCCTGATCAGGAAGACATTCTAGAGCAGGTGGAATTAGAAATTGATTCCAAAGAATAGAAGCATTGAAGCTGGAATCATTGGGCATTTATTGGAATTATTGGGTGCTGTTGGCATATGGCATGGACTCTGAAAAAGTTTGAAGCGCTTAGGTTTTCCCTTTTTGGACCCTGAAGAGTCCTGTGTGTCAGTGGGAATTAAAGGGAGTGCAGGATGAGCAGTAGTAAACAGAGACTGGAAGGGGATGAGGTAAGGCAGACTTTCTCAAAGTGCCTCTGGTGGGCCAACTACATCAGAATCAGAATTACCTAAAGCGTTGGTCACAAATGCAAGTTCCTAGATCCCACATCTTCTTAATCAGAATCTCTGGGAGCAGGGTTTAAGAGTACATAATTTAACAGGCTTTCACTGTATACCTATGTACTCCAATATTTGAAAATTACCCAAAGGAACAATGAAACTAACTCTGGTTTGTAAAGTGAGGTCTGGATTAGAAATATGAAACCAGCAGAAGGGTCACAAATATCTGTGTGTCACCTGGACAGAGCTCATGAAATACAGAGGAAAGATACTCTAACAATGAATGAAAAATGAAGATCTAAATTTCCCTCCAAATAAGAGCATAATTTAGAAACAATGAATTAAATCTCCAAGGCTTCTATTTTTACCCTTGACACACTATTCAGCAATATATTACAGGTTATGTCATTGTCATTTTCGACAAGCGAATCTTACCAAATGAAAAGTCTTAGTTTTACTTCAAAACATCCCTCTATCTAGTGCTTCATAGAACTCAATAGAAAAGGGAACATATCTCTTTCTGTGACATTCAGCTGATTTGCACATGCGAGTCGGGGTGCACACATTTCCATAGAAGCCTAAAGATGAAAAGCCAGAATGCTGTTTCTATTGGGGCCCCTTGATCTGATCCCATTCTGCTTTGCCTCAAATCCATCCATGATTTCCATTAATACCTTCTCTGCCTCATCTCTGAAATTCTTCATCATCAATGGCTTATTGTTAAACTCTCTTCCTTAGCTTCAGGCCCTTTTTACCAGACGCCTCCATATTCCCCTGCCCCCAACCAAAATTCCTTTGTTTTTTCTGACCACTAAAGAATAAGGAGCAACTTGAAGATGAGCAACCATTTTCAAGGATGTTAAGACTCTCTGGCCACACCAATGGAACTCCTTTGGTCTCACTGGACTGGTGAGATGTCCTTATCTGTCTAATGGGCACCCCAAAATGCATGGTCACTCTCAGAGAGCTTCTCTGTGGGCAGCTAACAACCTCCATGGTAACAGCTATCCATCTATCTAACTTCTCCTGATAAGACAGCTTTCTCTCCCTGAGACGCACTGATGCTGTAGCCTATGCTATTAGGTCACACTTTGCATTCTTATCCCAAGGATCCTTTTCAAAAAGATACTCTTTAACTTTGTTTCTGAAGACAAAATTTGTGCTTTTGATTTGGATGTCTATGCTTTCCCCTCCATCCCCACCGCCTCTCCTGTGCCCCCCTTATTGGTGGGCTACTTATTGGCGGGCTATTAAACAACTTTAACACAGTTGCACTTTGTTCTCTCCATATCTATGTTTTTGGCTTTCTGAGAGGAGGTATTGTGCTAGGCAGAACTATTTGATTGGAGAATTGTTTAGAATGTGACAAGTAGAACAGTTAAATATGGTATTTTATGGAGCTAAAACTTCAAGGAAGAAAAAGAGACATCATTAATATATGAAAAAGAAAAAGGAAAAAGTTGGCATGGATAGGAAACTTAGGTCATCATAAAACAAAAGTCAACTCAGATCTTCATCTCAACTTCACTGAATTGGAATTTTCACTTTGAAATGAACTCCAACTGGTGAACATGTCAGTTTCTGAAGATGTAGCATTGGGAATGAAAAATTTGCTTAGAACTGCTCATGAGCATGAATCAAAGCTTTCATATCAGTGCTTTTTAAAGTCTAGTGTCTTCATTTTTTCATAATTGTTGCTTTTTTTTTTTTTTTTTTTAATCAAGTGGAGTTAGCCAGTAGAATGGTGCTTCTTTTTCCAGTGCTCCTTATACCACTTATAGTGATTGGGAGGAAGACTGGTTTGTGTCCAGATGGCACCCAAATTCTGATTCTATAATGAAGCACATCTGACTGGAAGACAGAGGTCATATAAAGTCAACCCTTTGGTGCAGAAAGAGCAAGACAATATAGTCTGCAGCAAGCTTGTCCAACCCGCAGGCTGCATGCAGCCCAGGATGGCTTTGAATGCAGCCCAACACAAATTGGTAAACTTTCTTAAAACATTATGAGATTGCAATTTTTTTTTTTTTCAGCTCATCAGCTATCATTCATGCTAGCATATTTTATGTGTGGCCCAAGATAATTCTTCATCTTCCAGTGTGGCCCGGGTAAGTTAAAAGAATGAACACCCAAGGTCTACAGAAACAGATGCTTGACTGGGAGATAGGTACCAGGGTTCTGAGCTTGGCTCTTCTGCTGCCTGGGAGACCTTCTGCAAGCCTTTTAATTTATCTAGGTATCAATATTCTCACCCACAAATAAGTTTAATGAATTCAAGCTTTCTTTTAGGTCCAAGTTTAGAAGTTACCACCATTTTAGACTTAATATTTATTTTTGCATTTCTGATTCATCTCATAGAGGAACCTAAATGTCTTTTCTGACCTCATGGGTACTACAGGAAATCACTTTCCGATGAACTGAAAAACGTTTTGTTCATTTCATTTTCATTTGCTACTGAGAATTCTGTGTCTCATGCCCCAAAATGCTTCACATTGACATGGTACAGCTGTGTACACGACACCTTCATCTTATATGACATCTTTCCTTTAAACCATACCTGTAAGCATTTTACAGAGCTTCTGTAAGTAATACAACTATGGAATCATAGAAACAGGGGAGAAAGGATGTTGAGGAACATACAAGGAAGAAAGGATACAAAATGTGAATTTTTTCACATTTTTCATACGTATACGGGCATAAAGAAATCCCCCTCCCACTAGAGAATAATGTGGAGTAAAAGTCCCACCTGCCTAGGCCTTCAGATGTGATGTGACTTCTCTTTGCTATTGAATGTATTTAGAGTTCAAACAACTGAGGCAAAAACCAATTAATTTGAAAGTCCACATTTTCGAATGGATATAGTGGCTGTTACAAAAATTTTAAGCTTCGAAACATGGATAGCATTTAGGTTTCTAACTCTCAAACCAGAACACATAAAAGTAATACTGGTGGGTCAGGGAAATGAATTTCTGTAATAAAAACCTTGCCTCAAACCAGAGGTGTACTGGGTATGAAAATTTTAAATTCAGTTAATAATTACTAGGGGATTAGATATACCAAGCACAGGTGTTAAGATGACATGCCCAAATTTTGGGCACAAGAAGCTCACGTGTCTTGATGGTCTGGATGCTGGAAACATCCTCTGTCCTTAGACATCTGTCTGGAGAGAGATGACCAAGTCCATGCCGTTGTTGATGCTCATTAATCCTTAGGACCATGAATAATTAGTGTAAATAAATTATTTTAAATTATAATTATAACATAACTGTATGTATGTAATTTATTGTCATTATTGTGACTTAATGTAGATAATAAATAGTAAATTTTGTGTGTATTTATAGAGTTGCCACCTCTTTTATCAACGTGCTTGAGCTAAGTTTGCAAAAAAAGAAATAGATACTATTTTCTTTTATTATTATGAACTGAATATTTGTGTCCTCCCAAAATTGATATGTAAAAATCCTAACACCCCAATGTGATGGTCTCAGGAGCTGGGTCCTTTCAGAGGTAATTAGGTCATGAGAGTGGAGCCGTCATGAATGGGATTTGTGTCCTTATAAGAAGGGTCAGGAGAGGCTTCTTTTCTCTCTCCCTGCTCTCCAGCCTCTGGGGAGGAAACAAGAACATGGCCTTCACAAAGAACCCAATCAGGCCGGTGTGCTGCTTTTGGAATTCCAACCTCCAGAACTGTGAGAAATAAATTTCTATTGTTTAACTCACCCAGGAGTCTATGACAATTTGTTATAGCATTCTGAGCTGACTAAGATAGTGATTGTCAAATAAATATATGCTCAAAGTCAAAGAAAATAAAGAAAAGCATACTGGGAGAAATGGCGTCACTTAGCCCACCTAACCCTCTCATCCTCTAAACTCCTGTGATGTGTAAATGATGGGTCCCATTCCTTTGGGCACCTTGAAATACACCATCCTGACTCTTGAGAATTGTCCCAGGAGGACCGCTCCTCATCTGGCTCTGCCCAGCAAAGGAAGGGGTTCTGACACTTTTCAAAGTTCCTAATCCTATTCTAGCACCAGGGCCTTCTTTGGCTCCAATACACGACATGAGCTCAAAGCCATACTCCATCTCCTGTCACCCACTAGCTTCTTGGGAGTCCCCACTTCCCGCTGCCTTGACCTCAGAAGATTTAGCTTTGGAAACTTGGCCCATGCCTTGTAAAAGTTTGTCAATCTCCATGGCATCAGAGGTGACATGCTCACAAAATTTAGGGGCCAAGAAGGCCACCACTTTGTACAACTCCCTGGAGCACACTCATGCTGTATTTATATGAGGAAAGCCCTCACAGTCACAGCAGGAGTGGATGGCACTGCAGGAGCTGTGCAACATGGCAGTCTGGTGGCCAGCATTCTCAGAGGAGGATTGTGTGGGCCTGGCAGAGTGGGCACTCAGGCTTGCTGTTGCTGTTGGCAGTAGGGGCCACACCTCACACAGTCATGTGGCACATTTCCTGGTCAGATGCAGGCCCTCTTCTGTGGTGGTTGACACTCAGCTTTGTCTTTGCTGGTCACACAAAAGGCCACTCATACCTTAGATTGACCCACAGCTTATCTCAAAACAGACCCTAATTGCCCATTCTGGAATGATGTGAAATAATCTCCAAATAATTAATTCCAAATAATAATAATTCCAAAATAATTCCAGCCAATGCTTACATGTAGTGAAAGTGTCAATCTGAGCCAGAGGACCATGTTACACATCAAATGTCCTGTGCTGAAATTGAAGCATGCAGTCTGAAAGTATTCCGATGAAAAATGCATAGGGAAAAAAGTACATGGCTTATGTACTCATCATGCCTATTATTCAAATAATTCCTATTACGCCTTTATTTGTGCCAAGTTGATTTTTTTTTACCATTGACTGAACAAAAAAATGATGATATGCCCAACCTCTTTCTTTTAGTTTTTTAAACTAAACACTCACGCCAATCCTAGGTATGACTGACATTTAAAGTTGTGTTAAAGTGATTAACATTTCCTTCTGTTCCCTCCTCATTCTCTTTTCTCTTTCAGTCCTCCCTTGACCCTAGGCACCTTGTCTTTATTTATTTTTTTTTAGCTTTTATTTCCAGTTCAGGGGTACCGTGCAGGAGGTACCCTTTCCAGTGCAGGAGGTGCAGGTTTGTTACACAGGTAAATGTGTGTCACACAGTTTTGTTGTACCAATCATTTCATCACCTAGGTATTAAGCCTAGTATCCATTAGCTACTTCTCCTCACCCTTCCCCCACTTCCCACCCTACACCCTCTGATAGGTCTCAGTGTGTGCTGTTTCCCTCTATGTGTCCATGTGTTCTCATTATTTAGCTCCCACTTATAAGTGAGAAAATGCAGTAGCTGGTTTTCTGTTCCTGCATTCATTTGCTAAGAATAATGGCCTTCAGCTCAATCCATGTCCCTGGAAAGGACATTATCTCACTCTTTTTTATGGCTGCATAGTAGTCCATGGTATATATGCACCACATTTTCTTTATCCAGTCTATCATTGATGGGCATTCGGGTTGATTCCATGTATTTGCTTTTGTGAATAGTGCTGCAGTGAACATTTGTGTGCATGTGTCTTTATAATAGAATGATTTATATTACTTTGGGTATACACCCAGTAATGGGATTGCTAGGTTATTTTTTGACTTTTTAATAATAGCCATTCTGATGACTGGTGTGAGTTGGTAACTCATGGTGGTTTTGATTTGCATTTCTCTAATGATCAGTGATGTTGAACTTTTTTTCATATGCTTTTGGCCACATGTATGTCTTCTTTTGAAAGGTATTTGTTCATGTCTTTAAATAACCCCAGGCACCTTGAACCTCAGCTGTTTTGGGTTCTTCATTTCCAGGGAATCTTCATCTATGAGACTTTTCCTTTCCAAAACTTATCTTTCTTAGGCCCCATTCATTTACCTTCCAATGAGTAATACCTGATACATTGGTTCTTATTTATGATTACTAATAACTTAATGTACTACCCTTCCTAAAATCATACACCTGTATGCAAGTGCATTCATAGACACTTAAATAAGATCCATTAGAACCTTAACCCAAAGGAATCAGCAGGGATGAAATTTTAAAACAGCCACAAGTACAGATATTTGGGAATAAGATTGCCTAAAACTGTAACTGAAATAACAACACAGTGAACTGGATTGTTACTGTCGTCACTGAATAAAAAGCCTTGTCCATCTCCTGACCTCTCCTCTGTACCCTAATTAAATATGCTAGATATGACTAACAGGGTCACCTATCACTTCTTCATCTGCACATCATGGGGTAATGTCTTCCCATGGCAAAAACAAAGAGGGTCCCACCCCTGAGGAAGAAGAGGTCTTTGTATTCTTAAAACTCTAGAATTAAAACAGGACAAGAATCTCAGTGGATATCTTATTAGTCAGGATAGGCTAGCTGGTGCTTCAGTAACAAATAGCCCCAAATCTTACTGGCTTCTTTAAAAAGGTATATTTAATGTTTAGGAACCATGAGGTTTCAGTTGGGAATTCTGCTCTGCATTGCTCATAGTCTGAGACCCAGCTGACAAAGCTCCCACTTTCTGGAACAATTCTGGTTGCCGCAATGGAAGGAAAGATGGGTAAAGAGAATGGAGGATGTGTGTACCCTGGCCATTAAAGTTTGGTCAGAAGTTACATGTATCACTTCCTCTAACACTTTGTTCCCCAAAGCAAACCCTATGGCCACATTTACCTACAAGTGGGACTGGACACACAATTCTACCACGTGTCTATAAGAACAGAATCAGAATATTTATGAAAAGCCCAAGTAATTAATTTAGAGTATCTAGAAGATAATCCAACATGAAAACAAAGCAAAACTCTTGTGGTCCTGTAGTGAAGGCAGTGGTTTGACTATGTCTTTTCACAATCCAATAGGAATTTAGAGTATCATACACTATTATTTTACAGTAAAATGCCAAGAGCAGAGCCTGGCATTTAACAAGAGCCATTATTACTATTACTATTATAATTATTGCCATTACTATATAATTATTATTGTGACAAGAGGGAAAACATATCGAGGGGTATGAAACAATTACCTAAGATCACACAGCTAATTAGGAACACAATGAAGATGAGAACACACATTTATTGATCCAAGATGGGAGTATTTTTCTCTCAACTCGTCCTAATGCATAGAAAAGACATAATCATACCAGTTGGATTGTGAAAAGACACAGTCAAACCACCGCCTTCACTATAGGACAAGAGTTTTGCTTTGTTTTCATGTTGGGTTGTCTTCTAGAGCAGTGCTCAGCAATCTCTTTCTGTAAAGGATCAGACAGTAAACATTTTTGGCTTTGCAGACCATACGGTTTCTGTCACAACTAATCAACTATGCCGCTGCAGCACAAAAACAGCTACAGATAATATCTAAACAAATAGGCACAACTATGTTCCACTACAACGTTCTTTGCAAAAACACACAGCAGAATGGATTTGGCCAGCGACCTGTTTGCCAGCCCCTGTTCTCGGGCATTCTTCAGTGGAGAAATGCTGCTTAAGGGAAAGTCTGAGAAGAAGGGAAACAAAGAAACATTAGTGTGCCCCGGTTTCCTCTACAGTCAAAAGCCCACCTTGTAGGGTGATGGTGGACTGAACAAGCTGATACATGCAATGCACTTAGAAGAGTGTCTGGCACCCGGTAAGCCCCCCATTCACCTCCATGAATGGTGATTTCCCCTTAATGAGCATCAGCCACTGTCCTAGGTGCTGGAGGTTCAGTTGCAAACAGAACAGAACTCCTGCTCGCCTGGAACTGATATTCTGATCCAGCAAGTCAGACAAAGAAACAAACACATGTAAGCTATCAGGAGGTGATTAGGGCTGAAAAGGAAAATCATGCAGGGTTAAAGGGTGGCTAGAAGAGGTGAGTTTAGGAAGTTTTATGTAGGGTGGGTCAGGGAAGAGATTTTGAGCTGAAGACTTCACGAAGGGAGGAAGAGCACACGTGCAAAGTCCCTGAGGCCAGAGCCTGCGGGTAGATCCTGTGGTGAGGCGGGTGTGGTCATAGCAGTGCAGGGTGGAGGAGGTGATTTCTGAGGGAGGTAAAATGGAGAGCTGAGAAGAATCTGAAGAGGACAGGAATGTGCCTTGGCAGGGACTTTGGATCTAATTCTGCATGAGTTGAGAAACATTATTAGTATCATTTACTATAATAATTATTATTATTCTGTGCCATTAGTGCCCTTTTTTCTTTTGCTCACTGATTCTTCACTTTTCCACCTGCTTACTCCTTTCTCACTCCTCCCCCTTGCCTCCTCTCTTTCTCCATCTCTGCCTCCTTCTCTCTGGTCCTGCAGATCCTCTTTTTGCCATTTTGTAATCCTTCTTTTGGGTGACACATAGCTCTGTTGACAGCACCTGAAATCAAGGACATCGCTGTCTCTGGTAATAACGGAAGGGGAAGCTTGGCCCAGCTCAAGACTTTCCAGAGAGATTTAACTTAATTCCTCAGACACTGGGCATCAGACAGAAAATGCTTAAGGAGAACAAGATGAGAATTAAAGCAAAAATCATCAAGAATATTTTGTTATTATATTTTAAAAAGATCCTAAAACATTTAAAACATGCACAAGTTGTATTGGGTTGGTGTGAATGTGGTGGGAGAGATATGGATGCATAATCAATTCTTTCTATGGTGTTTGCAGTGTGAGTTTGTGAGGGGGTATGTTTATCCCAGGATTCAGAGAATAACAAATTTTTGATTACCAGGACTAATGGATGTGACCAATATCCCAAGTAGCTGAATATTAAAAAGCGATTTTTGCAGACATATTTGCAAGATAAGCTGTTGCGTTTCAGTTGAACAAATATATGTGTATATGATGGTGAATCTGTGGATATATATACCATAGAGAGAGGGGGAAATGGAAGGTGGAAGGGAAAGAGAAAGGGAGAAGGAGGGAGAGGGAAGAGAGAAGAAGAAAGAAAGAGAGAGAATATGCACAATATGACCTGAAATCCTGCTATGCTCACCAGTTTGTGGCAGCATTTGTCCGTAGGAAAGCACTTTAAAAAAATTGTGGGAACACTTAACGTGAGATACACCCTCTTACTAAATGTGTAAGCATATCATGCATGAGTGTTGATTACAGGTACAATATCGTGCAGCAGATCTCTAGAGCATGTTCATCTTGCTTGACTGAAACCTACACCAGTTGTTTAGTAAGTCCGCCTCTCCCCTCTCCCATAGCCCCACCGTTCCATTCTGTGAGTCAATGGATTTGACTATTTTAGATACTTCATTGATGTAAATCCAGGAAGCACTTTTTTAATTTATAGGAAAATCACCTGTGGGCCAGTGGCTCTTGTGTAGCTTCCCAAACTCTAATGTCATATGAATCACCAGTGGAATCTTGTTTAAGAGAAGATTTTGATCCGGTGGGTCGGGAGCAGATCCTAAACTTCTGTGTTTCTAATAAGCTTCCAGGTTTGGCCTGCAATACAGTCCCATGGGCCATGGTTGGGTAGTATAGTGGGATGTTTAATGTAACAGTAAGCTCAAAAGCTTTAGTTACATTAAATATCTATTTTATTGCATTAAATGGCAACATTTGTAATAATACAACTAGGCCAGAGGTGGGCAGATAGGTCATTTCTGGAAAAGGACCTCTGGAATTTCTAAAAACAAGAGGATTTGGTTAAAGTTTCCAAAGTAAAGTTATTTGATCTGGAAAAATGTGAAATCTATGGGGAAAGATTCCAAATGTGGTTCCAGTGTTGGCCGAGGTGTCCAGATGTCTGGAACCCAAGCGGACACTGATCAGGTCTGCCAGGTTGGGACCCCTGGTCTGAGCAAGGTGTGAGGCCTGTTTGCAAACCTATCTGACAAAGCCATGCTGGGAACTGACTCGGGGCAGGACCCAGTAGCTTGTTAGAGCTTGTTGGCTTTGGGTGCCATCTTGTGGCAAAAAGCAAGAAAAAATTTGTAAAATCTAGAAACAATCAAAGGTAGTATAGTTCTCACCTATGCATGATGTTACGTTAGGTACTGTAATTAAGAACAAAAAAAAAATTAAATACCTAAATTGTATAATTGAGACCCTTGCTAAATTCAACACACTTCGCTTTAGCAAACATTGTATGTCTACTCTTGTCTGCTGTGTGACCATGGGCAGATTGCTTGATGTTGCAAGATCTTGAGTACTAAGTCTGTAAAATGGGAATAATTAACCTACCTCGTGAAATTGTGGTGAGTATCCCACACATGGAAGATGTTTAGCCCCAGTGACTGATACGAGCTCAAAAGGAAGAGAGAAAAAGTGGTAGCAATGATTATTAATCGTTGTAGTATAAAAGTAACAATTATAAGAAAAAACATAGTATTTTATTATTTCCATTTTAAAACAAGGAAAATAAGATCTGGAAGTCAAGTGATTTATCCAAGGTAATAAATCCAATGTCAGATCTAGATGTCAAATATAGGTCTTTCTACTTGAGACAGTGGAACCTTAATTACAAAGTTGCCTTCATTGTATGCATTAGTCTGATAAGCCAAAAGAAAAGGTACATTAGTCAGCTTTTACTAGGCTATGCACAGTAACAAGTCACTCCAATACTTCTGTGGCATACACCACACAAAGGTTTACTTCTTGCTCCTGTTATGTGAACTTCGCAAGTGGTCTGAGCCATGAATGCCCCTGTCAGGTCTTGCTAGGCGAATACAATTTTGGGAGAAAGGGGCAAGGAAGGTATTAATAATAATGTTCTATGGTGTGTACGTAAAAATCTTAAACCCCTTCAAAGTCTGAAAGAAATCTTCTGAGGTCATACAGTCCATTTCCAATGTGTCCCTTCTACAGGTAGGAAAGAGGATCAAAGTAGACAAGCGGCAGCCTCAAGGTTATGAAAAGAGACAGATCATACCCTGGGATGTGCTCCCTTGTGAGAAGTAAAGAGTATTCTCTTGGTGCCCCATTACCATGAGCCATCCCCATGCCTGCTTTCCTTTCCACCCCACTGTCTCAGCCTCAAGAAAGGGACCCTTATGCCATCAGTTTACTAAAGTGAAGGTTTTATCCAAGGGTGCTGGCTGTTAGTGGCTTTAAATGCAGCAGTTCCTGTCCCAGGACCTGGGGATGTGGCAATTTAAATGTAATGGCCCCAGTGCTTCATCCTGCCCCATAGTCACATCCTTTGTTAGGTAATTTTGCAGTTCCTCCTACTGGAAGCAAAGTGTACTTCTCCACCCCTTGACTTTGGACTTGGCCATGTGACTTGCTTTGCCCAGTTAAATGTTAGAAGGTGTGATGCAATCAAAGACCTGAATTGCACCTGCAAGGTTCAACTTTCATCCTCTCTATGAGAAGATGTTCCTAGAATCCTACTAATCCAAGGATGAGGGGAGATAGACTCATGGGACAGACCTGGAATCAACCAGCAGCTTAGAGCCCAGCCCAGCCCAGCCTGGATCAGCCACCCCTCAGCTGACCTGCAACTGTGTAGAAAAAAAAAAAAAAAGCTTATTTATGCCACTGAGTTTTGAAGTTATTTGTCATAGAGAATTTTTATGGCAATAACTTACTATTCGGGGGTATCCTTTCAAAACTCATTATGCTTGCTCTCTTGTCATTTAGCTTTCACCTAAAAATAGAGCACCACAAAATTTGTAGATAATTGAGGACTCAGTTAATAGCTTCTGCTTATCAAAGCTTTGTGATGGCATGTCACCATTTCCAACAAAAAATGCACAAGCCTTTTAGGAAGAGAAAAATTTTGCATGCATATTCTAACTCTCTGACCAAAAAAAAAAAAATGTTAGAAGGGAGAGATTAATTGTTACTCAGAGTTTTGGTTTGTCATTTTTATTTTCCATCATACAGTAGCTGTGAAAGACGAATGAGACAAAGAGGAGCAGAAAAGTATGAGTATGAGGAAAAGGAAGAAATCTAGGGAAAAAAGAAGAGAGAGGAGATGGGGAAGAGGGTGGATGCTAGTGGGAGGGAAAATAAGAAAAGGATAAAGGAAGCCACAGCAGAAAGGGAAAGAGGCCGAGAGTTCTCATGGAAAATCTAGGGAGTTGGAATGGCGAGAATGATTGGGGGTAGAAGCTTCTCTCCACTCTATGGACACACACAAGCACACACATATACACCACCCATACACATATCCGTTAGGCAAACAAAATGTATATGTAACATAAAAACTAAATTTCTAAACTATATTTCACAATTTATGTAGCTGATTTCATGTACTTCTATATAAGGATTCTTCAAAAAGTTTGTAGAAAACGGGATGAAAGGATAAAAATTGAAAAGATAAGCTTTATTTCTCAACATAAGCTCCGTCAAGCTCAAGACACTTTAGCAAGCAATGATACCAGCCATTTAGTCCATCCCCGAAGAACTGAGAGTCTTCGGGACTTAACCATGTCAATGCAATCTTTTTTTACATTAAAAACTGAAGGAAAATAGGTGGCCTTTAAAGGTTTTCAGGACTAGAGAACAGAACGAAGTTAGAAGGAGGTAAATCAGAAATGCAAGGTGGATACCTAAGGATTTCCCATTGAAACTCTTGCAAAGTTGCCCTTATTGACAAGAGGGGAGAGGAGGAGCATTGTCATCATGGAGAAGGACTCTCTGGTGAAGCTTTCATAGGTATTTTTCTGCTAAAGCTTTGGCTAACTACTTCCTCAAAACACTTTTTTTTTTTTTTTAAAGACAGAGTCTTGCTCTGTCGCCAGGCTGGAATGCAGTGGCACAATCTCGGCTCACTGCAACCTCCACCTCCCGGGTTTCAAGTGATTCCCCTGCCTCAGTCTCCCGAGTAGCTGGGACTAGAGGCGCGTGCCACCACACCAGGCTAATTTTTTGTATTTTAGTAGAGACGGGGTTTCATCATGTTGGCCAGATGATCATGATCTTGATCTCCTGACCTCGTGATCTGCCCACCTTGGCATCCCAAAGTGCTGGAATCGAAACGCTCTTGTAATAGGCAGATGTTACTTTTCTTTGGCCCTCCAGAAAGTCAACAAGCAAACTGCGTTGAGCATTCCCAAAATCTGTTGGCAAGATCTTTGCTCTTTGATGCTTTTTCTTTAACGGGACCCCTTCCACCTCTTGGAATTCACGGCTTTGATTGTGCTTTGTCTTCAGGACCACACTGCTGAAACTGTGTTTCACCTCCCGTTACAGTTCTTCAAAGAAATGCTTCAGGACCTTGAAGCCACTCACTTAAACTTTACATTAAAAGCTCTGCTCTTGTCTGCAGATGATCTGATCTGGGTATGTGGTTTTGGCGCCAATCAAGTGGAAACTTTCCTCAATTTGAATTTTTCAGACAGACTTGTGTAAGCTGAACCAGCGGAGATGTCCATGGTGTTGGCTATTGTTTGTGTTGTCAACACTGTCCATCCTCTTCAATTAGAGCATAAACACGATGAATTATTTCCTTGTGAATTGATGTGAATGGTCTGGTGCTGTGGGCTTCATCTTCAATATCATCTTGTCCCTTCTTACAGCAAGTTATCCACTTGTGAACTGCTGTTTCTTTGGGGAATTGTTCCCACAAACTTTTCACACAGCATCAGTTATTTCACTATTCTTTCACCCAAGTTCCAGCACAAGTGTAATGTTTCTTCTTGCTTTATTTTAGCAGGAATCATGTTGCTCTGATAGGGGGTCTTTTCAAATTGGTGTCTTACACTTTTTAGTGCCTCAAACTAGATCCCCTTTAGACATGTTATGACAAGTTACTAGAAGCTTATTTTGGCGCAAAAAAAAAAAAAAAAGAATGAAATCCGTGCATAATTTTAAATTTTTTTTCCATGAACTTTTTGAAGATCTCTTGTATTTCATGTTGCAGTACACTTCAAACGGTTATAATTGCCCACCATGGGATGTTATGTTGGGACGTGGCAGGTTATAACATGGGGAGTATGGGCTCCTACTCACTGCTTCCCCACTGCCAACACTGGTGATACTGAAAAGTGGCTATTGAGATGAAAAGTGTTGAGAATAGGAACGGTAGGATGGGAGAATAGGGAAAGGGGAAAGCAGGAGAAAGAGGGGCCAGGACAGGCACAAGAAGTTAGGGAATGATGCTGTCCCACCAGCTGCCTTGCACTCCTAGTTGCCAATCCAGGCTCAGTGCACCCCCAGTCCAGTGCCCCAGACGCATGGTTGGGCTGGACTTCCTTCTGCTGGCTGAGTCTGGGAGCACTCTATGGGTTTGCAGAGAGCTGACTAGATGGCACGACCACCTTTTTCTCTACCATGTCTGAACTGTGTTTGCAAGATCTTGGTTTGCCTGTCCTACCTCTGTCCTTTTCCTCACTCCTATTTTTCTGTCAAGAAGTCTCCAGCTCTCAAATCCTAGGCATGACTGTATCCACAGACATCCTGTAAGGGCATAGGAAAGTCAGGGTAACAGATTGCCTCAAAGCCCTCTCCATGGGTTTTCCCTTGGAGATAGCCCATTCAGGGCACCAGAATAATGCTCATCAAAGTTGTGTGGCCTAGAGACATCACTTTCATTCTCTTAATTTTCAATATGCTTTCCTGAGTGAAGGAGCAAAGGCGAGACAAACAGGTCAAGGCTGGGAGTCATGCACAAACAAACCTGAGCACACCCCACGGAGATCACCTACCATATAAATCTGATATGAACAAAAAAAGGGTGAGAACCTTATTTGTAATGTATCTTCTGCCTCCAGGCAAACTAAGTTCAGTACCTTCCAGATACTATATACCCGTGTACCCAACTCTGAAAGTTCCTAGAAGAAAGAGAGCCCATGCTATTCCTCAATGGTACAAGTCTTTAAATTCTTCATTTTGTCTGACAAATTCAATTAAAAGTTTTTGAGATCAGTCCTATCTTTCAGCCATCACTGGGGTAAGTGGCTGGTTTTGTTGGAATCCTCCTTCCTCTCCCTTCAATTTCTCCACTATTGGTGATCACTGTTGAATATTGGTGTTATCGCTGTGTATCCCTTTGATGTTGGGAAAGTTGCTTTACCTCTCTGATTCCATTTCCTCATCCTTAAAATGAGGCAGAAAATAGTGCCTACTTCCTGGGATGGTTGTAATAATTAAATAACTAACAAACTAAGGGCCTAGAACAATCTTTAGCATAGCATGTGTTCAAGAAATATTAGCTATTATTATTAACTCATTAGGCTAGTAAAACACATAACATAATAATAACAACAGTAAAATTACCAATGACTAAGGACTTATGCACCAACCAGTATTGTAAGTATTTTGCCCAACATTAAAGAAGCAAAATAGGGGAGTGGTTAAGAGTGGTTAAAGTTCTGGAACCAAAACTGATCAGAAAATTAGATCAGATACAGTCAGATAAACAATCAATCACGTTAAACTTCTCAGGAATATGTGATTTAAAAACCAGATGGAAATGAAAAAATGACTTATTGTTGGTGGAATTTAGACATCATCTGCAGTGCAAGGTAAGTGGTATGGTGCGGGGAATGACATCTATGCCTGGACCTTTCCAGTACCCTTCAAATAACACCTCGTATAGCTGGCCATGGAACAATTCTTTTTTCTACCCAAATGTAAAATGAGCTTGCTGGGGCTATATTTTCAGGTGTTTGGGGTCCAGTGCAGAAGAGTAATAGAATGAGGCTCCCCTCTAAACCAGGGCGCACATGTCGCTGTTAGTCTCCTAGCCTGGAGGGGACATCTGCTTCTATAACTCAGCCCCTGAGACAAGAAGTGACACCAGTGAAAACCAGAATAATAATCAGGTGGAGAAAAGTAATAACTTGAGCCTTGCCAGGGCTGGAATCAATTTATGCCTGCAGCGTTTCAGTTTTGAGTCACTAAACCTTGGTCAGAGTCTTGGGAGAACAAGACAGTACAATTCTGAGAAGCAATCAAAAAGTGACTGCCAAGTTATTGGGAGGTTCCATGGTGCATTTCTAAACCAGCACTAATCTAATAAATGTAGGTGCAATGAACTGTGAAATTGAAAACATGACTGTCCATATTCTCTAAGCCAAGGGAATAAAATGGTCATTTTCCCCTTTATTTCATATGAAAAAGGAATCAGAGATAATCTCTGATTTTGGACTCTTGTACAAAACAGGGAAGTCTGCATGTCTAATGGCATTTATTAACAGTGAGAAAAGAATTAGAGAACTGTAATTCTTGGCTGACCAGAACCCCAGCTTCAAGCAAAAGGTAAGCTGAGTGCTGGACTTTTGAGTTAGAAGGTCTGGGGTAGGAACCCAGCTCTGCCATTTAAGACCGTGTGAAGTGAGGGCTTTCATTTCTATTCTACATTCTCAATGTGAGGTTTAAATGAGATAATGTTTGTGAAAATGCTTTATAAATTGGAAAGCATCATTTTAAGTGGATGAATGAGTGCGTGTGGGAAACAGGATGTGCAAATATTTTCATTGCTCTTTGGGAAATCATTGAATAAAACATTTTCTGCAAGTCACCCAGTTATTTTTGTTTTACTTCTGGTTTAATCTATTACAGCATAGAAAACAAATAGAATTTTTGAAAGCTGAAGATATTGTTGAGACTGTGGGTTTCCATTTGAAAAAACCTGCATGTGCTGAGAATATCAACCGAGTTTTTGGGACTGAGCTAGTTGCTATAGAAAACACAGCCATGATGAAGATGCAGTGACTGCTTTCAATGTGTTCATAATCTAATGGAAGTTGGGCAGGACAAAATAAGTGAATTTCATACAAAATGGAGTTACAAATGCCAAAAAAAAGGTCTAAAAATGTCAAATAATTGTAAATAGTTAAAAGATGACCTCTAGATAGGAGCTCAGATAAGACTTCATGGAAGAAAAGGCATTAGGGATGTGCTTTAAAGAAAGGGGCATGCCTTGTTCAGGTTCAATCAAGAAAGCAAGCTAAATGCTTCTAACATGAAGGATTTAATTCCAGGAATTAGTTACCAAAACAATGACTGGGCGAAGTAAGCAAAACCTGAAGGGCTCTGGGTTGCCTAACCCAGAGATAAGTATCTGAAGGAAGATATTCCCATCCCTACAAATGAGGAAACAAAGATCAGGTGGTTCCATCCACAGCCAGGAGCTCATTCTGTGGCACTTCCAGGAATGCCACCCAGCTATCTGGGACTGCCAAAGAGGGGCTGCCACCGGGGACACTTCTGGAACCATAGAGCACTGTCTTGGAACCACAGTCCTGGAGCACCCCTGATCGGTAGCATCAGATGACAGCACTAGTTTCCCAGGCAGGGCATGGTGTGGCTAGTGCTGGGACCAGGAAGAAGGCTCCATGCTCTGTCTGCCAAAGACCAGAGCATAGAGTCTACTAGTAACTCCTAGTAGAAATGAGAAACAAGAGAAAGAAAGGGAAATTAAGGAGAAAGAAATAAAGGAGGAAGAGAAAGAAAGAAAGAGAAAAAGAAAGAAAGAAAAAAGAAAGAAAGAAAAGAAAAAAGAAGAAAGAGAAAGAAATGAGAAAAATAAAGAAAGAAAAAGAGAGCATGAGTAGTCTGCATAGACAAGTCATGCTGCAGTAATAAGCAATGGATGTTTCTTTCTCATTCACTGTGCATGGGACTGTTCACCTCTGCTTCATGACATTTTTACTCTGGGACACAGGTGGATGGAGCAGCCTGTTTCTGGACCATTGTTGGTCTCATGACAGGAAACCATATGCTGGCTCAAGAGCTGCTGCTTGAAAGTGACACACATTACTTCCACTCACACTTACATTTTATTGGCCAAAGCAAGTCACATGGCCTTCCATGGGTTTAACAGGGTGTGCATGTGTAATCATCAGGCAAAGAGGGGCACTAAAATTGGTGGAGAGCCACCCAATCTACCACAACTAGAGAGTCCCTTGAACCTCTGTCATTACTTTACTTTCTCCACTGAGAAGTAAGTTCCTTTTTGTCAAAAGCACTACAATGTGGAAGATTATGAGTTACTCTGTATGTCCACTGATGATGACACTTGTTGATGCAAGTTTGTTCAAATCTATCAAGAGGAGCAAATGCAAATTCAGAAAAGCATATATTCCAGTGAAGACAATCACTAGCTCTTCCATCTTAAAAAGGGCTTGGTGTAATCTACCTGGACAGACAGAGGGTTGATCCCTTCAGGGAGTCCCTGCATAGCCTGCATGCCTGCTGCCATAGTTACAAGTTCAGGAACTGATTAAACAAGCATTGAGGTGGCTGGGGAAGGACCCACCTTGGCAGGAAGTCCTTTTGTGCCCATCATCACTGGAGACAAGTACTCTCACATTCCAGGCCCAGTTCAGGAGACACATACCCAACCTCATTGTTACCAACCTTCCAATGTTACACATATCAGGTCTCAAATCTGGACAAATTATTAACTGCTGGTCGTGAGTTGCTTTAGCATCTGTTCACATGTTGGTTTGTCATCATAATTCAAGCTCTCCCTTCTTCCAGGCAAAATGAATGACATGGTTATGTGCAGCCTTAAGTTTTGCTCCCAGAAAGACTTTCCTTCCCTATTGTCCTTCAGGGCCACACCAAGTGGGGTTTTAAAGTCACAACCATCTCTATATAACCAGGACCTGTGCATCACATGCACCAGCTATAAACCAATGGTTCATATTTCTGTAGTGGCCTGTTCTTAGCAGACTCCCCATGACATCAGAGGTGTGAGCTGAGGGTCACGTAGATTCCAGCAAGCTGGCAGTGTGAACTGCCCACTTCTGCAAATTCCTTGTGCCTTCAGAAGCTGCAGAGGCCTAGTCCCATATCTACGACTTGCATTTGATGGTGAAACACTGCTGGGTACATCTGACTTTATAGTTTGTTGGATGAAATAACAGTTCATGATAGGCAGCCAGGTTACATGGCCACCTGACATTTCGTGCCCACACTGCTGGGCACAACTGACTTTATGATTAGTTGGATCAAGTAACACAGTTCACAATAAGTAGCCAGGTTACATGGCCACTCAATGTTTTGTCATCAGGGGTTCACTTTCCACTAAGGCTCCATAACAAGTCCTCAAAAGGAAATAGTTTTTTGTTGAAATAGAATAGCTTTGCTCAAAAACTCTCAGGACCTTTGCTGTGATCTCCTGTTGAGGGTTGCCATAGGTTCCTCACAGAAACTCAAACTGCTTCAAATACTTCAAGATCCACCGATCTCCTGAATCAGAAAGTTGAGTGGTACTGCTAGACCAGATGGAGAACTGTCTCTTGTTTGGGTATCTTACACTAAGTTAAATTAACTAAAAGTGATTCAGAGCAGCACAATGCAAATATAACTCACATCCCACTCAAAATCCAAAGAGGCTTGCCTAGCATTTTGCCTCTTGGTAGGAGGTGTTGGGTACAGGGATGTGCCTTCACCCAGGAGGAGATATATTGACATGCCCTAGACCATTGAATTTCCCAAGCAAATTGAGGTAAAAAGACCTTGTATTTGGGGAGGAGGATTATTCCTCTACTCTCTAGGTCCTGAATCTTATCACACCTGATTAAGCTTAAAATAACCTATAATAATTCTTGAAGATCGTTTGTCTTCTGCATACCCCTATGCAGGGTTAAATAGGAGTTACAAGTATAATAATTGTAAAGAGTAGCTAGCATTTGTTTTGCGATTATTATTTGCATTGTGCATGTATTAACTCATTTAATCATCACAATAGCTCTATGAGATAAACAATATTACTATCCTTAGTTTGAAGGGTCACCACCCCTGTACCTTCCTTCTCTTTTTCTTTTCTTTCTTTCTTTTTTTTTTTTTTTTTTTTTTTTTTTTTGAGATGGAGTCTCACTCTGTAAGCCCGGGCTGGGTGCGGTGGTGGGTCTGGGTTCACTGCAAGCTCCGCCTCCCGGGGTTCTTGCCATTCTCCTGCCTCAGCCTCCCCAAGTAGCTGGGAGCCACAGGCCACCACCAAACCCGGCTAATTTTTGTATTTTTAGTAGAGACAGGGTTTCACTGTGAAACAGCCAGGATAGTCTTGATCTCTGACTTATAAGTGATCCATACGTCAGCCTCCCAAAGTGCTGGGACTACAGGCGTGAGCCACTGCACCTGGCCTGTACCTGCCTAGTAGCACTAATCTGCATGGGTACCTTCCTCCTTCCTGCCCTTCCCAGAAATGTTTGCTTTATTATTATCATTATTATTATTATTATTATTAGTTAGAATATTTTGGTAGAGCCCTCCAGCCATTTTTCTTTAGGTCATATAATGCATTGAAATATCTTTCTCCACAAGTGAGGATTCTTCTAATTGTTAAATATTGATTTTAACTATACGCCTAGGGACTGGTGAAACAACCAGGTGTGATGGGCATCTCATGAAGCCATATTTGAAGTGGATTTGGGCAAAACATCACTAATCTCACGGTCTCCATAAGCCCCTTCTCCAGTCTCTGACAATTTGTTAGCTTAGAGTCAATGTCAAAATAATCTTTCCCTGGTACTCAGTTACCATGGTTAGTGCTCTTCGGTTATCTTTGGAAAAATAGGAGGAAGGATCGTATCTTGTCCTTGAGGTATTATGGCAGTCCTACCTTGGTGGTCCAGCTTCTTTATGTACTGCCCAGGGCCCTATCTGTTGTCACTTTCTGTCATAGTGGCTTAGCTTCCATCAGACACATAGTCACATAATCTGGAAATTATGTGTCTATTTAATATCATGTGGGATGAAGTTACTGATAATTTTCAAGTTAGGCATCAGGGCCTGAAAGTGAAGTTTTCTATTGAGTTTTTCAGTTTCATTTGTCAAAATACTTTGAAGCAGGAGATTTTTGTTTTACCACCAGGTTTCCAGCAGGACAGACTTTTCCATACTGGTCAGTGTATGGGGACACTTGACCCCAGTACAGTATTTTATTCACTACTCTGCTAACAGGAGGGTCATCCATTCTAAGCTGCCTTTGGATTCCTTTTTCATCAATAGTGAAGAAACCTCTAAGACTGTGGCCTGAGTTCTCCAGCTACATCACCATAGGACTTTAAGATCTGATGGGTAAAATCCGAAAGAAATGAAATTTTCCCAGGGCTCCAGTCCTCTTTGTTAGAGGGGTGGGACTTCATACTAAATGGGTAAACTGTGTATCGACAGGGCATGGTATCACTTCAGTGTTTATTGGTCTAAGTTCTCAATTTTGTCACTAAAATTGATTATTTTAGTTAGACACACAAATGTAAAATCAAGGAAAAAAATAGGTATTTTCCACAGTACCCATTTAAATTGAGCACTTTAAGTTCTCCATTGATCACAGCTGTTCCTCCTCAGTAATCTGAATATTTTGGTTTTGCTGAAGTGAAGGTAGGGTCAAGTATGGCCCGATGCCTCTCAGTGTTTAATCATCACCCGTGTGAAAGTGGCACTGCTATCCATAGTCCTCAAGACTCTCATTTCCTCATGGAAGTCAGGGATTCAGAGGGTGGTGGCTGTTTTAGTGTTCTTCTTCCTTGGCCATGAGTTTATACTACACAAATTTTGGCAAATCCACAGCCTCTCACCCTGAGAGTTCTTTTTAGCTATGCAAATCAAGTAGGAACTTGATGAATTACTCATATACCCATGGACCTTCGGGATCACTTAGCTTCTGCCAAAGATCCTTGCTAGCTAAATAATTCTCATTACCAAGTCAACTCTGCTGCCTACCACAGTAAATACACCCCCATTGTCTCTGCTGGATAAGTGCTTCTCCTCCACCCCCATCACTTCCCAACCAGTTCCCTCAACCCCACTGGAAACAGGGAACCTGTTTCAACAGTAGTACCTTCTGCTAGCACACCCAGCCTACCCCAGCCAGCCATGAAAGCACTGTTCAAAGATGGCAGGTCTCCTCTCCAGTGTTATTCCCAAAGGCCTTAGCAAAGGCCTTTCTGGCTTCTCTCCAGAAACTCAGAGGGATAGGTCCTGGTCAAACAGGCTAAATTCACTCCCGCATTCTCATCTCTCAAGATCTTTTGGCTTCTTTTTCTACTTAATGCTAAGAAATTGATCTCGTAATATCACTTAGTGGCTTCAATCTATTCACCAAGCCAACAACTGAGATCACTTTCAAATGCTAGAACTAAAGTAACTGGTAGTTGCACCTGCACTGGTAAGTCCAGTCCAGGCTAAAATCACGCACTTCCCTCCTTGGCCAGACAACCTAGGAAAACATTCTCTTTTTTTTTTTTTTTTGAGACAGAGTCTCTCTCTGGTGCCCAGACTGGAGTGCAGTGGTGCGATCTCGGTTCACTGCAGCCTCCATGTCCCAGGCTCAAGCAATTCTCGCGCCTCAGCTTCCCAAGTAACTGGGATTGCAGGGGTGCGCCACCACACCTGGCTAGTTTATATATATATATATATATATATTTTTTTTTTTTTTGAGACGGAGTCTCACTCTGTCGCCCAGGCTGGAGTGCAGTGGCCGGATCTCGGCTCACTACAAGCTCCGCCTCCCGGGTTTACGCCATTCTCCTGCCTCAGCCTCTCGAGTAGCTGGGACTACAGGCGCCCGCCACCTCGCCCGGCTAGTTTTTTGTATTTTTTAGTAGAGACGGGGTTTCACTGGGTTAGCCAGGATGGTCTCGATCTCCTGACCTCATGATCCGCCCGTCTCGGCCTCCCAAAGTTCTGGGATTACAGGCTTGAGCCACCGCGCCCGGCCTAGTTTTTATATTTTTAGTAGAGAGGAGGTTTCACCATTTTGGCCAGACTGGTCTTGACTCCTGGCCTCAAGTGATCCACCTGCCTCGGCCTCCCAAAGTGCTGGGATTATAGGCGTGACCCACCGCACCTGGCCTGAGAATACATTCTTATGTGACTCCCTAGACTGTTACAGATAAAATGAGAAAAGTACCACAATTTTCTGTTTTGTTTCGGTACATAAGCTTTTATCAACATTCATCTTTATAAGTGAACCCCAAGGGCATTGCTAGTTCTGGGACAAAGGAACTTCACCATCTTTTGTTTGTTTTTCTAACCCTGACTATACCTCTGTAAACATTCTCTTCACTATAATCTCTCGAGTTAAATACTCTGCGTGCGTCTTCTGATACTATGCCACTTTCCCAAAACTCAGAATCTTGAGTAGAGTTTTTGACTGGCTGAGCCTGGTTTATTTGCTTACATGCTGATTATCCACCGAGTGAAGAGAAGGACTGTGAGTTTCTGCCTTTCACCAAGACTCACTCATGGAGATTTCTCTGAAACAGAAAAGATGTCACAAGGATCAGTAGTATTTAAAAAGAAAAATGTCCATTGTACTGGGATTGACAAGTCATTCTACTTGGACAGAAAGGAGGATATACATGGGGCAGTGGAAGGAAATTGGGCTACAAAAGCAAATGAGAACTTTATTAATTCAGAAGGGCTTAAATGCCAGCCAAAGAAAGATATATCTCATGAGATGGGAAATGGGCTGCCACTGATAGTCTTGAGTAGAAAAACGACATGTAACCTGTGTTTAAGCAAGATCCATCAGGTACAAGAATGAAAATAAATCACAGGAAGGAGAGAATGTTACTTTCTCCATTGAATTGTAAGCCTCACAGGGGCAGGGCCTTGTGGACTTGTTTAATGTTTCCCTTTCAGGTGACTAGCCCAGTGCCTGGTAAGTAGTGGGTGTGCAATCAATGCTTGTGATGGAGAGCAAAGAGACAAGGATGAATTAGGAGGCTACTCAAAGTTAGCCCCAGTGAGAAATAATGAGGGCTGGATGAGAGGGTAGAAAAATAACATATATTTAACATTCACCCTATACCAGGCATTTAATCTTTATTATCTGATTGATCTCACAATTACTCTTATGAGGTACATATTTGTTTCAATTTTACAGATGAGGTTCAAATAAATTAAGGGAAAAAGTCCACATTCAGGTATGCAATAAATAATGGAGCTGGGATTTGAACCCATGTCTGGCTCTGAAACTCCCCCTTGTCCAGGATGTCATGCCAGGAGGGAGTCATGACGGGGGAAGGTCAAGAAGGCACAGAGGTAAGAGAGACTGGCAACTGGCCAGGTCCACTGGGTGGGACAGAGTGTGAGGCAAAGTGGAGGAGTTTGGGGCTTTGAGCTGGAATCCCAAAGAGAATTGTGATGACGTTAAAAGAAACAAAGCAGTCAAGGGGACTTTCAGGGATGGAATGCTTGGGTCAGCTCTGGACATGCTGCGTGTGGGTCCTGGGGGGACATCTAGATGGAGCTACCCATCAGGTAATTGGAAATGCCAATTCGGATCCCAGGACAGAGGTAGCAGTGAGGAAGTACACTTGCAAGTGTCCCATGTTGAGGTGATTATTTGAAGCAGTGAGCATAGATGAGAAAAAGTTAGCCAAGGTCATGATATAAATGTACCTGGTCCAAGCATGGTATGCAGGATATCTGAATATGCACAGATCCTAAGGTATGTCCTGAAAGTAGGTCTGCTTTACTAAATCTTTTGATCAGCAGTTTTCTTGAGGTTTTCACATTTACTTAAGTAGTGTGTGTTGGCAGGGGTTGAAAAATACACGCGAGACCTGATCAATGAAAGCTTTGCTGTGGGTGTGACCTATGTCCTGTAACTTGCTCAAACTTCTCAGGGAGGGAAACTTTAAGTACCCAAGTTAAGAACTATGAATGCAGACAATTCTCTGTCTGGGAGCGGAAGATCCAACCTTTAGAGGCCATCAGTCCTCAGGCCACGACTCCTCAGGCCACATACCTGTTACAAGAGGCTTCATATGGTTTGGCTCTGTGTCCCCACCCAAATCTCATCTCAGATTGTAATCCAAGGAGGGACCCAGTAGGAGGTGATTGGGTCATGGGGGAGGTTTCCCCCATGGTGTTCTTGTAATCATGAGTGAGTTCTCATGAGATCTGTTTATTTATTTATTTTTTTATTTTTATTTTTATTTTTTTTTGAGACAGAGTCTCGCTTAGTCGCCCAGGCTGGAGTGCAGTGGCGCGATCTCGGCTCACTGCAAGCTCCGCCTCCCAGGTTCACGCCATTCTCCTGCCTCAGCCTCCCGAGTAGCTGGGACTACAGGCGCCCGCCGCCTCGCCTGGCTAATTTTTTGCATTTTTAGTAGAGACGGAGTTTCACCGTGTTAGCCAGGATGGTCTCGATCTCCTGACCTCGGGATCCGCCCGCCTCGGCCTCCCAAAGTGCTGGGATTACAGGCGTGAGCCACCGCGCCCGGCCGAGATCTGTTTAAAAGTAGCACTTCCCCATTTGCTCTCTCTCTCTCTCTCTGGCCGCCAAGTTAAGAAGTGCCTTGCTTCCCCTTCAATTCCTGTTGTGATTGTAAATTTCCTCTCTCTCTCCTGCCACCAAGTAAGACGTGCCTTGGTTCCCCTTCACCTCCTGCCATGATTGTAAGTTTCCTGGGGCCTTCCTAGCCATGTGGAACTGTGAGTCAATTAAACCTCTTTCCTGTATAAATTACCCAATCTCAGGTGTTCTTTATAGCACTGTGAGAACTGACTAATACTAGGCTTCAGCTGGTTAATCCCCAGGGACAGCTTTCAGGATTAGATTTTTGCGTCAGTGTTTCCTCTCCCTTCTACTCCCCTCCCCATAAAGATTTAGTGGGCAGGACTGACCTTGTCTGAAGGGATCCTCTTGGTTGGGGGGCTTCGAAGAAGCCAGATTGTCCCCTTAAGAGTAGTCACTACTATGAGCCCAAAAACGTTGGGTCCCTGTAATGCTATGCGCTCTGTCTCCAGCTGACTTGCATTGAAGCCTAGTCAGAGACGGCCACCTTTGTCTTTCGACAGCACATCAGAAAGTGACACAAAATTTCTCTTTGAGCACAGATAATTCAAAACGGCTGAACTTTTAAAAGAAGAATCTTTTTGCCTGCAATGTTCAATAGTGGAAGAATACCCTGACTAATTTAGGAAACTATTTTACCCTAACTTAGTTATGAACGACTGAAAATGTGCCTTTACATCTGTTTAGGATGACATTTTGGGCATCTAGTACTACATTGCAATCTCCATGACAATAAACACATCGATTTGTTATTTGATAGTTGCATAATTGTGGTTTTCTTCTGCTTGTTCTCAGAGGTGGAAAGCTGCCTGTTTGCTTTTTTCCCTCTTTTTTTTTCCAGGAGAAAAAAAACAAATGTAAAACACACCAAACCAGAGGGAAAGAAATAGTCAATATGCCACTGCTGCATGTAAGCTGCAAGTTTATTTGCCAGTTTACTCTCTTTGAAATATCTATGAAGTGCTTCGCCGGCGGGTTCTCCTCCACATACTCTGAGTGGCAATGCTCATTCATGACCAGCAGAGGGCAGGCACGACCTCCTAATACACTGGGAATGCCATCTTGCCAGCACCAGGAGCAAAGGCGCCGTTGCAATCTGTAACTTCAACCATCTCTCTCAACCACTGTAGACCTAATTGCCATGATAAAAACAGATCTGTGTGAGCTTTGTAGTCACACGGTCTCGGTTAAATCTCAGCTCTGCCACATACTAGCTGTGTGACCTTGAACAACCTACTTAACCTCTCTGAGCCCATTTCTTCCTCATTTCTAAAGTGGGGCTATTAATAATACCGATTTCATAGGCTTCTTGTGAATATTTAATGAGTTAATATATGCAAGGCACTCAGAACAGAGCTTAGCACATGGTGACCTATTATATTTATTGTTATTATTAATAGTATTACATTAAACTCTTTCATTCTGTCTCTCAGGACTCCAACTAAAGTGTCCAAGGAGAAGGGACACCACTCAAGAGGAAGGCAGAAAAAGGTTTTGGTGAGTCTCAGGCCACGCTAGGACTCTCTGGGTGATGGAGAAGGGAGCTACAGAGATGTCTCTGCTCCAGCAGAAGAACAGAAAGATGGTTCTAGCCGGGGGTGAGAGAGGCCAAATGAGCTAAGCTTTCCTGTTTCTTTCTTTCCCTAAAGGCAGAAAGACCTGAGCTTGGGCCATGGGAAGGTCAGCAGGCATCTGGTACAAGAAGGGCTTCGGGCAAGCGAAGAGCTGTTCCTCCTAGCTGCATTGAAGCACGGTGCAATTAGCTGCAGCCTGAGGGAGTCGTCGTGAACCTGGCCACCTGGGCACCTCTCCTCGACATCTGGGTGAAGGACAAAGGGAAGACTCAACTCCGAAAGAGAGGCCTTGGAGGTGATTTTACAGCCAGAGTGGCAGAGGCCAGGGAAGCAGGTGGGTGTTCTAGCTGCCTTTAGCAAAGCCGTTAATATGGTAGCTAGAAGTGATGAGGCCCTGGCTGTGTGGTGGGGAGGCAGGGGCAGGGATCCATGGCAGAAAGAAGAGGGTATACTTTCCTGGAGATGTTTCCAAAACCCCTGGGTAGGGATCTTGAGTTGAGCTCTGGTAAGCATCTGGAGGACAAGGACCTCTTATCCAGCCTTGTAGAGTAGCAACTGTTTGGGTCATAGGCTGTGAATAAATATTCCAACTCTGTCTCCTTCTGACAGGTAATAGGATGGCACTTCCCTGCTCACTGGAAGTCGGTGTGGCCATGTGACGTTCTGTGGCTCATGAAAGATAAGCAGAAGCTTTCAGAGCCAATGCAGACTCTACCATGATTTTTTTCCCTGACCTAGCTGCTAAGGGTTCCTCCAGGAGCCTGTGTCCCTGTGTGACTCTGATGAGCAGAGCACACCTTAGGCTGACTTGTGCCTGACATGCCGCCATTGAAATGTCAGGTTATTGTTTATTTGTTACAGCAGCACACCCCAGCCTGTCCTGATTGAGACAGCAGCTCATCTTTGTGTAGCCCTCTGTCACATCCAGCATGGCTTTTTCACACTGCATCACCTCATTTGATCCTCTGGAAAGCATGTGAGGTAGGTCTGTTATCCCAATTTACCAGCTGAAACTGGGTCTCTGAAAGCTTAAGTATCCAAGGTTCCAGAACAAAGTGACAGAGCTGGGAATCCAACCCAAGCCCCAGGATGCCAAATCCCATGCTGTTCCTCCCCCACCATGCTCCCTAGTGTGATGACACCCAACAAACGGGTACTGACTGAAATTGAAATAATACTGGTCAGCACAGCTGCAATCACCGGCATCACAGCACTTTCACGAGGGCAATGCTTTTTGTTGGTGTCATGAGCATATAATATAGCATAGCCAGTTTTATAAAGAGCAAAGGTTAGCAAGAAGTGATGCCTACAGTGTCTTACACGAAAGTCAGACATCAGATATTACCTAGGGAAGGCTCTTACTGGGATGAATGATCTATCATTTATTGTAGAATTTTCTTTTCTTTTTTTTTTTTTTTTAAGACAGAGTCTTGCTCTTTCACCCAGGCTGGAATGCAATGGCACAATCTTGGCTCACTGCAACCTGTGCCTCCCAGGTTCAAGCTATGCTCCTGCCTCAGCCTCCCGAGTAGTTGGGATCACAGGTACGTGCCACCACGCCCAGCTAATTTTTGTATTTTTAGTAGAGACAGGATTTTGCCATGTCGGCCAGGCTGGCCTTGAACTCTTGGCCTCAAGAGATCTGCCTACCTCGGCCTCCCAAAGTGCTAGGATTACAGGTATGAGCCACTGTGCTGGGCCTATTGTAGTACTTTGAAAACCAGCTCCTGTAATTAACATTCTCCATGGCTCTGGCACTCTCCTCATACCACTCCTCTACCCACAAAGTCCCTAACAACAGTTCCCCTGACTCTGAGTTCTTGCATTCTTTGTATCTAAACTCTCTGCCAGTCATAGTTACCTGTTCTAGGGCCTCAATCACTCAGGGCCCAATTTTTTTTTTTCCTGGGAAACCAGCAACCTACTCCAGCTAACTCATGCAAAGGCTGACGGTATGTTATTGCTGCGACTCGTCACGCTTGTGTTTTAACCTGGCTCTCCAGTCCAGCAGTGGGATTTCAGAGCAGCTCACAGTCTGCTAGGGGAGCTATCTCAGCGCCGGCCGACTTTTGATTACACCTCAAATCACATCCTGTTGTTGGCAGCCAATTCTACTTAGCCTAAGACTGCTTTCTGCATCCATCCATCCTTCACTGCTGACTTTGAAGGGATCAAAAGAGCCCTGTGTATTTTTCTAATCTCCCTAATCCTCGTAACTATTCCTGTGAGGATGCAGGTATCATCACTACCATTTTTCAGATGAAACGAAGGCCCAGAAAGTTTTAGTGACAGACCCAAGGTCACCCCTGTGAGCCGGTGGCAGAGATGGGAATGGAACTCAGACCGGCTGGTCTCCCAGGCCATCAGTCTCCATTAGACCCTGCTGTCTCGCTGAATTCCCCCTGCAGTTTTAATTGAATATCATGTTCTTCTTCACTTCCTGCCCTAAACAGGGCAACAGCTGCCGCTCACCCTCCTGAGCCGGCTGGCGGTACTTCAGTGGTGGGTGAAGTTATGCTGGGGTGGAAAGCGGGTGAAGAGTTTCAGGATAAAAGGACCCATCAGACTGGAAGATATTCACGACGGTATAAAAGGGATGCCCTGACTTTCAAATGACATCGTGTCGGGGACCAGGCTAAGAGGGAAACTGCTTGGGAGGGTGAGTATGGGAGTTGGAAGGACGGGACACTGTGGAGGAAAAAAAAAAAAAAGGTGTGTGTGTAATTGGATGAAAACTTTTTGGCAAAAAAAAAAAAACCATGGAGCACTGTTATTGGTGAGAGGCCCAATATGCGACATGGCTGGACTGTCCTGGGTTCATGTTCTTTTTTTGAGAACAATACTATAGGGTTTCAAAGGGATTAAAAGCAAGAGGACTAAGATTCGCTTCGCCCTATTCCATCTGCTGCACAGTTTCTACAGCAGTGGTTCTAAAGCTTTCGGGTGCAGCAGAAGGACCTGGGGTACTCGGTAAAAGTGTTGGTTTCTGGTCCTCTCCTAAGAGACTGCGGCTCAGGAGAGTTTGTAGTTGTCTTGTAGGGCACACTTGGGGGAAGGCAATCAACGGTCATCCAGCTTCAAGAACTTGTGCCCCTGTACCTCATATACATTTTGGAAAGGTCTTTTCCTTTGGGAATCAGAGGAGGAGGCCTGCAGGGGAGTGGCTTGTGTCTACAGCTGCTAAAAAAACAAAAACAAAACAAAACAAAACCAATAACTCTACTCCGCGAATGTGAGGTTTGGGTAAGCATAGAGCAGCCTGCTGTCTTTGTCGCGGTCACCACCATCAAAGCATTTGCAGGAGCCTGTCTGCAGGTGGAGTGAGGCTCCTAATTACACTTCAGGGCACAAGGACCTGTGAGGAGAGGGGAATCTTGCCCTTGGAAATATGAGCGGTTTGGTCCAGGCCAGGAGGAAATTGAAAAACTTCCCAACCAAAACGTTTACTTCCCGAAGAGATAAAAAGAAGCTCAGGGTCATAAATCCGGGCCAACACCCAGGCCCCAGAGGTCAGACAGGAGGCCCAGAGGGGGATCAACACAACCGAGGGCAAGGAATGCAAAGTGAGAGTCCCCGGCCAGTAGGGAGCCCCAAACGCAGATCCAGGGGCTCAACAGACACCCAGCAGACATCCATCAGAGGCCCAGGGCTCCGGGGGCTCGGGCCACTTGTCTGTGGCTAGGCAGCAGGGCCTTGGAGAAGCCTCCAGCCCAGACCCCCTGCGCTAGCTGTCAGCCCTCTCTGTGTGTTGCAGAGTTACATTTTTTTCCAGAACCCTGCTTAGACATGTTCACTGAAAAAAAAGCAAATCATCAGGGAAGATGGTATAAAGAACTGGCAGCCTCTGTTTTCTCAGCCAAGAACCTGAGCAGAACCAGGAGGCCAGCTGACCAGGTGCCCAGCTCCAATTCCCAGAGGGGGGCTGTCTGCCCAGCGGTGCCCTGTGCTTGGCAAATGGGTGCCTAAGGAGGCTGCCATCGTTATTCTCGGGAACCTATGTAGGGCTCAGGAAATCATGAATTATGACTGCCACAGCAAGAACTGAATGATGACTCAGGACACCTTTTGCTGTTAACTTCCATTTGTGGGCACTTCTCATTTTCAACAAGCAGAAATTCCTCCTCTGGGGACGGCTTCCCATGCTCCTGCTCATCTCAAAGTCTCAGTTGCTCCAAAGTTATGAAAATATGCAGAAAGATGTCAGAACCAGGGAAATATGGTCAGAGTAGGACATAGTCTGGTGGGGAGGAGGTCATTTCTAAGGGCAAAAGGTGGGCCCACTGGTATTAAAACTTCTCTATTTCCTACATTTTAATTACTTTCTACAGCTAAAGTGTGAAGCAAATCATCATTCTGTGACCTGAGGGGTGGGTGGAGAAGCTTTAAATACTTTAAACTTGAAACTTGTTCCCCTCCAAACAAAAATGGCATTGAAATGTTAGATAAGTTCTTTACCCTTTCTAGGTCTCAAATTTTTTTTCCCATAATGTAGCTTCCATTTCATCTGGTAAGCAAATCCTGAATTTCAACTGCCTCAGAAGGACCTTGAGCTCCGTGCTTGAAAGGCAGCAAAGCCAAGTGCAATATTAATGTATAACTATTTACAATAAAACCACAAACTCAATTAAAAAGCCAGTTGAAGTGTAAGGAGCAAACCACAAAGATATAGGTAAACATTTAAAGTGGAGACATCACGGTTCAACAAAGAATTGATTCTCTTCTAGAGCAATCGTCTCTAAAGCCCATCTCACATTTCTGAAATGCTGTTACAAATAAAACAGAAATCAGGACAAGAGGAGGTAGCAAGAAGCAGGGAAAAGGCCAGTGATCTGGATTTGGCGTCACTCTGGCCCTTCCTTTCATCATGTTTTTTGTTTGTCTAAATTGCAGCCAGGAAACACATCAGCTTACCCTCTTAATCGTTTTCTAGTGTACGGTATTGTAAACTATATGCTATGCACATTGTTGTATAACAAACAAAGCTCTAGAACGTTCATCCAGCACGACTGAAACCCTATACCCATTGAATAGCTCCTTGTTCCCTGTGTCCCCAACCTCTGGCAACCACTGTTTGACTTTCTGTTTCAATGAGTTTGATTACTTTTAGACACTTCACAGAAGTGGAATCAGGCAATATTTGTCTTTTTTTGTGATTGGCTTATTTCATTGAACATAATATCTTTAAGGTATGAACCTTGTTGTAGCATATGCTAGGATTTCCTTCTTTTGAAAAGCTGAATGATATTCCATTGTGTGTGTATGCCACATTTTCTTTATCCATTCATTCTCTCAATGGCATTTAGCTTGCTTCCACGTCTTGGTAATTATGAAGAATGCTACAATGAATATGGGTGTGCAAATGTCTCTTTGAGATCCTGTTTTCAGTTCTTTTGGAAAAATTCTCAGAAGTGGGATTGCTGAATCGTATGGTAATTTTATTTTTAATTTTTCAAGTAATCTCTATACTGTTTTCCATCATGCTGCACCATTTTACAATCCCACCAACAGTGCTTTGTCTTCAGGACTGCACTGGTAAAGCCATGTTTTTTCTCCTGTTACAATTGGAGCAAGGGTTCCAATTACTCTACATCCTCATCAACATTTGTTTTTCTGGGTTTTTATGATGGTGGCCATCCTAATGAGGGTGAGGTAATATCTCACTCTGGTTTTGCTTTGCATTTTCCTAATGATTAGTGATGTTCAGCATCTGTGAATATGCTGTTGGTCATTTGTTTATTTTCTTTAGACAAATGTCTGCTGAAGTCCTTTGATCATTTTTTAAGGTTATTTGGTTTTTGTTATTGAGTTGTAGGAGTTCTCTATGTATCCACCATCGAGTCTGATGTTAGCTGTGGGCTTTTTATATATGACTGTATTATGTTGAAGTAGTTTTCTTCTATTACTAGTGTGTTGAATGTTTTTTTATCATGAAAGGTGTTAAATTTTGTGAAATGTTTTTTCTGGATTAACCGAGATAATCATGTCATTTTTGTCCTCTGTTCTTTTGATGTGGTGTATTATATTTATCAATTTTTTATATTGAACTATCTTTGCATCCCACAGATAAATCCCACGTATTCCTTTAAATGTGCTGTTGTATGCCATTCTCTAGTATTTTCTTGTGAGTTTTTACATCAATATCCATCAGAGATACCGGCCTGTAGTTTTTTTTCTGGTAGTATCCTTGTCTGGCTTTGGTATCAGGATAATGCTGGCCTCATAACATCAGTTTGGAAGTGTTCGCTCTTCTTCAATATTTTGGATGAGTTTGACAAGGATTGGTGTTAATTCTTCTTTGAATGTTTGCTAGAATTCTCCCATGAAGCCATCTTGTTTTGGGCTTTTCTTTGTTGGGAGATTTTTGATTACTGACTCAATCTCCTTACTAATTATAGGTCTGTACAGATTTTCTACTTCCTCATGATCGAGTCTGAGTAGGTTATAAGAATTTAACCTTATATAACCTGTTTCTAAGAATGTATCTGTTGTTTCTAGGTTATCTAATTTGCTGGTATGTAAATATGAATAATAGCCTTTATAATCCTTTGTGTTTCTATGGCATCAGTTGTACCTCCTCTTTGCTGATTTTAGTTCTTTGTCATTGTGTTTAAAATGAGTTTGTTGAACTAGATGATTGCTAAGGCCTTTCTAGCTCTGAAATTCTTTGACACCTCAAAATAACGTTTTAAAGTGCGTTATAAAATATTTAAGACATATAAAATGATATAAAGAAGAATACAGTGAATACCCACCTAGCTTAAGAAATAGAAGTCATCAGTGTAGCAGATAACTTTCCGTGTATCCTTCCCCAGGTGTGCTCTCTGTGCCAGAAGAACTCACCATTCTGAATTTTGTGTTTTTTATTCTCAAATATATATTTATGCTTTTTATTATATACATGTGCATGTGTGAGAGAAATATATATTTTGTCTACTTTTAAATTTCATATTAGAAATAAAATATTGTCTTTATTAGTCTACAAGTAGATTTTTTCCTAACATTTTGTGAGCTTCATCCTCATTGATGCACATAGCACTTGTTCATTTCCCCTCGCTTTCCCCCGACCCCCGTTGCAACACTTAATTACAGTTTTGGTATGCATTGTTGATCAACACCAGGTTGTTTTCATTGTTTTGTTTTAACAATCTTTCTCCAAATATCCATGTATACATCTCCTTGCGTGCTTGTGTGGGATTTGCTCTAATAGAAAAACTACCTGGAGCATAGCGAATGTGCATTTGCACCTTGACTAAATAATGCCAATTTTTTCTCTAAAGTAATTGAACCAATGTGTAGTCCCACCAGCAGGGTATAAGATTTCCCATTATTCAACATCCGTGCCATCACTTGGTAGTATCAGACATGCAATGCCCATTCGCACATTTTGGCATAAAATGGTAACCTATTGCAGTTTTCCCTGTAATTTGCCTGATAACCACTGTGATTGTTCATTTTGTCACATGTTTAGCAGCTATTTGTGCTTCCTCCTCTGTGAATGACTTCTTCATTATTTTTTGCCTGCCTCTGATTTTTACCATGGGGGACTATATTTATGCTCTATCCCAGGAAAGACATAGATTGCCTGACCAGATCTGATCACTGTGAACTGCATTCTTGAAAAATTTCTAACATAGCTCCCACTTGTGCCACAAGACTGTGTGGGCGAGGATCACCTTTCCTTAGTGCATTCAATGTACCCATGTTTCCTTCATACCAGCCAGTGCAGGTGGCATGAGTGTGCATTCCAGGGCAATGTTCTGTTCAAAAATGTGAGTCTCCCATCAGAGAGTTGAAATTCAGAGTTCTCACAGCAGTTGCTGCTAAGCCGATGTTGCTTCTATCCAGATGGCCATGTGTACCACCCGATATGGAGAGGCCTAAGCATGCACTGGAGGGAGGCCATGCCCACTAATCCTCCACATAAAGGGTCATGGAGTTATGGAGTTATTATGCTCTAATACTTAGAATTTCCTGGGTTTTATGGAGAAATGTGCATTCCTGATATTTTTCAAAGTTGCAAAATGCTGATATTTATTTAGAGACGTGCCACAAGTGAAGCCAAAGGAAATATGCCCAAGATTGAATTTGAGATTTCTTTAACTACAACTTGGAGCAGAGTGTTCACCAAAGAAGATCAGCAATGAAGAGGCAAAAAGCCTATTGTGTTAATTCTTGCTTAATGTTTTAAATTAAAAACTAAGGAGTTTGTCCACAAGGGATACAAGAGGTGCCTGTGTCCTTTGATACAAGCTCATACATACATGTTAAATTGCTAATAGAAGAGGTGCTTGTATGCCAGGATACAAGAAGTGCGGGGCGTAGGATGGACATAAGTTTGAAAATCTCTCTAGTCCTAATTTGTGTGAGTTGCTGCTATTATCACTGTAGATTGTTGTCCCAGCTACAGTCATATTGTGTTGGTTTACAAAATGTATTGCTAGGGAAGACTGGTATGTCCACAGTGGATGCATTCCCACTGGAGAAGATGAAACTCTCATCAGATCCCAAAGGAAAACTGGGAATTGTGGCTTTGGAATTGAGATACAGTTCATAGGATATCCAAAAGATAGAGGGGAAAGGTATTTTTCTCCAAACTAAGAAATATGTATGTATGTACACATGCAAACACACACACACACATTCAGAAAGTGTGTCTACCTGCATGCAGCCCTCATTCTGCTGATTTTACTTCTCCCATTTCTGCTTCTAAGTGGCAAAGAAAGCCAAAAGTTAGGGGATTGAAACAAAATGGAAAAAGCTAAAACAAATTTTACCTATAAGACCTGAAATTCATCCAAAAATGAGTATGTTTTTACCAGCAGATTGTGAAGCAAACCAACACTCCATCAATATATTCGTCAATTAGTGAATTATTATTGAGCACAAAGTGTGTCTATTTTATATTGACAGGCTCCTGTGGCTTCTCCAGTGCCTACTAGAACAGGTTTCCAGGAATACCCCACATTCAAATGGCTGTTCCAGTCTTCAATTGGCATCTTAGACACAGTCTGTAAAGGAAACATAGTAAAAACTGGAGTAAGCAGAGAATAAATAGAAGACTATGGAAGGATCTGGGCAAAGGGAATCCTTGAAGTACATGACCCTTGACTCAATCAATCCATTTGCAAATATTTATTGAAGGCCTAGTATATGCTGTCAATGTCATTGGCCTATGGGCAGTATAATAATATCTTTCCCTCTGTACCTTAGTTTTCTCAACTGTAAACTGGGAATAATAATAGTATCCATCCTGAAGTGTTATTGTGAGTGTTAAGTGAAATAACACATTTAAAGCATGTAGAACAGTGCCTGACATATGATCAATATACAATCAATATTAAGGAAGGAGAAAAATCATAAGCACATAGAAACTGAAAAACAATAAAGACATCCAAACAAGAGATGTCACAAGGCAGTGCATTATTAATTGCCAAACAAATGCTTCTTACCCCTGAATGTCAAAACGTAGGGCACAGAGCTAAGAGAGAGCCAAAAGAGTTTGGTTTCTCACACTAGCCAAGCACCTGCCTTTTGCACGTGTCTGAGAAGCTGCAAACGGGTCCCTCCAGAGACACCATGGATCACGATGGGCTCTTGGGAGAGGACTCAGAGCTGCCCCTAAGCACAAGGTGGTGCAATGTAGTGCTAGCGAGTGCTGCTGTGGTGCCAGACTGCCCACGTTTAAAACCTACTACTGGCGCTTATTATTTGTAGGCTCTGGACAAGTTATTTAACTCCTCTGAGCCTCAGTTTCTTTCTTGGTAAAATTTGAATGATAACGTTGTCTATTTCATGGGTTTGCATGAGGATGAAATGAGATAGTGTAATACGTTCATAATAGAGGACCTGACAAACATACATGTTAAATTGCTCATCTACGTGGGATCCTAAACCACTTGCTTCTTCCACATCTTTAAGGAAAGAAATTCCACAATCTGTCCCAGTGTTCAATGGTGTCAAAACTTCCTCCTGTTGGGAAATCCTCCCTTTTTAAAAGTTTATATAATTTGAGAGGACCCTTAGTGATTTTGATAACCCAACTCACCATACCGGTGAGGAGAAAAGGCTGGAAAATTTAAGTGACTTGCCCAAAGTCATGCAGATGGTTAGCGGCAGAGCTAGGACTGGCTCCCGGTTCTCCTGAAACCCCAGTCCATGCTCTTTCTACTAAGGCTGCCAGTATTGTTTCCTTTTGCTGGCATCTTGTCTTATGCTCATCATGGTGGAGACCTTTTGTGCCACGTGATTCTGGACTCTCCTGGGCAGAACATTCCAAGCCCTCCATATTCCGGCCTTGATCTACCTGGGGGGCACCCAACACACATGGGCTCTGAACGAACTGCAAAATAAAACAAAAGGTGACAACTGGGCCACATCATCAACTTTATTACAGATCCAGGCTACACTGGAGAACACAACTTAGAATGAGAGCCAAATGGGCCGGTTACCTGACCCCCTAAATTAGGCAGAGTCACCTGCTATCCTAGGCATATGGACTGGGGCACTGAGAAGAGGCTTCCATGTGGCAGACGTTCCCAAGCCCAAGAGAAAGAAGGAGGATGGGGCTGAGCAGAACATGCCCATCTACTCTTTCCCAGTTTGCCAGGCAGAAGTCACTGCACCTCCTCAAGGATGGAGAAAATAAAGGGGAGGAAAGTCAAGAGTGTGAGTAGGAAAACTCTTCTTTCTTAGAAACTAAGAGTGGGAAAAGATTTTCTTTTCTAGTTTCACCTCTTTCAGACCACACCCCGCCTTACTCCCTACTCATTGGCTGTACAAATAACTGGTAACCCTTTGGTCTCACTCTATTTCTTTTGTGCTCCAATTATTCCTCTTGAACAGAGCGCCTTTGCCCTCTGGATGCCTTAGTGATTTTTTTTTTTTTTTGTACTTTAAGTTCTGGGGTACATGTGCAGAACGTGGAGGTTTGTTACATAGGTATACACGTGCCATGGTGGTTTGCTGCACCCATCAACCCGTCATCTACATTAGGTATTTCTCCTAATGCTATCCCTCCCTCAGCTCCCCCACCCTCCAACAGGCCCCAGTGTGTGATGTTCCCCTCCCTGTGTCCTTGTGCTCGCATTGTTCAACTCCCACTTATGAGTGAGAACATGATGCCTTGCTGTTAAATGCCCTCTGTCTAAGTCTGTTTGGACTGCTGTTACAACAGAAGCTTATTCCTCAAGGTTCTGAAGGCTGGGAAGTCCAAGATCAAGGTGCCTTCAGGGTTTGGTAAGAATCTTCTTTCTCATAGACTATGTGGCACTTTCCCACTGCATCCTTACATGGGGGAAGGGTGAACAGGCCCTGTGGGCCTCTTTTATAACTGCATTAATTCCATTCATGGGGTCTTTACCCCCACGACCTAGTCATACCCCAAAAGCCTACTCCTTAATACCATCATGTAGGGATTCAGTTTCAACCTATAAGCTTTGGTTGAAAGCTAAACATTTAGACCTAGTACTCTTTCATCTTTCAAGACTCAGTTCATGTGTCACCTTCTGTATGAAGCTCTTCCTTCCTCTCCTCATGTCCACCCCCAACACTTTCTGGGGTGAATTGGCAACCTTTTCTTTGTGTTTAGTATGGACTTTCCTCTTTTAGCCCTTTATTCCACTTAATTTTCTGAAGGCAGAGGCACATCTTACTTATCCTATGTTCAAGGCCTTACACAGAACTTTAAATGCAATAGGTCTTCAATAACTTTTTGATGAATTATTATGTTGAATGTTTTTCCTAGGCATACTATAAGATATTAAGCCAAGTCCCTGCCTTATTTTCAGAATAGAGAATCTCATTATTTCATTTATACATTAAGTACCAGTAGGTGCATGACACTGTTAGTTACTGCAAAGTATATAGCTTGTAGTCTTCTAGACTCTTAAAATCTAGACTCTTTCTAGAATCTTAAAATCTACTTGAAAAGGTATATTCACAAGAAATAATTGAGCATGTGTACATAATTGATACAAATGCTTTTTTGTACCCATAAATCCCTTTATAATTTACAAAGCAAAATCTGCCTGATCTGCCATTCGATCCAATGACTACCCTGTGAGTCAGGGTGGACTCACTAGCCCCATTTGACAGATTAGTAAATTGGGCTTGAGAAGCCTTGGGTGATTTCGCCAAACACACCCAGCTGTGAATGACAGAACTGGAGCTTGAATCCAGGCTTTTGGCTCCTAACCTAGTGTGGTTTTTCATAATAGGCAGCTAAATGAAAATAATTAAATGCAGGTGTTTGACTATGCAATGGAGGGAGAGTGACGTCTACATCTACTAGTATCTCCATCACCTTTGGCTATACTGAGAGGTTCAGTGTGTGTGCTGGCTTCCAATCCCAACACCCCCATGCTTTGTTCAAAATCTGCCTATAGATGAAGCCCAAGGTCTTTCTGCTAAGCTAATGGGGAAAGTTAGAGGGAGAGTAGAGGCTGAGAAAAGTATTACCTAAGGTGATATGTTAGCTATCCAAGTGTACCTAGCAAACTAGAATTTGAAAGACGTGCAGATGTAGGTATATAATTTCATGGTCTTTATGGATTCTTGCTATCCTAGCTCTGAAGCTTCAAGTCTAGTGGGGACTTTTTTGTATCAGAAATGTCTCTTGAGGACTGAGGGGCATGGTGGTGGAATGAGCAAATTTGAGTGGGAACTAAGTCATTTTCTGGCCAAAAAACAGGATTATAATAAACAAGCCATGAAATGGAAATCATTCAGTTCTGAGGGAGTACTGTCTGTTCCTGTCTAAACAAGTGACTGCAATTTCCCATTTTTCTTCAGCTTTCACTTAAAGATAATATAGTCCTTTCCAGTCTTCTGACTGTCTTGTTATAGTGCCTGTAATTTCCCTTCAAATACTTCAGTGTTGATTGTGTGATGTATATATGTGAATGCAAGTTAACTGTAATCTACATTCGTGAACACTGAAAGACCTTCATTCAGGAATGTATGCCATAGAGGAAGAAATAGAAAATACTACAGCTCTCTCAATTCTAAGCCCATATCTGAGAGTTGGTTAATTAGCATAAAGAATGGTAAAACACTTTTTTGTTGGTGAAATAAGTGGTGTTCACTCTAAATGACTGGCTAGAAAATTTGTAAAGACACCTCTGTCCTGGCATGAAAGGAGTATAAGAATCTGGTGAACCCAACAGCCTGCTACCTTCAGAGTGGTGCTCCAGGCCTGGGAGTTCATTTATTCTCTGTACCTCATGCATGGTGAAGAATGTGGGCACTGACTCTGCTGTCAGAATGTTTGATGCATATGCCTTAGTGTAAATTTCTCATGCACCGGAGATTGCCTTAAATGACTGAGAGTGGGACACTCTAAGATTACAGGATCAGCTTGTATTGTTTGGGGACCTGACTCTTGGTCAATGTCAGAATGGGGTAGAATAAGGTAGAATTTGGGTTTGAGACTTGCTTTTCTTGTTACCACCAAGTAGCCAGGTTGTTGGGGAAGAAGATATACAGTTCCACCCACCTCTAATTGTTGGGTGCAACTGACATTTATCACTAGATTCCATCAACTGCTAATGGCCAAAGTGGCTTTAGGTCCTTTTGCAACAGCCCTTAACAATTCCTCCCATTCTTAAACAAATTCTTCTATTTTTTTCTGCTTTCTTCCTTTCTTCCTCACCCCTAGCTCTGTCAAATGACACCCGATCAAAGGATAGGGCATACAAATGTTTATTGAGCTTAATCTATGCCCTTTATATGCAATATTTAATTTCATCCCCATTTAAAATAAAATAGGTGTGATTTAGTAAAAGTTGAATCTCAGAGAAGTTAAGAAACCACCCTAACATCACACAGCTAGTAGGTGATAAAGCTGAGATTCAAAAGCTTGGAATTCAGAACTCACATACCGTTTTTAGCAGACAACTCCACACACAATTTTGAAAAGGGCTAATAATTGTGGGCACTTCATGCTCTTCTACCAGATGGGATGTTTTGACAAACTGAAGAATAATCATAATGACCTGTGATTGTTTTTTCCTATCAAGTGCATTCTCTGCCGTAAACAAGGAGAACTCTTGCAACCTGTGAATAGAGGTTTACTTCCTCTCTCCAGTTGCTCTCCAGCCAACCTCACCTATAGTCAGACAATGATAGAGTAACAGTAAACACGAGGGAGGTGATTAATGTGGTGTCAAGAAGCACCTGAGGTCCCTATGGATGTGTTTGATTTGATTTTTCTGAACCACTCTTATCTCTAATGCCAAAGCATGGATGGGTCTCCTAGTTCTACAAAGGCCCCCAGCCTGGCCTTCGATGACTTCTTTTCCCCTTGAAGGCTTCTTTTTACTTGGAATTTGGCCTGATCTCATCTGGATCAAGAGGTATTGTTTATCAGAAGCTGTTTACTGTAGCCCTTGCAGACGACCCCAACTCCTACACAGGTTAGGCCCACCCATTAATTACTTCGAGGAAACTCCTTTGGTGTCTGCCTTTTATCCTCTTATAGATATTTCTGTAAAAGAACATGTGTTGTTAGAAGTCCTGTTTGCTCAGTGTTCTCTGTCCCTAAGACTGGCCTTCAGGACACCTGCTGGAGTCCTCTACGTTCAGTTCTGGGTATCACAGACAGCAATATTGCTAAGGAAAGCTCAGGAGATCAGGCACATGAGGGCAGTTCAAGGACAGTAGGGACAGAGTCAAGACAGAGTTAAGCTTCCATTTTGAGAAAACATAACCATGTTCTGAAAACGTAATCACGCTAATTAAAATATAAAAAAGATAAAAAAGGAAGAGCAGTACATTAAGATAGGCATTTCTGTGCAATAGAAATTTAATAGAAATGCTCTGAAGTACTATCTTGGGTTAATTTTAAAAAAAAAGAAAAAAGAAAAAGAAAGAAAGAAAGGGAAAGTAATCCAGAACAAGAAGTGAAATCCTAGAGCAAGAGAGGCAGACTGGAGTTCAGCTTCTAAGGAGTAGTATGGAATTGAAATACATACATAGAATTAAAGAAAACAATATTAGGTAAACACTACATTAGTCATCATCAAAGAGAGAAATTGTGAATTGAAAGACGGTTCTAACGAATTTCACAGCTCAGAGAAATAAAGAGAGAGAGAAAAGTGTCGTTAAGAAAACTGGAAGATAGACTGATGATACTTGAAGAAGAAATGGCTGAACATTTTTAAGAACTGAGACAGTTGTGGTGGCACATGCCTATAGTACCAGCTACTTAGGAAGCAGAGGCTGGAGGATCGCTTGGGCCCAGGAGTTCAAAGATGCAGTAACCTATGGTTGTACCATGCACTCCAGCCTGGGCGACAGAGCAGGACTCCATCTCTAAAACATAAGAATAAAATTAAATTAAAAATTAAAAAGACTGGGCATGGTGGCTCATGCCTGTAATCCCAGAATTTTGGGAGGCTGAGGCGGGCAGATCACCTGAGTTCAGCAGTTCAAGACCAGCCTGGCTCACATGGTGAAACCACATCTCTGCTAAAAATATGGTGGTGTGCGCCTGTAATCCCAGCTACTCAGGAGGTTGAGATGAGAATCACTTGAACCCGGAAAAGAGAGGTTGCAATGACCCAAGAAGGTGCCACTGCACCCCAGCCTGGGCAACAGAGCAAGACTGTCTCAAAAAAAAATTAAATTAAAATTTAAAAAGAATTTTTAAGACTTCATGACTGAAGAAGGTCACGAATTCTTAGAGTGGAAAGAAAGCACATACTGTGTTTTCTGTGTTTACTGTGAAGCAGGATTAAAAAGCAACAAAAAAACAGAATGACAACAAAACCCCTCAATATTTCACAGCAACATTGAAAAACACCAAGGATAAGGAGAAAATCGTTTATTTTATTTTTTAAAATTTTTAATTTTTTGTTTTTTGTTGTTAGACAGAGTCTCGCTCTGTTGCCCAGGCTGGAGTGCAGTGGCTTGATCTCAGCTCACTGTAACCTCCGCCTTCCAGGTTCAAGCAATTCTCCCGTCTCAGCCTCCTGAGTAGCTGGGACTACAGGCGCCTGCCCCCACAGCCAGCTACTTTTTGTATTAGAGATGGGGTTTCACCATATTGATCAGGCTAGTCTCAAATTCCTGATCTCAGGTGATCCACCTGCCTTAGCCTCCCAAAGTGCTAGGATTACAGGCATGCACCACCTCGCTCGGCCAAGGAGAAAATCTTAAACTGAGTGTGTTGGGGTTTGTGCAGTGGGATAGGGACTGATCCTCAGATACCTGAAAAGCTGTGTCTTGGAAGAGGAGTTAGGGTGCTTCTGAGGACCTCAGAGGGTGACCCAGGCACAGGGAAGCAGATTTTAAGCGGTTTTCAGAAAGAACATTCTAATAACAAGGACTCTCCGGAATGAACAGCCTGCCTTCTAATAAGGAAGTGAGTTCTCTCTCAACAAAAGATCTGCCTCTACAGAGTCCCCCCTTCTAAAGAGCACGGGAGGGAAAGTAGGCAGGCTTGGGAGCAACTGGATGGCTGGAATCAGAGTGGTGGGACCTGGGTTACTTGGGGCAGCTTAAACACTATAGAAAATGGGCCATGAAGGATACAGGAAAATGGAGAGAAATGAACAGTGTCCAGAGGGGAAATGTGATTTTACCTGTGTAATGATTTGTCTGGGTCTGTCTTCTTGCTTGTCATTTTTGAAATGAATTATAAACCTTTCCTCAAATTCTACTCTACAACCTTCCCTAGAGTCAGGCAGTCTTCGTTGTCCTGTTTCTTCTCCCACTTGACACTTTTAGCTGAGTTATTCACCATCTTGAAACTGGCTGGCCTCATTACCCTTTTCAGAAGAGATCAGATGGCTAACAAAAAACTTACCCAAAACTTCTGTGTATGGAGGAGTCACTAGACATGTCTGTTTCTGAGTCTTTGTCCCTTAATTCCCCGATGTAGAAGACAGAATAATTCACCTAAAATCATGACAACTCACATCGGTAGACTGTTTGATGTTTTACAAGGCTCTCTCATGTACACTAACCTCATTTAATTTTCACACACACACACACACACACACACACACACCACACACACAAAAGGCAAAACAGTCATTATCATCTGCAGGAAATCAGGAACTGGGAAGGATATGCAACCTGCCCAAGGACAAAAAGCAACACTCAGCAGCAAATCCAATGCCTGAGGCTCTAAATCAAGAAATGCTTCTAATGTCCTAAATTGCCTCTCTAGCTGACACAAAGAAGGGATGTTCCCATAGAAACATGGTTAAGGGTAGTTGAATAATTAGTACCAACACCTAGCACTAATCCCTGTCGTAGTATAGGCATGCAGTAAATGTTTACGGTTGAATTCGAATTGCAATTCAGACTTCTTATGGGCTAGGTAGACTATCAGTGGGCTGGCCAGGGAAACCACCCAGTACTTTCCTCACCCCAGTACTCATTCTGCTTGAGCTACTCTGGCTTCTTGATTATATAAGAGGGAACACCAAGTTCCCTCTTGTACAATCCCAGCCCTGTCTGACACTCTATTCCTCTTTCCTATTTTATTCCCTTCTATGGCGTTTAGCATTTAGGATCATCTGACATGTCATGCATTTTACTTGCTTCTTTGGGGGTTGTCTGTCTCCCCTGACCAGAATATAAGCTCCCTGAGGACAAGAGTTTGTATGTGCTTTGTTCCCTGCAGATTTCCCAGCACATAGAATAATGCAGGACTTGTAGTAGTGCTCAAGATGTATTTGTTGAAGAAATGAATGAAGGAATTCATTTATACTGTTGTTTCTACAGACTTCTGGATTCAAACTAAAACACAAGCTGACTTTTGGAACACAAGTCAGTTCATAAATAGAGACTTGATGAATATTTTTTGAGCACAAATAATGAAATATAGAAACTCTTTTTACTACATCATTTAAACCTAGTCTCACGTAAGGTCGAACTATGGGCCATCCACACCTTGAGACAGGTGCAGAGAAGGAGACGCTCACAGCCCAGCTAGTCGGCTTGAAGCTATGTGGGAACAGATTGAGTGGAAGTTGAGGCAAGGAGATCTGCAACCCAAAAAGAGAAAAAGACATCCAGGGGGGAAAATCAATCCATCAGCCGTGGATACTGAGAATCTACTTTGAAACTAGGACTGTGCTGGGCATGGCGGGCGAGAAAAAGTCTCTAATACGATCCCAAGGAGTTAAAAATTGGCGGTGTGGAGGCAATTGTCAGGGAGACACACAAGACACCCCCAAGAATGTTTGAAGCTCTAAACTGTATGTTACAATAAGAACTCCTGAAGGAAGAGGAGATTGGCTCTCTGGGGTTTTCAGAGAAGGCTCTTTGGAGGAGGTAGTCTCTAGCCTTCAAAGACAGGTGAGACTTCTCACCCCAGCGGGGAAGGGGAGAAGAAGGGCATATCCTACCCTGGGCCAGCAGAACTGGTGCTGCAGAGGCAGGGACCTGGGTGCTGCAGGCACAAAGTTCTGCGCTAGCAAATCTAAAAATACCCGCCCTCTCTAGTTTTTTCTTTCCCTCTTGGTCTCTTTTCTTCTCACCCTCCTTCCTATTTTCTTCATTCTCTGATGATCCTTTCTGGCAACCCTGGGACTCACTTGCTCATCTCTCCAGGGAATCTCTGACCAGCTGGAGGGGCCAAAACCTTGCAGGACTCCCCGCAGTTCAGGTACAGGTTGGCAGCAGCTCCCGAGGCCCCCACCCCCCTCGACTCAGTTCTTTCAAATGCCAATTAACAGGTGTCAGAAATGCTGGTCTGAGTAAGAGATCCATGTCTGCATAACAACCCAACTGTTTTGGCTCCCCACCCGTGAGCATAAATATCGTGGTGTTTGAGCCCTTGGGGCCTGTGGAGTTTACAAGTATGCTGTCAAGATCTCTTCACTGGGCTAGTGCTTGAAGTGCTGCCAAAAAGCGAGGGGACTCCTGTGCTTTTATGTGTTCCCAAGCGCAGGCCACCCTGGCTCCAGGAGGAGCCCTCTGGGGACCGAGTGTCGGTGTGAATCTCAAACAGCAAGCTGACATTCCGGTTGGGAGTGTGACAGTGCATGCCTGGGTGATGATGCCAGGGCGGCAGGTGACACGGGTCCACCACAGAGGGGGAGCGTAATTGGAGTGGCTTCTAGTTACATGTCCTCAGAGCTCTGAAGGATGGAATCAGGGTCGGGGGAACAGTTAGAAAATGATGTTACAAAATCCGGATGTCCTGATCAAATTGAGACCACTGAGATGGAGCATTCAGAGCACAGATGATCCCAGTGTTCCCAAAAAAGGCATCCAATGTGGGCTTATCTAGGACTAATGACATTGCAATCCAGAGATACAGACCACTGTCAACCAGTGAAATGCACCCATACACATGTGCACATGCGCACACATACACACACACACGGGCATCCATGTGATGGGCTCTAGAAGCCCAGGAGAACCCCTCTTTCAGGGCACTCCCCTCCCCCAGGCCTCACCGCAGCCACTGAGGACCTGGATAAACATCTGAAAACACAGTGGCTGCCAGGGAGGAGAAAAAAGAGGCCAGGGTGGAATGGGATGGGGCAGGGCATGGCGACAGGAAGAGCTCAAAAGATTCTCAAGTTGGGTGACTACCAAGGTCGGCTTGTCTCAGAGGGCAGCAGGGCCACGGCCTGGCGGGTGGTGGGGCAGCAAGCGTTGGCTGGCTTCTGCCGTGTGGGGCAGCATTTCTCTGCCTTCACCACCCCACCTCAGGCTCTGTTCAGAGGTCAGATCTAGGAGAGATTCTTGGACCGTTTGTCGAGTTGGTTCCACCCCAACGAGAACCATATCAAAAGGCTGAGCACATTTGACCTCATCAGCTTTGGGGTCTGCACAGCAAGTTGGAAAAATCGCCAGTAAGAGGCCTCATGGGAGGACTACATCACCATCCCCCTCAGACCCAGACTGGTTATGCTTTGTAAAAATTATTCTAGAAACATTGGTGGAAACGAGGAAAGCTTTCCCAATCTCCCCTAACTCTTTTGCCATTTGTCATAGAAGTCCAGAATATTCTAGATTTTATATTTGTGGGGACCAGCACCAGAAAGAGGCAGAGAAGTGTACAGGATCACGTACTTCTTTGGTGGCAAAACCCAGCCTCTTGGTCCCTAATACTCTTTCCGTTAAATTCCTCCTTGTTCTCTTGGTCTTCTTTGTATCTATTAACTTATGAAGAAGATAACTTTCAATAATTAAATGTGTCCTTAGGAATATTTCCTCGCCCCTGAGTTATATTGGAAACTCTGAGAACAGAGGAAGATGGCCTTTATTTCTTTGCTCCCTGGTCTGATTTAACTTTACAAGTCTCCGTGCAGTGCCTACTCCATGAGCTGCTTTCCCGATTTGAGGGGAAAATACAGTCCACACAGACACTATCCTGAGAATCGCCCCATGAGCCTTTCCCAAATCCCAAAGATGACGTAGAGTCCTGCCCCTCAAATGTCAGGATTTGGACGAAGTCACCTGCCTCCAAGCGAAAGCCAGATGCCTACAGAGGTGAAATAGGAAGCTCTCAGAAGGATGAGATCAGATCTCTCTAAAAGAAATCTCGTTGGATGAAGACAGAAAACAAATAATTTCCCCCAGCAGAGGAAAGCTATTTGTTTATCTGTTCCATGGGGGCCAGAGGGTCTGGAGCTGTAAAATCTGAAGGCAGTGCATGTTTTAGAAAGTTGTTGGTGGGATCATTTTTATTGTACAGTGCATGGCCCTAAGATGGCCAAAGGGGAGTGTCAAAGCCTCGAATCTTTGTCCTTTTTCGGGAGGCCACTCTGGGCAGACATTTCGCTGATCATAATCACTTTTATATGTAACTGGACCTTAATTCATTTGGTAGTATGAGCTACGGAAGGGCGGCACAGATTAGAGAGCTATGTCTGTAACTGACGAAATCTGCGCCTGGCGTGCATTTGTGGGGAAATTAAAAATAAAATGAAGCTCATCTGAAAAATGCGTGGACTGGAATTAGCCGTCTCCTGACCGGTCACGCATGGAACTTGTCGGAGATGACCAGGACAGAAAAGTGAGACCTGGGCAGCACATCGGGCTGCGCCGCCCGCCAGGATCTGGGGAGCCTGTCATAATTTATAATGGATTATCTTAGGAAATAGATGAGGACAGCTTGTGTTCAGGAGCCAGGAAAGACTACTTTAGTTTTAAAAAGCTGGGTGGGGTTGGGGGGGGGGCACAGAAAACATGTCTCAAAAATGCATGACCCATTGTTATTTATTCTGCAAGATATTTAGTGTCTGGACTTGGATTGAATTAACTAATCAAATCCTCTGCTATGAACATGACATTTGGTGGCAGCTAACATCGCCACACCAAGTAAATGGCACCCCTTGCCTGTGCTGGTGCTGCGACTCATGTTTGCACCCCTCATTATAAGGTACATATCCAAATGTATTGGAATTTTTATAGGTAACACTTTGAGTTTCAAAGACTGGGGCTTACACACACACACACACACACACACACACACACACTGGAGGGTATCTTCCCATTTTCCCACTATGACTTCTCTTTGATTTTCTTCCAACATTGCCAGTGATGTCCACTTTGATTTCATCAGATGTCACTGTTCTGGACTAACTACTTTTGATTGCACACAGAGGAGAAAGGGAAGTAACATTTGTTGACTCTTCTCTGGTCAATGTGATAGTGTGTTACGTAAGTCTGTTGTTAACCTTCACAAAGACACTTTGCAATACTGTCATTCTGCTGATTTTAATGATGAGGCAACTGGGACGTGGAGAGATTACAGAACTTGCCAAGGTCTACCATTCAGTAAGTGGCCTAGTCAGGCTTTGAACCAAGACCACTGGAGCTTCAAGCCTGGTCTGTGCACCCAGTCAAGGTGAAGCCAGAATCCTACTGTAACTGGGCAGGATCTACAATATCAGAAGAATTTGGATCCAACAGCAGGCTTTATTTCAATCCTTAACTCACCCAACCTAGTCCTCAAATCCAAGCTTCTTTTCCTGAAAAAATTACAAAAAAACCCACAAAAAACTGCACTTCAAACTTTGAAAGGTAATAGCAATTAAACAACTTAGTTTCCATTGTCAGTCTGGTTTCTCTGCCTTAGTGGAAAGTCTAATGGGATATTTTACAAGGATGACAAAGACAGATAATGACAGTCAAACCAGCACATAAATCTTCCTTGAAAGCTTGGTAATTAAAGGCTTTGCATTGTTCTTTAATAACAGTCACCTTTTTACTGCATTGGGATAAAGGCACAAGCTCTGAAATATATTTGCATTTCAGCCACACTCTTGAGTGAACACAATCTCTAGATTTTCATTCAGAGGAACTGCATTTCAACTTCTGTAGAAAGAAAGACCAAGAAGTAGCTGTTTCTTCCAAAATGCTGGCAGTATGCAAACATTTAGTGCACTAGAGCTTAGATGCTAATCTGTGAATTCATACCTGTGTTTTAGGGGGGCTTCAGGCTTATAAGAAAGGGCAGACAAGAAACCTTGATGTAAAATATAGCCATAGCCTTCCTACATGAAATGCCTATATCCAATGACCATGGTCCTGGAGCATGTGTGAGTTAATGTGACTCACTGGGGAAAAGTTCAATGTGTTCCTCAACAATGCCTGTGTCTACAGAGTAGAGGAAGTAGGAGGCCATGTGTTATTGAGAGATTTCTGAAACAACATATCCCAAATAACTTTTACTCCTGCCTGATGTATGAATTCTGCCATGAAGGTGAAAGGAAAAGGGGGTAAACATTTAACAGACACCTACTATGTGCCAGGCACTGTGGTAGGCAGTCTCAAATCTTTTTAATCCTCATCACAACCCTCTGAAGTATTATTCTCTTTTTAGAGATGAGGAAATTGAAGCTAAGACAGGTTAGGTTACTTGCCAAGCATTACATAAGCAGAAGACAGCCTGAGATTTAAATTCACATGTATCGGACTCCCAAATTAAACTCTTTGTCCCCTGTTAAAATGTGCCTGTCCCTGGGAAAGGTGGCACATGAAATCCTATCAGTCATTCACACTGTAGTGTAATGAATTTATTCTACCCTTTCCGAGAAAGTTTCGATTAAGAAGCCTAAAGGTCTAGATTCCACAAAGAGGAAGAAAATACAGAAGGGAGGGGGCAATGATGATGAAAACATGTATCAGTCACTTTCCAGTTTTGCCTACCCCTAAATACCTGTGGCTAACTTGACAGAGCAGGCAAAAGGGGGAAAGGAAGATGTGAAGAACAAAGTCTTTCTTTCACTCTTGGTTTTGAAAAGATAGTTAAGAATAGAGATGGTGCTGTGTTCCAAGAGTGACAACGTTGAGAAGGGAGGAAGGGAATTACATGTAATTTGGCTCAGCCAGCCGGGCATGATGGCTCACACCTGTAATCCAAGCACTTTGGGAGGCCGAGGCGGGTGGATAATGAGGTCAGGAGTTCGAGACCAGCATGGCCAATATGGTGAAACCTTGTCTCTACTAAAAATACAAAAATTAGCCGGGCGTGGTGGTATGTGCCTGTAATCCCAGCTACCAGCTACTCAGGAGGCTGAGGCAGAAGAATTGCTTGAACCCGGGAAGAGGAGGTTGCAGTGAGCTGAGATCATGCCCTTGCACTCCAGCCTGGGCGACAGAGTGAGACTCTGTCTCAATAAATAAATAAATAAATAAATAAATAAATAAATAAATAAAAATAAATAATAATTTAGCTCAGCCTAATTCAGGATAAAAGACCAGCTGATCTAAGTTGGGTTACAGCATAGACATGGGGCTGCAGAGCCTATGGGCTGAGCAGGTCCGAGACTGAATTATTATTTCTCCTGGCACCTTTCTCAAACTAATCTGCTCAACATCACAGGCTTGGTCTCTGGGATGCGGTGTCATGGGGAAGAGCTGATGACTGGCGCTAGCCATCTCACTTTCTAGCTCTGTGACCTCCAGCTGCTGCTGACCCTCCCGGAGACTTCATTTGTAAAACGAAACTCAGAACGCCTGCTTCACAAGATAACTGTGAGAATTCAGTAGTGTAACGTGCAGGTAGCACTTAGTGAATGGTAACTAATGCTACTGTATAATCTACAGGCAGGATACATGAGGAATTTTGATCCAGGAAGCTTTGGGGCCAAGTTGACTTTAGCAATTGACAGAGCTTTCACTTGCTACATGGCGTGTACTTGAGGGATGGTGGGAAGGACGTTCAGCTCCAGAGTACCTCCTTTATCTAAAAGCCATAGTATCTGGAATTCCACATTCGGGATACATTCCTTTGGCAGCTGTCCCAAACATCCTTTTATTAATTCCTTTGATGGGAAACACATTATGTCAGTAGCTACTAACCCAAGCTGTCCATTGGAATTGTCATAGGGGTTGGGAGGTAGGGAAGGTTAAAGAATGCTGATACCCAGCCCTCACCCCAGACCCAAAAAATTAGAACCTCTGGGAGGAGCCCAGGCATTAACAAAAAAACAAAAGCAAAAACTTTGCCAAGTGTTTCTACCATATAGCCAGGGCTGAGAACCCCTGCGTTACAGTATTTGATTCTACTAGAATGGAAGCCCCAGGAGGCCAAGAAATACAGCATGGCATTCCCAAGCTTCCCACTGTGCTTGGCACAAAAAATAGTTGACTTACAAATTCATCGTTGGTGTTGTTGAATGAAAATAAAAGTGTTAGTGACTCTAAATTCCACCTTAGTGAGAGCCAGAGATGAGATTAAAGACAAGGGACTGGAAAGCACAGAGAAGGGAAGTAAGCTCTAGGTCATTACAGAAGAGCAAGTCTCCTTTCATAGAAAATTCGGCTGCTTGGTACTCTCATGATGTTGCTAACAGGAAAGGGCTGATCTCTTGGAGGAAGGGCAGTTGCTACATTAGGACTGAAAAAAAGACATGCCTCTTCAAGTTTCTAGAAGAAACTGAATACGAACAGAAAATTTCCCATTAAGTATTTCAAAAAGTTCATCTGGCAGTTGGAAGAAACAGAAAACAACATGTCCTGAAATCAGAGAGCTCGACCTTCAAATCTCACACCTGCCATTATTAACTATGCGACCTCACAGAAGGACGGAGTTTTTTCCTGTTTGTTTTTTTTGTTTTTGTTTTGAGACGGAGTCTCGCTGTGTCGCCCAGGCTGGAGTGCAGCGGTGCAATCTCGGCTCACTGCAACCTCTGCCTCCCTGGTTCACGCCATTCTCCTGCCTCAGCCTCCCAAGTAGCTGGGACTACAGGTACATGCCACCACGCCCAGCTTATTTTTGTATTTTTAGTAGATACGAGGTTTCACCATGTTGGCCAGGATGGTCTCGATCTCTTGACCTCGTGATCCGCCTGCCTCAGACTCCCAAAGTGTTGGGATTACAGGCGTGAGCCACCGCGCCTGGCCACCTGTATTTTTAAAAGTATTTCTGATTCTCAGAGTCTATAAAAGGGGGAGTAATATTGATGATCTCCTAGGAGTGTTGAAGAACACTTGGTGAATTGACTGGCACATATCAGGCTATTGGAGTCTATTACTTCCCTCCTTCTGTCCTCCCTCCTTCCCTCCCTTTCTGCCTGGCAAACAAAGTTATCAGTTATTCTAGGGATAAATAACTTCTCAAAAATGAGATATCAGACTAGTGATCCCCATATTTCCAAATGCTAATTGTTGTGGGAATTTTAAGGAGAGATGTGGAACTGTGTGGAAACTATGCTGACTTTATAGGGAGGTTTTCTTCTTTTTCTGAAGTCATAAAGAATGTAAATATCATTACAGTTATCTCTTGTTTTAAAATAAGCTCACTAGAAATCAAATATGAAACTGTTTTGTCATGGTAACATTTTAATGGAAAATTTTAATTCCCTAATATTCTCACGGTAAATTTTCTACACATACAAGTTTTCATCTCATTTTGAGTTATTGTGGAAACTTTATATTTTTCTAGAATTTATCTGCATACTTTTTAGCTGTACCTGTTTGCATTATTATATTTTTAAATGGTTTCTCTATGGACCAAGATGCATAATGTTAATATTTCGTGAGGTCAGGAGTTCGAGACCAGCATGGCCAAAATGGTGAAACCTTGTCTCTACTAAAAATACAAAAATTATCTGGGCATGGTGGTATGTGCCTATAATCCCAGCTACTCAGGAGGCTGAGGCAGAAAAATCGCCTGAACCCAAGAGGCAGAGCTTGCAGTGAGCCGAGATCAAGCCATTGCACTCCAGCCTGGGTGACAGAGCGAGACTCTGTCTCAAAAAACAAAAAAAAAACAAAAAACAAAAACAAAACAAAAACAAAAAAAAAGACGGAAAAAAAACAAATAATAATTTAGCTCAGCCTAATTCAGGATACAAGACCGGCTGATCTATGTTGGGTTACAGCATAGACATGGGTCTGCAGAGCTACTGCAGAGTAACTCCTTAGAGTTACTATTGTACATTGCAACTGTATACAGGTCAATTTTCTCCCACTCTGAATTTTATGATACAGTTGTCATATCTATTTACCTACCTGTGTTATACATCTCACAAGACAATGTTAAAATGTTGTAATTTTTGCTTTAAACAGTCATATGTCTTTTAAAGAAATCAGGAGGAGACAACTTTTTATATTTACCCAGATATTTACCATTTCTGATGCTCTTCATTCATTCCTAGAGATCCAGGATTGCCTCTGGTATCATTTCCCTCCAGTCTAATGAGCTCCTTTCCTTCATTCCTGTAGAGCAGATCTGCTGATGACAAATCACCTTTGTTTTCTCTGATCTGAAATTATCTTTATTACACTTTTATTCTCCAAGAATATTTCACTGGATATAGATTTCTGGCTTGATGGGTGGTGGTTGCAGTGGTTGTTTTTCTTTCAACACTTTAAAGATTTTTGTCTCACTGTGCTCTTGCCTTCAAGTTTCTGAGAAGAGGGCAGAAACTTTATTCATTCATTATTCATTCAAAGCATTGTTTTCTTGTATATAACGTGCCACTTTCCTCTAGCTGTTTTCAAGATTTTCCCTTTATCTTTAACTTCCAGAAGGCTGATGTGCCTAGGCATAGTTTGCTTTGTGTTTATGCCAGTTGAGCTTAGCTGGATAAATCTGGACACTTTCTACTTCTGTCAAAGTTAGGAACTCTTCAGCCAGTTTTTCTTCAAATGTTTTTTTCAGCCCATTATCTCTCTACTCTGTGAGACTCTGGTTACACATATGTAAAATCTTTTGATATTGTTCTTTAGGTTCTCAAGTCTCTTCATTTTCTTCTCTATTTTTTTCTCTTTTTTCTTCAGATTGGATAGTTTCTATTGATCTATCTTTCCATTCATGGGTTCTTTCCTCTGTCATCTCCATTTGGCTCTGAATTTCCTTCAATAAGTGTTTTATTTCAGCTACTGTTGCTTTGATTCCTTTTGATTCCTTTCTGTTTCTCTGCTGAGATATCCTATCTTTTCACTAATTTTGAATGTGCTTTTCTTCATATCACTTAACATATTTATAGTCACTGCTTTAAATCTTTGTCTGCTAAGTCCAACGTCCAAGCTGTCTTAAAATCCTTCCTTCTCTTAAGAATGGGTCACGTGCTCATTTCTTTATATGTCAAGTAATTTTGCTTGTATCTGGAACATTGTAGTGTTAAATTCCAGATACTCTACATTCTGTTATATTTTCCCCCAAACTGTAAACTTTTTTGTTTTAGCAGGCAATTAACTTGGTTGGATTCCAGCTCTAAACTCTAACATTTGGCTGGCACCTCAAATCTCAGCTCCATTCCTTTGGCTTTAGAAGGGACTTTTAGAGTCTGTTCTGTGCATTCATAAATCAGGTGTTAGCCAGAAATCTGAGCAGAGTTTATATACAGAATTTGTAGCTTTCCCTTTCTGGCTTTCTCCAAGGACATCCTTACTTTCTCATGGCTCTGGTTGCCCTGTCTTCTGGCTCTATAAGCCAATAAGATTGAGGGTTTCTCCGTTATTCTCAGCAAACTAACACAGGAACAGAAAACCAAACACCACATGTTCTCACTCATAAGTGGAAATGGAACAATGAGAACACATGGACACAGGGAGGGGAACATCACACACTGGGGCCTATCGGGGTGGGGGAGGACAAGGAGAGGGAGAGCACTAGGACAAATACCTAAGGCATGTGGGGCTTAAAACCTAGATGACGGGTTAATGAGTGCAGCAAACCATGGCACATGTATACCTATGTAACAAACCTGCACATTCTGCACATGTATCCCAGAACTTAAAGTACAATAAATAAATAAATAAATATCCAGTAAATCGTGCTATAAAAAAAAGATCGAGGGTTTCTTTCTGTTTTTAAAACCCTGTACGCTGTTGCTTTTGGATTGCTTTTTGAAAGCAATCTGTGTCCCAAAACAGGGAGGGAAGTCTCCCCACACTCCTTCTTTCTTCTAAATGACAATCCAGAATCTGCCCCCAGAATCTACCTTTCCAGTTCTCTCAAATAGTTATATTTTTATTTTGTTTATAGTTTGAGATTGGTCTGGTAAGAGCTCACTTGTCCCTACTCTGAGCAAAACCAAACCACATATTTGCTTTAGGTTTTCAACTTTGTCACTATAGGGTCATTTTCTCATAATTACTTTCACTTTTTTTGGTATCTATATTATGCCTCCATTCTCATTCTTAACCTTTTGGCTCTTTTTTTCCTTTGATTAGGCTTACAACTTTTTTTTCTTTTTCTTTTTCTTTTTTGTACAACTTTTCAAAGAACTGCTTTTGGAATTTATGGTTTTTTTTCTTTCTAGTTGTTTCCTTATATTACAGCTTGTGTTTTTGTAATTCTGGGAGGAAAACATAAGAAATAATTGTACATTAACATTTGAGCTGGACCAAGATTTGGAAGATAAATTTTTCATCTTAATTCATCTATACCAAGGAAAGAGAGGGGGGCTTAGGAGTATAGAGAGGCAGCAGGGGAGGAAGAACCCTCCTACCCACTTCCCATGTCTTATTACCATGGACCATTTTATTTGCATCTCAGGACAATTTCCCTGTTGGTCTGAAGTTTGTACACATCTTGCTCTAAAAGCCTGCTTAACGGCGTTGGTTGAAGAATTGATGACAATAAACTGGAATAATCCAGCCTAGCTTTGACATCAAAGAGGAACAAGGACAAAATCAATGAGACTAGAGGAATGAAACTGTTTCTCCAAGATGACATAACTGGACTAGAACTAAGGTGTTTCCAAGTGGAACCATGCTCAAGGAATGGACATGGAAGTTACACATGTGGCAAAGGTCTCTGCTTAGAATGGAGCTTTCCTCTAAGCTGATACAATACTGTTGCTTGTAACCACTTACAAAACCTGGATATTGTAAAGTGGTAGCAATGAAATCTCAAAAGGGAAGCTTAGCTGTAAGTATCAGTACTGGCCAGCTCTTGAGCACTCCAACTCACCAAACCTGGAGAGGGCAGTACAGCAGGAGAGACAAGAGATTCCTGGTGAGGTCATTCGTGTGCCAACTGCTCCTCATTAACAGACATTTGGGGCCCCTCCTCGTCTTGTTTTAAGGAAGATATGCTCCCTCAGCTCCAGTCAAACTGACTGGCTGATTGTCTCTGGGACACGTCTGAGTGTTCAGGGCACACTGTTTAGGGCAAAGCACAGAAGGGTTTCCAAAACATGCTGCAGCCCATGAGCAAAATGCTTTACCTTGAGAGCACAAGAAAGTCTAGTCCTTCAAGCAAATGAGGCTAAGTGTATTTTCTTCTATTTTTTGCTGCCTACAGAGCTCAACATAAAGCACGTTTGATAAATATTTCTTGATTGATTTCCATCTTCCATATTTTCCATCTTTTCATCATTGCATTTTTCTTTTTATATTTACTCCCATCTTTCATCTCAACTCCACCATCTATGTTATTCCTAAAGGCAGAACAACCCAGTCTTTCAGTTGCAAACTTCAGGGAGAAAACAAAGTTTTCTGAGTCTGAGACTGGGATGTCCAAGATCAAACACTAACTGTGACCACTATGACATTTGGAAACACTTTGTGGTGGGCAGAACAGTGACTTTCCAAAGTTACTCACGTTCTAATTTCTGGAACCTGTGAATATGTTACCTTACACGGCCAAAGGGACTTTGTGGATGTAAGTTAACGATCCTGAAGTGGAGAGATTATCCTGGATTGTCCAGATAGGCTCAGTGGAATCACAAGTGTTCTTTAAATGTGGAAAAGAGAGGAGAATTACTGTCAGAGTGATACACTGTGAGAAAAAGCCGACTGGCCACTGTTAGCTTTAAATATGAAAGGGGGCCATGAGCCAAGAAATACCGCAAACTCTAGAAGCTGAGAATGGAAGGAAACAGGTTCTTCCCTGGAGCCTCTGGAATAAATGCAGCCTGCCAGCATTTTGATTTAAGCCCATTAAAGCCCATTTCAGACTTCTGACGTCCAGAACTATGAGAAAATATATTTGTGTTGTTTTAAGCTGTGAAATCTACAGTAATTTGTTACAGCAGCAATAGGAAATTAATATACCCATCCTGATGTTTATTTCATTCCTGCAACATTTTTGATTTTTCTGAACTGTAAACTCTTGTTGAGACAAATGTTTCATAAGCCAAAGGACCCTCTGAATGTACTACTTAGTTTTCAGAACTACATTATTTTCCTCCTTGGTCTGTACATTGGTGCTTAATAACCTGTGGTTGTAAAATCACCTATAGGTGCCATATCTGACACAGGATGTATCAGCATGGAAGCATTAAAGTCAGAGGTTTAGGTTTCCTTAACAAGCTATTTTTATCTTATTTTATAATTCTTTATATTTATAATTCAGCAATTTGTGCAGGGGTAACAGTCTAACAATTTATTAACCACATGGACCCCTACAAATAAAGATAATGGGTGCTGTCCCATATGCTCTACCAGTGCGCACTAGATGAAAGTCAGTCCTAATCGTGAATGTCCTAACAATTATACTTCTTGCATACAGATAGGGATATGGTCTAATGAATTAATCCTTGCTGATCAGGATAACCTGACAGGCCAACTAGGTTGAAACAATTCAGTTGGATTATACAATGGTGAGAATGCTGATAAAAATAAAAAATGTTACATTGTACTTTAGTAACTCTATTTCTTTGGACTCTTTTTGTTATTGAATAAATACATTTGCTAATGGCTTCTTGGTGCAACTTTGCCCTGTAATTGTGAAATGCTCATTGATGGATAGATAGATAGATAGATAGATAGATAGATAGATAGATAGATAATTCAGGTTAATAGAGGTGGGTCTACCTAGCAGGCTGGCTGAATTATCTGGTTTCTCATCATTACTGCAGCCAGCAGCAACCCTTAGCTTTTGCAATATCTTCCACATCTCACTCTTCAATTAGAATCTATCATACATAGCATGGCTTCATAAAAATCCCTGCCAGAACTTCTACTCAAACACAGTCAAAATAGCTGGGGAAGTGAATTCCAAAAGTCTGGACCTGATGTCAAGAATCTTGAAAGTACAAAAGGAGAACTAAGCATTGTTGGCAGAAATACACATGTCATTGAAACTGCCATAATGGGAAACTACCTAGAGAAATAATAATCCCCAAGGGAATTAGGTCTCATCTGTCACATTAGGGTTTCATAAATCAACTCAGACAACATAAGTAGGAATCTGATGAGTCATTTAGAAAGTTAAGAACAAAGGGGAACATTTAGACAACGGTTGGTGCCAATTCAGGGAATACCAGGGGCTACAGACACAGTGGTTGGGAACCCAGTCTCCATGAATGAGAAAAAGCTTGTCAGCACTTGGGAGAAATCTCTGCACTGGGCCAAATGCTGAGCATGGCAAACATTGCTGTTGGACTTCAGTATAACCCCTGCCCCCTCCAGAAACTCCTTGGGGGCCCTGGTGGCCTTATATTGTCTCTTGGATATCCAAGACAGGGAGGTGCCTTGTGTGAACCTAAACTTCTCTGACCATGCTATTTTTCCTGAAATGTTTTATCTCTTCTTCTCTAAGTCACTGCAAATAATTAGTAGATATATAACTGCCCTTACCACCGCCAAGGTCTATTATTACCTCCTCCCATTCAATTTATTTGCCCATCAAAACCAGACAATTTCCCTCATAACAACTCTTTTTCTAATACCTTCGAAGGATCCTCTCTGTATCTGTAACAAATTCTGAACTCCTTAACCTGGCATCAAGCGCCTCTAAGAATTGTTTCTCATCTTATCAACCATGGATTGCCATCATTTTGCTCCAAGTAAAGGCAATCTTTCTGTTTCCCCTACATGCTTCCTGTGCTTCTCCACACCCCTATGGAACCCTTTAGCCTTGATTGTCTTTTTCTGTATCTGCATTTTAGAGTCGTTCACAGCCCACTCTAACACCACCTTTTCACCATTCTCCCTTCTTCCTTTACATCATTCAGAAGTTATAGTTCCTACCTTTGAACTCCAAGGTCAGCCACATCTCGATGATATCACTTTCTACTATAGTCCTTGTGCATGTAGTTCACTCAAATTGATAGGTTGTCAGAATAGAGGGCTATCTGTGAGGTATTCCTGCATCTCCCACCTAGCAGGGTGCCTTGCTCTTAGGCGCTTAAAAAGGAGTTGCTGAAGAAAATATCCTAAGGTGTTTATTTACTGTGCTATCCCACTCTAAAATTATAAACATGCATTTTAATAGGTATTTTAATTCCAGATAAAATAACCCAAAGTCATAATGTGGGACTTTTCAGAAGATGCATTCGTGAGGTATTTTGGGGAAGGTGAGAATGTTCCTCCATCAATCATACCTTATGGCCATCGTGTCTTCACTTACAAGCAACAGCCACCCTTGCAAAAAGTCACTTCATGACCCCTCAACACACTTCTCACCATCGTAGAAGAAGCTGGCTCCTGGAAAGGTAGCTGAAGCAGACACTGTTGGTTTATTGACCACCAGGCATTTCTCTCTTCCTTTACTTTTTGTTCGGGTCTTCACCCCTCCTTTACATGACTCAAAGAGCAAATCTTCATTAATCTTAAGTAGCTGTTTCATTTCTCATGTCAGTGATTGGTTCAGAAAGAAGCCTGTTTGGGGGGTTCTAAGAAGATATCCTTACTTATTAAAAAAGATACACAGAAAAGGCAGTCTCTCTTCTGCTGGACATCCTCTAGATGTCCTATAGATCATGTAAAGTCCAGATTGTCTGTTCTATAGATGTCAACTACTGTAAAACTATCAAATCTTGTAACTTTAGATTTTACTAATTTGATGTTTTCTTTTTTTTTTTTTTTTTTTTTGAGACGGAGTCTCGCGCTGTGTCACCCAGGCTGGAGTGCAGTGGCGCGATCTCGGCTCACTACAAGCTCCGCCTCCCAGGTTCACGCCATTCTCCTGCCTCAGCCTCCGAGTAGCTGGGACTACAGGCGCCCGCCACCACGCCCGGCTAGTTTTTTTGTATTTTTAGTAGAGACGGGGTTTCACCATGTTAGCCAGGATGGTCTCGATCTCCTGACCTCGTGATCCGCCCGCCTCGGCCTCCCAAAGTGCTGGGATTACAGGCTTGAGCCACCGCGCCCGGCCTAATTTGATGTTTTCTGTAAGACTGTGGCTGAACTGAATTTCATCTTTTTTCCAACTTTTATTTTAGATTTGGTGTATATGTGAAGATTTGTTACAAGGGTATATTGTGTGACGCTGAGTTTTGGAGTACAATTGAACCCATCACCCAGGTAATGAGCTTACCGAGAGTAAATTTCCCAATAGGAAGTTTTTCAAACCTTGTCCCCTCCTGCCCCCTCCTGTAGTCCCCAGTGTCTGTTTTTCCCGTCTTTGGGTCAATGTGTACCCAGTGTTTAGCTCCCACTTATAAGTGAGAATAAGCAGTATTTGGTTTTCTGTTTCTGTGTTACAAATTTCATCTTTGATTAAAAGAATCTTGTAAAACCAATTCACAGTGTAAATCGCATTTTAGGAAGCATTGTTAAAAAGAGGTACTAAGTAGGATGATGAATAAATTGATAGATGAATGACATTATATTTTGTTCATTCATTAATTTAACTATTAATTGATGAGCCTTTTTCAGCTATGATTACAAAGTCCTATCTGTCATCCTGGAGGAATTGTGAAGAATCACAAAGAGTAAATTATGTCAAAATAACTTGTTGATTTTAATATGCCTTCTCCCAGAATGATGGATGACTGAATAACGCTAAACACAATGAACCTTAATTTTATCAAGGTTTTTGATACATCTTTTAGTGTGACATTTCTTTCAATAATACTTTTTGTACAAAACAGTTTATAATTCAGTTTTCATTAATTAACAACAAGAACAGTCTCAATCCATGACTGAGATTGGATTTCTTCTCAATAAGTCAAAATTCATGAGAAGTAAACTTACCTTTTTGGGTAAGTACAGTATAAATAACTAGACAATGTGACAATGATTGATTCTTATTTCTTAAAGGACTAGAAGGGGACAAAGGAGGTAAAAATGTAACTGATGAGTTTTATATGAATCATTAGATTTGGTCCATATGTCACAGTAGTTCCCTTCCTCTTCCCAGAAATCTCTTGGTATTAATTTGGATGTTATAAAGCAGCTGAGCTTTGGAAAGTCTGTACGTCGTGAGAGTCAGCGAATGCACAATACAGTAATCATCACATGAGTGCAGCCTATCACAGAGTAGCACTCCTGAAAATATCAAACAGAGGGAGGGAGGGAAAGAGTCATGCTGGTGGGTTCACCCCTTGGACATCCTTACTGATGGGCAACTATCTAGTTTTAAAAATCTGGGCTCCACCAACTGGCATCGGTTGGTCAGGAGTGATTTCTTCCAATGCTGCTTCCATGATGTAAGCAAACAGACACCACTTTTGTTCCACTGTACCCCCACGCCCTGAAACTCACAAATGCCTTCTTGATGGGCTGGCTCCTGGAACGTACAGCCCCCACAGCTGATTTCCTTTCTGGCAAGATGCCTCCTGGTAAACATCACTGGGTGAGCAAGAGGATGTGTGGGTCCAGAGCGCTGATATAGGGCTGTGATTCTGATTATGCCTTTGGTCATTGGTCATCATTGTCTTCAAACTGCATATTATGAACACCAATTGTATTGGGGACTGTTAGGCATGGAGGGGAAGGCTTGTTATTTTCTATTCAGGGAACCGTTATTAGAGTTTACCATCTTCAGACTTCTATTGCTATATCTTGGGAATGAAGGGAAGACAGGATGTGGACTGGAATTTTCTGTGCCCGGAAAATAATAAGAAACTTGATTGTGGCTCAGCTGTATCATCACCCCTGCTCTCTTGGCTCTTGTTTATAGAACTCAAATCGGAAGATAGGCATATTCCTTATCTTAGGGCAGTTTTCTCAGATGCAGATTCTGAAATGAAGGAGGGAAGTAGAGGAAGATGGATGATGAGCAGGGAAGGGGAAAAAGTCAAGCAGGGGACTGTGGTTTATGAGAAATTTCAGAAAGGGGATGTAGGCCTGATCCTGCAGGAGAACTCCGGAGTCTGAATCATGTCTCTGAGTTTTTCCCAAAGGAGGCAATGAATCCAGGCTTTCCCTCTCCTTTGCCAGTCATTGGCTAAGGGCTGTGCAGGGAGGATGTAACCCCTTAGGCACTTCTGGTTTTCAGGCTTGCAGACAAAGGGGCAGTCATCTGAGAGAGTCACAAGGGTGAACCTAGAAAAAATATTTCACACAGAAGCTAGAGGAAAGGCACACCAACATAGCAAAATGGATCTGAGGGGATGTGAGAAGAGCAGAGAAGTGGCCACTACGCTACTGGTCAGAGATGCCCATCCTTTAGCCAAAGGTTGTTCTATATAGCTGTCAATGCCTGTCTCAGGAACCTTTCAGATTATGGTTTTGTGAGAGTCACGCTAAAACCTAAATACAATAGGATTAGTACATACATAGTGCAGATTATAGTCTATACTTGAAAACTGATGGCCAAAATATTTTAAGGAATCTTGAAAACCATTAGAATTATTGGTATTTGATTTTGTCATTTTCTCTGCATCCTTGACCCACCAAAGTAGTCTCCTTCACTTGTTTTAGCTTGGCCAATCCTTTATATGCATAAATATATCCTCCTCCAGAAAGGCCTCCCTAATACAGTGAGATGGTAGCACTATTACCCAAACTTCTACCATTTAATGAACACTCATGTTATTCATTTTTATATAAATATTAACTTTCCAAACAGACTGCACGATCCTTGAAGACAGGGATTTTGCCTCATCCTTCTTCTTACCTCTCCTCCTCCAGCATCCACCAGGGTGCCCTACAGTCATAGCATGTGAATGAACACTTAATGATTGGCAAGTAGTCAAAGTGAATGTCCAACTAGTGCTTTGTGATCATCTTCATTTTCTTATACTGCTTATGAAAACTGTTGATAAGATACTAATCAAAAACATATTTCATTGAAAAGAGACCATTTTCAATATATGTTACCCATTCTGTTCAATTTCAGGGACCTTGATGCTACTCAAATTTAGACAAGAATGACCAGCCCATTTGAAGATAGCTATAGATACGGATATGGATATAGATATATACACATATACATATGCACCAGACAGGTAAGAGGTGGTGCATTAGAAAGAACACAGGACTGGAATTTGGGAGATGCCAACCTCATGTCAGCACTGCTCCCATCTCCTCGTGAGGCCTTCCTTAGCCATTTCATACTTTTGTGCTTCAGCTGAAGGAAATAAATATACTGCATGATCTCTAAAGTCTCTTCAACCCCAAAAGTTCTACTAGTTGTGTTTCTTTATTTAAGAAGGAGTGCAATCCAAGAAGACAAATATAACCCTTGCTTCAACTTTTGCTTCCTCACTGTGCTCAATCAACATGTATTCACAATGATGTTATGCCACATGTCCAATCTTGAAGTTGACTTATGCTCCACCCAGAGGGAGGAAATATGTGAATGGATTATTAAGGTATAAGAGAAGGAGCTAACAACAGAAGACATTGTGGAAAGTTATCTATTCATTCATCAAGCATGTGTTTAGGACCTACGACATGAGAAATTGGGTTAGGTCCAGGAGATCTGAAAGAGGCACAGTCCTTTTTTTTATGGAACTCCTAGATTGATACTCAGAACTTTCAGTCAACTGGGAGAAAATAGTGGAGGTGATTTTGCTTTTCATTGAGGTAAACCCTACCAAAAATATTTCATTATTATTAGCTCTTCTTCTATTCATATTTTGTGTATCTGACTTTCCTTCTTTCTTTCTTTCTTTCTTTTTTTTTTTGAGATGGAGTCTCGCTTCTTCGCTCAGGCTGGAATGCAATGGCCCGATCTCGGCTCACTGCAACCTCTGCCTCCTAGGTTCAAGCAGTTCTCCTGCCTCAGCCTCCCAAGTAGCTGGGATTATAGGCATGTGCTAGCACTCCTGGCTAATTTTTGTATTTTTAGTAGAGACGGGGTTTCACCATGTTGGCCAGGCTGGTCTCAAACTCCTGACCTCAAGTGATCCGCCCGCCTTGGCCTCCCAAAGAGCTGGGATTACAGGTGTGAGCCACCACACCCGGCTGACTTTCCTTCTTTCTAATATTCTAAAAAGTACTGAACTCTGATCCAGCATCCCTGGTTTCTAGTTTCAGTTCAGCTTCAAACTGTGTGATCTTAGGCAACAAGGCCAAGCCCCAAAGCTTAGTTACCACCTCTTTTCAAAGAGTGCCGAACACTTGTTCCTCATGCCTCAAGCAATTTTTATCAGGACATAAAGGTATTCAGCACAACAAAAAAAGTGTATAAGAACTATATTATATAAGATGATTTTATTAACTAGTCAACAGTGATGCCATTCACCCATTTGAAGTTGCTGCTTCTCCCTCAAAGGAAAAAATATGAATTTTAAAATTTTTTTATATAGTAATTTATTTTGCAAGTTGCATTTTTCTTTTAGTATAGAGGTTTATTTTCTGCATTTTGAAGAACAATTAATCTAGTTGCTCATCAAATTGCTGTACAACTTTATATATTATATTATTTCATTTCCTTATTCCAACTCAGAAACTATGGAGATCTATTTCTGTGGAATAAGGAGGGAGGATATGCTAAGTTTATTTAATAAAGACTCATGAAAAGTTATCCAAAAAAATTTCCCTTCTAGGTCACAAAAGTATGATCTCCTGCAAATAGTTGAATCTAAAAGACCCATCAGATGGCCAGAGAGTCCCTGAAAATGCTACTAAATCAACCCTTACTCTAAAAATCAAGAAAAGAAAGAAGACTTGAAGACGCTAGGATTTGACAATTCTGACATTTGGAAAATCAAGTCAGCAAAGAAAGCTGCTGTCAAAGAATGTGAGCAAGGCCATTTACAGTGTAACCATACCTACTCATTCAGCTCTGCACCCTTTCACTGTCTCAACATTCACTGAGCATCAAGTATGTGAAAGTGCTGCACTTGGTACTGAGCAGAACACCAGGCTCTCACTGAATGCTCCCATCACTGGTGAACTGGTCTATTAGCAAAATCGCAGAGCAGTGGAAAATATTAAAGCAAGATAACACTGAATTGAACAAAGCCACATTTGAAAGGCAACCTTTTAATATCAGGTTGAACAACTCTTCCTATTTGCCCATCTGCTAACCTTTAAAAGATTCCTCTCATTGCTGATACGGCCAGTTGCCCCATGAGCACCCAGCCTGCCTTCAATAGTGCACAAAGGGCATCTTTGTTTTCCTCCCAGTGAACTCAGAGACCAACCCAGGGAACAGTGAAACACCCAGGATGGAAATGAGGTGTCTCCGTGACAGCAGACTCCTTCTTTTGCCCCCATTTATCGAGATCAACATGCCTGAGTCACCAGTAGATGAAACCAATGATTGTTTTACTCGACCTTCCCCAGAGTCACCCCCTGAGTCAGTGGGTAAACTGGGGTAAGAACCCAGCCTTGTCCTATGAGCCTGAGCGGGTCTACTATATTTATCCAGGGTCTCATGATTCTTAGTGCTTTTGCTCTGCCCTCTAATTTGCACTGTGCCTGCTATAATATCTAAACGGGAAGTTGCCAGCTAGAATGGTCATTATCCGAGAAATCTATTTAAACATGTTTATAAGGTCAAATGAAGTGGGTGGTGGATAAGCTAGACAGAAAACAACAAAAGCTTTGGCTCAGCATAGCTAGTGAGGCTAGAGCTCAAGAGAGAACAGTTTTCATGTCGAATTTGCGCATGGTAGAAAAAGGTAGTCTAAGCATAATTATATATAAATGCAGGAATGAGCAGTCAAAATATTAAAACAACCAAATGATTTCTATTTAAGAAGCTGGACAATGGAATTGACTTATGGTAAGTCAAGGGAATGTCAGTTTGAGACAGCATGCCAGTAGAGCAGAGCCCAAGATCAAATTTTGGAAATGCACCTAGTATATCCCAACCAGAGGGAAGAGCTGGGATGATCAAGAAAGATGCCCAGAATCAACCAAAAATGACCTGGGGGAGACTTCACAATGGAATAGTGAATACTATTGAACAAGAGGGAAATAAGGAAATGAGCAAAAAAAAAAAAAAAAAAAAAAAAAAAAAAAAAAAAACCCTGGTATCTCTGGGAGCCCAAGCTTGGATTCTTGTATATTTAAGACTTTGAAGAACAGCTCTCTGTACCAAAGAAATCCACATCTTAGAGTTAGGAGTCAACCATTTCATTATGTGACTGACCTCCAGGCTCTGCCAAACCATGCTTCAACATCAAAGAGGAGGGAAGAGGGGAAAAGAAACTATTGTCATATGTCACTTAATGGTAGGGATACATTCCTTCTGAAATGCATCATTTGGCGACTTTGCACTTGTGTGAACATCATCGTGTACTTACACAAACCTAGATGGTATAGCCTACTATACACCTAGGATATAAGGTATAGCCTATTGCTCCGACACTACAAACCTGTACAGCATGTTACTGTACTCAATATTGTAGGCAATTATAGCACAATGGTAAATTTTTGAATCTAAACATAGAAAAGGTACAGTAAAAATACAGTATAAAACATTAAAAAGGGTACCCTTGTGTAGGGCGCTTACCATGATTGGAGCTTGCAGGCCTGGAGGATGTTCTGAGTGAGTCAGTGAGTGAGTGGTGAGTGAATGTGAAGGCCTAGGACACTACTGTATACAACTATAGACTTTATAAACACTGGACACTTAGGCTACACTACATTTATTTAAAATTTTTTTCTTTATTCAATAATAAATTATCCTTAGCTTGCTGAAACTTTTTTACTTTATAAACTTTTTAATTTTTTTAACTTTTTGACTCTTTCGTAATAACATTTAGCTTAAAACACTAATACATTGTACAGCTGTACAAAAATATTTTCTTTCTTTGTATCTTTATAAGCTTTTTTCTATTAATTTTTTTCACTTTTTAAACTTTTTTGTTAAAAACTAAGACATAAATGCAAATATTAGTCTAGGCCTACACAGTATCAGGATCATCAATATCACTGTCTTCCACCTCCACATCTTGTCCCACTGGAAGGTCTTCAGAGGTAATAACACGCATGAAGCTGTCGTCTCCTATGATAACAATGTCTTCTTCTGGAATCTCTCCTAAAGGACCTTCCTGAGGCTGTTTTTTGTTTTTTTTTTTAAATAAGTAAAAGGAGTACTCTAAAATAGTGATGAAAAGTATGTATAAGTCAGTAACGTTGGTTTTTTTTTTTAATCATTTTTAAGTATTATGTACATGTACAATGCATAATAGTTGTGCTAGACTTTCTTTTCCTATTTTTTTTTTTTTTCCTTTTTGAGACAGAGTTTTGCTCTGTCACCCAGGCTGGAGTGCAGTGGCACAGTTGTGGCTCATTGTAGCCTCAAACTTCTGAGCTCAAGTGTTCCTCCCATGTCAGTCCCCTGAGTAGCTGGGATTACAGGCACATGCCACTGCTCCCTACTGCTTTTTTTTTTATATGGGACCACCGTCCTATATGCGGACCATCATTGGCCAAAACATCATTATGCAGTGTGTGACTGTATCTCCTTATTCCTGTTTCTGAGAAACAGGGATATGAGTCGGCGAGGCTTTTGGTGGCAAAGAGAAGTGTAGCATCTGAGAATGCTTCCCACATATTCTGCATGAGCTTGGATGCTAGTTTACAAAGATCAACCAATTAAATAGATTCTATGCCACAGAAAGAAATCTGGTATGGCTACTGTTGGAAAATTTGATACACGTGCACATAGAGTCATTAAATCATAGAGAATAGTTAGTGTGTCTTATTTTATTATGAATTAAATTAATTTAGTGACCTCCTTTCCAAACAAAATTTACTTAGAAATGTTATTTCTTCCTAGAACTTGATTTGGCATGGTTTGGGATAGAACTACATACTGTTTGCCCCTGTATCTCTTCTATTCTAGCGCAAAAGTAAGCTCTTTTTGTTCCTTTCTTTCTGGCCCTACCATCTAGTGAGAAAGTCACTGACATAAGAAAGAAAAGGAGCAAGGGAAGAGTGGGGAGTGCTGGGAAAGGAGTCAGGGAAAATGGGGACAAGTGGAAAGAAGGAAGGAAGGGAGAGGTTACAGAATGGTCAGAGGGCGAGGCAGGGCGAAGATGGATGAAAGCAGTCATGATATGTTGAAGCAATGGATCTTCCTAGAGTGGTGCTGATCAATACAGCAGCCACCAGCCACGTGTGGCTAGTGAACACTTGAAATGTAGCTGGTCTAAACTACAGTGTGCTGTGAGTACAAAATATACAGCAGATTTTGAAGATTTTGTACTACAAAAATTTACAAATGATGTCAACATTTTATATGGATTACATGTTAAAATAATATTTTGGCTATATAGGATTAAATAGCTACATTTTTAAAATTTATTTCACCTGTATCTTTTTAAGTTCTTAATAGGGCTACTAGAAAAATGAAGATGAGCCATGTGGCTCACATTATCTTTCTATTACACAGATACTCTTCTTGATCTTGATGAGAAATGATAGGATTGCATCCCCTTCTTTCCATCATGTCTACCACACACAACCCCAGAGGTCTCAGCCCAAAAGTCAAGTTCTAATATAATTATAAGCACTTCAATAGCAATGGCAATGCCTGGCATCTGTTTTCTGAGGCATGCAGCATATATAGCAGCTTCTAGTCCTCGGGATCAAGGGGGACATGTAGGGACGTCAGGAAAGGCAGTGCTCAGACACTGCCATGGGCATTTCTGATGGAGGGCATGGTCCCTCCCATCTCTCCACCCCTGCCCTAGGAGCTCTTGGCACCTTGGGAGAGTTTTCCTCCACACAGCCCCTTGTCACAGCATTCTCCTCTCCAGCCTCCAGCTACCCTTTTAAGAAATGACCTTTTGGGGTTTTTTTTCCCCCAATCATAGGTACTTTGAGTCTAGTTTTCGGTTAATCATGAACTTATTTTACAATTCAGAGAACACAGTACAGTACATCAGAGGAACATGGGCCCAGCCTAGAGTAGGTTTAGGTAACTATGAACCTTTGGTGATTTCACAGCAAAGCTCAGGATAATGGGAGGCTCTAGGCAGAAAGGAAAAAGAGAAAGAGGAAAGAGAAATGTAGAGCAGATGCAACTCAAAGACTTTTGGAAGGAGGTGGGCAACTTTCAACTCATTACTAAGATTTATGGAGTATGTCCTCCCTCTCGAATGTCCCTATATGCCACAAACGGAGGCTGTCCCTAGTGGTGCTGCTACCACAGATTCATCTTCCCTGTTTTTAGGGTGCCCAGACTCACAGCAGAACTCAAATAGATTTGGAATGTGAATATGAATATTGGAATGGAAATTCTTCACGGCTACTGAAGAAGTGGCGCACATCATATTCCTCACCCAGGACAGGGCAGGAGCCCCATGTTGGTCTGGAAGAACTACTTATCAGCCAGAATGCCCATCCTTTGCACTGGGCACCTTCTACCCATATGGTGCCTCCCATGTGGAAGCACTGAAGGCTTGGTTTAAAAAAAAAAAAAACACCTCATCTCATCCCAAAGTACAGCCAACTCACCCAAGAGTTCAGATGAGTCAACAATTTATGTTGCAACTTAACCATTTCCACTGCAACACAGATAATTCCGTATCTGAGCTTAACTTTAGCCAGGCTATATTGCCTCCTGGGGTGGCTGGGCCAAATAGAGGAGGACGTCTCTAGATTGCTTAGCTTGCATATCAAGGACATACTCCCCTTTGAGTCCTTTGCTATCTGTAAGAATTGGTTAGCCCAGAGATATGCAGTCTCTCCTCAGGCAGAAAGTGTTTTTAAGATGTAAAAATCATCATAATATATAGAAAATAATATATAAAATGTAGATATATACACACTCACACACAGTACGCTGGTGCACAGCAGGGCTTGACGGAAGCTTGGTCTACATGACTGGCCTGAATGCACGTATGCGTATGGAGGAATGAGTAGGGAAAGGAGGGAGTCTCCAAGTATTAGCAATTCCCATGTTGCTCTTTGGGAGAGAGTGGGAAACACCCAAACAGTGATGTTTAGCAGCTGTCTGCCCACTGGGCTCTTCTTTACTGCTATGGGAAAGGCTAACTTGAAAATAAACCTTTTGAGTTTGTTTGTTTGTTTCTAACATTGTTGACTGTTCCCTCAAAAATGTAGACCAGCTGAAAATATAAATAGATTTCAGCAGGTTTGAGATATATTCAGATGGATCCATCCATAGCAAGATGTTCATTTCCAGATGTGTTGAGGACACTGTCCTTGTTTTCAGTTTGCCATGATACTGGGGCCAACCAGCTGGTCACCTGCCCCTCTTTCTCACAGACCTTAACTTTGTTGGGAAGTTTAATGTGTCTCGCTAAAAGCCAGCACCTTCTGCAGACAGAGTTTGGAGCCACGAAGTGTGAGCAAAAGTTTTGTGGGTGGGCCTTACAGGAGGTCAGATCTAGCAGGCCTGCATCATTTTCCTCTTTGCTCTTCCCAGATTTTCCCAGGTACCTTGGCCTTGGTATCTGTAAGCCACTGAGGCAAAACCATTAGCCATTGACCTCTGGACTTTTTGAAAGGTGAGAAAAATAAAAACCCTAATTTGCGTAATCCACTCTTTGGGGCTTTTGTTACTTGTAGCTGAATACATTTCCTGATACAGATCAGGGAGATTGTCCGTGCTTTTCATAAACATCTTTGCAGCCATGACTAGTGACAAAATACAGACTTATTTCTCTAGCAATTTGCGGGACCAAATGAAAATTTGACTCTGCATCTTAGAAAAAAAGCAACATAAACTACCTTTGTTTGTGATTTTCCTTCATGTCTTTAAAGTAACCCATCACACTCTTCTGATTTTGATTGTTACTTACATTGAATTTTATTTAACAGGAAAAACATTGCTTATGAAAATCACACAGTTTGTTTTTCTTTTCTTTTTTTGTTGAGACGGAGTCTCGCTCTGTTGCCCAGGCTGGAGTGTAGTGGTGTGACCTCGGCTCACTGCAACCTCCACCTCCTGAGTTCAAGTGATTCTCCTGCCTCAACCTCCCGAGTAGCTGGGACTACAGGTGCCCACCACCATGCCTGGCTAACTTTTTGTATTTTTAGTAGAGACAGGGTTTCATCATGCTGCCCAGACTGGTTTTGCATTCCCAAGCTCAGGCAATCTGCTCGCCTCGGCTCCCAAAGTACGGGGATTACATGCATGAGCCACCGCACTCGGCCAACAATTTCTTACATAAATCCGGGCATACGGAAAACTTTCGGATGTCCTATGGCTTTAGAAAATATAAAGTACCTATACTTATAAAATCATATAAGCTATTTCAACATCAATTTGGGGTTCAAAATGGGCCACTGTAATGGGCTATTTCAGGAAATATCTCTTGCCAAATTAACTTTCAGAAAGTTTCTAAGCCAAAAGGCTGTGTAGTTAATGTGGGAACAACCAAGACCACCATTTATCCCATCAACCGGCTGGACTACTCAGCCTGGATGGTCAGCTGAGGGCAAAGAAACCCACCTGTGTTCTTTAGGGCCCCTGTCAATCAACCTCAGGTAGAGTCACTCCTTAATGAGAAGGTCTCCAATGGAGATCAACTTCTTCCCTCCTCCTGGGCAGTTGAGATCATTCTTACTGGCATGTTCACAAACAGTTTCAAGGTACTTCTGAAAATGATGTCTTGCAATTTAGAGAGGCATTAAATTAGTCTCCCCAGACACAGAACAAGAATTGATTCCAAGTCTAACTCTAAAATGAAGGAAAAGAATTTTAACCTTACATTTAGCCATCTACAGGGCATCTCAGCAATGGAAATGAATAAAGTTTCCACTAAATTTACCACATGTAGAAAAGTCAACCACTGGTTCTTTCTATAAACTGTCTTCAAAGACCCAACACCACTTTTCCTCTCCTAATTGCTATTATGAGGCAATAAATCTCTCTTATATGGAAATAATACAAATTAACTGCATGGCATATGTAGGCCACGTGTTCTAGCAAATCCATAAAAAATGTTTCATTTATGTTTTGATGAAAGGCACAACAGTCTTCCAAGGACACTAATCATTAATTCTGGAAACATAGGATTCATATGTGATTTAGCTCAGTGCTGGAATAGTTAGTAAATACCTATCTAAGAAACATTTTATTCATTTAACAGCTGTTTAGTGAGTAGCTACAATGCTAGAATTTGTGTCTTCCCTGGCTAGAGTGGCATTTGTGTGTAATAATGTGAGTGATGTCCAAATGGCATTTAAAAAAATGTGTCATAGTTAAGGTTCCCTAAAACGAAATACTTAAGAAAAATCTTCTGCTACCGAGAAGGATATTTTATAACAAAAAAGAACAATCCATTCCTGTCCCTTTTACAATGTCTGTGAGATTTTCATTAAGGCTTATTAAGCTGAAGATAACAAATACCCACCGCAACTAGCTTAAGCAAATGTGTGCATCTCAGGCCAGGAAGTTTAACTGGGCCTCTCAAAGAATTAGACCAGAAACTGTAAAGCTGTCAGAACCCATCAGTTTCCCCATCTCTCTGGGAGCTCACAGCTTCTTGCTTCTGCTTTCGCCTGCACATCTGTATCCTATTTTTTCTTTCCTGATTACGCTTCTCTGCTCCTCCAAGCCTATGACTACCAAAGGTCCAATTTTGCATTATAGTCTGGCTCAAAACTTCAGCAAGATCTGGCCAATATCTTAGATTCTTGATTCTGGATTCTGAGTCAAAAAGATTTGATTGGTTCAGCCCGGGCTGGATGTCCACCAGAGATCCTACCAGCTTTGACTCTGAGGGAGAAGTTACACTGTAAAGATGGCACAGGAGCCCACCCTAAGGATGGGGAGAGGAGACATTCTCAGAGAGAGGATGGCGTGTGCAGGCACCTCCAAGTTTTTTCTTCACTTAAACTGAATAGAAAACATTTTTAGTTGTGAGCTTTAGTATAAAGAGAACAGTCTAGTCCTAAACCTCACTCAACTTTGCAGAAAATCTATCAGTACAAATGCATTTATCTCTCCTAGTTGGAAGCAAAGTTGCAGTTCATTCTGAGTCCTGCTTGGTCCTCTAAGGCAAACTAGCATCAATGCGCATGACAGGAGTATCTGGCTTTTGCTTTTTAAGGATGTATCAGTCTTAGCTGCATTCAATTTAATTCCATGTGCTTTCTATCTGGAAGTTCCTTTGTGTATTTCTAAAGTTCTTCAGCCTGATTTCGCCTAAGACACACCACCCCACATAGTTATGGGTGCCTTTGACACAATTTAGATGATTACCTTGCCTTGGAAATCTGTTATTGCTACCATAATATCATATAATCCTAGAAGCAGTGTGTCAATTCAAATCAAAACCAAGCACATCTAAATCTTCCTATCTTCCCCTATTCAGGTCAGCAATCTACATCTATTTCCAGTTTTCCAGTACCATTTTTTGAAATCAACTCACTCCTTCTCTCAACACCTTTCCTGTAGCTGATTTAAGAAACTCTCATATTGGCAATGTAGCAACATGATTTCACTGAAGCCTTCTTCTTTCTCTTTAGGAAATCATTTCACCTTTACTTTGAAGGTAAAATCAAACTTTTACCCTCAATGCTCCAATTCTTACAAACTAATCTAATTTAAAAATTACTAAGCTGATGAATATTTAAAAGACATGTGGACACAGTTTATTAAATATAGCTTCCCTCCAAGACATGAAAAAAATGATTTAACTCTTCTATTCTCATCAGACAGTATTTTTCAGACTAGGTCAATATGTGTCCACTCTAAAGATGTGACTTCACTTAGGATTTCAGTTTTTCTGAGAGGAGATAATAACCTTCTCAGAATAAAATTGAGTTTGCATGTGTTTATTAAAAATACTATTTCCCTAGACAGTTTTTTCAAAACACACCTACAAAGATGATCTTATTTTATCCTTATAACACTTTTATGAATGAAGCAATACTAAGGGGAAAATGTTATCCATCCCATTTTAAAGATGAGCAAACCAAGGTCTGAAATAAATAACTCTGTAACTTGGTCACAGCCTTCCGAAGAAGCCTTGCCCTGATCTGTAGGATGAAGGCGTCAAACCATGAACTCCCTAACATTCCATTTAGCAATGATATTCCATTTTTAATTAATCAAATCAAAATAAAATGTTGTCAACAAAAGTCACAGTCTAGCAATAAGGCTGAGGCTAAGAAGTTGTTAGACTCTTCTTTCAGGTTCTTCAATGAGGAGTAGGGAAACATCACGAGATGGAACAAAAATAGGTTGTCACAACTCAGGAGTATGAAGTTGCGGGATTAGAGGTTCCATGTCTAAGGTTATGACAATACCCAGAGTGAGTTATAGAAGACAGTGTAAATAACTCTAAAGGTGAAGCTCAACTTGCATTGGCAGAGTCTTAGCAACAAGTGGAATATTTGAAGCAGAACAAAACAAAACAAAAAAGTTTATCTTTCAAGCTGTAAAATGGTCATGTTGAAAAATTCCATCCATTTTCCAGCCAAGTGACCCAAATAAAGTTACAAATGCAGGTGGACAAGGAGCAATTTTTCAAAATGAAAAGGTTTTTATACAAGAAATGTAGTTTTAACAAAGATCCTCTTTGGATCATGGCTTGTTGCCTGTGCCAGATTTAGCTAACATGTCAGAGGCAAAAGTCTCTAAGCTCAGCATGGAACTGTTGAAACTTTGCCCTAAAGTGTATGCTTAAGCTACAGGGGGTGCTTACCCTCAGGGACACTGAGGTCCAAGCACTCAGGGACATTGAGCCTCTCAGTTCAGGAAACTTGTCACCAGGTAACTCACTCTCCTAGACCAGCTGTGAACTTGGCATTGCTTGGCAGGATGTTTAACCACCATTAAATAAAAACCTTGCACCAAGGTTTTACAGCTGCCCACAGGAGCGGCTCTACCTCAAATCAACACTTGCAATTCAAAGGATCTGTCTTTGTGATTTTTTTATTTTGGGCTTACAATTGAGATGACTATTTATTTTCTACTATGGTGTCTTTTTTAAAAAGTAGCTTTACTTTATTTTACTTAATTTTATACATTATAAAATTTACTCATTTAAAGTATAATATAAAATTAAATGTTTTTTGGTATGGTCAGAGTTACACAACCATCACCATCATCTATTATTAGAACATTTTCATCACCCCCCAGAGAAATGCACCCATTAATAATCACTTTTCCATCCCCACCAAACACAGGCCTAAGCAACTCCTAATCTACTTTCTGTCTCTATAGAATTGCTTATTCTGGACATTTCATAGAAATAGAACCATACAACATAAGGTTTTTTGTGATTGGCTTTTACAATTAGCATAATGTTTTCAAGGTTTATCCATCTTGTAGCATATATCAGTACTTCATTCCTTTTTACTGCCAAATAATATTCCATGGTACAGTATATCACATCTTGTTTATCCATTCATCACTTGGTGATCATTTGGGTTGTTTCTACTTTAGGGCTAGTATGAATAATGCTGCTATGAATATTCACATACAAGGCTTTGTGTGGACATACCTTTTCATCTATCTTGGGTAGACATCTCGGAGTAGAATTTCTGGGTTATATGGTAAATCTATGATTATCATTTTGAGGACCTGCAGGCTGTTTTCCATGGCATCCACACTGTTTTACAATCCCATTGGTGATATATGAAGGCTCCAATTTCTCCACATCCTCACAAACACTTGTTCACTGTCTGTATCACCCATGAGATGTTAATACAAGTGGCAGGTCTTGACCAGTTGCTTCTTCATCACAGTTTCAGTAGATCTGGAAGATGACCATTCATCTCTTTGATGTCCTCTCTTTGGGAGATTTTAAGGTGCCTGTTTTGTACACTCGAGGCAGATAACGCCAAACATACCTTGAAAAAATAGTCTGTCATTTTTGCATGATGTGATAATATTTCATTTTATCCATGTAGCCAGGTTTTAACCACTTACTACCTTCTTGGTCTCCTCTCTAGAGTCCCAGGATTCACAGATCCAAGTGCAGAGATAATAGCAGATAGTTCAGCCAAAAGAATTTCAGACTTCTCCAAAACGGCAATTAACACAGAAACTCAGGATGTCATCACCACTTATTTTGATAATAACGCTACTTAGTAATTATTTATTTTTAACCAGGATGTAATCCAAAGACTGTAAAAATGATGTCTATGAGCCACCTGCATCAGAATCACCTGAGTGAGGGAGTGGCTTTCTAATTATCGAGACACCCTGCCCACTTCAAAGCCACCGTATTGGAATGTCTAGGAATGGAATAAAGGAGTATGCATGTATAATGAGGGACAAGGTGAGTGTGGTGTGTTGGGACACATAAGACTCTCTGCTGTCAAGCCTGGAGTATGTGTCTGAGCCTGGCCACCCTCTGGCGAAAAGAGTGGGCGAGCTCAGCGATATACGCCCCAGAGGTTGCTTGCATGCCTATCCCAGCAACGGCAGTAAGGGAGGCCAATTAGGGAAACAGCCTAGCAAGGAAGAAACCATAATTTTGCAGAGAATAGGCAGCAGTTGTCTCACTCTCCTAGAAGCAAGAACCCTGAACTTCTTTGAAATGGGTCAGGGTATACACACCAGGCCTAGTTTAAGGTGTAAACCTGTTGTGCTCATTACACTGAGCTGAGCCCCTACAAGAGGACTTGAACTGTGGCTCTTTGGGTGAATGAAAATGAAAGATCCACCATGTAACAGTGGGGCCTGGGTGGTGAAGCCAAGGGGAGGACCAAGATGCTGGCTGATTCTACCTGGCAGGGTTGGGAAGAACCATGAGTGTCGTTCCCCCAGCTCGGCTCCTCTGGGGCCACGGAGGCAAAGGCAGGTACCGCAGTGCTGACCATCTCTGACGTGGAACCCCAAGGGACAGTATTAGGTGGCTCCTCCTGGAGAGGGAACTCTGGGAAGGGCCACAGTTGGGGGCAGAAGCCAACTGGACAGCTGTTTCCAGGAGGGCAAAGTCTCCAAAGGCCAGAGCCAACAGTGGTGGCAGTGGCAATAGGAGGATGGTTATTTCTCCTGTTGAAGAAGGAGCAAACTTCCTTTCTCTGAATCCCACCTAAGTGATCAAAATCCCATCCCAGCAGCTGCAGCCAAGGGTGGGTTCTGAGTCCCCAGAGGGAAGAGGAGCCAGCGAGGCAACTGTGAGCTAAAATCCCACAGATGGACGGCATTGTAGCTCAGAAGGGCAAATCCTCAAAGGCATCCTAAATGGACAGAGCCAAGAGTTGGAAGCCTGGATTTAAACAAAGGAAGCAAATCCCAGCGATGACTATGAGCCCTAAATGGTGTGCACCTCCTTCCATCGGCAGGCAGGCAAGGCCGCAGAGTAAGGGCTAAGAGTGCAGCCAGGGTGGGGAGATTAAGCCTGGAGGTGCTTCTGGGGCTGGTCCCTGTCAGGGGCTTGCTTGGGAAGAGAGACACTCGGGACTGAGTTTTTGCCAGGCTTGGCATATTCTACCCAAGGTGTGAGTCTGAGCCTTTCCAGTTCTCTCTGGAAGGAGCTGAAAAAGACACCTGAGGGGCAGGAAAGGAGTTCTCAAACTATTAATCGCTGGGGTTGTGAATCATAGAAGAGCCGGCTTGGGTGACTGCCTGCCTTTTGAACTCTCCACTGGGGTTGTGGGTGTAAACCTAGTGAGTTTATTATTTGCAAGATTGTTGAACACTCAGTACATGCTGAACATGCACACTCAGATGCCCACCTATAAACACACACACCAGTAATCAGATACCACAAACCACATAGATTGCCAACGCTCCTCTAGAGAGGAGAGCTGATACCGATCCCTTTGAATCAGACCTGAGAGGATCATTTTTCAGCAAGAGACAAAGGGAGGAAGGCTGCATTGTCTCAGCAACGCTGGTGAGGGTTCGGATACCAAAACTATCCGGGCTGGGAACCTCAAGCGATCAGGTTCCCTAACCAAACTCGAAGTATTTCCTGGTCTGAGCTGGCCCTAAAATGCCAGAAGTGCCCTGGAGCTCCTGGCATTTTGGTATTTCCAGCAATTAGTGGTGTTGAAAAATCTGTAGGGGGAAAAGCAAACCTAGGCAGTAATTTCATGAAAGAAATAACAAACAAATGCCTACGCAAGGGTGAGAAGGTAAGTCATATTTTTACTTCTCTTTCAGGAAAATGTTCAATTCTACGTTTTATCTGCTCCAGATCCCTTGCTCGTACGCGGGACAATGACGGGAAGGCTGGCGTCCGTCGAGTCAAGCTGTGGATCTAACTTTTATCCTCTGTCAATTAGGTATTTCAAGTTTTCAGACAGACTTAAAGTCATTAGTTGGGAATCTTCATGCGAGCAGAGGCTTTCAAAGAGGCCTCTTCCTGGTGCTGCTGAGAAGGCAGAGCGAGTACACACTCAGGCGGTGACCAAGTGCTGATAACTGGAGAGGGGTGAATTTATGAAGTGAGCAGCTCATCAAAAACACAAGTCGCTCAGAATTCATCGAAGCAGGTGTGAAATGACCAGGTTTCAACAGCTGAGGTAGGATGATACTTTGTAATAAGAGAAGCCATTTCTGGGACAGGATCGAGTGAGACCAAGATTAATCAGGGCAGGCTGCGATGAGGCCAGCGTGCCGGAGCTGGGTTAACCCACGCGGAGATGACAAGCTGGCAGCTCATCAGGGAATGCAGGCAGAGGGCAGCCACGGGAGGCCCATGCGGACCCCAAGGGCCTTGGGAGTGGCTAAAACAGAGCTGCACCCCAGCATCAGGAGGCAACGCGTGCAATGTGTAGCACTCTGAAGGCTTTCATTTTATTCCATAAATCAAATACTTCTATATGATTAATTTATTAACATATTTATGTTTTCCATTGAAAACACAGTTTTCAACATTTTGCAAACCAAAAATATCAGCAGACGTGGAGGAGGCTTTACTAATGATTTTCTGCCTCTTTCTTTCAAATGCTTGAAAAGTCAGCAATGATCCTGTTTGTCTCCTGTTTCAAATTTTTGGTTTCCTTAAAAGGCATTCAGAGTGAAATGCAAACTTTTCTTTTTCTTCCTCTTCCTCTTCTTCTTCTTTTAAGAAGTGCACCAACCTAACAAGGCAGGTGAGTTTTATTGATTGTACTTTTTGGAGTTGAGTTAGGAAAACAAAACACATTATTTTAGGGCACACGTTCTCGGACCAAGAGCCTGGCAAATAGGACAGCCTTTCCCAGGGTCTACCGACACCAGAGCAGCTCAGAAATGTCTGCCTCTTTGAAAGAAGGGGTGCACGCATGCCACAGGCGGCCCCATGAGAAGGGCACTTGGCCAAGAAGTCCCCTTGCAGAGCCACACTCTGGAGAAACGACATCACTGAGCTGAGTGAATGTCAGTGCCAGCCTCCAGCACTGTTGAGATTGTTTGCGTTGTGTTTTTAATAAACAGAAAGGGTGTGAAATTCTATGGAGGAAAGAAAATGTTCCAGGTAAACTCAACTTGGGTGGTGTTCCTGAAGAACAGACATTCAAAGCAGTGTAAAACTAAACTATTGTTTTATTCTTTACGTTTTTCTTTGACTCTGCTTTGAGAGGTCAGAGTGTCGGACAACACCAGCTACATAATTTGCAGATCCCAGTGAAAAATGAAAATGTAAGTCTCCTTGTTCAAAAATTATTAAGACTTTTGGCCAGGCACAGTGGCTCACGCCTGTAATCCCAGTACTTTGGCCAAGGCAGGTGGCTCACCTGAGGTCAGGAGTTTGAGACCAGCCTGAACAACATTGCGAAACCCTGTCTCTACTAAAACTACACAAAAAAACTAGCCAGGTGTGGTGGCACATGCCTGTAATCCCTGCTACTCAGGAGGCTGAGGCAGGAGAATCACTTGAACCCAGGAGACAGAGGTTGCAGTGAGCTGAGATTGCACCATTGTACTCCAGCCTGGGCAACAAAAGCGAAACTCCGTCTCAAAAAAAATAAATAAATAAGACTTTTAACATGGCAACAACAGGGCATCTGCCAAGAGTAGGGCTCTTTGGAGCTTCACCTCCTGACTTCAGGGATGCCTCTACCCTCAAATACAAAGCCTGAAGGCTACGAGGCCCCTACTTCTTCCTCCGACAAGGCAGTGCTGTGCAGGTAACTCTTTGAGCTCTGCCATCTTGCAGGAGGTTTCTCTCTTTAGCCTTTGCCAGACCAGTCAAGGAAACTGTGAGTTCTCAGCTGCAAAAGCAGCAACGCTAGGGGCAGCTTACTGAGCAGAGGCCACAGAAAAGACTAGGTTTTTTAGATTTTTATTTCCTAAAAATAACATTTGTCATGGGATATTTTTCTGACTATAAAAATAATACATGTTTACTGAAGAAATGCAAAAAAAAAAAAGAGATCAGAAAGAAAACAAATCACCAATAATTCACATTTGTCATGGGATTTTTTTCTGACTATAAAAATAATACATGTTTATTGAAGAAACACACACAAAAAAGCAGAAAGAAAACAAATCACCAATAGTTCCATCACATGGACATAGCTACTGGTCACATACTGTTACATATCTTCATTTTTTCTACTCATGTTTTATATATATGTGTATAAATATAAATTTTCCAAAATGGGATTATGCTGTATGATATTGTTTCCAAAACTTTTCAACTTAATATTTTAATATTTCTCTTTGTCATCAAATATTCTTTAATTGCCTCATTTTTAGGAGTCAGACAGTGGTCATATGTACATACATACAAATACGGAGAGAGAATGTATTTTTTGCAGTGTATTTAACATACATACATGTGTAATTTATATTAATATTCTAATATATACACATATATGTATATACACAGATGAAAATATATTTACAGTAGATTGTCTGAATTTGGTCGTTACTCACAAAAACACCATTGTCTATGTCTGGCCACACTGGTCAGTGTTTGCTCACTTGGCAGCATTTAAAAGTGAGGAGTTGACTTCACATGTACCCCTGAACCTAAAATAAAAGTTAAAAAAAAAGGAGGAGTTGAACTGATTTTTTTTCAATCACAAACTAAAAAAAAAAAAAAGTCAGGACATCTCTGTCCTCTGAAACAATTGGCACATTTTGTCCAATAATTAGTTCACTGAGTGCAATCCTGTTGGGTCTAAGAAGTAAATGGGATGTCTTGATTTTCGCAGGTGATGATTCATTTGGAATTAACAAATGTTCACGGAGCGGATAACCAGCGATATTCCTGCTCTTCAAACTGAGCATGTCCTCATTCCGTCACACAGGCGGGGGTGGCCAAGAGCCTCCAGATTAAAAAGAACAATACTAATAACACACCAGAATGTTTCAACGCATGAAGGGGTGTTTCAGAAGTGGCTTTTCATTTCAACATTCTTTCAACGGTTCCGTCAACTTCTTATAAAATTGATAGTAAATACTTTTTAAAGGGGTGTGTGTGTGTGTGTGTGTGCTGGTATTTTGGCGTGATTTGTTTTGTGTTATTGAAATATGCTACCCTGGAAAATGCTCAGCTATAAATGCCATTCCTTATAAATATGAGCTGGGCTGCTGATGCATGGCTTTGCAGTTCTTTTTGAACTGCAGTTTTGCTGCTTTCTACGGCCTTCTTGCCACAGAGCAAATGTCTGGGAATAAGAAATGGAGAGGCAAAAGTTATGAAGCTATAGTGGAAAGAATCGGCATCTCTCCCGGTAAGCAGGACTGGCTGACAGGGATCTACACTTCCCTCATGCCAGGGCCTGTGTGTGGTGCTGTCATGCAACTTCTCTCATTAACCCCCAGCAGCTCTTTCAAGTATGACTAGCCCAGCTATTAGGAGGAAATGGAGAATCAGACCACTCAAGCGTCTTATCTAAAGTCACATCACCATTAGATCCCAAAACTGAAATGGGATCAGATCTTCTCATTCTCCAGGCAACATTGCTTTTCCAACTAATCTGCCCCGCCTCTTTGGAGGGACAGGAATAAGCACCTGCCCTGTCCTGTTTCTATGGAGTCTTCTCAGGGCGGTTCTGGCACATGGCAGTATCTGGTAGCTTTCAAAATGACTTTTCAGTCTCCACACTTGACAGCATTAGCTAGTGACTGGCTCATGTGTATTCCTTTAAAGACCATAACCTTAGTTAGACAACCCCAGAGGAACAAGCCAACATTTTCCTAGTGATCTTAACAGTGGCCTAAACTTTTGGATCTTAGCTCTAAGTGTTGAAAAAAGAAAAAGTGCGTTTGTACATGTGTGCGTGCACTCATGTGTTTGTGCGCGTACAACAGACATGAAGCAGTGGGGGGTAGGAGCTGGGATATAGATGGAACAAGGACATCTGGAACTTCACTCAGTAACAAAAGAAAGCTGAAGTGTGCCGACCTGGTGCTGTGGACCCTGCCTGACTTGCTTCCATGACTCTGTTGCCATGTGCATAACCACATTCATCCCACACCTTTCATTCCACACATATGCACCAATGCAAAAAATCTCATGATTTTCTGCAGGACTATCATGGCTACTGTAAGGGGTCTAAAATGCTTTCTGGGTCAGATTATTTCTAGAGAACAAACTCCTGCTTCAATCAGGTCAGGAGAAGCTGCTAGGTCAGGTAGTGTCTGAGCACAACTCCTCCGGGGAAGGGGTTGCTCTCTGATCACCCTCCCTCCACTGCAATACACACACACCCAAATACACAATAGGGTTTCCGCCTTGCAGCCAGGTACATCATTTACTCAAAGAGGGAACCATTAGGAACTTATGAGACAAGCTGGGCCAAGGAAATGCTCATCTCATGTGGTCCCACTGCAGTGCTAGTGAGGAAAAGACCTGGAAAATACGCCAAACGCCTGTCACGGACAAACAGCCATGAACTGTGAGGGGAGCTTATACCCCTTCAATGACTGTGGGCCTCTACACTCATCCCACCTGACTCTGACCCTCAGGGCTCAGAAATGCTTTAAACAAATAAGTGCTCCGACTTATGGGACAGCGTCACCTGGGAACTTTCTTTTTTTTTTTTTTTTTTTGAGACAGAGTCTTGCTCTGTCGCCCAGGCTGGAGTGCAGTGGCCGGATCTCAGCTCACTGCAAGCTCCGCCTCCTGGGTTCACGCCGTTCTCCTGCCTCAGCCTCCCGAGTAGCTGGGACTACAGGCGCCCGCCACCTCGCCCGGCTAGTTTTTTGTATTTTTTAGTAGAGACGGGGTTTCACCGTGTTAGCCAGGATGGTCTCGATCTCCTGACCTCGTGATCCACCCGTCTCGGCCTCCCAAAGTGCTGGGATTACAGGCTTGAGCCACCGCGCCCGGCCAACCTGGGAACTTTCTAGAAATGCAGGACCTCACACCCCACCCCAGATCGCTGTATCTGCATGTGAACAAATCCCAGGTGGGCCACGTGAACCCAGATGCTCAGCTCTAAACTCCAGAGGAGGGACTGTCAACCCTGGTTGTCTAATAGAATCACCTGGAGAGATTCGTAACTGGCCCACCATTAGTCTGTGATTGAATTTTTCTGGGGTGTGGCCCAGGCAGGGGTATGTTTTAACCGCCCCCACCCAGCCAGGGTTGGCAAACATAGCAAGTGAAAATACAGAATGCCCAGTTAAATGTGAATTTCAGATAGAATTTTTTTTTTTTTACTGTACATATAAATACTGTGCATATTATATACAATATTTGGGGCAGACATTAAGAAATTATTCGTGTTTATCTGAAATGTAAGTTTAACTGAGCATCCTGTATTTAATTTGTCAACCCAGTCCCCAGGTGATGCTAACGTACATCCAGGCTTAAGAACCTCTCCTCTAAATCAAGCCTATTGTTATGCAAATACTTGTCCTAAAATTTCCCGAATGATCCTGATATCGACTATTCTCTCCCAAGATGGTCGTGGATCATACTTTTGGAAGGAAGGCTTTTCTCATCATGGTCTTGAACAACTACAGGGCCTGTGCAAGTCTACTAATGCCAGTGGATGGAGAAATTGAGTTGCCAGGTGACTCATACATATACGTCCTGTATTTAATAATTTTGTCCTGTGTCATGTATTCACTTTGCTGGGACTCTCTGAATGTCCTGTACTCCACTATTTTTAAAATAAATTACCAAAATGCAGCAGTTAAAGTTATTTTTCAAGTTTAATTAGGTGTCCTATATTTTTATTTGCTAAGTCTGGCAACTAAATGGAGAAACCACTCTGTTAAAATCCTGGGGAATTTATCCTGAGAAATGTGTCCTCCCAGATTCAGTACCTGTCTCGACCTCTGTTAAAGTTTTTCACTCCCGATCTCTGAACTTCAGCAGGTCAAGTCTGTTAGAAAAATGTGGCTACTCTACTAGCCAAGAATTTCAGTTCATTCTTTGCTGTTCCTGTTGAATTTAATAGTTTGGCATTTACCTCACTCATATTTCACACATGGGATAAATTAATATTGACAGACATTTGTTGCTAATAAAATGATCCCAAACTTCTTAGTACTTTCTTGTATTATTTTGAAAAGAGTAAAATTAAGGCAAGCAGTGGCTATAAAAACAGGGAACGGGGACTCACAGATAAGTCAGCATGCACATGAAATGACTATTCACGGACTGCTGACTCCCAGATGGAACCCAGAGCTGCAGATTCTACAGAAAAGACGCGGAGGTTGATGGCTCTCAAGTGTGCTCAAATAACACAAACATTTTAAGGAACTCTCTATGAGAGTCTTGGTTGGGACCCCGTTGGCTGAGGGGAGGTGAGGTTGGAAAGGGGAGTGAAGCGATGATGACCTTATGCTAGAGAGAGCCCGAGGGGACAACTGAAGCCCAGGCCAGCCTCCTCTGAGAGAGAACTGTATTTTTGTCATTTTCTGTCCCTTACATTCCCTGGTCTGATTCCTATTCCATCTTTACTGTGGGCCAGGGAACAGCAAAGTATCTGTGTGTGAATGAAGGCTTAATGAATACCAAGTCTTAATTTGCAAGCTGAATGTTCAGGTTGAAGAATTATTCCAGTAGGCATCAAGAAAGGAAGAAAGGAAGAGAATGACAGAAGAGTTAAGAGATATGGAAGACAGACATAGAAGAGTCAACATTTTCTAATAGGATCCCAGAAGGAAAAATGAGAATAAATGGAAGGAAGGAAATGGTGGGCCAAGCAGACACCAACCAGCCACAAGTGTGAAAGATTGGAACAGCATGATTAGCAAGTGCTAATATATATTAATATAAGTGCTATTATATACAATAAATCATACATATATATCTCTTTATCCCCAACAAGATTCATTTTCTTTTCAAGCTCACAGGGACTCCACAAAAATTGGACATGTTCTTGGCTGCAAAATGATTCAAAACATTTCAAGGCATCAATGTCATTCAGACTAAATTCTCTGACCATAGTGCAATAAAATTAGAAACCTATAAAATGGTAGTTTTTGTAAAATTCCACATGTCTAGGCACCAATAAAGATACCACTGAACAATATTTGATTTCAAGAGAAAATCAGATAGAAAAGTGATAAAATACATAGAGCTTTGTGGCAAGAAAAGCATTGCATTTCAAAGTTAGTGGGATGCAGCTAGAGCAGTGCTTACAGGATTATGGAGAGCTTTAAATACGGGAACAGAAACCAGGAACGGTGGAAAATGAGCTATTTAACCCAAGAAGGTAAAGAGTAATGAAACTTACATAATTAAATGAGAAGAAAAGAGATAAGGGATGTAAACACTGGGACAGACAAAGAGAAAGAGAATAATGAATATGAAAAATGAAAGCCAGTCTTTTGGAAAGCCCGTATGACTCGTTAAAGAATGGGCAGCAAGGATTACAAATAAATGAAATATATAGCAGAAATAGAATAAAATTATAGCAATACTAGAGTTTTTAAAAGTATTACAGTGTAATACAGTATATATAGTATATAGATGTCCTGTATATAGAGATAAGGTATTATTTGCTTATGCTTAGATGTCATCTATCTATATACAAATTACTTATGTAGACACATACATACACATACATACAAATGTGATCCTGGGACAAGCATCACCTGGGAACTTCTGGAAAATGCAAATTCTCAGGCTCCTTCCCAGACCTACTCAATCAGAAACTGGGACTAGGGCCAGGAATCTGGGTTTTAACCTGCCTCCTCCCACCCCGGGTGATTCTGATACCTGATAAAAGTGTGAGGACCTTTGGTATAGGTGATAAATGCTATGGAGAAAAAGCAAGCGAGGGGTACATCATCATGGAGAAGAATGTTTCTTATTTCAAATAGAATAATTAGGAAAAGATTGCATTGCTATGGGTGACTTTTGAGCAGAGCACCTAAAAGAGATAAGGAAGAGAATGATGCAGATATATGAGTGAAGAGTGTTCCAGGCAGATAGAGTGGCAAGTGCAAAGTCCCTGAGGCTGGATCGTGCTTAATGTCCAAGTGAAACCAGCCCAATTCTTCCATAGAAGTGAAGCTTGATAAATTTACACCTGTCGTATCTAAGTTCCTTTCTCAGGAAACCTACCATCAGACCTCCCAGATACTATTCAGGAACTGAGGCTTTTCAGATCACCACACCTGGGCAATAAGACGCACCTGCCTGTTGACCAACTCCTCTTTCTCACCCCCTCCTGAATTCCTATTTTCCTGCACATGATTACAATGAAACATCAGATACCAGACCTTTCATCTGACCACCTGCCGCCTGTTGAGCAACCCTTCCTTGCAGCGTCTGTGTTTCTTCCCCACTACATAAGCTCCTAACTTTAGTCAGGGCTGGGAAAGGTGAGTTGGAGGTTTGTCTCCCTTCTCTCCAGCTGATGTCGCCTGAAATGAAGCCTTTCTTCCCTGGCGTTACTCATCATATGAGTGATTGGCAACCGGACCTAGGCTGAGCCCTGGCATTTGGCAACACAAGGAACACAAACAGGTCAATATAGCTGAGGAAAGTGAACCAGGAAGAGACTATTAAATGCAGTCAGAAAGGTGAAGTTGGGGGAAGGGTTATGGGAGCAGATTCCACTGGACCTGTCCCTGAGTTGCTCACGAGATAAGAGGATTTCCCTTTACCCTGGGTACACTTTGGTGGATCAGCTGATCTCATTCCTTAAGAACTCCCCAAGTCACCTATCACAGGGAGAATTTTACATAGGGAAACTGATTACAAAGGGATGGAGGCATTTGGAGAAGCCAAATATACAGGTTGAACCACATATGAGGCGCCTCAGAACCCCCCAGATCTTCCACCCCTGCAGCCTGGTAGCAGGCTCTGCAGGCTGCCTGGGGGTCTCCTGGGGCAGTTCTTGTTTGCTCCTGCCATCTAGCTGAGTCATGTGGCCCTTGTCTTAAGGGAATGGCAGGAGTTCTCAACATGGTTACTCATCGTTCTTCATTTTGGAGAGCAGGCAAAATTCTACAAGGAATGACAAGCTGACCCAGAGGGCAGAATGTTCTTCATATTTCCCTTTTCCCCTCTTCCCTTTCCTTGCCCGTTTCCTCCCATCTTCTCCATGGCACTTTGGCTGGAAGGGACTCACATTTCTGAGGCACTCCAGGGCCACAGTCAGCCAGGTGAAAAACAGCACATCAGGGTCAGCCTTCCTTTCTGTTGTCTCACAGAACTTGTAGTCTTGCTTTTCTTTGCTAAAAAGCAGCAGACCTCATGGTTAGGGGCACAGACTGAGAGAGAGAGAGAGAGAGAGAGAGGTGCCTTGAAGCCAGATCTGACTTTGTCAGTTACAAGCGTGAACAAGCCACTTCACTAAGCCTCATTCTCCCTGTCTTTAAAACTATTCAATTGTATTGACTTCACTGAGCCTTGTCATGAATTTCAGCTAGGTAACCTGTAAAGAGCCTGCATATTTGCCTCTCACTTATCTCATACTCAGTAATTGCACTTGTGTTGTCATTACTGATTTTATTATTTTTAACAGCCCACCCCAAATCAGATTCCCACATGCCAGTGTTAGTGGGTCCTGTTTTCATTGTATGTAATTCCTGGGCCTATATTGCCTTAGATCCATTCTGTATCCTTCTCTGTTCTGCTCCCCATCATAAATGAGGAGACTGCATCTCCTGGGGCTCCCAGGACAAGTGACTTTGAATGGCTTCACCCAGAGGGAAGGTAGGGGAGAAGCCAGGGCATTTCTTCCCTTCCTGCTCTATCTGGGTGGCATTCTTGCAGAGGCTGCATCTTCCCTGGGGCTCTAGCTCCTGCCTTATGTTCCCCCGCTTTCATTGAATGATCCTCATCCTTAGGACTTGGTGAGATGGTTTGGCTGTGTCCCCACTCAAAATCTCATCTTGAATTGTAATCCCCATAATCTTGTGTCAAGGGTGGGACCAGGTGGAGGTAATTGGATCATGAGGGTGGTTTCCCCCATGCTGTTCTCATGATAATGAGTGTGTCTCACAAGATCTGATAATTTTATAAGCATCTGGCATTTCCTCTGCTTGCACTCACTCCATCCTGCTACCCTGTAAAGAAGGTGCCTGCTTCTCCTTTGCCTTCTGCCGTGAGTGTAAGTTTCCTAAGGCCTTCCCAGCAATGCAGAACGGTGAGTCAATTAAACCTCTTTCCTTCATAAATTACCCAGTCTGGGGTATTTTTCATAGCAGTGTGAGAACAGACTAATACAGTAAATTGGTACTGAGGTAGTGGGGCCACTGCTGTAAACATACTCGAAAATGTGGAAGTGACTTAGGAACTGGGTAACAGGCAGAGGTTGGAACAGTTTGGAGGGCTCAGAAGACAGGAAGATGTGGAAAAGTTTGGAACTTCTAGAGACTTGATGAATGGTTTGGACCAAAATGCTGATAGTGATTGGACAATGAAGTCCAGGCTGAGGTGGTTTCAGATGGAGGTAAGGAACTTCTTGGGGACTGGAGCAAGGGTGACTCTTGCTATGCTTTACCAAAGAGACTGACAGCATTTTGCCCCTGTCCTAGAGATCTATGGAACTTTTAACTTGAGAGAGATGATTTAGGGTATCTGATGGAAGAAATTTCCAAGCAAATTATCCAAGAGGAAGCAGACTACAAAATTTGGAAAACTTGCAGCCTTATGATGCAACAGAAAAGAAAAACCTATTTTCTGCAGAGAAATTCAAGCCAGCTGCAGAAATTTACTTAAGTAAAGAGGAGTTGAATGTTAACCACTGAGAAATGGGGAAAACATCTCCAGGGCATATCACAGACCTTCATAGCAGCCTCTCTCATCACAGGCCCAGAGGCCTAGAAGGGAAAAATGGTCTGTGCCCTGCTCTATGCAGCCTCAGAACATGGTGCCCTGCATTCAGCTGCTTCAGCTCCAGCAGTGGCTAAAAGGGGCAAAGGTACAGCTCAAGCCATTGTTTTAGAGGGTGCAAGCCCCAAGTCTTGGTGGCTTCCATGTGGTGTTGAGCCTGCAGGTGCACAGAAGTCAAGAATTGAGGTTTGGGAACCTCTGCTTAGATTTCAGAGAATGTATGGAAACACCTGGATAACCAGGCAGAAGTTTGCTGAAGGGGTGGAGCCCTCAAGGAGAACCTCTGCTAGGGCAATACAGAAGGAAAATGTGGAGTTGGAGCCCCCACACAAAGTCCCCATGGGAACACTGCCTAGTGGAGCTGTGAGAAGAGGGCCACCATCCTCCAGACCCCAGAATGGTAGATCTACTGACAGCTTGCACCATGCACCTGGAAAAGCCACAGACACTCAACACCAGCCTGTGAAACCAGCCAGGAGGGGGGCTGTACCCTGCAAAGCCAAAGGGCAGAGCTATGAAGGCTATGGGAGCCCATTTCTTGGATCAGGATAACTTGAATGTGAGACATGAAATTGAAGGAGATAACCTTGGAACTTTAAGGTTTAATAACTGCCCTATTGGATTTTGGACTTGCATGGGGCCTGTAGCCCCTTTGTTTTGGCCAATTTTTCTTATTTAGAATGAGTATATTTACCCAATGCCTGTACTCCCATTGTATCTAGGAAGTGTCTAACTTTTTTTTTTTTTTTTTTTTTTTGAGATGGAGTTTCATTCTTGTCACCCAGGCTGGAGTGCAATGGCACAATCTCAGCTCACTACAACCTCCGCCTCCCTGGTTCAAGTGATTCTCTGGCCTCAGCCTCCTGAGTAGCTGGGATTATAGGTGTGTGCCACCACGCCCAGCAAATTTTTCTGTATTTTCGGTAGAGATGGTGTTTCACCATGTTGGCCAGGCTGGTCTCAAACTTCTGACCTCAGGTGATCCAACCACCTTGGCCTCTCAACTTGGTTTTGATTTTACAGGCTCCTAGGTGGAAGAGACTTGCCTTGTCTCAGATGAAACTTTGGACTTGGACTTTTGGATTAATGCTGGAATGAGTTAAGACTTTGGGGGACTGTTGGAAAGGCATGATTGTGCTTCGAAATGTGAGGACATGAGATTTGGGATGGGTCGGGGTAGAATTATATGGTTTGGCTGTATCCCCACCCATCTCATCTTAAATTGTAATCCCCATAATCCCCATGTGTCAAGGGCAGGACCAAGTGGAGATAATTGGATCACAGGGGCAGTTTCCTCCATGCTGTTTTTGTGATAATGAGTGAGTCTCACAAACTCTGATGGTTTTATAAGTGTCTGGCATTTCCCCTGCTTGCATTCACTCTATCCTGCTGCCCTGTGAAGAGGTGCCTACTTTTCCTTTGCCTTCTGCAATGATTGCAAGTTTCCTGAGGCCTCCCCAGCCATGCAGAACTGTGAGTCAATTAAACCTCTTTCCTTTATAAATTATTCAGTCTTGGATATTTCTTCATAGCAGTGTGAGAATAGACTAATATACTTGGGAACATTGCTTCTTTCTTTTTCCCATATGGCTTAGGGGGTGGCAGTGGATTTCCAGCTCTTTCTCATCTTTGGGTTACTATTTTTTGTTTCTCTATTCTTCTTCATTTATCCTTCCCTTTGTAATTTTTTCCTAAATTCAGTTCTCTCTGTGACAATATTAGATATGGTTTTTATGTTTCTGATTAGAACATGATAGATACCCATGTTTTGCAATGAATATTGGCTCCCTAATAAGGATTGGTATGAATCTCCCGTTCTTTGACCCTGCCTGGGAAAACAAACAAACAAACAAACAAACAAACAAAAAACCTAGCTCCTATGGAAGGAATTCAGAGTATTTATTTCAGGCTTTCATTGGTTCTGCCCCTGCCAACTTAAAAATGAAGGGCTTTCTCTGCTAAACTATGACCTAAACTAGAGTCAATAATGGGAAAGGGAGAGAAATCCACAAGCTGTCTATACTTGATGCAGGAACAATTTCTAACGAGAGAGAAGGTATGACTTTTCAAAATGGAGAAGGTCTCCTTTGCACCTAAAAATCAGTAGATTCTCAATTTTAAAACTACACAGCTACAGTAATCAAAACAGTATGGCACCAGTGTAAGAAGAGACATACAGACCAATGGAATAGAACTGGCAGCCCAGAAAGAAGCCCTCACATCTATGGTCAATTAATTTTCAACTAGGGTGCCAATACCATTTAAGGGGAAGGGATAGTCTTTTTATCAAATGGTGCTGGGAAAATTATATATGTGCAATAGAATGAAGTTGAAACCTTACATCATACTGTAGGCAAAAGTTAACTCAAAATAGATCAAAGACTTGAATTTAAGAGCTGAAACTGTAAGACTCTTAGAGGAAATACAGGGGAATATCTTCATGACTTTGGAATTGGTGATGGCTTCTTAAATGTAACACCTAAAGAGTAGACAACAACCACAAAAATAGGTAAATTGAACTTCATTAAAATTTGAAACTTTTGTATATCAAAGGACACTACTGAAAGTGAAAAAAAATATATAGAAAAGAAAAAAACACTTGCAAATCATGTCTTTGATAAGGGATTAATATCCAGAATACATTAAACTACAATTCAACAACAAAAAGATTAACAGCCCAATTAAAACATGGACAAAGGACTTGAACATTTTCTAAGGAAGATATGCAAATGGCAATAAGCACATGAAAAAGGTGTAACATCATTAATCATTAGGGAAATGCAAGTCAAAACCACAGTGAGATGCCACTTCCCACCCACTAAGATGGCTATAACAAAAAAAGACAAAAACAGAAAATAACAAGTGTTGGTGAGGAGGTGGAGAAATGGAAACCCTTGTACATTGCTAGTAGGAAAGTAAAATGGTGCAGTCACGTGGAAAACAGTCTGGTAGTTCCTCAAAAAGTTAAATGTAGAATTACCAGCAATTCCACTCCTAAGTATATACCTAAAATAATTGAAGAGTTCAGATGGATATATGCCAATGTTCACAGGAGCATTATTTACAATAGCTAAAAAGTAGAAGCCAACTAATTGTCCATCAACAGATGAATGGGTAAACAAAGTATGGTATATACATGCAATGGAATATTATTCAGCCCTAAAAAGAAACAAAACCCTGATACATGCTGCAACATGGAAGAACCTTGATAACATTAGGCTAAGAAGAAAGCAAATAATGTACATTTCTGCTTATACAAAATGACTAGAATAAGCAAATTCAGAGAGACAGAAAGTAGATTAGAGATGACCAAGGGCTGGAGAGAGAGAGAGAAGTTGGGAGTTGTTGCTTAATGGGTACAGAGTTTCTGTTTGGGGTAATGTTTTGGAAATAGTGGTGATGGTTGCACAGCAGTGTGATTCATGCCATTGAATTGGACATATAAAATGGTCAAAATGGAAAGTTGTATGTTACGTATATTTTACATATATACATATATATGTATATTACATATATACATATATATATATATGTAAAATATATATATATATAAAATTTTTAAGCCTGTAGGTTGCTGGACCAGACGTGAACAGGGATCAAAATGATTTCTATAAGAGTTTCACAGCGACTATCCCACCCTCACCCACTGCAGCCAGCCCCATTATCTTGGCTCCCCAACTCTTCTTTCCTGGGTAGATTTTTTGAGTCCAGTTTCTTCTTGAGGATCTTTGTACACAGAGGATACAGGCTTCTGGGAGTTGTGATGTGTATGAGCAAGGGCTGGGGGTCAACAGCATAGAAACATATTGTTTTGAGGGTAGATAGGGAGAAGTTTCAGCAGTTACTGTGAGGGGGAGCTTTGGGATAAGGGCAAGATGTCTAAAAGGTTATCAGACATGCATTAAGAAAATCTATTATAAAGATCGATGTAACTCTCCAAGGAAGGCTGCAGCAGGACTGCTATTTCTCTGAATGCAACACTGTGTAAAGGGAGAGCTACAGGGAATGTCTGATTTTGTGCAAGTTACATATTCAATGGACAAATGGTCATTTGTTCCCCAAAGGAGGCAGTCCAGCCCTATCCCCCATTAGTACTGCTTTCCACTAATGACCTGAAGGACGCCTATCTGTAGGCATTATAGGCAAGACCATGCAACCAAAAACAGCAAAAATGTTCTTCCAGGAAAATTCATATGGTAAAACTCACTTAGACACCATTTTGCTCTCAGAGGTACACTTTTGACCATTAACATTCCACAAACTCTAGCAGCAGCTGTCCAAATCCATACCACACTCAGGTTTCCTCACTGACAGCGTCTCCCACCCCCAAACAAAGTTTGTTCTTGTTTCAGCCTCTGCACATGGCCTGCCCCCAGATCTGGAATGTTCTCCCACCTGGAATGTCCTCTCTATTCCTCTCTGCTCATCTAAATTCCACTCGACCAGAAACCCACAGCTTCTTCAGAGCCCATTCCAGTCTCCAATGTGCAATAATGTCTCCTCACCCTGATCTCCTCTAGTCATTTTTTCCACCTCACATTTTGGGCCTTAGTAATGCTCTGATTCCTTTTGTTCTTTCATTGATACCTGGATTGTCTAACCGCTGCCTACAGACTGCGATTTCCTTGCAATAAGGGTCACATCACACACTCCTAGGACTTTTCAATGTGACACTAGCCTAGCACTATGCCAGACACATAACAGGTAGTAAAAATCTGTGTATTTGCTTTGAGTTGATGCACAAGATCTTCTCTTTTCTTAGTCTCAGCACCACCCACCAGATACATGTTTTTTCTCTCATTTTTAATTGTGCAACATGATGGCATGCCACATACTGAGTTGACTTTGCAAAGTGATTTACTAATGGAAGGTGTTATTATAACTGCACGAGGACTGCCCTCCTCACTGTCCTTGCTAGTTGAGTCCCAGTTTTGTCCAGATAGCAATATGCTCAACCCTGGGGGATGAATGCCATTGTGGCAGGCCACCTGTGAGACCAGTGGCAGTCAAGTCACCCAGTTGTAGGTCAGGTGACCCTGTGAGATACAAAAATCGCCTGGGGATTTCTGGGAATAATTTTCTTTTGTCAGAAAGGAGCCAATCACAGAAGGAACGTATTTTGCCCACTTCTCTGCCTTCCTGTTTGGGGAGTTGTCAAGTGAAGAACATGATTTTGGAGCCATGCAGCCATCTCGTGGCCGTGAGGGAAAAGTAGCTCACAAACAGAGGATGGCAGAGAACAAAGACATAAGGAATATGCATCCTTGACAACATCCTTGAGTCATTAAACTTACCTTGGAGACTTTTCTTTTTAAGCTTTTTGTGATGTGAGAAAAATATGTATTTGAATTAATTGCAAATGTCCACCGGGTTGGGCAGCCCAGGTGGGCCAGGTTAGTGAAGGTAAACCCCACATGCAGCTCTCTTCTCTCCCTGTGCCCCCTTTCCTCCTCCAGTCTATAAAGCTGGAAGAGCCAACCTTGGGATGGGACAGACATGAATTCAAACACTGCCTATCTCTATGATGCCCCTGAGAGGGTCAGCTATTTTACAAGCTCATCACGATTCTAAGAACTGACTAAATCACTGAAAATGTTTCCAGGCCTCAGACTCAACAAACAAGTCCTTTTCTGGACTTATCAAACCTGTGCAAAAAGGACATTTGCGATAAGCACTACGAATGAGAAACATCTGGTCATGTAAACTCACAGAATGGCAAGGGTAGAGGAGAAAGTGGAATGAGCGTCTGAAAGGAGGATATCTTAATCTTGTTTTCATTGGATCCTTAATGCCTTCTTTTGCTTACACAGTCACAATGAAATAATCATTCATGATTCATGGTGATGTTTTTTTGTTTGTTTTTTTTTTTAACAGATTTTTTTCTCCTGATTAAGGTGATGATCTCTCAAGTTCTAAGGAGCCAAGAAAGCTTAGCCTCAAATGATTTTTCATTAGAAACATAAAACCAAGGACCTCCTGACTTGGCACATCAAGAGTTATTTAATGATAATGAAAAACCCCATAATTTTGATATCTTTCTTGACTTGCCCATTAACAGTTTAGGCCATGCACTCTGATAGCTAGTCTTGGATAGGTTTATTTCTCTGCCTACATGAAGAAAGTATTTTACTTCTCCAAGTCCCAATCAACCAGCAGCTAGTGAAAGACAGTGTCCCCAACTCCCACACAAGGCAAAGGGATTGTTTTAATACTTTACAAATCAAAAGCCTTTAAATTGTGTTTAATAAAGGGAAATTTTAAGGCTTTTATATGAAGCTTTTGCGTTTTTCAAAACATTCTTTTGGAATAAGATTCAAATCTTTGGCACACAGATGAGGCACATGAAGTATAAACTGAAACCATTTGCATTATTTGAGGAAACAAATGCTTTCACTTTACTACAAGGCTATTGCAGAATCTAGTGAGGAGTTTTAATGTGAGAGAGTAGGGAAGATACTTTTGAATAATTCTCATAGCCAATAACCTTATCCATACATGAGTGATAGAAACCAAGAATCCATTTACAGAAGGGCAAATACAAATATTTGTTCACTATTATGTTCAGATATCCTTGTAATTTAAAAAAGTAAATTAAAATGAAAAAATATGATAAGGATTTTCACCTATCAAATTTTGAAGGAATTAAATATACATATACATATATTCACACATATAGCAATGCACCACTTAACATTTTGGTCAAAAACAGACTGCATATATGACGGTGGTCCCATAAGAGTATACTGTATTTTTACCGTAAATTTTATATGTTTAGATACCCAAATACTTACCATTGTGTTACAACTGCCTACAGTATTCAATACAGTAACATGCTGTACAGATTTGTAGCCCAGGAGCAACAGGCCACACCATACATATTATAGTATATTGTAGGCTATACTCTCTAGCTTTATGTAAGTAGATTCTACTATTTTGGCATAATGAAACCACCTAATGATGCATTTCTCAGCACATATCCCCATATTAAGCAATGAATGACTGTATATGTGTCTGTGTGTGTGTGTGTGTGTGTGTGTGTGTATAAAACCATGCCAGATATAGGATTGTGATACACAGACTTTGTGGGAGTCTAAATTGGTACATTTCTGGCAAGAAATATGACATTTCTATTAAGAACAGTTAAAAGATACATACTTTTTTAACCCAGGAATTCCATCTTAAGGAACTTTTGTATGGTAGACCCAATTAGAGGTAGATGCTGTGCTCACAATGCCTCCCGATGGCCTTGTGTGTATGAGAGACTGTTACGTGTTGATTGAGCCAAGATCTGACTTCAGCCAAGCAGACTCTCAGCAGTGGGGAGGCAGGGAAACTAAATGCCTGGAGAACCTCCTGGGTCACCCCTTCCTGACGTGTGATTATCTACCATGCTTACTACTCAAAGGGCTACTCCTAGTTCCTTCCAATCATCTCCATTTTTGCATAACCAGCCAGAGTTGTGAACCTTTAAAATGTTTGTATTCCTTGACTCAGTGTTTCCACCTTAGGAATCTGGTCTATGGAATTAGTCTGAAATTTGGACACAAAGAATATCAGGATCACTTCTAATATAAAAAGGCAAAAAGTCTAAGTGCTCAAAGATTGGAAAATAATTGAGTATCTTATGTTTCAGTCAAACAAATTAAAAATTATGAAGCCATTTAAAATTGTGTTTCCAAAGACATTTTAATGACATGGAGAAATGCTTATGCTATAATGTCAAATGAAAAATAAAACTCTATAAAATTATAAATATAGCCTAATGTCAACTACACATTATATATGTGTGCACTTAAAAATGAATAGAGAGACATAAAACGGTTATGTGCAGTAGTAAGATTTTGAGTATTTTTATTTTCTTTAAATTCTCTTTTCAATTTCAAAATTTTCATTGCATTACTTTTATAGCAAAAACCCATATATTATTTTAAGTAATTAGAATAAGGTAGACTCTTGTTTTACTTGTGTTCACCCTTAGTTAATGAAATGCAGTTCAATCAGATAGTTTGGGGTATTGGCCTCCACCTGGCTTCACATTAAAGTCACTTTTATCTACTTATCTGTCTATTTATTGTTTTTGCCTTGATGCTGACTTTACTTTCCTAGAGTCAAAGAAGAGCTAAGTTCAGCATGTGCTCATTAAAAAGCACTAATGTTCCAGCAGTTTCCTGGCACCTTGATCTCATCTACTCTCACAGTTGCCTCACTTGCCAGCAGCTCAGTCCCACCTCCGTCCTGGGGCCACTCCTGGCTTTAGAAGAAAGGGTTGAACTAGGCTCCATTCAACGTTTAGGGTCTGAGCATTAAGCCTTGCTATTGTCCATCTCAGACATCACACAGCTCCAGTAATCTGCTTTGCCCTGCTTAGCCAAACATCTGGCTCTTTCTTTTGCCCTGGGCAAGGTAATGGGCACAAGACCACAGCATCTCTAGAACTGGGGTTTTGGCATGCCTCTTCCATTTCCTTTTCTCTTTCTCTAACACAAAGGTTATGACCTAGTGATACACTTTCCAGGTGCTGCTTGCCTGTCAGATTGCCTGTTAGGACACGAGGAGCTTTAAAATTGTACCTATGCCCAGGTGATTCTAATTTAATTCATGGGTGGAGAGAGGAGAAGCCTGGAATCAGCATTTTTACAGCTCCCCTGGGGATTTTAATGTATAGCCAGAGTCCAAACCACTGGTCTAGGGTTCCTGTAGAATAAATCTCTGTGATTACAGCCTACTGAGTATGGTAGGCTCTAACTCGATGATTTAAACTGATGAAAATGACTTCCCTGTCTGTGCAAAAGACTCAGTCATTTCAGACATGTGAATCCAGCTCTCATGTGACTTTAACTAGTTTCTCTTCCTCCAAAACTAAAATCATTTCTAGCTCCCCAACTCCAGGCTGTGTTTCTAGAAGCCCATTGGCCATCTACAAGTGTGTTCTCTAGATCTCTCAGCTCCACATACCCTAGACTGTCCCACTGGTCCTCTCTTCCTGGCCTCTTCCTATGCAATGTCATGTCATTGATGTCACTATAATCACACTACATACAAGTTAGACATTTCTAATTCATTTCCTTTATCCCTACCATCAAATTCCACGAAAGAGGACTCATCAATGTATTAGCTTTCAAAAGTCAGGCTTCAGAGGGAAATGTGGGAAGAGTCTGGGTGTGATCTTGGAGAAACACAGAATACATCCTCCATCAAAACACGTTTGGAAGCTCCATTTTTCAAACACTGCAGGGCAAACTGCCGGGGTCAATGCACTCATTTCTAACCTTTGTATGGGATCTCCTGCCTTTGTATTTCTCTCTCAATTCCATCTCCTCTCCTTCAATCTCTGCGGCTGACCTCAGCAACCCTTGTTTCTCACCTGAGCTACTGGGACAGCCTGTCTGCCATTTGTTCTCCACAGTCAACCTACGTCATCAGTATTCACACCACTCCTAGTTTGGGCACCTTGGAGTACTCAGACCTTAGAGTCAGCTGCCTGGGTTTAATTCCCACCTCCAGCATTTTCTAGCAAAATGATCTTGGACAAGTAACCTTGCCTCTCTGTGCTTCGATTTCCTCATCTGTAGCATAAGAAGAAAAATTATGGTGCTTACTCCATTAAGTTGTTAGAATCACTGAATTAGTTAAGAAACTCCTTAGACCAATTCCTGGCACAAACTAAGCACCATGTCTATTTGCTATTATTATTTGTATCAATAATATTCGGTCATTAAATAGAGTCCAACTCCTTAAAAAGGTCATCCGGGCCTGCCACACTCTGACTCCTTCCTGCCTTCTAGCCTAATCCTTTACTACCCTACTCCCACACACCAGCATTTGCTCGGCTAGATTACTCAGCTGTAATTTCCTGCCTCCTGGCCTTTGCTTACCCTTTGTTGCCTAGGATGCCCTTATCCTCATTTCTAGCCATGGAAATTCTGTGAATTCTTCAAGTCCAACTCAGAGGCACACTTATTCTTGACCCCTTTACTGATGCCCCAACTTGGAACTAGTTTCTCCCTCCTAGGTGACGTATTTGCCCTTCACTTTTTACATTTAACAATTGTGCTTTGTATTACAGGAGGCATTTGTGGCCTCCTGTTTCTCCTACCTCCCCAACAACCCCAGATGGTCCAGGAAACTGTGAGTTCCTAAAGAACAGGTTCTTGTCTTGTCCACGTTTTAAGTATGTTTAATTTTTTCATTCATATTTTATGACCTTGTGCTTAGCAAAATGCCTGATGTAAAGGAAGTTTTGCAAAAGTTTGTTGAAGAGAATTATTGAATGTCTATGAACGCTCTCATGTGTATTCCAAGCTGAAACAGACACTTGGTAATTATCTGGTGACTATAAATAGGGTGTGAAATTGGACACTCAGAACAAAATAGCCTCTCTGACATCCAAGTGGTCTGACCTGGGTATCTACACTGATGAGACTAGTGCTACAAATCTAAGATATCCATTGCTCTGTGTGTATCTGTTCATAACTTTTTGGTTGCAAGTGATATAAAACCTGATTCAAACAGATTTAAGCAATGAAGTAGAAAGGTTCAGCAAGGTTGGTTCCCGTGATTCAACAATGTCACCAAATACCCAGCTCCATCCTGTATTTCCTATTATCCACATGTTGTGTTGAATCCTAGGCTGGCTTCCCTTATGGCCAGACGATAGCTGCCAGAAGCTTCTGAAAAATACATGCTTCCTCACCCATGTCCACTGGTAGGGCCACCATATTGCATAACTCTAGGGTATGCAATTCATTGAATTGAATTAAACATAAAGCAAATGGCACCACCTGGATTTGTGCAAGGCAATGGCTTTGTCCACCAGAAAGAGAATCTCTTCAAGTGGCATCCATAAAAGAGATAGGAAACTTCTTCACCAGTAGCCCTCAGAAAATATCTTGTGACATATGTGTATGTCAGCTTATCTACCAGTCAGAGCCATAGGGTGGGACCAACTGGACTGATTATGTCAGGCTCTGTGTTTGGCAGACCCTGAGTTACTGTCAGAACCAGAAAGATGGGCAGAATGATCAGGTAGCAGAGACCAGGAAGGTAGGACTTGCTCCATCAATTGATGATAGACACACATGTGTGTGCATGCATGCATGCATGTGATATATGCATACTCATATCAAACTGCAATTTTCAGTTATTCAGCAAATATTTGCCTGCTGTGCGCCCCATACAATGAACATTATTCAGTCTCTACCTTCAAGGAGAGTCTTTTCTCTTTTCCTCCTCTCCATTACCAAGTCAAAGCAGCTGAACCTTACTCTTCTCCTTTGACAGGACCTCTTCAGAATCTGTTTCCAGTATGCACCTTTCTTACCCTTCAAGGTGGCTCACTGGATCATATTTAAGTCATCAGCATGTATCCATAGATTGAGGTGCTGGTAAGAAATCTACCCTTGCGGCTCTATGGGTGTCTTTCTGAGGGTGGTTGTTGTTATGCCAGTCACAGAAAAGGGATTGCACAAGTTGACCAGGCACTCCCTTGGGCCCTCCAAGTGGCCCTAAGGGACAGGCCTATGTCCACAACTAAATACTCCCAGAGCTATTCCAGTCATCCTACCCACATCACTACTCATCAGGAAGTCATAGTTGGCCTCTCTTTAAATAAATGACGTATTTATATTGGATCCCAGACATTTTGAGACAGAATGAAAAAAAAATGAGTTTCCCATGTGTATATTTTTGACCTCCCAACAGAGTCCATATTTCCAGTTTTACTGGAGTTAAATCTTTCAGATGAGACAGAGGAGACCAAAAGTCTGGGCTTGTCATTTATTAGTTGTTTTACTCTGAAGTCACTTCACCTCTTTAGAGCCCAACTTTATTACTCAACAACAGGATGCAGAAAATACTTACTGGGTGCCTGTTACGGGCCCAATTCTGTTCTAGATGCTCAGGATAAGAGTATAAGAGCGATTTCCTGACCTGCAAAATGAGTTGGGGGGGCCTAGATAATGCCAACCTCCCTTCTAGCTGTACAGGCTATATTCTTCAGAGATGGAGCCAGCAGGTCCATGTCCTCCAGTCTCTGCAGCAGTTACTCATCAGAAACAGGTCATGATGAGCACACAGCCCATCTCCACGTGTCATAAGCATCTCTCTCCTCTTCCACAGCCTTGAGAATGCAGGATCAGGGTGCAAACTACATTCTGCCAGGGCCAGTAGACCTCCAGCTTTCAGTAATTCATCATTTAGTTTATAGATTAGTAGGTTATAAATATCCTATCCAAAATAAGTCATATATTCTCCTTTCCTTAAAGTAGATTCCCAGAAGGACAGGTGTGCTTTATCTCCTTTCATGTAAACATCAGAGTCTGACCCTGGAAGTTCATTTTTAAAAAAAGAATCCAATGGTGGGTGGTAAAAATTCCTTTTGGACTCTCCGGCTGTCCATAGAGTTGTTCTCAGAGTGATCGGTGATCATGTGGACGGCAGGGGGAAATTAATCACGCTGGAGGTTTCTCTGCTGCTATATAAACCAACCAGGGACAATGGTGCCTGTGGCTGTGAGGCACAGGAAAAGGAGGAAAGGCACTGGAGCTGGAGATGCTGAGTTTGTTTAAATCTCAACTCAGCCAACTTACCAGAGGGACCTTGGATATATCATTAACCTCTTTGGGCCTCAATTTTCTTATCTGAAAAATGGGTCTACCTAGTTCTCAGAGTTGTTATAAAGATTACCAGAGATAATGTATGTGAAATGTATACTGTGGATGTTATCATTCTCTGTATTTCAGGATTTTAAAGGATTTTTTTCTTAGAAAAGATGAGAAAGACCCTATAGAGGGCAATTAGGCATCCATTGGAATCATAGAGCTTTAAACCTGGATAGGACCGTGACAATCAGCCAGCTCACTATGTCAAAGAAACAAAGCCCAGAAAGGTTGAGTAACTCACCCAAGAGAGCAGTATTAGATGCCATAGTTTAAAAATCAAAAAGAGATTTCCTAGAGTTGACAGGGCGATGGCAGGTTCGCCGGCTGTGAGGCTTCACAACGGTCCGGTGACCAAGTCGAGGATTTTTCTGGTGGTCTAGTCTCAGAGATTACATCTGTAGTCAGCACAATGATTCCCTTCCAAGCCCAGTGGTGCCCAGTTGCCTCCAGGTCCCAGACCTTTATGTGGACAAGAAAAGCTTGCGGAGGAAATGGTAATTCTCCACTTGCACCCTGAAGTGTCCAGTTGCAGCCCATGGAGATCCAGTTCAATTATGAATCTCAGGAACACCACCTTCTGTCAGATGGTGAGAACAAGACCAAGATTGGAAAGCCAGCTTCAGAGGAGGGAATTACAGCAAAAATTGAACCATTGACAGAAGAGTCTAGCAGTCTCAGAGAGAATGTTCTCCAGGATTCTGAAGGCAGAGAATTCTGTGAATTTGGGGATAAATTACATGAAAAAGATCAGAATGTCTTTAAAAAAAATAAAATAAAAATAAAAATAAAATAAAAATTAAAAATACACTAAAAATGTTTTTTAAAATAGGGTTTAATCATCCCACATGGCAAGGAGTCTAGAGAGCAAGACTATTCTGAAACTCGACACTGTCAGGACACAGACCCCCTCCCTCGTGTTGGCATGATGGTTGCTCACAGCCCCAACTATCACATTCTCATCTGTCACTATCCAAAGGGAGGAAGAACATGTGTGTGCATGTGCATGCATGTGCATGTGCATGTGTGTGCATGTGTGCGTGTGTGTGCATGTACGTGCATGTGTGTGTGTGCATGTGCGTGTATGCATGTGTGTGTTGAGGACTGTCAGGAGGGGAAATTCCCTTTGCACATCTTTCTTTTTCTAGGAGAGTAGATATTTCCCAGGGGCCTCCAGTGGACTTTCTCTCAGGTTTCATTAGCCAGAACTGAGTTACTTGCCCACCTCTAAGCCAATTACTGATTTAAAAAGACAGAAGATGATTTATATTTTTTGTTCTGGGACTTCCTTCACGGAGCATGTTGCTATCCCATGCCTAAATAAAAATCAGAGTTTCTATTCCTAAGGAAAATGTGGGAGTGGCCATGCAGTGGGCAGCCAACAGAGCCTTCCATACTTCTCAAAACAGTCTCACTTGTGATAGGTGATGGTGCATTGGACAGCTGGTGGCTCTTACCACATGAAGAAATGACTCCATGATATCTATTTACTCATAGTTTCTTATTCAAAGTTCGTGATCTTTTGCAATATACATGAATATTTCAGTTTGTTCTTGATTCCCCAAATATAAGGAAATGCTAGATGAAAGGAATAAATTCCTACATAAGAAAGTTAGCTGAATTATTTACTCATTCATTTTAAACATGTTTTGAGTTCCTGTTATATACTAAGAACTATTCTTGGTGTAATTTATACATGGTACTGGGATAAATGTTCAACTATTTGGAAAAGCAAAGTAAATAAATGCCTAATCTATAAGAGTTTTATTTGGTTTTGTTTTGTTTTCTTTTGTTTTGTTTTGAGATGGAGTCTCGCTCTGTCACCCAGGCTGGAGTATAGTGGCACGATCTCGGCTCACTGTAACCTCCACCTCCAGGGTTCAAGTGATTCTCCTGCCTCAGCCTCCCAAGTAGCTGGGATTACGGGCACACACCACCACACCTGGCTAATTTTTGTATTTTTTTAGTAGAGACGGAGTTTCACCATGTTGGCCAGGCTGGTCTCAAACTTCTGACAAGTGATCCGCCCACCTCGGCCTCCCAAAGTGCTGGGGTTACAGGCGTGAGCCACTGCACCTGGCCCCTAAAAGAGATATTTTTAAAACAATATTGATGTAAACCTAAGGTTAGTAAGTCCTATCATAAAACAAAAGGAAAAATCATAAAGGAAAATTTTAAATTCCAAAAATGTTTTTAAATTTCTACACATTCAAAAAACAGTGTATCGAATGATGTTGAACATATTAAAAGAGATATAAAAAATAAAGAACAAACTAGGAAATATTTTGCAAAATGTTTGAGATGACGTGATTCTTTAATATATAAAGAACTTTATAAATTAAGAAAAGAGGAAAACTTAAAAAATAGTCAAGGAAAATGAGCATGTAAGTCATACGGTAAGAAATATAAATGGTCAATAAATAGATTTAAAATGTTCAACTTCACTAGCAAAGTGCATAAAATTGTATATTTAAACAATATGATACCATTGTAACTTATTTAACTGGCAAATGATATTAATGAGCATTGATAAGAGTGCTTGGGAAATGACCATTCTTGCATATTGCTAGTGGGAGTCTGAACTGGTTCAGATTTGGGGGAATACGGTTTGATGATATGCAATAAAACCTTCATAAGGGACATACCTTTTGATCCAGCAATTCTACGGCTAATCATTTATCCTAAGAAATAATCAAAGGTATATGCAAAGATGTTTTGAATCCATAAACTCACTGTTGTTACTGATCGTGGCATTTTAAACTCAGGCTATGGACTGATTCTAAGTACAAACATCAAACAATTGTCAATTGAATTTTACTTAATTCTGGGATTTATAGGGAGTTTATGGATTATGCAAAATAAAGAGCAAGAGAAGCAAGGCATTTGAATTGTTTAGGCCCTGTTTAGTTTTCCTTTAAAGTGAAAGTCTCTTTGATAACCTCTACGATTCTTTCGTGGATAAGTGCAACCAAAAATATTACGAAAAATTTCCATCACCTTCAATTTTTATTTTAAATGATGATTTTTTTAAATTAGAACATCTAGTGAAAGCTAATCTTAAAAGACGACATCAAAAAATATTTAGCGATGAACTTACAGGTGCTACAAATTTAAGGAAAGTGAGAGGAACAAAGAAAAGACTTTATTAAATTAAAGCCATGAATGAGTTTAAATGAGAAGAAAAGCAACATTAGAGTCAGAGAACTATTAACATATGTAGCAGGACTTTCTGTTTCCGATTTTTAAATTGTTTTACAGTTATTTTCATTTAACATCTAGTTATTTAATATTTCATTATTATTAAAATTCTGAAATTTTGGATTGCTCATATTTAGAATTGTTTTTATATATTACTTAATAATTAACTAGCTAATGAAATAATTTTTTAAAGAATTCAAATTTTTGTTAAGAGTTTATAAGACATCCTAAGAGTGTAAGTGCCCCAAATGAGCAGACCTAGAGGTAGCTAACATTTCTTGAGTGTTTACTGCATGTCAGGGGTTTCTTTAAGCTCTTTGCATGTGGTAACTCATGGAATTCGCAGAGCATCTCATGAGGCAGCACCATTATTATACCCATTTTACACAGGAGGAAACAGGCTCAGGGAGGTAACCTTCCTAGGTACTCACTATTAGTACCCGGCAGAGCAGGGCTTTGACAACTTTTCCAAACTGGCTCACCAGATTCCAGAATCAGAATCTCCCGAGCTGGGGCCAGGGAACTGCCTTTTTCACAAAATAATGAGCTTAATGAAACCTCATTATTTGTCAGCATTTACTGTGTGGCAAGCACTGAGCTCATTAGCTAACCACTCTCAGGTCTTGCCTCATTGAAGTCTCACACCAACTCCACATGGCTGATACTCTTTACAGTCTTCTCATTGCAGAGATGAGAAAATGGAGGCTGAGGGAAGTTGGGTAGCATGCCCCAGGCCACACAACCAGTATGCAGTCGGATTAGGACTTGAACCCAGGTCATTGTGCCTCCAAGCCTTGACCTCTTATGGCTGGCGTGATCAAACAATTAGGGAGTAATGTGTAAGAGTAGGGCCTGAGGCAGAAAATGCTGCTTGCTGGCTACACGAAGATCTTTCCCAGGCCTCCTTTTGGGTACGTAGTGTCCACCTAGGCTTCTCCAGGTCAGTAGCTGGTGGGTGGGCACTAGAGTAGAGGGCAGAGCACACAAGTTAAGTCAGAGTCCAGAGCCCAATGCCTATGAGCTACGCAAACCTCACAAGAGGGCTGCTGTGTACAGGAGGGTGTGGCTGGCCAGAACCAAGCCCCTCTCAGAGGAGATCCTTCCCCATTATGTCCCTGAAATCTAGAACCTTCTCAGATGCTCGGGACCTCATAAGAATAGTAGATGCTAATGCAGTGTTACTCCCCCCAACACTAATGAAATTCAACATAAAAAATAACACTAGACTATACATCAAAAGAAACCCAACAAAGTGCTAAGTTTTTCTCAACATTATGACTTTGATGTTCTTTTAAAACATCAAATACCAGTATCTTTTCAGCTGCCCCAAACACGTACTTTGGCTACACTAGGGGCACTAGCTTTTAATCGTTGCTAGTGTCTCACACAGCTACAGCTTTGTCATCAATTAAAGTTTCTTTTATGGTAAATTATGGCCAATGTGTTTATGTGGGAGGGGGGAAATTTCCTGCCTCAATTTAGACTGAGGTGTCAATATGATAAATATGTCAGGATAACAAGGTAGATATGAGACAGAGTCCCCCACCATCACACACACACACACACACACACACACACACACACACACACACATGGCTCTGAGAACTTAGAGTATAAAACAGGGACCAGAGAATGGAGAGAATAAAATTTTGTGAGGAAATCTTTGCAAAAAAAACAAAAAACAAAAAACTGTGCTCTGAATTCTCTCGGTTTTCCAAAGGGATAGGGGAAATACCTCATTAAGGGTCTTTCCTGGACCCCCTTCTTAGAGCTCAATGCATCCCTGCTGTTGGAGGGGCTGTGGGCCTTGGCAAAGAGGGAGCCTGTGGAGAGACATGAGGAAGCCAGGTGGCTTCACACGAAGGAGCCCGGAAGTGTACTGCCAGCTGCCGTGGACCAACAGCTGCCCTGGACCGATGAAGACAGCACAAAGTGATTTGGAATAGAGATGGCACCACTTGGGTCCAGGTTGCTGAGGGAATAAGAAGCCCTACTGGAAGCCACCAAGGGTCCCATAGATGCACCCATGAGGGAAAGCCTTAGCCATCTGCCAGGCCCCAATAATTTGATTAGGATCTCCTGTGCCCCTTATCTCTTTCCCCCACCCCATCCTATCTCCATCACCCTGGCAGGGGAAAAGAACAAGTCATTGGTGAGTGGGGTAAGTAGACAGCAGAGGCCACAGTGGCCACAGGACCACTGGGAGGCATTGAAGATGGAGGGGAGATTTGCTGTTAGATCAAGTGTAGAATATTTATTATTACCAGTGTAAGCATTCTGTCTTCTGATTCACGATTATTTGACTTCAAGGGGGTCAACGATGTCACTTTCCTGGGAAAAAGCATAAAAGTCATGGGCTTGCCTGACTTTTCATCTGGGTCAAGGGAATATTCCCAGAACAACCCCAGAACAGAGTTCAAAGGCACCATGGGAAGTAAAAATAAAGTTGTCTTAAATACATCACAAGTTGTGCTTGTTCAACATGTTGATCTCACTAACATGTATCTGGCACCTACTTTTTGCCAGGCAGTATGCTAGGAGAGTCACTTTGCTATCTTATTTAAAGTTACAACAGTCATTTAATAGGAATAAATCTTATTTTTACAGATAAGAAAACTGAGACTCAGAGACGGTAAGAGACTAGTTGAACTGAAATCTGTTGAATCCAGTTCTGTTCAACTCCACTACCAATAACCTTTGTCTTTATACCAGGCGCTGGGATGGTAGTGCCTGCAGATTCCTGTAGAGACAGTTGTCCACTGGAGGTTTGGGCCAGAGGACAGGTTGATTTGTTCTGTTCTTGAATTGCAAAAGCAAGGGTTGCCACCATGTGAAAAGATAATGCCCTGCAGATCCTTCTGGGAGATCATCTAAGTTGAATTGCATTTCAGGCAATGTGGATAGATATGCATAGAACCACTCACATTTTCTCCTCTACAGCACACACTGGCAAGGTGGAATGCAGGCACGTCCCCCATTTCCCATGGTGGCTGATAAAGCAAGTTAATAGAGACCAAACTTGGCCCCATTGCCACCACTGCTGGAATAGATGACACAAGCAACAAATATCCACAATGACAAAAAATATATGACACACCTTGTCTAAATCAGCAGACAGACAAGACAAAGGGAGAGAGAGGTTCGGATTTTAGAAAAAGATGTTCAAAACTCCCATGAAACATGTTGTGAAAGCAGTAGAGTCAGTTGTCAGGGTCAGTGTTTGAAACAGAAAAGCCTGTTTTCATCAATCTTTAACCTAGGATTGTCAGGAAACTGGATAGGTGACTTTTTTTTTTTAACTTTTCATAAAGTCTCAATAAATCAGGTTCAAACTGACTTGTAAATTTCCAGGCAATCCACATATCACTCCCCACCCTGCCCCCACCCCTGATCCCCCACCTCCGGAAACCACATAAACATATCAACAGAAGCAGGTTCCTCTCAAGGACAGGCTGCTGCATTCTTCAGATGACTAAATCTTCATGAAAAGCCACCATTGTCCTGGCAAAGCATTCATGCCACCCAGATTGACCTAGTCTCCTATAGAATCGCCCATTTCAGGCCAGAGGGGGCTCCCAGCCTTCCTCAGGGAGGTAATATAGCAGGAGTGCATGGGGGTTGGGTGGGGTGGGGGACAGGTCACTAATTTATCTTAGTAGGGTGCTAACTTTGAAGCATGCCGAAGGCTACCTAAATGTTAACATTTCAGAGAGGAAAGCACAAACACCCAGCTTTCAAGCCATCAAATTTTTCTTTTAAGAGATAACCACTTCTGACTCAGAAGACAAATATTAAAAATAAAAAATACCCAATCTAAACAAAAACCAGAGCAGCTCTTCACCACCCGTACGATCTTGGTGGTCTGCAGGTGAAAGAAAAGCTGTGTGTGTGTGTGTGTGTGTGTGTGTGTGTAAGTACAGCCAGTACAGGTTTTCTGTCTTTTAAAAAAATGTCCATTTCTCCACCTTTCAAAGGTTAAGTTATTCAAATTCATCTGACCAGAGCAAATCCCATTTATAAGTGATGAAACATGGTCTTATGAAAGATAAATAGAAAGATATTTAATTACTATGAAACACCAAACCAAACCAAACCAAACAAAACAAAAACACCTAACATTGCAATCAGTAAGGGAAAAATCGTCTTAAAGAATTTAAACAATGAGGTTTAAGTCATGGCTCTATTGCATGTTTTAGCAGCAATTACTTAGTTTCTCCAGTGTTCCTCTTCCCTTACAAACTGCAGAATGTTACAAAGAAAGAACGAAATTTGGCCAGGCGCGGTGGCTCACGCCTGTAATCCCAGCACTTTGGGAGGCCGAGGTGGGCGGATCACCTGAGGTCAGGAGATCGAGACCATCCTGACCAACATGGAGAAACCCCGTCTCTGCTAAAAATATAAAATGAGTCAAGGATGGTGGCGCATGCCTGTAATCCCAGCTACTCGGGAGCTGAGGCAGGAGAATCTCTTGAGCCCGGGAGACAGAAGTTGCGGTGAGCTGATATCATGCCATTGCACTCTAGCCTGGGCAACAAGAGTGAAACTCCGTTTAAAAAAAAAAAAGAAAGAAAAAAAAGAAAGAAAGAACGAATAAAATTAATGTTCTTTATTTGCATTCAGTTAAGATTTTAGTTGTTAAAGCCAGAGTACAACCTTCAAACAGGAAGTTCCAGGGCTCAGATTTTGACTTTTTCCCACTGCCGAGGTCTCTTCACTGGAAACCACTTCTATCTGTCGTCAATTTGCCTCTTGGCTTTCAGGCAGTGCCTCACTGGTGGCGAGAGCGCTGCACTTGGCCAGCACTCCTGCAACAATGCTTTCGCCACCCTGAAGGGGGACTACTTTTGCGTCAGCAGCAAAAAATCAGCTTTATCCTTCTACTTCTACCAGGGATGATGCTTAGAGAAAAGAGAGTAGAACCAAACTGTCATGTCATTCCAACTCCCCTTCTACAATTACATCTTTCCAGAGGATTTAGAATGGGATAGAGCTTCGAAGATAGACAAAATGGTGCAAACTTTCTTTTATGAGTGGGTTTATTCGTTTAATTTACATTCCTGGAGTTTCCGCCACTCTTGCTCACTGGGAAACTGGAAAGGTGGCCCAAGAGGGGATCATGACTGCAGAGGGCCTGATACCATCTCAAAAGGGGCTTTGAGACATACAGAGGTCCTTATTTTTTCTACACACATGGACTTTAGAAAAGGTTCTAACTGCAGTTTAGTACAGAACTTCAGCATTGTAGGCCCAAAGGAAAACATAAAGTCTGTCTTGGTTTTTCTTGTTCCCCTTAATTCACATCCCTGTCCAGACAAAATTTTGCGTTTACCTCCTGACTTATCTCCCAGGACCATTTGAGCGAGGAAAAAACCCAACCAAAGGTTAAACTGAATTCAGTTTGGCCTAAAGATGACTCCATACATCATTTAGTTTTCGCCTAAAGGTTTCTCCACACATAGTAAACTGCAACCTAATTTATAGGTAAACTGACTGAAAACCAATTTTATGAGTATGCTTTTGTAACAGAAAGCTGAGTCTAGGCCAATCATAGCAGCCGGGGTTCAGCCAATCACAGGGGCCCAACCGCTCAAACTGTGTTAAAATAAGACAGATGCCTGAGCTGTAACCAATGGTAACTAATCAAACTATCTCTGGCCCTCACTTCAGTTTTCTGTAAATCATTTCCTTTTCTCTGACTATAAATATAATCCACAGTTACAGTAAATTTAACCTAAAGCTGCTTCCTTACATATTTTAGGCTCGGCCTAAAGGTTTCTTCGTACACAGTGAACTGTAACCTAACTGGATGTGTAATCAGCCTATAACCTATTCCTGTGTCATTCATCAAGTTTCAGCCAATCAGAGGCAGCCAACTGTTCAAACCCTGTTCAGATAAGGCAAACGCCAAGGGGTAACCAATCCGGAGGTTTCTGTACCTCACTTCTGTGCTCTGTACATCACTTTTCTTTTTCAGCCCATAAATCTCCTCTGACGGAGAGGCAGTACCAGGGTTTCTTGGAACCTGTTCTGGTTCGCGGGCTGTCCGATTCACAAATCATTCTTTGCTCAATAAAAGTCCGTTAAATTTAATTTGTCTAAGGTTTTTAACACCACACATGTAGTGGGACAGGACATTTGGAACCATTTTTGGTTTTTACTGCTGCCTGATTCTAGAATCACAAAGTCAATTAAGATCTGCAAAACTGAATTTATTTTTTGTAAGTTTGGATTTATTTGTAATTTTGTCTTTTAACACAACCAATCAAACAAAAAACAACCAACCCTGGGTTTGCTATAGGTTACAAATGCTGAAGACAGAAATAGTGGCCTCCACCATTGTTTAAAATCTGTTTGCTGCCTTCTTCGTCACCCCCTCCCAGGTGAAGCCTCTCTTACTTGTCTTCCTTCTTTGCTATTTCAGCCAGAGAAATGAAATTGGAGATTTCAGGCCAGTTGTGAGGTATTTAAGTTAACCTTGGAGAGCTAGCAAAGATTAATTTCAGAAAAATATAAAATATAAGTTGGCAGAACACATTGCAGTAGATGTTTCCCCAGAAACAGGATTAACAAATAAATATAAAAGAAAGTCATGAGAAAACACATGAGTTATATAAAATAAGAGTAAGTTCCAAGTTGGCCCAATTCGTAAAGAATTAAGAAGACAGCAATAAAAATGTGAGATATAAATACAGCAATTCTCCTCCCAAAACACACATGCACACACACTGAGACGTGCACACACACACACACACTCCATACATGCATTCCACACACGTTCTAATATTTTTAGGGGGAGGACTTTATCAACTCAGCCTCATGGTTCCTTGAATCCATAATTTTGGTCTTTGCCCAGGCCAACAACCCAATCCCACGTTAGCTCTTATCATCACTCAAAACGTCTCCACTGTCGAAATCCCCACCTCTGGAGTCCTCCTCACAGATGCCACCTCTTTCTCACTCCTTGATTCCTACTGAGCCTACCCTTCTCTCACCCGGGTCCCTCCCTACTCTTCTATTCTTATCCTTTTAGCCTCTCAGATTTCATTCCTATCCCTATCCAGCCTGAAGTCCAAGTCAATTCTTTCAATAATGCCCTGCCTACCTCTCTAGGCCCTTCCCCAGTCTTGTCCTAATTCCTGACCCTGAAGGACCCCTCGGCTCTCTATTCTGCATTTCCCATCAAGAGTCACTGAATTTCACTGGAGAAAACCAAATCAATACAGCGGCCTGCTATTCATTCCCCTGGCATCTGCTTTGTGCTGCAGAAACTCTCTTCTTGCAGCGTTTTCCAAGGGCATTCATCACTCGTCATTTTAATCCATCTATGTGGGACTGTTCTCTTGCAATCCTTGATGCCAGAACCTACATCTTCTTTCTCTACCCATTCATCTAACTAAGGTGGCTGTCCTGTTGATTTTATCTCCATAATAATTTAAAAATTGTTCTCTTCCTTTCAGGTTCCATTACCAGTGCCCCAGTTCACTCCCACATTATCTCTGCTTACACTCCATCCTGCTTACCCAACACCCAGCCTCCCCTTTCCCATCAGCAAACTCTGCAGTCATTTCAGTCCTCGGATGAAGTCTTCAGTGGCTTGTTGGGGGCTACCAACTGAAACACACACTCCAGAGCCCAGCACAAACCCTTTGTCAACAAGGACACAGCCTGCTATCTCTCACCATGCCACCATTCTCCTGCCGAACTGCAAAGACACATTGTTTTCACACTTGGACACTTTTGATAATTTCTCATCTGTTGCCAGAAAGGGGTCCCGTTCCAGACACCAAGAGAGGGTTCTTGGGTCTCGGGTAAGAAAGAATTTGGGGCAAGTCTACAGAGTAAAGTGAAAGCAAATTTATTAAGAAAGTAAAGGAATAAAGAATGGCCACTCCATAGGCAGAGCAGCAACATGAGCTTCTCAGCTGCTTATACTTATTGTCACTTCTTGATGATACGTTAAGTAAGGGGTGGATTATTCATGAGTTTTCTGGGAAAGCAGTGGGCAATTCCCAGAACTGAGGGTTCTTCCCCTTTTTTAACCATATAGAGTAACTTCCTGACACTTCCATGGCATTTGTAAACTGTCAGGGTGCTGGTGGGAATGTCTCTTAGCATGCTAATGCATTGTAATTAGCATATAATGAGCAGTGAGGACAACCAGGGGTCACTCTTGTCAGCATCTTGGTTTTAGTGGGTTTTGGCTGGCTTCTTTACTGCATGCTGTTTTATAAGCAAAGTCTTTGTAACCTGTATCTTGTGCTGACCTTCTATCTCACCCTGTGACTTAGAACGCCTAACCTACTGGGAATGCACCCTAGGAGGTCTCAGCCTCATTTTACCCAGTCTCTATTTAAGATGGAGTCGCTCTGGTTCAAATGGTTCTGACATGCCCAGCCCTATTTATTTTTCAAAATTCTGCCACATTTTCAGGCTCTTCTCAAAAGCTTTCTCTCCCATGAAGTCTCATTGTCCAGAGATCTTTCTTTTAGGCTCCCCAATAGGTTGTTCAGGTCATGGGGAGTGAGCTCATCTCACCCTGCCTTGGGTAGTTTACTTACATACTGTCTCTACTGGAGGCTTCCTGGGGGCCTTATTTTTAACTTTGTATTCCTACAGTGTTAGTAAAGTGCCTTCCATAACAGAGAAGCTGAATAAATATTTGTGGAATGAGAAAGAAAGAAGGAAAGGGAGGAGGGAGGAAAGGCAAGAAAAGAAAGAAAAGAGGAAAACAACCAGCTGGACTTAGCATTTCAATTTTCCACTCCACTCCTAACTGGTGGGATGGTCCAGTAGGTCGCTTCACCTCTCTAGGTCTTGTCCTTTACTTGAAAAAGGAGAGCTTTAAATGTGAAAGTCTCTAAACTAATAGCTTAACTCAAATACAATATTATTTTTCCTGCTAGCTAAATAAATTTTGAAAAATACTGACAACCTTGGTTTGCCACATCCAAAAGAAAACTCTCCCTCAAATAGGTAGTTTCAGAAACTGCCAATCATAGCATTGTCACCATCGGGGCCAACCACATATAATTGTATTTAATAGGGAAAGGTCTGGGGAGTGAGGTTGTGATCCCAGTGCCGTCTGATACCTCCTGACCCCCCCAATCACCCCCAACATTTTTATGTGCAGATATTTAAATTGCATATTGTTTCCTCAAGACTTAAAATGAATTCCACAGAGTCCTCCTTTCAAAGTCTTATTGGTTCTGGTGAGAAATGATGACGGGATCAGGGTCTGCCATCATTTACTTTTTAATTTAATTTCCTGATTCAGTCTCACCTCTCCCCACTCAAATGGTTCAAGGGTAAATATGTGACCACTATTCTGAAAGTGGTGTTTTCTTTATTCATTCATTTATTTATTCCAGTACCACAAAAGACCCTACTAAAGGCCTGCCATTTTGCTACCTAAAGCAAATATGGTTTTGCTTTGTCCTTTTGGTAAACCACACTTCAACTGATACAGTAAAGGACTTTTTTTGCCTCCTGGAAATAGTATTGAAAATTATGGTATGCTGATAAGTTTGTAGCATGACTAATACTATATTAAATATTACTGTTGTATGTATTACAGACATATTAATATATTAACGCTAAAACATTCATCTAAAAGAACAGGAAGAAACTAGAAAAAATAAGACTCTCTGGCAAAATCACTTGACTCCCACGGCCTTTGGTAACAGGCCTTTATTGCTTGGCAGTACTATCACTGATATTGCAAAGTATTTTACAATTTTTTTTTTTTTTAGATGGAGTCTCACTTTGTGGCCTAGGCTCGAGTATAGCAGTGCGATCTTATCTCACTGGAACCTCCGCTTCTTGGATTCAAGCAATTCTTGTGCCTCAACCTCCTGAGTAGCTGGGGTTACAGGGGCGTACCACCATGTATGGGTAGCTTTTTTGTATTTTTAGTAGACACAAATGGTTTCACTATGTTGACCAGGCTGGTCTTGAACTCCTGACCTCAGGTGAAGAGCCTGCCTCAGACTCCCAAAGTGCTGGGACTACAGGCAGGAGCCACCACGTCCAGCCTGATATTGCAAAGTACTTTACTTTTAACAAACACGTCCCCCACACGATCTCATTCAATCCTCGTGACACCCTGATGAAACCAGCAGAGCAAGTCTCCCTCTCCTGTTGGGTATTACTTTCCCCATTCAACAGGTGACAGGACTGAATCCCAATCTACTTGTCAAGTGGCACACAGTGGAGAGTCAGAGTCGCCAGCCACAGGTCCTGGGTCCTGGGTCCTGGTTCCATCCTTCTGTCAACAAACTGTGCCACCCCTGAAGGGCAGCCAGGGAGTATTCATCCCAAAGCCCACCTATGAGAAATGAGAAAACAAAGGCATAGAAGATTCTGAGGCCTCACAGCTACTTGGGACAGAGCACAGGCCTTTTGACTTCTCAACTAGCAGACTGCCTCTGCTCACGAAAAAGAAACAATACGAAAACATTAATCACACAAGACAAAAGGCATTATAGCTTGTAATAGTCCATGTAAGTGTTTAAACTGAGAAAATAATTATGATGCCTGAGTAGGCAACAATGCCACTTAATTAACCTAAAATAACGAACACTGGCCTGCAAGTATAGTGTGCACTGTGGCATTTCAATCAAATTTACAATAAATTTAACTTGACAAATTTCGTGATTATATGTGTTTGTATATGTAATATGTGTAATATGCTACATAGCATCAAATTAAGTAATTACATACAAATATATAGTTGTATATAGAATAAACAAATCTAGTGATTATATGATATGAAACTTATGTCTGTGTATATTTTATATACACACATCTTACTGAGCAGCACAAAAATTAGACAAAAAAAGTTAGTAGTATAATTCCAGCATTTTTGGGAGGCTAAGGCAGGAGTATGACTTGAGTGTAGGAGACCAGCCTGGGCAACATAGTGAGACCCCATTTCTGCAAACAATTTTAAAAATTAGCTGGGCATGGTGGTACATGCCTGTAGACGTAGCCACTTGGGAGGCTGAAGCAGGAGGATCGCTGGAGCCCAGGAGTTCAAGGCTGCAGTGAGTTATGATTACGCTACTGCACTCCAACCTGGGCAACAGAGCGAGACCCTGTCTCAATAATTAAATAAATAAAATTAAATAAAATAATACAATTAAATAGTGGGTCACTTGCATGACTTTAATTGACGTTATACAGTCAAACCAAATATGTAGTTTTTCTCTTCTTTGTTAGTCTTCTAGCATCTGTTTTCGGCATGAGTGGCATCAGTTTACCCCAGTATTCTGCTCCCTTTATCTTGAGCTCTCACACCAATTGCCCCTTGATTGCTACGGCTGCACTATTGTACTACCTTCTGCCTCACCCCAACACACACATGCATGCATACACACACACACACTCGCCACATGATTCCATGCTGCTGTGCCTTTGCTCTTGCCAGAATACCCTTCCTACCTCTGTTTGCCTGAGTGACTTCTCCTGTAAGATGCAAGCTTTATCTCTGAGGGCTTTCCCTGAACTCCCAGTTTGAATAGTGCCCTTCCTTTGTATCTTTCCAAGTCCTGTGCACCCCTCTATCCTAACCTTCAGCACGTTTCATTCACATTACCAGTTTACATCCTCTGTCCAGTGAAGCAGAATGCAGTTGGTTAAGGATTTTCACTGGTCCTTAGTGACAAACGGTGGTCAGATCATGAGAATATAGGCTGTCATTAGTCGTGGTAACTCAGATAAGCAGCATCTCTTTAAAGGACTAAGCTTGGCTAATTGATTGATGTCCTTAAGAACTGTATGCAGCAACTCTCTTCTTTGTCATGTCTCCATCTTTGTAAAATTTCTACTCCTTGTTTTCACTTTTTCTTCCATTTTCATCATAAATGATGCCACCTCTCCTTGCCCTTGGTAGGATACTCAGCCCCATAATCTGATAATCTGTAACAATGGTAAGAATTTTCTCTTTAAAATTTGCAATTAGGTAAGATGTCTGTAATAGCCATTCGGTGAATAAAATCTGTTTTATGATGAAATTGAAAGTCATGTACTTGACTTTCTTTGAAAACCGTCAATAGAGTATTTATGATGCATTTAATTACCTAAACTACCTAAATAGATTCAGGTTGTATCTCATTTGAGACAATACTTTCAATAAGTACTTTTTGAAAAGGAATGAATAAAGCAGAAATTGTTAAACACTTGATAAACATCTTCAAAGATTTGTCATGGTCTTTTCTCTCTCTATCCCTGAGTAAACTTTCATGAACACGTTATACATCATGGACACTTTTCAAATGAATATATATTTAAACAACGTTTTCTCTTCTACCACTCTGGCTCTGTGATTGACATCCCTGCCAAGGCTGCTAAGCTGTATGAAGGTAACTTGTCCCTGTCTCCAGGGCCCAAAGACAAATCCCCACCATCGTGCACACTGGTGTCTGCTGAGTTAGGCTACCTCTACCACCTCCCTATGCACCATGGCCTCTGCTGGAGCTGCTCCCAACACAGGTGCTGCTACCACTCCCTCCGGGTGCTTCCATTTCAACCGACGCTCGTGTGCAGAGGTTTAGGAGGTGGCAGGGTTTCTGCTGTGGTGAGGTGGAAACATTGCCTTCCCACACAACATGGCTTTGCCCGTGTGTCTCCCGGAGTTTTGACACCCAGTGTCTTCTCCCAGGACTCACACATGATTTCATGGAGCGACTGGCAGACAGCTGCCACTGGTTAAAGAACCAGGCTTCTCCATGGCCACTGTTGTGCTACTCTCCCCTTAGACTAAATTATTTCTTAGAAAGTATCCCCATCCCTTGCATGTGGGCTCCTGCAAATGTGCTGCTAGCGGCACTGTTCAAAGTATTTAATTCAGGAATCTACCTTAGGCTCAGCCTAGGACAAGAAACTTTACTCACATTTTTGCCCAATTCAGGTGCAAAATGAATGTGAACATTCAGTCACGTATTGCAAACACAGTCTTAAATCTATCATGTCACAAGCAGAGTCTCAGAATACATATTTGGCTTCTATTATGACCCCTTCTAAAAGGATAGTTTTCAGCAAAATGATTTTTAAAAACCCCATAAAATTACAGTATGTTTTAAACGTGACTCTGGACGAAAAACAGAAAAAGCTGTCATGGAAAATCTGAACATGCACAAGATCCGATCCAGATGATTTCAACTATTAAGAGAATTACTTAATGGTCATTCTCATGTCCTTGTTGTCACCCTCTATCCAACTTTGATGTAGATATACCAGTTTGGTGCCTGTGATTATAGATGAAACACTACTGGAAAATTGGGAGTTTGGAAAAGAGTAACAGTGGTGATTAAATGAATGGCAACAAAAACTATATAAGGAAACATTTATGGAGATAAATATCTATGTTTACATGAAATGCATTTAACATAAACTCACATCTGAAATGTGTATATGAAATAGCTACCGATAAGCAAACATTTCTCTTTTACATATGATATCTATTATGCGTTGTTCTGTGAAAAACTATTCATCAAGGGCTAGAAGGACTGAAACAAACCACCTAATCATTTGCCTCCATTTAGGCAGGTCCTCTGCACTACGCATGAAATCTTAGATGATGCAGTTAAGTAGTTCTCCAGTTTGGCAAATTGCTGGCATAGCCACACAAACTACCCACTTTCTGCACATTTGCCTTTACCCATTAGCCTCTCCTTGGTGTTCTGCAGGTAGGTATAATTGCAGCTAGAAATACACATTTATGAACATTTTATGTGTAAACTATTACATTAAGCATGGTACCGTGGAGATTTTGAAGAAACCAGCAATATCTTAATCTACATTTTATTTACCTATCTATGAATGCACGCATAGATATTTATGCCTGCGTATGTGTATACATAAATCTACACTTATAAAGCACTTTCACACATGTTATTCCATTTAACATTTACAACAACCTCTTTAAACATGACAAAAATAAATCTCGGAGAGGGTAAGTGACTTGCCCAACCACCCACAGTGGTTAAAACCGAGCTTGAATTCAGCTCTGTGGTACTAAGTCCAAGTTTACTATATTACAACTTTCCTTAAGCATCACAGCTTCCCATAACCTGCTCCCCCGTCTCCACAAGGAATTGACAACCTTGGGGCAAGCTAACACGTGTGTGCAATGATTGAAAGGTGATGTGATGAGTAATAAGGAAAACCAGGAGTTCCGAGTCGGGTGGGACCAGTCACTTCTAAAGCAGTTGGTTAGGAAGAGTTCATGGAGGAGGTAAAATTTGGTCAGGATTTTGAAAAACCGATAAAACTTGGAGAGATAAAGATGGGATAAGGGGAATTCAACAACGGGTTTTCTACATAGGAATGAACAGGGCATGCTTAACAAGTGGCTGCAGTTGAAATTTAGGGCATGCAGTGGAGCACAGTGGAATATAAGCCTCAAGTTGTAAATTGAGCTCAGGTTGTGGAGGTCCTTGAATACCAGAAAAAGGTATTAGGACCCCACGGCAGATTTTAGAGCAAGATGTCTCAGGAGCTATGTGGAGCCCTGATTAGAGGAAGAAGATATTAGAGGAGAGAGACCAGGTAAGGGACTCTTACAAAGCTCAAATGAGAAAAATACAAATTTATTTTAGGGTAATGGCAGTGGAAACAAAGAGAAGGAAAAGTCTACTTGAAATAATTTATTAATTCATTGGATAGAGGGGGCCAAAAAAGGAAAGAATTAAAAAGACTCCAGTCTTCTGTGTCTCAAAGACTGAGAGGATACAGAAGACAGGGGAAAGTTTTGGGTTGAAACAGAACACCATAAGCTTGTTTTTGGATATTTTAAGTTTAAGGTTGTCATAGGATTGTCATACACCATAACATCCAGCAAAGTGTCATACAGTAAAACATTCAGCAAAAATGAGACCAGCTCATGGAAGATGGGTCAGGGCATAAAATAGCAATTTGGAAGATATCTGCCTAGCAGTTACTAATGAGCATGGGTGTGAATTAGGAGGTTGTAAAAGAGTATATTGAAAGAGTAGATGGGATGGAAGTTTAAATTCTTTTAATTTAATTTAAGTTAAATTAAAAGAATGAGAAAGAGAAGAAGGGTGTGAAATCATCTTTGAAAATACCTTATTAAGTGGATAACGACAAAGAAGCCAGAAAGGAGACTCGAGGGCAGTGAGAAAGGGAAGTGAGGAGCAGGACAACAGTTTTTTTTTTTTTTTTTTGAGACGGAGTGTCGCTCTGTCGCCCAGGCTGGAGTGCAGTGGCCGGATCTCGGCTCACTACAAGCTCCGCCTCCCGGGTTTACGCCATTCTCCTGCCTCAGCCTCCCGAGTAGCTGGGACTACAGGCGCCCGCCACCTCGCCCGGCTAGTTTTTTGTATTTTTTTTTTTTTTTTTTTAGTAGAGACGGGGTTTCACCGTGTTAGCCAGGATGGTCTCGATCTCCTGACCTCGTGATCCGCCCGTCTCGGCCTCCCAAAGTGCTGGGATTACAAGCTTGAGCCACCGCGCCCGGCCGACAACAGCTTTTAAAGGAAGCTGAGAGGAACAAGGTCGCCCAAGCAGAAGGCAGCCACCTGGGAACAATTTCCTTCTCCCAATACATCATGAAATCACAACAGTGAGACGTTGAAAAAGCATGACCCCCAAATCCCACAGCAGCCACCAAACCAGAGAAGGGCACCGCCCCATGCCATAAACTTCCAAAAAAGTATTGGCTGATGAAAAAGCGAATTCCACAGTGGAGTAGCATAGGTCACCATGGCAAGGCTCCTAGCTCTACCCCCATCCCCAGAAGCCACACAGGTGGCATCAACCAAATCCAGGAATATCTTTTTCATATCTCTAAATTGAGAGAGAACTTTACTGAGATGCTAACTCTACAAACAGGAAGTCAGATAAACTGTCAGAACACAGTGGAAATGAACAGTGAGTTATATCTTCTCTCATGGCATTGATAACTGAAGAACAGATTCAAAGTTTGAGAGTATTCTCCCATAGGACTAGAATACAATCCTTCAACTCAGCAAAGAAAGCCCTCATGCATTGAATAAGCAATTAACAAACACTTCAGAAATGACTGCCAAGTCCTGATACTCTACCAAAGTCTGCACAATACCTCTACTTTTGTCCTTCCCTGCCATTCTTTCAGACTATAGAGTAAGTGGAAAGAACACAAAAAAACAAACTCTAAAATCGTGGTTTGTCAGGAAAACAAATGGGTCTCAAATTGGAAGACAGTTGAGAAGATACCTATATAACATTAGGGCAAATAATAGGTCTGTATCAAGAGGACAGTTGAGAAAGATAAAAATGACCACCCTGGCAACACACACACACACACATGCCCTAGAATGCAAAAGATAAACCAACTGAGGTGCAAAACAACCGAAAATCAGAAGGAAGTTCTTCACAAGTGCCTTGAGCTATGGTAAAAAAAATAAATTAATAAGCTAAATTTAATAACATAAGGACCCATAGTCAAGATGATTAAACAACAGAAAATAAATAGGAAAATTACAAACTTGGAAAACAGATGGAGGGAGAAAACATCCATATATGACTATGATTAAATTTGAGACTTTAAGAAATAGATTAGACTCACCTTTAAACTTACCAATATATAGGAAAGGGAGTACAAATTCAAAAAATAATAAAAAAACACAAAAAGAAAAATGCAGTTAAAGAGAACTAATTAATCTATAGAACAAAATAAATAATTAGTGTTCCTGAAAGTCAAAATCACTAATTACTGTTCCTGAAAGTAGTCAACAAATGGAATAACAAAAAGCAACAAATGCTATAATATGAGCAAATTTTACTGGAATGAAAAAATAATTCAGTCTACAAGTCATACTACTCTATGTTTAAAAAATTAATGGAAACCACTTATACTGCGAAGATAATGAATTTCAAGGATAAAGAATGTAATTCTCAGATATCTAGACAGGATGAAAACCAATCACCTCAAGGGTGGAGACAGGAAATATGAAATTCACTGCAGTCTTCTCCACAGCAACATTGATGCCAGAAGATAATTTAAAAATGTCTGCAAGATTCTGAGAAAAACAATAGTGTGTCTCAGTAAGATCAGAACTAGGCAAAACCTTGAGTAATAGCCAGACATTTTCAAATGTAAAACAAATTTACAAATATTAAGTTGTATACTGTAAATATGTACATTTTTACTTGTCAATTATATCTTAATACAGATGTTTAAAAAAACATTACAATGGGACTCGGATGCATTTTTCCTATTTTGATTTTTGAATGTGAAGAATACATGCTCAGAATACATGATTCTGATATAATCTATACAGAATAGATTTGCATTCTAGTCCTATGGGAGAATACCTTCAAACTTTTAATTTATTCCTCAATTTCACGTTTAGTCTTCAAGCCTTCAATGCCACTAGAAAATATATAACCCATTGATCATTTCAACTCTGTTCCAACAGTTTCTATGACTTCCTATTTGTAGAGTTAACTTCTCAGTAAGGTTCTCTCTCAATTTGAGGTATTAATAAGATATACGAGTATTCATAAATTTCATAAATTTTAGTGTACTGCTTAATGAATTGTGACCTGTGTTAACCATCACCCTGATCAAGATTAAGAATATTTCAATCACTTAAAAAAGTGTCCTGGCATCCCTTTCCAGTAAATATTCCTATACCCTTTTCTGACCTCTATCGCCATAGATTAATTTCACCTGTTCTAAAAATTCATGTAAATGAAATCATATGATATTACTATTTTATCTAGCTTCATTAGTTCAAAATAATGTTTTTGTGTTTTATCCATGTTGTGATATGTGTCAGTAGTTCTTTTTTATTGCTCAGTAGTATACTACACTTTGTCCATTTTCATGTTGATGGACATTTGGGTTGTTTCTAGTTTAGGACTCTTATAAATAAAACTGTTATGAACATTCATATGAGTTTTTTTGTAAGATAGATACATTCCTTTCCTTTGGCAATACAGTTAGGAATGGAAATATTTGGTCACAGGTTAGATCTATGTTTAACTTTACTGAAGAGTGAGAAACAGTTTTCCAAAGTGGTTTTATTATTTTATACTCCCACAAGCAATGTATGAGAATTTCGATTTCTCCACACGCACAACAGCAGTCTGTTTAGTTTTAATCATTCTAGTATCTCATTATAGTTGTAGTTTGCATTTCCCTGACGACTAATGATGTTGAGCACCTTTTCCTATGTTATCAGGCATTCATATATCTTCTTTTGTGAGGCACCTGTTCAAGTATCTGCTCGTTTTTTATGTCAGTTGTCTTTAAAATGTGATTCATAGGAATTCATCTACATCTAGGATATCAGTCCTTTATCAGCTATATGTTTATGAATATTTCTTCCAGACTATGGCTTGACATTTCACTTTCTTAACAGTAACTTTTGATGAACATAAGTTTTAATGCTGATGAAGTTGTATTTATTATTATTTTTCTGTGATTGGTGCTTTATGTGTCTTGCGAAATCTTTCTCTGCCACAAGATTGTAAAAATATTCCTTTCCTACATTTTCTTTATCAAGCTTTATAAATTTAGCTTTCACAGTTGAATTGTCATGCATTACATAAGGTAAGAGTCAAAGTTCATTTTTTACTTATAGATGTCCAGTTGTTCCATTATCATTTATTGAAAATACTTTTGTTTCCCCCACTGGATTTAATTTGCCCTGTTTAAAAAACTAATAAACTTTATATGTGTAGAGCTATTCCAGATTCTCTTTTCTATTTCATTAATTTGTCTACCCTTACACCAACTATACTGTCTTAATTACTATAGCTTTCAGTAAGTCTTGAACATTGATAGTGTGAATCCTTCCATTTTGTTCTTCCTTTACAAGGACTATTATAAGTCCTTGCATTTTCACATAAACTTTAGAATCAGCTTGTCAATTTCTCCAGAATGCCTGCTGGGATTCTGATTGAAATTGTATTCAGTTAATAGATCAGTTTAAGGAGAATTAACAACTTAACAATATTGAGTTTCTCAATCCGATATTAGGACTCCAATCATTTATCTTTCCAATTATATTTTAAAATTTCTACCAGCAATGTATTGTCATTTCCAATATACAGGACATGCACAAATTTCACTAAATGTATTCCTAGGTATTTATAAATGGTATTTTAAAAATTTTCCAATTATTTGTTATGAGTATGCAGAGGTGTAAGTGGTTTTCATATATTGACTTTGTATTTCTTGAACTTCATAAATTTGCTTTTTAGTTGCAGTGGTTTTAAATTTTTTGTAGATCACATTGGATTTTCTTTTTTTTTTTCTTTTGGAGACAGAGTCTCACTCTGTCACCCAGGCTGGAGTACAGTGGTACAATCTCGGTTCACTGCGAACTCCGCCTCCTGGGTTCAAGTGATTCTCCTGCTTCAGCCTCCCAGAGCAGCTGGGACTACAGGCACCCGCCACCACGCCCGGCTAATTTTTTTGGGTATTTTTAGTAGAGACGGGGTTTCACCATGTTGGCCAGGATGGTCTCGAACCCCTGACCTCTTGATCTGCCCACCTCGGCCTCCCAAAGTGCTGGGATTACAGGCGTGAACCACTGTGCCCAGCCCACATTGGATTTTCTGTGTACACCAGTGTGTCATCTGTGAATTAAGATCGTTCTACTCCTTTCTTCTTGGATTATACCTTATATTTCTTATTCTTGCCTCATTGTGCTGGCTATAACCTCCAGTACAATGTTAAATTGAAGTGACGAGATGAAACATTTTTTCTTTAAATGGAAATACTTAGTAGTTCTCCACCAGATCCTAGGTTAGCTCTAGCTTTTTTTTGTAAACGCTTTCATCAAGTTGGGGAAGTCCTCTTCTATTCCTGGTTTGCTGAGAGTTTTTACCATGAACAGGTGTTGAGTTTTATCAAATTCTTTTTCTGCATCTATCAATATAACATAATTTCTACCCTTTATTTTTAATGTGTTAAATTACATTGATTGAGTTTTGGAGGCTGTACCAAACTTGCATGACCCTACTTGGTCACAATGTTTTATCTTATTTAGATACTACTTTTGCTCATAGTTGTTAAATTTTTTAAATCAATGTTCATGAGGGACATGGGTCTATTTTTCTCTTTTGTGTATTTTCCTTGTTGAGTTTTGGTAGCAGGGTTTTACTGACCTCATAAAATGCATAAGAAAGCATTTCCTCTTCTTTTATTCTCTGAAAATATTTTAATATTTGTATTATTTCTTACTTCAGTGTTTGGTAATATTAACAAATGAAATCACTTGGGTCTGGGCTTTCCTTTGTGGGAAGATTTCTAATTATGGAATTGACTTATTTAACAAATACAGGAACATTTACATTTTCTATGTTTTTCTTGTGATGACTTCAGAAAGTTGTCTTTTTCAAGAAAATTGTCCATTGTTCTAAGTTGTCAAATGTATTAACATAAAATTGATTATAATATCCCTCTTATCATCCTCTTAATGTCACAGGATGTATATAGATGTCACCTCATTTGTGTTTCTCTGTTTTTTTCATCAGTCTTCCTGCAGGTTTATTAATTTTATTAATACTTTCTAAAGAACCAGTTGACATTCTCTATTTGTTTGCTTATTTTTATTCCATTGAATTTTGCTCTTCTCTTTGTTTTTTCCTTCCTTCTACTTTTTTGATTTTGCGAAAACTGTACGTTGATTTCTTTTTAGGAAAGAATGAACAAACGCATGAGTAAAGGAAGGCAAGAGAGATGTTTAATCGTGTCAAATCTTCATACCTATTAACAAAAAGGATGAAGGTAAAGTCATTAAAATTTGCAAATCGGAGGTCATTGGTGACTTTCAAGAGGCTTCCTGGTATAAAGACTTGAGGTCAGACACATTGAGTTATGGTAATGGAATCTGCTATTCTTTTTGACCATCCAATATATGAAACCAATTTCCCTTATTTGAGAATTCTCACTGCCCCCAATTCCTAACACATACACAAACGCACACATTATGATTCTTGAAGGGAGACAAAACCTGTCTCTGACTAGAGACATGGAAACTTCCAGAAACTCATTCTCCCAAGAAACCTTGCAGCTTGGGTACAGGTTCATGACCCTCATTCTGCCAGTCAGACACACTGACCTCATATCACAGGACCACAAGAACTCTCTGATGGTAGGAAGAGTTGCTGAAATGTTAAGTCTTTGGGGGCAGTGATGAGAATAGTGCTGGTGAGGGTATCCAGTGTCCATCTGGCGTGTCAGCAATAAAAGCTACAATGTCCAGAGCTTCCAGAAGTGTCCTCACCCATTCACTTGGTTGAAGATCACACCTAGCAATACAGCCTTAATCTATTTCTCTAGACTGGCCTGGGGTTCTGTGAACTAACAATACAATCAATTCATTCTCTGCTGAAATCAGCCAGCCTAAATCTCTGCTGTTTGCAACAGGAGCCCTGACTGTTGAATGCAAGCTCCACACTCAGTGGGTGACTGTGACCACGTTGTACAATGTTCTGCAACATTTTTTTCCTTGACTTAAATGAAAGCAATAGTACCCACCTCAGTACAGTTGTGATTATTAAGTATGACAGCATATGCAAAGTACCTGATTGATGTGCGGCTGGTGCTGAAGAAAGTTAGTTCTAGGAAAATAAAAATATTATAAGCCCCTAAAAATTTAATTCAAACTCATTTAAAACCATTGTGGAATCCATATGTCATGGATCACAATGATTACTAAGAAACCTCTGGGTAGAGGTAAACAGTGTAGCTTGACCTTCAAGATTTCTAGCAGGAAAGGCAGGTGTAAGATGCTAATTCAAGACCGTTGAGATAAGATTTTCTCTCTTTTTAGGAGTTAGAGACCTGAGTTTGTGTGTAAGATAACAGGTAGGAACTAATAAAGACAGAGCAATTTGAACAGAAAAAGAATGTTGACAAAAGCACTTTAAAGATATCAAGGTTCTGGATTAGAACTACCTTTGGTTGTAAAAATAAGAAAGCCAGTCAGAGAATTTAACATACCAGTAACCATCAGGCTTAACAAATAAGTGTTAGGCAGGTGCGGGAAAGTTCCTGTTTAAGTTAAATCTGTACATACTCTGTCTCTTGTCTTCATAAAATTGAATTGTTTATTGAAAAAGGCAAGAAGCTCTCCTGTGATTATTTTTGTGCTCTTAACCACAAATGTTTTATAGTTATCTCCCATGGAATGTAAACCTCGACTACAAAGCTATGATCACTGCATATCTTCCTTTACATGATTGTTGTAAAAATTGTATTTGGACACTTTATGTTTATTATAAAAATAATTTTTGCTAGAATATGTTTGTTGTAGTAAATGAGGAATTTACTCTTCTACATTACAATGTATACACCAGTTCTTTGTTGAAGGTGACTATGAACATATGAATTATGTATTCTAACTCACTACTATCTATGGGGCAGAACTTTTGTCTTACTTTTCTCTTCAAAAACCTATTTTTAAAAATAAATTTGTGATCTAACAGATTTACTTCTCAACACATTATGCAGCTCATTTATTTGTTTTCTTGATCTTGCTCCCCTCAAGAGGGCAGTTTTAGTAGAGCAATGGGGATGACAGACCAGAAAGGATTAGGAAGAAAATAGCAATGACGACATGGAATCAGGTGATGTCGACTCCACTTCAAAATGCTAGGATTCAACGACAGGACCTGCAGAATGGATGCTAACTCAAGAGGACAATGGGTTAGAAAAAAATTTTAATGGAAAGGACTTCCTTTGTTTGTAAGAAACAGGGAATAAGAAAAGGGGAAAAACCTTGGAAAAACTAAGAAAATGTGGGATCAAAGCACATAGTGTGGGACTGGTGTTTGAAAGGAGGAGGGATACTTCTTCATCTAAGAAAAACAAGAGGGAGCAGATGATGAAAATTTTAGGGTATGAAAACTCATGTTCAGGTACTTTTAATATTCTATTGAGACACAAAGGCAGATGCTAGTTTGAGGACTAGAGGAAAATGAAACATTCTTGGAAACTCTTCAGAGGAGAAAGCTATGCAGAAGCATCAAGAGTTGAATAAAATAATTATTGAGCAGTAGTAAGGATACAATTGAAATGCCAGTGGATCCAATGAGCAGAATTCTTAGAACTTCTCTAGCTACATCTGGGTGTTCAGAATCTCTAACAGCTATCGAAATATTAGGGACACTGGTCTTTCTGTGAAGCTACAGAATTGTGAAAAGGCCCAAGAATACAACAAAAACACAGATAATCAAAACCATAGAACCAGGGGACAGTGAGGACCATACATCTAACTCCAGGCAGGGGGATGAACTGTTGAAAGTACTTGATGGTATGACAAGGTATCCCCTAAGAACTTGAAAAGGAGAGAAATCAAAGTGTCTCTAACATTTTACATTTTGAAATCATTATTCAATAGATCAGAACAGAAACATGCATTGCCACCTGCATGATCAGAGTAGCTCTCAGGTCTACCCGACAAAATGGTGTGACCTGACTATGGATATGAACATAACTAAGGAAAGTGTCAACCAGCCTAAGAAACAGAACAAAAGAGCACTATCCAAGGAGAAGGGCACCTTTGTCTATGGATTTTAAGATTTCTGGTCCCATTGGCAAGATTATCCCTGAAATGGAGTGAGGTGTGACAGGCCACCTTTGCCTCCTGCTATTCAAGCATTCAATCAGTTGGTTTGGGCTGACCTAGAGATATGCTAATCATAACTTGGCTTCCTTGTATAGTAGGTCTTCCTATTGGGAGATAATGTGGAAGACCTGCTGATATGAGTATTCTGGTCACCATGACAATTATTTTTCATTGTAAATGTGTTAACTAGTGACTGGTTTCACATGTCAGTCATATGAACTTGGCTGATCTGAGCCCACGTCTGAAAGCCACATCTCTCGGGGGAACTGACCTTGGGTATCTGAACCTGCAAGGCTGAGAACACCATACATGAAATTCACCAATGCAGGCCCACGGGAGACATCAAGCTGGCCTTCTCCTAGTGAGCATCTACATCTACATGGCTTTTTCCATTTTGAAACAACAACAACAAAAAAATGGTATGTAGCAGATTGGAAGAGTCTGGTGTGTTTCACCTCACTTGCCATATGGATGTCCTTTGCATGCCCTCCAGATGGCCCAGGAAGGTAGAGTCTCTTATTGCAAGGGAAAATACACTTTGGCAGGGCAATTACGATGCCCAAATCAGGACAATATCATTGTGTCCAGCCTTTGAGAAGCCAGTAGTCTGCAGTTTAATGTTCCTCTCACCTTTTTGTTTCTCTTTTTTCGTAAAACTCCAGCTGATAACTGAGCATTTTTATCTCTGAAAGAGCCCAGTTACCATTTCACAGGTAATACATAAAAGGGAAGCCATTTCCTCAAAATGCCCAAACAAACTGTGTTCCTACAAGTACTTCCAACCACAAGCTATGAATTTATCTTCAGGATCAAGGAAGACTTTCCTACTTAAAAATAACAACAGTTTGTCAGGCAGGTGGAATGTCTTGGAGGAAGGGGTTCAGATTTTAATCCTGAGTGCTGATAACAATATGCATGACAGCTCTCTCTGAGTCCTTCGTCCTGCAAGAAGATAAACACAGAGTGTTCAGTGTTTTCCAAAAATTTACATCCATCTGGACATCCTCTCAATTTTTTCCATCTCCAACTTTCATGCTGGAGTTCTTATGTAAGTTGTGGAGTCAGATGTGGGAAGGAAGGGGGATGGAAGGACTATATTTTTTAAAACACAAAAACAATGCTTGATCTACCCAAGATTTTCTCCAGCTATATAAGAAGAAAAGGGATAAATGAGTACATCAATGGAAATACTTCAGTTTTGGGTGGAAAAAAGACAGGGTTGGCCAGAGGGAGCCATACAAGGAGTCGGGATTACGCAGGTGTGTGTGAGGCAGATCAGGGTCTATAACACAGGAAAAGCTGGAGGCTGAGAGACTCATTGCTCCCAGGAGAAAGTCAATAAAAATTACATTCCAAGGAAATAAGAACGGAGGCTGGATCAAAAGACCTGACCACACCTGGGAAGAGACAGGTAGACCTCCGAGATATTGCAGATCCCATTCCAGACCATTGCAAATATTGAGCAAATATTGAGATAAAGCAAGTCACACAAAATTTTTGATTTCCTAGTGCATATCAAAGTTATGTTTACACTACACTTTAATCTATTAAGTATGCAATAGCATTATGTCTAACAAAACTAATGTACATAATAGTAGGCTATCATGATAAAAAAGTATACTTTGACTTATAATACTTTATTTTGTAAACACTCTAATAATCATCTGAGCCTTTGGCAAGTAGTAGAGGGTCTTGCCTCAGTGGCAGGGTTTTTTTGCCACTGAGGTGGAGGGTTTTTGCTGGTAGAGGATCTTGCCTCAGTGTTCATGGCTGCTGACTGATCAGGGTGGTGGTTGCTGACGGCTGGGTGGCTTTGGCAATTTCTAAAAGTAAGACAAAAATGAAGTTTGCCACATCAATGGACTCTCCTTTTCACAAAAGATTTCTCTGTAGAATGCAATGTTGTTTGACAGCATTTTACCCACAGTAGAACTTCTTTCAAAATTAGAGTCAGTCCTCTTAAACCCTGCCTCTGTTTTATCAACTGAGTTTATGTAATATTCTAAACCCTTTGTTGTTATTTCAACCATGTTCACAGCATCTTTACCAGGAGTAGTTTCCATTTCACAAACCTGTTTCTTTACTCATCCATAAGTAGCAACTCCTTATCCATTAAATTTTCATCATGAGATTGCAGCAATTCAGTCACATCTTCGGGCTCCACTTCCAAGTTTGGTTCTTATGTTATTTCCACCACATCTGCAGTGACTTTTGTCACTGGTCTTGAACTCCTCAAAGTCATCCATGAGGGTTGGAATCAACTTCTTCAAATTCCTATTAATGTTAATATTTTGACCTCCTCACCTAAATCATAAATGTTTTAATGGTGAATTTAATCATAAATGGTGAATCTTTTCCAGAGGATTCTCAATTTACTTTACCCAGATTCATCAGAGGAATCACTATCTATGACCACTATAGCCTTATGAAATGTATTTCTTAAACAATAAGACTTGAGAGTCGAAATGACTCCTGGATCCATGGGCTACATAATGGATGCTGTGTTAGCAGGCATGGAAACATGAATCTCCTTGTACATCTCCATTAGAGCTCATGGATTACTGGGTGCATTGTCAATGAGCAGTAAAATTTTTAAAGTAATCTTTTTTTTTTCTGAGCAGTGAGTCTTAACGGTGGGCTTTAAATATTCAATAAAACCATGTTATTAACAGATGTGCCATCATTCAGGCTTTGTTGTTCCAATTTATAAAGCACAGGCAGTGTAGATGTCACATACTTCTTAAGGGCCCTAGCATATTTGAATGATCACTGAGTACTGGCTTCAGCTTTAACTCATCAGCTTCATTAGCCTCTAACAAGAGCCTGTCCTTTGAAGCTTTGAAGCCAGGCATTGACTTCTCCTCTCTAGCTATGAAAGTCCTAGATGGCAACTCCTTCCAATGTAAGGCTCTTCCCATCTATGTTGAAAATCTGTTGTTGAGTGATTGATGAATTGATAATTCATCAATTATCCTAGCTAGGTCTTCTGGATAACTTGCTGCAGCTTCTACATCAGAACCTGCTGTTTTATCATGTGCTTTTATCTTATGGAGATGACTTCTTTCTTTAAATGTCATGAACTACCTTTGCTAGCTTCCAACTTTTCTTCTGCAGCTTCCTCACGTCTCTCAGCCTTCAGATAATTGAAGAGAGTTGAGGGCTTGCTTTGGATTTGGCTTTGGCTTAAAGGAATATTGTGGCTGGTTTGATTCTTTACTCAGATTACTAAAACTTTCTCTGTAACAGCAATAAAACTGTTTCAGTTTCTTACTTATGTGTTCTAGAATAGCACTTTTAACTTCCATCAATAAATTTTCCTTTGCATTCACCACTTGGCTAACTCTTTGGTGCAAGAGGCCCTCCTTTCAGTCCAGTTCAGTTTTTGATGTGCCTTTCTCATAAGCTTAATCATTTCTAGCTTTTGATTGAAAGAGAGAGGCATGCGACTTTGCCTTTAACTTGAATACTTAGAGGCCATTCCAGGGTTATTAAATGACCAAATTTCAATATTTTTGTGTCTCAGGGAATAGGGAGGCCCAAGGAGAGGGAGAAAGATGGGAAACCAGCTGATGGGTGGAGCAGTCAAAACACACATAACATGTTTCAATTAAGTGCACCATCTTATACAGGCATGGTTCATGGCACTCCAAGACGATTACAATAGTAACATTGAAGATCACTGATCATATATCACTATAACAAATATGATAATAATGAAAAAGTTTGAAATGTTGTGAGAATGACCAAAATATGACACACAAAAAGTGAGCACATGCTGTTTGAAAAATGGTGTCAATAGAGTTGCTTAATGCAAGGTTGCCATAAGCCTTCAATTTGTCTGAAACATAGTATCCGCAATGTGCAATAAAATGAAGTGCAATAAACAAGGTATGCCTGTATAAAATCGTGACAAAGTCAGACAGAATGCCAGGGGCAGAAATGTCCCTGGGCTTAGCTTTGGAGAGATGGTAGAACCAGTAAACGTGGGACCCAGGGCCAAGTCTGATACGGGCTCCTCTGTGTGTAGAAAGTCTGTCTTTCTTAATTCATTGGATCTATATGATTCAAGATATTTGATTCATAACAAAACAATTTTGAGATAAAACAAACATTACAAAATATGGCAATTTAATGAATCAAAACAATATGAAGGAAATTTTAAATTTAGAAAGGTTGTCATTGACACTGGAGATCAGACTCAGGGACAAAGGCATAGCAGAGTGTTAAAGCTGAGTTTGTGGTTTCTCCTGTCACTTGGCTGCTTCTGATTCTTTAGAAAGACTTTGGGATCCTCTTGACTTCTCCCATGAAAGCTTGTGCTCTGGCCTCAGTGGTGCTGTCATCCAAGAGGCTGAGGACCCTTGCCAGGGACTGTGCCAGCCCACCCCTGGTTTGGAGCCAGACTCTACTCCAGTATTTACCAATGCTAAGCCTTGTCAATGCCCACATTCATACTCACTTGGGCCTCTAAAGCCCAGAGTTCTCTTAATCTTAATGGTGCTCAATGCTTCTGAGTACAGCATCATGATTACAAACGAGGTTGCTTAGGGTTGGACTAGGTTCCTGCACTATGTCACTCAGAATAATCAACACACAGTAGCTTAAATAGTGAAGAAGTCAGAAGGTAAAGCAGTTCTAGAATTTTTCCCACAGCTGAATGATGTAGTCAGGAAGCTAGGTTCTTTTTAGCTTTTCATTCTGCCATGCCTGATGTGTTAAATTGCTGTTTATAGGCTTGTTGCCTCATGGTCACAAGATAGCTGCTGTTGCTCAAGGGTCCATTTTTAATGATAGCATCCAAAGCAGATAGGGAGGAAAGGGGAAGGCCTCTGTCTCATGGCTAGACTCTTTCCTTTCAGAAAGGAAAATGTTTCTCAGAACCATGACCCTCTGGCCCATCACCCACCACCCTCCACCACATAAAGCTGACTCCCCTGTACATCTGCCAGAACTACATCACCCTAACTGCAAAGAAAGATGGAAAAATGAATGTATGTCAGTTAAACCTCCATTATGGGAAGACTACTTGGCCTCAAAGAAAAGAGAAGAAATGACTGTGGGTAGGCAACTTTCTCTGTTATCTATTGCCACTGTAACAGAGCAGAATATCACCCCAAAACTCAGTGGCCAAAAAAACCAATTGATTATTTTTTCATTAATCTGTGAATTGGCTGGACAGTTCTGCTGATCTGGGCCAGGCTCAGCCAGTCATGGCTGGGCGTGCTCACGCATCTGCAGTCAGTTGGTTGGTGGGTTGGCTGGGGGCTGGCTGGTCTCGGATGACCTCAGCTGGGATGACTTATGTTGCTTGGTTCCTTGTGACTTCTCATCCTCCAGCAGAGCAGCCCAGGCTTGTTTCTATGAAGGAGGCAGGGGCTGGAAAGCCGAAGACAGCATGGTCTCCTGAAGCCTAGGCACCACACACAGTCACTTCCCACCACATCTAGTAGCCATAGAAAGTCACAAGGCCAGCCCTGACACAAGGGGAGGGGAAATAGACTCCACTCCTCTACAGAAGGAGTGACAAAGTCAGGGGGTGTGGATCCAGCTGAGAAAGAACTGAGGCCATTTTCACAGTCAATCTATCACACCAACCAATAGAATTGCTCTAGGTTCTTAAGTGTATGACCATGAACAAGTTACTTAACCTCTGAGCCTCAATTTCCCTATCTGAAAAAAATGGAGATAATAGTAAAATCTGACTTATAAGGTTGTTAGGATTATCTATGTATTGACCTATGTCAAAGAGTTTACCAGAATGTCTTCATTTGATAAGTTACTATGTACTAACCAACGTTACCTTTCATGATTATTGACCAAGGACCAAACACAGCAGCAATAGTCCTAAATATCTTTTGGGCCAGGCGCAGTGGCTCACACCTGTAATCTCAGCACTTTGGGAGGCCGAGGTGGGCAGATCGCCTGAGGTCAGGAGATCGAGACCAGCCTGGCCAACATGGCAAAGCGCCATCTCTACTAAAAAAATACAAAAATTAGCTGGACATGGTGGTGTGTGCCTGTAATCTCAGCTACTGGGGAGGCTGAGGCAGAAGAATCCCTTGATCTTGGGAGGCAGAGGTTGCAGTAAGCTGAGATCATGCCACTGCACTCCAGCCTGGGCAACAGAGTGAGGCTCTGTCTCCAAAAAAAAAAAAAAAATCTTATGGACTGAGTCATAACTAAGGAATGTTGATGGTTAGGACAAAGAGTGTGCTCTTACCCTCTTATTTTCTTAAATTCACTTTGCAATTCACAATACTGCGCACAGATTGGTCTAAATGACAATGTTATCTTGTGTTCTAATTTAACAAATTCTTCTTGTTAACTCGCATTTCAGCTGCTCCTATCTGCTGAAAAGCTCATGTTAAGGCTACCAATATTTAAATTACACAGTCTTTCTAAAAGAAATTATTTCACATTTTTTATACCCTGTAAATTTATGGGCTACCCACTCCCCAGGGGTAAGACCTGGTTAGGCTGGCCTAGTGGCTACACTGCCTTCAGGGTGTGCTTAAAGGACAGATATGAAAGAGAAGGAAGAGAACATTCCCTGGGAGTCCAGCTTTGACTACAGGGTCTCTCCTTCCCTAAAAGTCAGGGCGAGAGCCAGGAGCAGACAGCTGGGGTGAGCTCAGGCCAATGTAGCTCTCTACTTAGCTGTCTGTTTCACTAGGGCCAGATAAGTGAGGAAGCAAATTAATCCAGCACCCACGTGAATGTGAGACAAACTCACTGGACTTTGACCCATAGTTAAAAGTACATTGCTAGGTTTGTAGCATAGGAGCACAGCAGGCTATAGCCTGGGTATGTTGTAGGCTATACCATCTAGGGCTATGTGAATACACTCTATGATGTTTGTGCAATGACAACATTACCTAATGAAACATTTCTCAAAACATTTCCCTGTTGTTAAGTGATACATGATGGTATATGTATGTATATCTAAAAAATTTTCAGTAACCATTACAATATAAGAAACACAATATAGTTTCTAAACCAGAAGCCAATTGGAGAAAAGGTAGTGGTGTAGGCAGAATAGTTAACGCTCTATTAATCCAAAAGAAGGCCAGGAAGGAGAAAAAAAAGGATTTTTAAAAGAAGCATGAGATGATAAAACACAAAACATGTGAAAATAAGTCCTGATTTAATAAAAAGCAAGTAGCAGAATCTTAAAAGAAAGTACATTGCTTGTGCAGTTTTAGAGAACTCAGTACTCACATACAAATGAATACACATATGTGTGTACATTAATAAGTATATGCATAAATATGTACATATGTTAAACTGAAGCAAAAATTTCATGAAACAATACATTTTCTATGTTCAGTGCCCTCTGGTATTTCTTCTTCAATTGCATTGTATTTTTTACCTCTTATTTTAGAACCTTCATTTTTCATTGTATTGTATTTTCATTGTTTGAAATGCTGCTCATGACCAATAAAGTTGGTTTAAAAATATTGTTTGAACAACTGTCTTGAAAAACACTGACTTACGTGGCATAATGTAAGAAGCATCAAGCAAAATCCCTTCTCTTTTCCAGAAGCTTTCCCTACTGCCAGATTTACAGAGGGGGCCGTGTGAGAAGACTGTAGCTGAAGTAATCTTGGACAGTGGTAAAGCGCAAGGAGTCTGTAGTAAAAAGGCCTGGATTCGAAATCTGGCTCAAGCCACTCAGTAACTGTGTGACCCCAGCAGAGTTGTTTAACCCCTAGAGCCTTGGTTTCCTCCTGAAAAATGAGGATGAAAATACTCCTTCCCCACTGTTCTGCAGATGAAGTCAGTAGCACAAAGTAAGTTGGATAAATATCATCTATTACTCTTCCTTTGGGAGATGTCAATCTTTCACCCCAAGTGGAGCTATTTGGTACAATTTTTCTACTGGAGAGCTAGCTGGCAGGATGGTGCAGGATGAGACACACATAAGTAAATCTTGGTGCAGAAGGGGTAGCACACCAGGGCAGCCCTAAGTGGAACCAATAGAAGAGGGACTCTAAGGTAGGAGTGAGGGTTGTGGGGTGGGGGAGAAGTTCCATCAGGCTGGAGAAAGCTCTGAAGTAAGAAGTGGCTGGAGGATGGTGGTTATTTCATAGATGTGCCTAGGTCTTTGGTCTTATGGGTAAATGAAGAATTTATTTTGTTGTTGTTTTTTTTAATAGATTTCCATGAAGTGGACATAGATGCCCCTTTTTCTACAAGTCGCTCTATAGTACATGTGATTGAATAAACTCAATGCAACCAGGTCCTGGGGCTGACACTTGTGCAAATAAGAAAAAACAACCTCTTTGGGCACAGGCAGCCCTGCCCAGGTCACACAGACTAATGAGCAAACTGGGGATAGACCTTAGCCCCATCTAGCAGATGCCCTTGTGTAACGCACAACCTGCTCAACCATCCTCAGTGGCCCCACTGGATTTATTTTAATTCAAAGTTGACTCCTTTCATAAGACCTCTTCCAGGCATTTATTCACTATTCTCAATTGTAGCAAACGTTCAAATATTCAACCTAAATTTGATGTCCAAAACAGCCAAAATTATTTTGATCCCAGATGTTACCAAATGAAAATGTACCACACAGATGTCCTGCTGCTAGAGCATAATTAACTGATGGCCACAGCTGCTGCCCACTGGGATCCACCACACTTCCACAGTGTGACTTCCAAGCAATGACTGAGCATGGAGGGGTCTGAAGACAGCCCCCTTCCAGTAAGAAATAGGATGCAAGGGCTCCTTGGCTGAACATTTCTTGGAACTGCGTTGCAGTCTGAGAGTCATCCCACCCACCCTTCCTTCCTTCCCTCTCTCCTTCCACAGATGCTAGACCTGTGATACAGTCTTTTCTTGCCTTTCTTCCTTCCTGCTTTTCCTGGCACATCTAATCCCATCTTAGTGTCTGTCTCAGCGGATCTAGACAACAGCACCAGATCTGGTGAAAGAGGGGACTGGTCAATCTAATACATGTTCAAGGCAAAAGCTACAACTGGCTGTAAAATGAGTACGATGAATTTTCTTGTGTAACTGATAAAAAGAGCTCAGTGAATATTGGTTAACTATCAGATGAAATCAGGCACCTTCAAAGTGGTATGGCCATAGACAAATATCAGGTAACTATCAAATGAGTGAAAATGGTCCTGAAATAAAACAATGCCATCTCCTACAGTGTGGCCTAAGCGTCTACTGGTTCAGAGGCATGGTCAGAGGCTTCAGGTACACCTCTAAGTGTCCCTGGGAGTCTGCAAAGAGATTCCTCACATGTGGCTGTCTTGTTTGCACTTCACCGTGGCTCCCACTTCTTCACACCTGCCTGGAAGGCCACTGAAGAAGTCTTATGGCTCCCACTGCCCGTCCTGGGAACACCAAAACCCAAGTGTGCCACAGGGGCCACTTGAAGATGCTCCAGATTTTCTAATTCTTCTTGAAGCTGAATGGGGCCAAGCCACATGGCCAGGGGACATGATGGAGGAGGGTGGTTTCCTCTCCAACTCCATGCCACAGTTTTCACTGCGACCTAACTGGAAGCATCTCTTGTGACTAGATAAGAAGGTTTTGTCTGATTCTGCTACTTATCCCTTTTATGAACAAGGACCTTAAAATCAGCCCAGGGGACTGGTAAGGACAGGTGCCTTTTACTCCAGCTAAATGTCTCAGTTTCCAACCTTACTCAAACTCCTTTGGCCTTCTCTAGGTAAAAAACCAAAAAAAAAAAAAAAAAAAAAAATTCAAAGAAGCTGGCTGGGCATGGTGGCTCATGCCCGTAATCTCAGCACTTTGGGAGGCCAAGGTGAGAGGATCACTTGAGCCTCAGAGTTCGAGTCCAGCCTGGGCAACATGGCAAAATCCTATTTCTATACTTAAAGTTATATATTAAATTTCTATGTATATACAAGCTGTGAATATGAAATAGCATATTAACTGTATTTTCTAATTTTTGTATTCTTTTCTTATTCTTTGCATTCTTGGTGCCCGGCATCTGGGGCCTTGCTAATCCTGGAGAGACTGCTCCTCCCAGGTGTACCTAATTCCTGGAGAAAGCAGATGACTCCGCTGTGAGTGCATCTCTCACACACAAACCAACCAATCCAGAGCCCACACCCACCAACTGCCTCGTTTACTGAGCTCTGGCATGTTAAGCCTATCCTCTGCCCCAATCACCCCAGGCCAGATACTGGGCAGCCAGGGGCAGGCCCTATACCTCAGAGCATACAGAAATCATTCAAACTAGCAAATCCTAAACCCACCTAGCCTGCTTACCCTGCCTTGCCCATTCCTTCCAGAAAAATCACAGAAGAGGCTCTGACCCATGTTGCCTAGGCTGGAGGGCAATAGCGTGATCTCGGCTCACTGAAACCTCTGCCTCCCGGGTTCAAGCAATTCTCTTGCCTCAGCCTCCTGAGTAGCTGGAATTACAGGTGTCCACCACCACACCCAGCTGATTTTTGTATTTTTAGTCGAGATGGGGTTTCACTATGTTGGCCAGGCTGGTCTCGAACTCCTGATCTCAGGTGATCTGCCCACCTCGGACTCCCAAAGTGCTGGGATTACAGGCGTGAGCCACCGCACCTGGCCACAAACTATATTTTCAATGGCAATTTGTCTCCTGATCTGTTGGCCTCACCATACCTGAATAATAATAAAACCTACATTTTAAAACAAGTGAATATTGGGGAGATTTCAATGTGGGGGCACCTGTGCTAGCAAAAGCCAACCCAAAACTTTTTGTTGTATTTGAATTGTCCTGTTTTATTTACAAAGAATCTCATACACCCCTTCTCAATTGATTTAGTTCTATCTGCAATTGTCTTCATTTTAGAGACAAATCAGAGATAACTGAGCAATGGCAACATTGTTGGAAGAAATGCAAGCTTTCTATCAGGCTGTATGTAAAGCACTGTAGATAGAATACATAGTGCAGGATCTGTAGTGTCGGTTTCAAGGAGGTCTCAAAATACATACCAATAAAAACAGTAATCACAGCCTCTAATACTTCCTGAGCCAGGCACCAGTGTAGGTAATTTTTATATGTTAATTCATTTAATCCTCATGTCAATGCTGAGGTTGATACCCAAGGTAGTGATCATTAGTTTCCCTGTTTCACGGACAATCTGAAATTAACAGGCTGAAAATTATCTGTCATACAATATTAGAGCTGCAAATAACTTTAAAGATCAACCCTCCCTATTTTACGGATGAAGTAAATGTTTATGCATTCTAGGCCACTTAAAGGTTTTGTTATTTTTGAGCACAATCCCCAAATTAGTCATATATAACCTGATTTTGCTAGTAGTGAGTTGTGATTCCTGTGACCTCTAGTCCAGCTATGTCATATAAGGGAAGTGACACCTACTATAATAATCTCAAACCCCTGTAATCCATCATCCATACTTTGAAAGCACTAAAGGAAAATGTGTTACAATAACCAAACACACCTAGTGTGTATCACGAGGCTTGCCTAAATATTTCCCATTTATGCTATTTTGAGCACTGGCATCTAGCCCAGTTCCAACAACAGTGTCCAAGATTAAATGAAAGATTATGTGAGTATGGTAATTGAAAATACAGTTTTCCCCCCAAAGGGCTATTAGTTATGAATTTACTCTCTTGTGTGTGTGAGATCTCCTTTTGAACAACTATGAAATGTGGATTCTACAGTTGTCTCACTTACTGGAAAAAAATGTGCATCTTGTTAGGTTTCTAGAGGACAATGGTATGTCAACTCTAATCAGTCTTCCCTTAGAAGATTCTGCAGGAGCTGGGAGCTCTCCTCAGACTGCCTCTCCCATAGCAACCGTCCTGCTCTTGGCAAAGGCATAGAGACTTTGTTGTGCTCCACCCTGGTAACATTAATAAGCTAAGGGCCGTAGACAACAGCAGTTACCACACAGCCATTTCAAAGCTGGCTTGAGGGGCACCAGGAGCTCAGTTCCTGGACACAATCCCACCGTGTTTTGGTATAACAGCCATCGGTGGCACAGCCTCATCTTTGGGTATAGCCTATCTTGGGACCAAACCCACTGGCCATTGACAACCTGATGCATTCATTTGGCTAAAACATTCTGATCAAAATGCTACTCAAACTTCGATGATTTGAATCGATTCATCTTCCTTCCCACTCCTGCATGCTTCTGCATTGAGTCTAAAGCTTAAAGCAAAGGAGAATGCTTTGGATGTGATCTTTTCCCAAGATCTGACAGCTGGCTTAGATCTAGTCAGTTACAGCTTTAAATTAACATACTCTATACTCCCCACATAAATTAAGAAAACTAACAATGTACCAAAGAACTGGAAAGAAGGTTTCTGAGTTCTTTTAAATTGTGCCGAAAGGTTTCTAATTCTGATTTCAAAGAAGGAAAGGATCTCAGTCTAAAGTTACGGAGTGTGTATGCCAAACAAATTCACTGAATAGTATTTGTGCTCTGAATTTTTCCAATTAAAATTATTTACCCTTAATGCTTCAAATAAAGTTATAACTTTGATTTCAATCCACAAACATTCCATAACCCCATCAGCAGAAGCATAATATTGTATATTGTCATAATTCAATGCACTTTCACAGTTACAGAGTAACTGATTCAACTAGTTGTTCACTTCATTAATTACATGATTATACATGTAATTTATATTACATAAATATCCATTTATGAGTTAAGCCAGGAACATAGCAACACCATGTCTGTGTTCAGCCCTGTATGTCCTGCCCAAAATTTCACCTGTCTCCATACTGTTAGGGACTAAACTAAGGGGTAAATTTCAAGTAAACACAGACGATATTTATTAAGTTTCTTCCAAGCTGTATGTACTGAGAGGTCATCACAAAGACTCCTCTGCTGGCAACTGGCTTGCAGAACTGATCCAGCAACATCTCAACAATGATTTCCTGAAGCCCAACTGCATACTCAAAGCTCAGGTCCACACTCACTGGGAACAATTTTGGAAAACAAGGAGTTGATCACCATTTTTGCTTTGCTTTGTTTTTTAAACTCTACAGACATGGCCAGAATTTGAACTTGCACTGCCTGGATTAGACCATGAATAACTAACTGCCTTAACTGGAAAGATTCGCCAGACCCCAAGAGCTCCTATCCCTCTGTCTCGTTTCCACACCAAGAAAGGCCAGAAGCTCCAATGAACAGCCCGACAATCTCCATAAATGACTTTTCCCATTTTGGCAGAGTATATGGAAAAGAACATATATGGAAAATAATGTATGTAAAAAAGGTGTGTATGTGTGTGTGTGGTCTAGGTGAAGGTGGAAGGAATGTGGTATGTGGTAGTGGTATGTGGTATGTGGTATGGCGCGCGACTGCGGCGGCGGCAGCACGCATAAGGCGGTACGCTATGCAGGACAGGCGTCGTTATGGCGGTACATCGCGGGGGCGTATGGCGCGACCGGCGATGGCAGCAGACAGGCGGCAGACGGCATCCGACGCGGGCGGCACCGCGGCATTGCGGCAGCATTGCGCAAGACCGCAGGCAGCACCGTTAATCGCGGGCACGCAGGCGGCATCAAAATGGCGGCGACCGGCGGCGGTGGCGCGACCGCAGCATCGCGCACGGGTGGTGGCAGACAGGCATGACTGGGCAGGTGGATTCAGGGTATCATCCGACAGATTGCAAGTACATCGGTCTATTGCGGCGACTGCGGCAGTGGCGGTGGAGGCACGATTGCAGGCAGACAGCAAGACGCAGCAGGCGGCACCGATCGGCAGGAGCGGCACGATCGGGATAGGTCCGAGATCCCAACTGAGCTTTCCAGTATAGAGTAGGATTGACTAGTACTAACCATTCCGGTGCTCTTTATTTGCTAGGTTCTAGGATTTCCCTATAAATTGGGGTTTCAGGGCCTATGTCCAACTAATAAGCTTTTTTTAAAAAAATTATTCTGCCAATGAGACTTGAAGCAATCAAACAGCATAGGGGCACATTCTTGAAGGAGAAATTTGATCCTTTCCTCTTAATTCTATAATTGTTCAGAATGAGGGTGTGGTGAACGGACACTACAAGAAAAGTTTGGCCTAAAAATGAGAAGACGGAGGGAAGGAAGTCAATACTGACCTGAAGTTACATTTAGATGAGGATTAGCAGCTGTCCCATCTCCTTTGATGAAAGGGCTTAACTAACAGCAAGAGGAATTGAGGATACATCTTGGGGAAAACTTCCTGACTCGCATAAGGCCTGGCAACGTCTCACCAAAGGGGATTGCCCAGTGTACCTCTCTGAGGATTTTTATTTTTTAATGTGATGTTTTTGTAAATTTGCTTTTTGTTGTTGCTGTTATTTATCGTAAATTATAGATGATTTAAACTTTCCTGTTTTTTCTTCATTGCCCAAGTAAGGCATGTTTATTATAGAAAAACATGGAAAATACTGATACGCAATGAGGAAAATTATCTGTAATTTCACCACCTGGAGGTGAGTCATGCCAGGCATGTGTTTTCAGACATTTTTCTCTGGGAGATCGGTTAAGTAACTGCTGCTCCAGTCATAAGATTTAGCTGCTAAGAATGATACATATGTGACACACAGACTTTGGGCCTTGGCCTCTGTGTTTGTCCAAAATCTGCTCTTAGGTTTCATCTCTGGCCTTGGCCTTGGCAAGCATAAGAGCTGAATAGCTGAATGCCAACTTCCTCACCATCTGGCAACCTTGAACTTGTCCAGTGATTGTGCTAGTGGAACAGATCACCATCACATCCAACCAGCAATAATGTCAGTAATATGAACAAGACATAATCTGAATACTCATCTAAAAATATACATAAGCATTTAGATGTAACCTGAAGTGAAAATCTCTTTATGTGCTTTTTATATTTAAATTCTAACGGTTTTAGTAGAAATATTCCAAGTATATATATTTGAGAGTAAAATGCTACAATAATTTCAAACGATTACCAAAGTTATTCATTTCATGTACTATAATGCTTTAAGTTTTCAAAAGGTTAAATAAAAAGGGAATCATTTACCAACATTAAATTATTAATACTATATTAATAATGAACTAATGCAAATATTAATAGAGAATGAATTAGCTAGATAACTTTAGAAGATCATGTCTTTTTGAACCAAAATGGACTTATAAAAAAGTTAAATAATAATATAAAACTCATATTTAGTTATTTAATTTTCTTTAGCCATGAGGTTTTTAAGAAAAAAATGCTTTTTTGGGAATTTTTTACACTTTTTGAGGGTAAATTTAAATTATCATGTAAACTTTGCTACCTTAAAATCTCACAAGAGAAAAAATTTACCAAATTATGGACCATTACATTCACAATAAACCATCTTTTATCCAGAAGTAATAAGAAATATAAAGAGTATAAATCACAGATTGAATTGTTAGATAAAAATGGGCACATGTGACACAATTTGTTTTTACTAATATAATTTCAAAATTACAGACTTTGTAAGAACTCTCTACAAAGACAATTCTTTATAGAAGCTATCATTTTAAATGAAAAGCTCATTGAAATTATTGCTATAGCTACCACTCATTTTTGGCAGTCAAAGATAAAGGAATTTTGAGATCTGGTAGAACTATGAATCTTAAGTATGAAGTTCCTTTTAGAAAACACACTGTTGAAACCTTTTTCTGAATTATAGTTTCTTGTACACAAATGGTTGGTGACATTATTAAATGTGCCAGTTGAAAGTGACCCTCTCTTTAGTACTGAGATGTGCGGAAGAGTGGCTGCAAAAGCTGTCTAGCAGTTGACAGCTCTGAGAAACTACTGTTTTGTTCCTATGTTGTAATGACAACATTTTAAAATTTGACTATTAAATATTAACAATGAAACCATAATAATAAACACTTGCATAGAATTTCAGATTTATTCATATACTCCAGCAGTTCTTTAAATGATTGTGATCTCTGGCTATAGCCTCTGCTTCAGCAGAATGCATATTTTAATCCTAAGCCATTTGCTTTTTAGTCAGAATTGAATCGGTGTGTTCCCAATGTATATGTATTATATGTCAAGACAGAGAAATGTGTATATGTGAGGATGCTTTCAATTGCATGAAACAGACATCCTATCGAAACTGGCCTTTGAAAAGTGGGAATGAGAAGAGCATTTATTGGTTCATATACTGAAGAGTCTGAGATGGTGCATAATATTTGCTTCAGACAAGGCTTTATGAGGGCTCAATGGTGTAAAGAGATTTCTCTGTTTTCCAGCTCTACCGCTTAGCACCATTAGCTTCATTCTCAGGCTCTCTTCTTATGAATATGTCTGCCAATGGTTTTGAAACCAATTGCTCCTACATTAACATTCATAAAACAAGCAAGATAGTCTTTGTCCCAGCAGTTCCCAGCAAGCCATGAAGTACACCCTGATAGAAGGATTCTCACATGATGTGTCCGCCTCTGCACCTATCACTGTGGCTGGGAGGATATTATAGGATATTTGCCTAAATCAAACAGCTTCTGTCACTGGAGGTGGGTAAATGTCAATTCCACCTAAACCATACGAAGAAGTGGTGATTTCCCAAAGGAGCTGTAAGATGTCATTGCCAAGATGTGGTTGCCCAAAAATAGATGTTCACCATAACATGGAACCATGTTTATCATTGTTAAAGAAAATATGACTATGAAATGAGCATATCCAAATTTTGATGCATAGATTTCAGTGCAAATATCTTTTGACTTCATTTATTTAACTATCTCCTTTTTACTGGTTTTTTTTTTTTTTTTTTTTTTTTTTGGTTGTTTGCACAATTCCACTATTAGAAACAATACTTCAACTGGCACAGTTGTACATAGATTCTTGTATGTAAGATGATCTTAGAATAAATTCCTAAAAATTGAATTGTTGAGCTGAAAAATATACACAATTTAAGGTTTTTACACATCTTGCCAAATTGCCCTCGTAAGAAGTTATACTTTCAGCAGCAGTATATAGTAATGTCAGTGTCTCATAACCTATCTCACCAACAAATAACATAATTCACCAGTTCAACGGGCAAAAATAATTTCTCATTGTTTAAATATATATCTTTTTGAGCACTAGTAAAGGTAAAATTATTTTCACATCAGTTATCCACTGATACTTAAATTTTTTTACTTTTTTGAGACAGGGTCTCAGTCTATCACCCAGGCTGGAGTGCAGTGGCATGATCTCGACTCACTGCAACCTCCACCTCCTGGGCTCATGCAATCCTCCCACCTCAGCCTCTGGAGTAGCTGCGACTACACATACACATCACCATATCCAGCTAATTTTTGTATTTTTTAGTAGAGACAGAGTTTAGCCATATGCCCAGGCTGGTCTTGAACTCTTGAGCTCAAACAATCCATGCACCTCAGTCTCCCAAACTGCTGGAATTACAAGCCTAAGCCACCACACCCAGCTGATATTTAACTTTTAAATCTATTACTATTTACTCATCTGTTTCTATCCCTGGCTCGTTTCTTAATTGTACATTTTTACATATTAAAGATAGTAAAATTTTGTTTGTCATGTGTCATCATTTTTTTCTCATTTGTCATTTTCCATTTGATTTCATTTGTCCTTTAGTTGTTGTTTTTCTATACAGACATTCTAAATTTTATCAAAATTATAAAGTATTTCTTTTGGATTGCTATCTTAAATGTTCTTTTTAGTAATAACCTTCCCATCTCAATTATTTCAATTTCAATAGTTTTCTTTTAGTATATTTATTGTTTCATATTTTAGTTTTAAACCCTCGAGTTACCTAGAATTTTAAAATAAGATATGAGGTTAGGCTATAACTTTTACTAAATGGCTAAGTAAGATGTCTAATATAGATTTCATATATCCTGATGGTTAAGATCCCTTGCTCTGGAGCCAGAACTCGTTGGTTTGTACCTTTGAAAGTTAGGCCTCTTTTTCAAGTCTCATCTGAAAAACTAGGGATGAAAATAAGGGGTACCTACCCTGTAGGGTGACTTTGAAGGTGAAATGTGTTAAAACACATAAAGAATAAAGCATTCTCCTTGAAAACTGGCACAAGATAAGGATGCAGGAGAAAGAAATAAAGGACATCCACATAGGAAGAGAAGAGGTCAAACTATCCCTGTTTGCAGATGACATTGTCCTGTATCTAGAACACCCCATACTCTCAAACCAAAAGCTTCTTAAGCTGATAAACAACTTCAGCAAAGTCTCAGGATACAAAGTCCATGTGCAAAAATCACTAGCATTCCTATATACCAACAGCAGTCAAGCCAAGAGTCAAATCAGGAATGCAATCCCATTCACAATTGCCACAAAAAGAATAAAATATCTAGGAATACAGCTAACCAGGAAGGTGAAAGATCTCTACAAGGTGAATTACAAAACACTGCTCAAAGAAATCGGAGATGACACAAGCAAATGGAAAAACATTCCATGCTTGTGGATAGGAAGAATCAATATCATTAAAATGGCCATACAGCCTAAAGCAATTTAGAGATTCAGTGCTATTCCTATTAAACTACCACTGACATTCTTCACAGAACTAGAAAAAACTATTTTAAAGTTCATTTGGAACAACAACAACAAAAAGCCCGAATAGGCAAGACAATCCTAGGCAAAAAGAACAAAGCTAGAGGCATCACAGCTTTGTTAATATACACATACAAAAATTACCTGACTTCGGCTGGGCACAGTGGCTCACGCCTGTAATCCCAATACTTTGGGAGGCCAAGGCAGGTGGATCACGAGGTCAGGAGTTCAAGACCAGCCTGGCCAAAATGGTGAAACCCTGTCTCTACTAAAAATACAAAAATTAGCTGGGCAGGGTGACAGGTGCCTGTAATCCCAGCTACTCAGGGGGCTGAGGCAGGAGAATCGCTTGAAACCAGGGGGCAGAGGTTGCAGTTAGCCAAGATTGTGCCACTGCACTCCAGCCTGGGTGACAGAGCAAGACTCCTTCTCACAAAAAAAAAAAAAAAAAAAAAAAAAAAAAATTACCTGACTTCAAAGTATACTACCTGGCTACCGTAACCAAAACAGCATGGTACTGGTATAAGAAGACACATAGAACAATGGAACAGAATAGAGAACCCAGAAATAAGGCCACACAGCTACAGCTATCTGATCTTCAACAAACCTGACAAAAACAAGGAATGAGGCAAGTATTTCCTATCCAATAAATGGTGCTGGGATAACTGGCTAGTCATATGTAGAAGACTGAAATTGGACCCCTTCCTTATACCATATACAAAAACTAACTCAAGATGAATTAAAGACTTGAATGTAAAAACTAAAACTAAAAACCCTGGAAGACAACCTAGGCAATACCATCCTGGACATAGAAACAGGCAAAGATTTCATGACAAAGATGCCAAAAGCAATCACAACAAAAGTGAAAATTGACAAATGAGACATAAATAAACTAAAGCAGTTCTGTACAGCAAAAGAAACTATCAACAGAGTGAATAGACAACCTACAGAATGAGATAAAACTTTTGCAAACTATACATCTGACAAAGGTCTAATATTCAGCACTATAAGGAATGAAACAAATTTACAGGAAAAGAAAAACATCAAAAAGTGGGCAAAGGACATGAACAGACACTTTTCAAAAGAAAACATATATGTGGCCAACAATCATATGGAAAAAAGCTCAACATCACTGATCATTAGAGAAATACAAATCAAACCACAATGAGATACCACCTCACACCAGTCAGAATGGCTATTACTAAAAGTCAAAAATAACAGATGCTGGTGAGTTTATGGAGAAAAAGGAATGCTTTTACACTGTTGGTGGGAGAGTAAATTAGTTCAACCATTGTGGGAGGCAGTGTGGTGATTTCTCAAAGACCTAAAAACAGAAATACCATTTGACCCAGCAATCTCATTACTGGGTATATACCCAAAGGAATATAAACGGTTCTATTATAAAGACACATCCACACATATGTCCATTGCAGTATTATTCACAACAGCAAAGACATGAAATCAATCTAAATACCCATCAATGATAGACTGGACTGTGGTACATATACACCATGAAATACTATGCAGCCACAAAAAAGAATGCGATCATATCCCTTGCAGGAACACTGATAGAGCTAGAAGCCATTATCCTTGGCAAACTAACACAGTAACAGAAACCCAGAAGCCATTATCCTTGGCAAACTAACACAGTAACAGAAACCCAAATACTGCATGTTGTCACATACAAGTGGGAGCTAAATGATGAGAACATATGAACACAGAAGGGAACAACACACACTGGGGCCTACTTGAGGGTGGAGGGTGGGAGGAGGGAGAGAGTCAGGAAAAATAACAAATGGGTACTATGCTTAATACCTGGGTGACAAAATAATCTGTACAACAAACCCCCGTGACACAAGTTTACTTATATAATAAACCTGCACACGTACCCCGAACTTAAAAGTTAAAAAAAATTTTTTAAATAAAATATTGTCCAGAGTATAGTAGATGTTAGGCATGGTGTTACTACTATTTACTGTATATATATATATATAGCACTTAGTACAGTGAACATAATCCCAAATAACTGTTGACACTTTATTTTTATTATTACCTTTGTAATATCTTAAGGCACAAAAATCTCTCCTTCATTGAGGGGCCTAACGTAAGAAATCAAGATACGAGGGACCCAGAGAAAAGGAGGCCAGTGGTATTTTTCAATGAAAATTATAATTTTTTCTCCATGTTAATGAAAAATTAATAGCACCTAATATAATACCTTGAACATATTAGGTGCTTAAGAAATTGTTGAACTAGTGAATATTGAGAAATTATATTGTCTTTCTGTCCATACAGGGCTGAGGATTTCACAGGCAGTGAATAAAAACCTCACTAACCATATTCCTTAAGAATATAATTAACAAAATAGTGTTAAAATTTTTGTTCGTGGTTTCTTGAGCAAGAAACATATTCTAGAGCACACATGTTTACACAAATGTAGAAGAGAGAGATGTTAAAAAGCGGGGAAATGCTTAGGAATTAGTAGACCATCAGAAAAATAATTCCATTTTCTTAAGACCTGTGTTCTTTGGAAACATGTTCTAGCACAGAGTAATTATTCTCTTTTACAACATATGTAACATGGATTCACGTGTGCACACACACACTTATACAAACCACAAATGACATTTCTTGACATTTTAAACCATTCCAGATTGGCTCAATTCCAGTTAATCATATTAAGATGCCAAGAAAATTAAGTATTAAAGATACAATCTGGTCTTTCTTGAACTTACTTACTTGTTCTTAAAAAAAAAAAAAAAAAAAGAAAAGGAAGATATGGCAGGGTGTAGCTGACTCTTCCTTCCTGTCAGCAGACAGTGTAATTATGTATTCTTGCTTTTGCTCAAGCAATACCTTTACCATGAGTAAGAATAGGGGTCAGCATAGGATCTCAAACCTATGGTGAGAAGGTGTGGCCATGTGTGCTATCCCTGAGATTTAAAGTGCTAGGACAAGGCCACTGATCGAGACACTTGTGAGTCTCTCAACCCTGAATCATCTAGGGGATGCCAGTAGCATTTGAGATGTTGTGCCAAAGAATTATTAGGAACCAAAATATTAAAATCGATTCCATGTGAGCGTGAAATTCAATCTTCTTGACTTTTGAAGGAGAGATGCTTCTTTTACAATTCCACCATTTTCAATGCCAGTAATTGCACACTAGATCAAAAGACCGATAAGAAATGGAATTGGAAACCTGGAGATAATTTAAGAATAGCTTAGGTAACTAGACCTAGTCTTTGAAGAAGAACTCTGTGGGAAAGGTCTTTAATAATCTTAAGTCCTTGGACACCACCACAAAAAAGGAAAACACCACTTATGTTTACATGACATCTGAAAAGTCAACTATGTCAGCTTGAATTGATTTTTTTACAGCCATTTTCACAAGTGATTTAACTTGCTAATTAATTGGCAAATGTTCAGTTCCCATCCAGTCCAGTTATCTAGGTCACGAGAAATAAACATGTCAATGCAACCATCAGAGAAAGAATTAGAGAAGTCCTTTATTGCTCTATGAAACATATTCCTGTGCTACAGTGAACTAAATAGCATACTTATCACAGTCAACTCCCAGAGTTTAAAAGTAGTCAAATTTCCTAATTAGTATGTAGCCTTATGCATTAAATCTGATTTAAGACAAACTCCTTAGATAAGATTTAAGGTTGAAGAGCCTTCTTCTAAAGATTTTAGAAAATCAAATAAATAAATGATGATAAAGATAGATACACAGATAGTGAGAATAAATGCATGCATGAAGCAACTATCTAAAGACTAGATCCCAGGTCAAAGAAATGAAATACATTTGTCTTTTTCCAAATTGATTAATTTGTTTATTAAGTCATCCCATACATTTTATTAAATGCCAGTCACTGTTGTAGGCATTTGGAATGAAGTGATGATCCAGAAAACGTAGCTTTTTCTGTGCTGTCATTGGAGCTTCTAGTCTCACGGAAGAGATTGCCAATAATTAGATAATCTTATAAACAATACAAAATTCATCACTGGGTCCAGTGGCTACAAATAGTATAAAACCAGATAGGAGTATCTGAAATAGCTACGGAGATCAGGAAAGTCTTCTCTAAGAAATGATGCATAGGTTAGGTTTGAAAGGGGAATAGGACAGGCATTAACTAGGTAAAGAGGAGAAATGATATTCCAGGTAGAGGGAACTGCATGTACCAAGACTATATGGCAAGAGAAAGCAAAGAGCGTAGAGATTAAAAGAAAACTAACAGCCCATTGTTAACAGGAGTTAGATGCAAGACAGGGCTGGAGAGCATACGCTTGTTGAGTTTTGTCTGCACCTTACAAGCAACGGGAAGTCACTGAGTTTGTAAGCAGGAGGGTGAAATGATCAGATTTATAGTTTTGTAACCATCAGCCTGGATGTAGTGTGGGGACTGGATTAGATAGAGCCAAGAGGGGTTATGGAGAAACTCACAGTATGTCAGGAATAAGCTACTGCTTTTACTTGGCAATGATGGGAGTTTAGATCAGGATGGTGCCAGTGGAGATGGATCAAAGGAAAAATGATGATGACTTGAACGGGATTTGAAGAAAGAAAAGGGTATATGGAATAGGCTTATGCAGTAAAAGTAACTGCTTGTTGGGGTCGGGGGGTTAAAACAACCGCAATACTCCACAAGGCCAAATACTGCTCATGACTCAGGCAACTGGCATTCTAAGTGTAAATAAGTCTAAAGACAGAATTGTGAATATTTTATGTTGCTCTGAGGCCTCACACTTGCCTCGCAGAGCTGATCTAAGACAAAATTCTAAGAAACTATGGAAGTCCTCTTTCTGGTTAAGATAGAGAAAGACATAAACATTGTCACTTTCATCATAAAAAAAAGAAAACAATAAGCTAAAATTTATGTATGTCTTTAAAGTAATCAAACAGCAATAGACACACACACACACGAAGTTTAAATAAACGAATTCCAGCAATGAGCAAACCCTTCAAAGAAGAGCAAAACGTGGTCACTCTTTTCATACTAGGGGCAAGTTGCCTCGCTTGAGTATGGACAGGAGGAAGAGCAGCCCTGACATGGGAGAAAGTTTGCTAGAATGAGGAGAAATCAGCTAAACTTTCAACAATAGTGTGGGCTAATGTGAAATACTGGAATCTGAAAGACTCCCAAACACAAAAATAAATCTCTTAGAACAACAATTCTCCCCCATGGGAATTTTGCGGAATCAGTGGCAGTTGGGGCAGAGCTGGAAAGTAGAAAGAGCTGCCCCAACCCTTGTGCTGCTTACATTCCAGAGCGTTTCTGAAGTTGAATCCAGAGGTGAAATTAAACTCACTAGCGCTATACCAAATACCCTTCTAGTTCTAATCTTGAAAGGACCAAATAGATTAGCCCTCTAGACAGATGGGAAGCAAGAAGTTGGGGGTTAGGCTGAAAGGCCAAGAGAAATCTTCCTAATCTCACTGGCAAGAAGTAAACTGAAATTAATTAATATTTTGTCCCAGTCTCAGCTATGCTAAACTCCATGATATGATATGGATAAAAATCTCTTTCTCAAGCTTTTGGACTGAGGAAAGGGAAGGTTCTCTCTAGGAAAAATAAAACAAAAATATAGAATCTAGTCCCTATTGGTCTCTCATTTAAAATGTCTCACACACACACACACACACACACACACAATGAGACATGTAAAGAAGAATGAAAATATGACCCATAATCAAAAAAAGAAAACAGTCAATAGAGGCAGACCCACTGATGACTGGATATTGCAGTCAGTAGGTCTCTAAAATAAATATCTTAAATATGTTAAAGAATTTAGAAGTAAAGTTGGACATAACAGGTGAACAGAGAAGAATTTTATTAGAGAAACTGAAGCTCTAAAGAAGACCCAAAGAGAAATTAGAGAATAGAAAAATTTTTCTGGAACAAAGAATGCAATGAATAAACTTGAGAACAGACTGGAAGCAAAAGAAGGATTAGAAATATGAAGGATCAGGAACTCAATAAAAAATACCTAAAGTTAAGTACAAAAGGAAAAAAGAATTAAAATATTGAACATAGTGTCAACGACACATGAGTTAATAGCAAAAAAACTAACATAAATATGTAACTGAAACTCTCAGCATATATTTTCTCTTCAACATGGAATTCAATTAGAAATTAACAATAAAATGATGAGTAGAAAATCCTCAATTATTTAGAAATTAAGCCATATACTTCTAAATAAGTCTTGGGTCAAAGAAGCAATGACAATAGAATTTATAAAATAATTTGTACTGAGTAATAATGAAACCAGAGCATATCAGAATTTGTGGAATATAGCTGAAGCAGTACTTAGAGGAAAAGTGATAGCTTTAAATGCATATACCAGGAAAGAAGAATTATGTAAAACCAAGAATAAAAGGTATCAAGATTGATGAGGGAGAAATAAAAGTAGCTTTTTGCAAACAGTATAACTATATATGCCAAAAATCTAAAGGAAACGACAAACTACTAGGACTACCAGGATTACTGAGTGAATTTAGCCAGGTCATGGGATACGATGGGGGGAATATATGAAAATCAACTGGACATTTTTCTGTAGAGATGGGGTCTAGCCGTGTTGCCCAGTCTGATCTCAAACTCCTGCCTCAAATGATCCTCCCTCCTCAGTCTCCCAAAGCATGGGAATCACAGGTATGAACCACCACACCTGCCCCATTGTGCTTCTTCTGTACCCTAGCAACAAAAATAAATTGGAAAATGAAAAAGTTTTTAAGTCATTTATAATAGCTCAAAATGCTTCAGACATCTAAGAATAAAATTTTAAAAATATATGCAAGTCCTCTATGCTTGTAAACTACAAAATCATTGCTGAGAGAAATTTTAAAAGACCTAAATAAGTGGAGAAATACACCACATGCAAAGATTGGAAAATTCATTATTGATAAGATATTTGTATTTCTGAATTACTCTATAGATTATACATAATATCAATCAAACTCCTAGCAGGTTTCTTTGCAGATTTTAAAACTTGTAAAGTTGCATCAATTAAGATAATGTGTTGGCACAACGAAAAGCGAATAGATCAATGAAAAAAAATAGCATCCGTGAATAGACTCATCTGCATATAATCAACTGATTTTCAACAAAATTCAATGTAATTCTTTGCAAAAATAGCAATAGTGCTATAACAGCAAATGGTGCTGGAACAAATGTACATCTGTATAGAAAAACTGATGTTACTATCCTACATTATAGCATGCAAGAAATTATTTTGGGATGATTATAGATCTAAATGCCAAAAATAAGTCTAAAACTTCTAGGAAAAAAAACAAAAGAATATCATCATGACTGGGATAGTCAGATTTTTTTTAGTCAGAATACCAAAAGCACTAACTGAGAGAAAAATAATGTTTACTTTCATCAAAATTAAAAGCTTCTACTCATTAAACATACCACTAAGGAGGTGAAAAAAACAAGCTACAGACCATGAGAAAATATTGACCAGATAGATAGATAGACAGCTTCATTTCCAGAATATATAAAGTTTTATAATTAATAAATACATTTAGAAAATATCTCAATTAAAAAGGGAGAAAAGATTTGAACAGATTTTTCTCAAGACTAAAGGATTATCCAATAAGCCCATGAAAAGGTGGTTAACATTATAGGTTATCAGGAAGATAGATATAAATTAAAACCATAATGAGATCTGGTTGAAATTAAAGACTGACCATACCAAATGTTAGGGAGGATATGGAGCAACTGGAACTGCCAGACATCACTGATGAGAATGTAGAAAGGTATATCACTTCGGAAAACAGTCTAACAGATTTTTATAAAGTTAGAATACCTTCCCTTACAACACAGTGATTCCCTCCTGGGAATATACTTAAGAGGAACGAAAGCATATGCCTACAAAAAGACTTGTGTACAAATGTTCATAGCAGTTTTATTCATAACAGCCAAAAATTATAAAACCACATGTCCACCAAAAGGAGAATGAATACATCAATTGTGATATATTCATATAATGGAATTCTAGTCAGCAATAAAAAAGAATCAGAGATATGTACAACAATGCTGAGAGATAAAACCTAGACACGAAAGAGTACATACTGTATGGTTCCATTTACATTAAGGTCAAGGATAAGCAAAACTAATACATGGTGATAGAAATGAGAATGGGGTTGCTCCTGGGGGAACAAGAGAATGTACTAGAAAGTGGCACCAAGGATCTTTCTGGTTAATGGAAATTAATGGCAACACAGAAGTACCTACACATTTGTCAAAACCCATTCAACTGTATAGTTAGATCTATGTATTTCGCTGTATGTAAATTATACCTCAATAAAGGAAAGAGGAAAAAAATCAAAAAAGCAAATATACTTAACCACATGAATAAACATACACAGTCAACTGTAGATTCTATTTTCTGTGCAGAATATGGAATTTATTATAAAAACACGACTTCACAATACAAGGGAAGAGTACAAAAAGTAACCTGAAATTAAGCAAACTATCAAAGTTTTACTTTAAAAACAGACACAGAACAGGATTCCTCCAGACATAAATCTTTACACGACCTAAGAGATTCCCTCTCTAGCAATGGAGTATGTTTGTTGACTGGTAGAACCAACCTAAGTGAAATTTCTTAACATTTTCATCCTAGTGAAAACTGTTTTCAGTGATCTTCCCCAAAGATAATTAGGGGCAGCTTGATGGAAAGAGTCGAACAAGCTTACATTCTAAGCTATCTGTAATCCTAGCACTTTGGGAGACCAAGGCAGGAGGATGGCTTGAGCCCAGGAATTTGAGACCAGCCTGGGCAATGTAGTGAGACCCAGCTGAGCAATGTTGTGAGACCCTGTCTCTATTCCAAAAAAAAAGCAGTTTTAAAAAGGCCTATCTGTGCCTGTGAGTTGCTCCTTAACTTGGGCTGTAATCCCTACCTCTATTGGCCTCAATTTTCTTATCAGTAAAACTGAGAGAGGTTTGTTATAAAACATCAAAGAAGATAACATGTGGGAAGCAGTGTCTGGCACATAAGCAACTCTCAAAAATTAGTTGCTGTAGTTATTCTTAATGGAGAGGCGACCACCTGAGGGGAAGCAGTGGAAGGAGGCATGAGCTGAGGTGATTAGGAGGCCGACAACCAGTCCCAGGGTCACCTTTGCTAAAAGTTTTAGCCTCAGGGGATTTTTTTCTATTAACGAAACCACCATATCCTTTTTTACGGAATGGCTTCAGAGGTCTCATTCTAAGATGCCCCTTCACATCCACAACACAAACAAACAAGCAAACAACAACTAGGAATGACTACCTGGATTTTCCATAATCTGGACGTGGTTTAAAAAAGCCTATGTGGCTTTTTTTTAAGGGTAAGAGAAACTGTACCACCCAATCCCTTCCTTTTCCATTCCTTCAGAAGAACCACAATGACTGTAACAATGGATATATGGAACTGCTGATCACTTTTCTAAAGACTGGTTTAGTACCTCAGGGATTTTCCACATCAAGGTCCTATTTGTATCCTCTGCATACTCTGTTCTGTGTCCAACAGATGTATTTCTTTCCTTTTGTTTGCATTTGGTTTGCCTGTGAAGTTTGAAGATAATCCCATTAGAGATTACCTTTAATCTGGGCCCCAAATAAGATTTTTCTGGTTTTACACTGCTATCAACATATCACTTCAGAGAATCTCAGAATTGCAAGTGATCTCTCTGGAGATGACAGAATTCTCTCACGCCACCTTCACAACTCTATCGACTGAAAATCTGTGCTTAGCTCTGTCACTTCCACTGTCTTGAATCTCACCAAGCCCCCTTAACACATAGCTGGTGAATATAAACTGAAAAGCTCTTTCTTATACTGAACTAAAATCTTCTTTTCAAATATCCATTCAAGATTCCTTATCTACCTTTTGAAGAAAGCCAGAATTAACACATCTCCCCCTCACGTGACAGGTCTTCTCCAACCTTGAGCATTGCCAGCAACTTCCCTGACACCATCCAAACAGAGACGCTCCTCATTGTCCTCTGCTGAAGCCATTGCTGTTTCCTTCAAAGTGCTTACCACAATTTGGAATTGTTTTATGTATGTCTTTTTCATAAAAGAATGTTAGTTGTAAGAAGGGTCACGTCGAGTGGTCTTATTTATGCCTGTGGGCTCAGCCCCTGGCACGTTCTGGGTACGCAGTAGCCACTGCAGGCCCAATCCAGCCACAGAAGTGTTCTACAAGTGTGAGGTAGGAAAAGCAAAAGCAAACATTGTCCTCTATATTCCCACCACTCTCAATACTTCACTTCTGACACCAGATGCATGGGATTTTTTCCCACACTGACCAATTCTCTGACAGACACCAGCTTCAATTCAATTCAATTCTGATACCACCTGGAGTTACCGCAGATCCTATAGGTTAAAGGCTCAGTCCTATACCACTGCCCTCTACTTCAGACACCAATCACAAGCAGGAAGTCTCTAGGTGATCCACAACTTTTTTCCTGTTTGGCTACAAATCAAAAGTTCCCATGATCCCTTTTTCAGGTTTGATAATTTGCTAGAGTAGCTCATAGAACCTAGGAAAACAGTTTACTTACTATTGCTGATTTCTTCCAAAGGATGTTTTAAAGGATATAAATCAACAGCCGGATGAAAGGACACATAGAGTGAGGTCTGGAAGGATCCCGAGTGCAGAAGCTTCTGCCCCATGGAGCTGGGGTGCACCACCCTCTGAGCCCATGAATGTATTCACCAAATGGAAGTTCTCCGAACTCCATAGTACTGGGATTTTTATGGAGGCTTCATCCCATAGGTACAATTTACTAATTCCATTTCTCCCCTCCCCAGAGGATGGGGGATGGAGTTGAGGGTTCCAAGCTTCAAACCATGGCTTGGTCTATCTGGTGGTATCCACTGCCCATCCTGAAGCCATCCAGGAGCCCACCAAGAGTCACCTCATTAGAAAAAAAGATGCCTCTATCACCCAGAAAATCCCAAGGAATATAGCCACTCTGTGTCAGGTGCTCCCACCACATGGGAAGTTACAAAGGTCTTAGGAGCTCTGTGTCAAGAACCAGCATCAAAAACCAAATACTAGAACAAAAGATTCTTCTGGCATGCCTGTCTACAAGGGTTTTAGGAGCTCTGTGTCCGGAATTGAATGCAGAGACCAATCGATATATTTCTAATTATTTCACACTCAACAACCCTAGTGGTTAAAAATGTAACCAGTTAATACAGGAATGCATGCCTTTAGATATTTAAAAATAACCAGTATTCTCCTCTTAGTCTTCCGTGACCTGATTATATATCTTTATTCCTTCTGAGAGTTTCAGATTGTAAAGTCCCAGAGAACAAGCAGATAACAAATCTCTTTGAACTGGGCTGGTACAAAGACAGTCAGCCCTCTGTATCCACAGGTTCTGCAACCTCAGATTCAACCAACCATGATCGAAAATATTCGAAAAGTAAAAATGGAAAGTAACAATGCAACAGTTTAAAAAATGCAAATTAAAAGAACACAGTATAATAACTATCTGATAGCATTTACATTGTATTAGGTATTATAAGTAACCTAGAGATGTTGTAAAGCATAAAGGAGGATGTGTGTAGGTTATATACAAATGCTACACATTTTATATAAGGGAGTAGAGTGTCCTTGGATTTTGGTGTCCTCAGGGGTCCTGGAACTAATCCCTTATGGATACCGAGAAGCAATAGATAGGAAGTGAAAAGGTTGTAGAACTGGAGAGAGTAAAAGCTTTGCCCAACGGCACTTAAATTCAGCATGGTTTTGACCATTAGGATTGTTGAACATAACACGTGTGGCTGGGTAGGGCCTGCAGTCCACCATTTTATAAGCCCTCCCTCAATCCTTCTTCCTTGAACATCATTTCCAGGTCCTCATCCCTCTACCCTGGAAACATTCCAGTTTCTCAATGTCTCTCTTAAAGTCTGCCTAATTGGCCAGCAGTCACAGAACATGGGGCCCAGACTACCAGGGACTGTGACCTTCTGGGGTCTGGATATTAAACGGCTCTCCAGGCAGCCCACAGGGCCTGAGGTCTCTCGGCAGATGTTTCTCGTTGTTGGCTTCAGTTGAGTTTGTAGTCAATATGTCTTTTCTTCCTGTGAGCTGCTGACAAGCCACTTAATGATCATAATATTATGGAACAGCCTAAACAAAGATCTCTGGCCTTGGATGAATTCAGACCATACATTTTTTGAGGGTGTTTTCCTCCAGTGCAAGTCGTGACAAGAAAAACAGGATTCCCCAATTACCTTGATTTCGCCCACAGACAGGTGAGGCCCAAGAAATCAATCCAATCCTGAGGAGTCATCTAATCATTTGCTCTTCCTGACTGAAATAATTAAACTAGACCAATATCTCCTACATCTGACTGCATGTTGAAAATAGTGGCCTTATCCCTGGAGATTCTGAGCAAGTCCAGGGCACCAGACATTGGTACCATTAACAAGCTCCCTTGGGCATGTCCTACACCCAAGGACCAGAATTTGGGAACCACTATCTAGATCACAGCTTTAGCGTGACGCAAATTCTTCCAATCCTGGAAGGCAGGCTCTCTAAGTGACAGATGCGCCCTAAAGTTTCAGAGCCACTGATGTAGATCAGGGTTGACCAACGTTTTATTAAAGAGTCAGAGAGCAAATATGTGAGGCATTGTGGGCCCACAGGCAAAACTGAGGATATGACATGAACTGAAGTGTTTCGAGCCAGCATGTTAGAATTTTTGGGATGGGGGTATGTGGCTTGACAGAGCTTCCCAAGCGCTTCTGATCTTTACCTTTGTTTTTTCTCATGAAAAATCAACCATTGCTTTATTTTAACAAAGGTAGTCAGTGTTCTATATGATAAAAATTAACCAATCTAAATAAAAATGCATTTTAATTTTTTTATTTCAAACTAATGGACTAGACAGAAGCTAAAGTTAAACACTAGTTTAAAAGCAAAAAAAAAAAAAAATTCTATCAAAACAGTCTTTTGACTTCATATAGTTGTAATACTGTATTTAACTTCATGTTTTCCTAAACCAAAGCAATTTTTCCTGCACACTCAGCTAGACTACACATGTCTCAAGTTTCAAATTTTGTATCTGACTTTGCATACACGGTCACCTTTCAATACAAAAGCTAACATGGGCAGAGTTTCTGCACTGGCCGTGATAGACACATACACACATCAACATATCCCTTTCTCATCCAAAACTTCCTCCCAGGAATTCCTTTGTTCTGCAGGGTAGAGAGACTTGGTCATCTCCTTTGAATCTGGTCACAACAGCCCATCTGTCACCTTCCAACTAGGCTTTTCCGACCATAGGCAAATCCGGGCGTATCACTGCCCTGGACTGGACAGAGTATTTGGCATAGGTTAAGGTGGCTGAGCAATCCAAAATGCACAGAAAAAGAAAACGAAGCAGCCCCCTCTCCCCTGAACCTTGATTTTGTTTATAGATAGCAACCTTTATGTGGAAAGCTGCCTCTGCGCCAGCCTCCTCCAGCAGAGCTGCAGCCACACTTTCCTCCTTTGTTGAACTTAGCTTGGGGAAAGCACTGCTGAGTGAGGAATGGTTGGCACTGGGCAGAACGGGCTGTGTATTTCCACAGTCTGCTCCAGCATAAACAGACCACAGTTGCTATTTAGTAAAGAGCCAGGAACTCCTCTGCTTGGGGAAGACAAAGGCCACATCCAGGGAAATGGGGAAACAGACTGAGTACCTACTTGGACCTATCTTCATCCTCTTCTACTCACTCCTTTCCCACTCCCCTGCATACCCAAGGCTCATGCCCCTCTGCATAGCTTTGGGCATCCTAGAATATGATGTTTACGATGCTGCTCTAAGATGGGGTGCTTTGTATCCTTGGTTTTCAGGAGCAGGCAGGGAAAGGTGAAGGAGACATTTCCTAGTTTGAGCTCTTAACTAGTGAATGCAAGGGACATACGAGCAGTATAGAGATGAAGCATTCAGACTCTGGAGGCTGGTGGCCTGGATTTGAATCTAGCTGCATCACTGTATTTGTCAGGGAAAGTGCTATAATTAAAAGCACAAACCTCCAAATCTCAGAGACTGAATATAACACAGGTTTTCTGCTCACTCAGGTCATTATACAGTGTGCTTGAGGCTGAGAGGCTCTGCTCCACAAGGTCATTCAGGAGCTCAAGCTCCTCCCATCTCATGGCCCTGTCAATCCCCAAAGACCTGGAGTCAGCAGGACAGGGGAGAGTAAGCATGATTTGGAGGTACGTGTATCACTTTTACCCACTATCCTAGGGACGAGCCCTCAGTTACACAGTCACACCTATCTGCAAGGGAGGCTGGGAAATGTAGTCCAGCTGTATGCCCAAAGCACACAGGGTAAAGGCAAACAGTTTGGTGAAAAACTAACCAGTCTCTTTCTGCCATAGCTGCTTACTTGAAAAAGTTACTTACCCAACCTGTATTTTAGCTTGGCAAGTTTGAAACCTGCACTGCAGACCAGAAAACTGGAGACTCAGGGAAGAGGTGATGTTGCAGCTTGGCTTTAAAGGCAGACTTTCTTCCTCCTCAAGGGACTTCAGTTTCTTCTCTCAAGACTTTCAGCTGATTGAATGAGGCCCATGCACACCATGGAGGGTAATCTGCTTTACTCGAAGTCTACTGATTTTAATGCTAACCTCATCTAAAAAATACCTTCACAGAACATCTAGACTAGTGTTTTACCAATTATCTGAGAACTGTGGCCTAGCCAAGCTGACACAATAATCGTCACAATGGGTATGATAAATTGGTATTATAAAGCATCGAGGACCATGCCTGACACCTACAAAGCTCTCTGTAAATACTGGTTTATTGTCACTCCTATTGTTATCATCACTACTAGTACTAACTGAGGCCTCGACACAGTACCATTGCACTGCCACAATACATGCGTCTGTCGTAGCCACCCCATCAAAGCATCTAGGGAGTGATTAATGTATAAAGGGCTTCCTTACTTTTATTTCTTTTCAAAGCATTTTCCCACCTAGTACCTCACTCAATCCTCACAACTTTATGAAGTGGGCAGGGCAGAATTATTCCCCCCGTTCTCATTTTAGAGCTGAGGTTCAGAGAAGGTGCCTGCCCTCTCCCGCAGCCCTCCAATCCCTACCCTGTCCCATCCTCTGGACTCCGAACTAGCAGGGTTGCTCTGCCCTGTGCAGGAGAAGTCTTTCTTCCAACCTGATTTAAAACTCACTGTATATTATACTCCCATAGAAATCGTAAATGTGATAAGCATTGGGTAAGATTCATTGAAATACACCTATGGGTACTACTCCTTCTGGCTTCCATCAGTTACATAGGTTTTTTGTGGATGGATCTTGGGAAACTTAACTCACCATTTAAAAGATTTAAAATATTATTTCTATGAGAAAACAAGTTCCATGATTCAAGAAATAAACATATGAAAGAACTTTGGAATATCCCTCTGTTTATAAGAGGGGATTTCCTGCACAAGTGCTGACACCAGCGCCTGTCTTAGGCACAGCTGGGAGGCAGAGTTTGTCTTTGGTCTCCTTCCCGTTCCCTGTGCTCCAAGGCTCGCCCTTCTGTAGCTGATCTGCTTTCTTCATTGCTTATACTAAACAAATAGGAAAGAAGTAGAAGCCAATAGTGTGGCGTCTGACTTGGTTCTGCCATAACCAGCTGTGTGACCTCAGACAAGCTTTGTTCCTTTGATATCCTTGACTGTAAATCAAGGGGTCCGATGAGCTCCTGGTGGGTTGACTTTCAATTATAACATTTGTTAGCTATTCTATGTCACTCCTCCACCGGCCTCCTTGTCAGCTTCCTAACAACCAAGACTACAGAGGGGCTTTCTTTCATCCCAAGTATGGGTTCTGAAGTCTTAAAGAGGAACTATAATGACTCCAAAGCGTTCAGCAGACAAAGGAATTCATTGCTAATGGGAGTTCAGGTATAGAGCTACTCCACCGGAGAGATCTTCAAGGAAGATGGGCCCCAGCCATTGCCCCTGAAATCCTATCAATTGGGTAACAGCACATTCTCCACCCTCTCACCAGCCAGCCTGGCATTATGAACCCAGTCACCCACAGCTAGAGAGAGAATGTTTATGCAGGCTGGAATGATTGGGGTAACTGGATCCTCTCAGAGTTCAGCTGGAGACAGTCATTCAATTGAAGATGTTGCCCCTCAAAACTCAAATCCCTGAGAGGGCAAATTATTTCAGCTGCTTGAGCTGGTGCACTTTACAGTGCAGTTGGTGCAGAGCCTCCTGCCCAGTGAGAGGCACGATCCCCTCTCCCCAAGGACATCAGTGACCCCCACAGAACCTTTTCTCCCTGACCTGCGTGCTGGCCAATCATGCTCTTCTGAAACTAGATACTGTGAGGCCAGACTAGTGCATAGCAAAGGAGGTCGCCCCAGCTCACTAATCCAAAGAAAGGATAGCTTTACACAGGGCACATAGTGTTCCACTCAGCCCATAATGCCCGCATGTGTCTGGGGGTGGCATTGCTCTTAAATACCCAAGACAAATCTAAGCCTGCTGAGCAGTACACCCACTCTTGTCAACTCCAAGTAAAATAAGTCGTACAGTGTAGAATAACACAGGCCTCACAGCCCTGAGGCTGAGTGTTCAGTCCAGTTTCTTACTTAACGGGTAAACCTATTAACTTTCTCACTTACTAGGCAATCTTGGACAAGTCATTTTAATTCTGTGACACCTTCTGGCTTTAGGATTCTATCAATAGGACCAACACATTGCCACGGGGTCATGACATCCCTCACTTTCATTATTTCTCTCCAAAAGAAGTTTAAAAGACAAAACAAACATCAGATACCTTTCATATGCCAGTATAATCATTCAGTCCTTCTCCCACTAACCCAAGTGTTATTATCCTCATTTTACAGGTGAGGAAACAAGGTTTCAGAGAGGTTTAGTAACTGCTATGAACTGAACCATCTTCCCCTGTAATGCATATATTGACTCCCTAAGCCCTAATGTGACTCTTTAGAGATAAGATCTTTAGGAGGTAATTAAGGTTAAATAAGGCTATAAGGGTGAGGCCCTAATCCAGTAGGAATAGTAACCTTACAAGAAGAGGAAGTGAGGTCCTGCTCTCTCTCTCTCTCTCTTTCCCCACATGTGCACAGAAGGAAGGCCATGTGAGGATATAGTGAGAAGGCGACCATCTACAAACCAAGAAAAGAGGCCTCACCAGAAACCAAACTGGCTGGCACCTTGGTCTAGGACTTCTCCAGAACTGTGAGAAATAAATGTCTGTTGTTTAAGCCACCCAGTCTACGATACTTTGTTATGGCAGCCCTAGATGACAAAGACAGAAATGAACTCCAAATCACACTGTAGGGCAGATAGAGGTAGATCCAACTGGAACCTCTACTGGTTCTGTTATTCCTGCTTCCTAAGCCGGTCCTTGTATCAAATCGCTTCTATCATAATTACCTGGAAGTGCTCCTTAAAAATACAGACTCCCGCCGGGCGCGGTGGCTCAAGCCTGTAATCCCAGGACTTTGGGAGGCCGAGACGGGCGGATGATAAGGTCAGGAGATCGAGACTATCCTGGCTAACACGGTGAAACCCTGTCTCTACTAAAAAATACAAAAAACTAGCCAGGCGAGGTGGCGGGCGCCTGTAGTCCCAGCTACTCGGGAGGGTGAGGCAGGAGAATGGCGCGAATCCGGGAGGCGGAGCTTGCAGTGAGCTGAGATCCGGCCACTGCACTCCAGCCTGGGCGACACAGCGAGACTCCGTCTCAAAAAAAAAAAAAAAAAATACAGACTCCCAGACAACACCTCAGACGCTCTCAAAATCAAAATCTCTGTGGATGGGGTCTGGAAATTTGCATATTTTTCAAAGGTCGGGAGACCACTGTGTAGAGCCACACAGCCTCCCCACACTAAAACTCCAGCAGTTCCAATAGGGAAACTTGAAACAAGCTCTTCATAATGAGGCAGCACCTAGCATAGCACGTGCTCAAGAAATTTGTTTGTCTGATGGGTTCATGACTTTCATTTGGACCTACAGAGTGAACTCGAACCTCTGGTCTCTGGGCTTAGGAAGTGTGGAAATTGTTTTTAATCTCCTGTTACTCCTGTTACTTAAGAAAGACATCACTCCATACTTTAATTTGAAGAATGACAGTATAAATCATTTAACTAGCACTGAAAAATTACAACTTTCTGAAACGGTTATTTTTTAAATTGTCAATTGATTTTAAGTCTAAACTTTCTCTAATTTTAGTCCCAGGGTGATACTGCCATTAACACTGAGAAAATGAACAAAAAGCAGACTTCACTGGTTTATAACTTCTATAATCATTCAATTTATTTTTATCACATTCTCCTTTGGTCAGGGTAAATAATAAGTCGGGCTGTGATTTATGTGATAATACACAATGTTTATGTACCTAAGACAACAATCTCCAAGATTGGCGGTGGGGGGGCAGGGTGCGGCGTAGCAGGAAGGAAAGGTACAAAATAATGTCTATGAAAAGTTACCATGTAATGTATTAATAAATGGAAAAAGCTACACATATGTGTTTGTATTTACACACGTATAAATGTATGTATTTGCCTGTATAAGCATAAAATATCCTTGAAAGGTTCACCAAAAAACCTGGTAACATTGATTTTCTCTAGGAAGAATAACTTACAGACTGAGGAGAAGAAGAGGAAAGAAACTTTAAAAAATGTTTTGGCCGGGCGTGGTGGCTCACGCCTGTAATCCCAGCATGTTGGGAGGCCAAGGCAGGCGGATCACGAGGTCAGGAGATCGAGACCACCCGGGCTAACATGGTGAAACCCCGTCTGTACTAAAAATACAAAAAATTAGCCGGGCACGGTGGCAGGCGCCTGTAGTCCCAGCTACTCGGGAGGCTGAGGCAGGAGAATGGTGTAAACCCGGGAGGCCGAGCTTGCAGTGAGCCGAAATTGCGCCACTGCACTCCAGCCTGGGGGACAGAGCGAGACTCCGTCTCAAAAAAAAAAAAAATTATTTTGTGTAGGTTTTTTTTTTCTTATTATTTAGTATACTACTGAGGTAAAGTACTCAAGTCTTAAGTGAGCAGCTCAATGAATTTTTACGTACACATTCACCCATGTAACCACCACTCTGATCAAAATGCAGAACATTCCCAGAACCCCAGAAGATTCCCCACTACTCTCACTCAGTCAAGTACCCAAATCCCAAAGATAACCTTCCTTTTAACCTAGATTGCAATAGATTTTTTTTTTTCTGTTCTGTACTTTATATAAACGGATTCATACAGTGTTTAATTTTGCACATCTGGCTTCTTTCCCTATGGGATTCATCCCTGTTATTGCAATGGCAGTTCTTTTCTATTACCATGTGTTATTACATTGTATGAATGTACCACAGTTTGTGTACATACCTACTGTTGAAGGACATTGAGTTGTTTTCAGGTTGGGGATGTCATGAATAAAAGCGCAAGGAGTACTCTGGTGGTTTCCCAGAAGAAGTCTTGATAGAACTACAAGTAGTCACTTCTGAGAAATTACTAGATCATAAGGTAAAGGTATGTTTAGTTTTAGTAGATATTTCCGAGCAGTTTTTCCAAGTGTTTGTACCAATATACACTCCCCTCATGTGTGTATGAGAGCTCCAGCAAGTTGCCCAACATCTTTGCAAACATTTGGTATTGTCAAAGGAAGACTTTTAGCAAGAATCTTTTCACTATGTATCCTGCTGTATCTTTTGATTTTAAATTGTATATATATATATATATTGCATATTCATAATCAAATACATAAAAATATTATATGAAAGTGTAACCAAAATGAAAATCACAAGCTGGCATGAGTTATTTCATTTATCTTTCCTGAATATAGATGAATGGCTAGGAGACTCTCCAAATATTGAGTACAGAAAGCGAACCAACACAACAATGTTTCCAAGGCATTCAAACATTTGTCAGCTGTCTTTAAAAGAAGCCACAAACTTCCAGGAAGAAGAGATAAAAAAAAGGACTAGTGCAAAGCTTACTAGCAAAAAAAAAATATGCTATGGGAAAGCTTTACACAGAACTCACAATTAAGTGGTCCTAATAACAGAAAATGCTAGTGCATTGTATCCTCAGTAAGTGGCATGTCTTCGTATATTTTGGTGAGCTTATTACTTCATAGCCTCTTTTTTCTCATCCATAAAAATGGGGAAGCATTGCTCCTTAATGTACTTATTCAATGTGTTGAACACCTTCTATATGCCTGGTAGACATTGGACACATAAAGTCAAATAAGACACATGCCTAGCTCTCAAGCATCTTGCAACTCTAGTGGGGAAGAAAAACAAGTAAATCAACAATTACAGTTGAGTGTGAGGAGTGCCATAATCTAGATGTACCCAAAGTGCCCTGGGAGCAATGAAAACACAGCTCACTCAGATATGTGGAGCTGAAAGATTGCCAGAGAAAAGTTGATTGAGCTGAGTTTTGAAAGATGAATGGGAATTAGTTAAATGGAAAAGGAGGAAGGGAATTCCAGGCAGACAGAACAGCCTGTGCGGAGGCATGGATTCATATAAAAGCAGACACCTTTAGAAAGTTCAGTACTGCCGTGTGATTGGAATAAGTAGTATGTTTGTAAGGGAAACTGAAAATAGGGAAGCCTAGAGAGATAGGTGGGCGGGGAGGGATCATTAGAGACCTTGCTTCCCAAGTCAAGAAATTTGAGTTTTATTCAGAAACCTTTGGAAGTCCACAGACGTATTTCAGACAGAGGAGTAATGTGATTTTCATAATGAAAAAATGAAAGATTTTCTTATGCTGCTTATTTCGACAGAACCAAAAGGAAAAACAAAGTAAGGAAGGGAGAAACAGAAAAAGGGGAGTCAATGAAAAGCAAGACAAGTAAAGAAAGAAGAGAAGGAAGAGGAGGATGGATCCTTTAAAAAAACTGCTAAAATATAGGAGAATATTTTCATGATTTTGGAACAGACAAAGATTTTATCAAGAGTATACAAAAACATTAATTATATAATGTTGATAAATTAAACAATACTAAAATTAAAAACAACTTTTCATCAACAGACGTCATTAAGGCATTCTATACAACGATGATACTTGCAATGCATGCATCTAATAAAGGACTCATATCCAGAAAAACTCATAAATCAGTAAGAAAATTACAGATAACCCAACAAAAAGATGTACAGACAATTCTCAAAATAAGCTTTCCAAATAACCAATGAGCATATGAAAAGGCTCTCAACTTTATTACTCATCAGGGAAACACAAGATAACACCATGTGAAATACTACTACACACCTACCAGAATGGCTGAAATAAAAAAGTTCATTTGCACAGTGTACTAAAACTGAATATACATTCCCTCTGACTCACGAATTCTGCTCCTAGGTATACATCCCAGGAGATACTACAATGTTCATAATAACACTATTTGTAATAGCCAAACACTAGAAACTACCCAAGTACTCTCAATAGTTGGGATGAGGAATAAATTGTGATATACTCATAAGCAAAGAGAATAAATAATTTATAAAAGCAAGAAAAATGTAGCTGAATCTCATAAACGTGATGATGTGTAGAAGAAGCCAGACACAAAAGAGTACATTTTGTACAATTCCATTTATATAAAGTACAAAACCATGCAAAATTAATCTATGTTCTTGGAAGTCAGGATAGAATTTACTCTTAGGAAGGGTAACCATTTAACTCAAGGAAAGCAGGCAGGATTTACAGACAAAATACATTTAAATTCTGAGTCTGATACAAGATGTTTTTAAGGTTTTATGCAGCATTTAAGTTGCTAGCTTGTAGTATTTGGGGAATTAATAAGATGAGTGTTTAAAGAAGATTTAAGGTAGGAACAGGGCCCAATGAATGGCAGGGAAATATATCTCCTCTTCTCAATTGCCACAGAATCTAAAATTTCCAATAAGTGGCTCATTCCTTTGGGTTAATAACTTTCCTTTTCTGAACAGAGCAGAAGAAAAGCAGGAGTATGACACCCTGGCGTAATATAGACCTGTTTCCCTTATATATTTATATAAAGGCATACAAGTGCAAGGGTTCAGCAGAGACCCATGACTTACCTTCTGCGGGTGGAGGGTGCTGGGAGTCCCACTGAGTGGTCAGCCTTAAAAAAGAAGCAGGAGCCAACTGAGACATTAAAAATATCAAGATCCTTAAAAGACCACTGTTTTGGTGAACCTCACTGTTGATAGTAGCCACAGGAAGCCCTGGCTAATGGGAAAAACCACAAGAAGGCTTATGAGATAGTGCCCATAAAACCAAAATCTAAAAGCAGCCCTCTCTGCCACCTCCCAAGCTCTGTATCACCAAGAAATCTCTTCCAGGAGGCACTGGTATGAACAACAAACTGGAGGGTCACACAAGAAAAACCCATTACCTGAGACCCCTAACATTATTGCCATCCTGGTTGAATCATCTTCAACATCCAAGAGAGACCGCAGAGAGATGACAGTTTTTGAATGTGTAATTCCCTGTTGAGGGAGCCCAGCCATTCCTCATCGGGAAATGGGGTGACATTGAGGATCAGAAACTCTGCACAAAGATTCCAGGCAGCAAGAGACCAACCATCCAACTTCCAGTGGAGAGGGAAGCCTGGAAAAACGGAATCAAATCTGTCTTCTTCAAGCTCTTTTGACCGTGACCACAAAAAGAGATACATTTTACATCAAAACCCAATGCGTTCATATACCAAATCTAAGTAGACATTGATCGCAAGAGATACCATTATTTTATCACTGACTGAGAAAGAAAAAAAACTACCTATTACAATTATAAGACATCTTATACAATTATAAGAGATTTGTAGTTTAAAAAACTGTACACCTTAGAGTGGATAAAATATGGAGTAAAATTTCAAGCATCAATACTAACCTTTATTATGAATAATCCATTTTGATATTTGGTACTCTACATTATTCTATTGCCTCTATTCTATTTAATGTCATAGCTCCCCCAAACACTGGCCATGACCTGTTAAATTGACTGCATAATCTACTAGTGGGTTGCAACCCATACTCTGAAAAACACTGGGTTAACAGATAAGGTATAAGACTTCTAGATAATTTTACTGAGAACCCAAAGAGTTTGACTAACTCTACTAGTAGGACAACTGAACCCAAGTGGTAATTACTGTGCAGTATATCAGTACATATCTCTGGGCTGAATTTCCTAGAAACCTAAGGCTCATCAGCATGTATTATAGATATTGCTGATATTTAAGCCATTAGTGCTGTAGACGCACTTTGCTATAATTAAGCTATGAGACATGTCAACCGGGGCATTTCTGAGAGCTGATTCCTGCATGCCTCCCGTATGTAGTAAGGTATGTATCCAAAATTAGAGTGACCAAAAGCCTCTACAAAAAGTGCAATAATCCTTCCCTGCAATAACCCTGCCCAGGGTGTTAGGCAACTATTTATAAACCTGGTTTAAGAGGGAAAATACCCTGACTTTTGTTTTGCAAGTCTCTACAGATCCAAACAGCATAGCCAATCAGAATGCTACATTGGTGGGACAGTTTTCCTCATCTTTTAGAGTTGAATCTGTCATTCACCTGAGAGCCCAGGGAGAAATAAGATGTGTGGCTCTTTAGTTGCACATTGCTTGAGTACTTTGCTATGCACGAAGTGTCTTTCAAGGGAGATATGAATTGAATCATACAGATCACTGAAAGAGTTTCTACTGGAATTACGAACAAGTTAAACATTTTGTCACTAAACATATTGATGAGCTCTTTGATTTTGTGAGTTCCGTAGAATGAGGACTGGTCAAGAATTACCCACCAAAACATAGTTGTGGGCAGAGGATTACCTAGGTGCCGAGGCAAGAGACTGAAGGCACAAACTGTTTCAGTATAATAAAGAAAATAGTTAGAATAAGCATAGTTATAATACAAATTAGATATAGAGATGATCATGGACATTATCAATCATTAGCGTAAACATTATTAATCATTAGCCTTTAATATTACTCTTTGTTGCATTACTAATACAACCTAGGAATAACCGGTGGGTATAGAGTCAGGTGCTGAAGGGACTTTGGGAGAAGTGATCTAGAAGGCAAGAGATGAGCCTTCTGTCACGCCCGCATAAGGGCCACTTGAGGGCTCCTTGGTAAAGCGGTAATGCCAGTGTCTAGGAAGACACCCGTTACTCAGCAGACCATGAAAGGGAGTCTCCTTTCCTTGGAGGAGTCAGGGAACACCTTGCTCCACCATCTTCTTGTGGAAGGCTGGATATTATCCAGGCCTGCCCACAGTCATCCAGAGGCCTAAACCCCTCCCTGTGGTGCTGTGCTTCAATGGTCATGCTCCTTGTCCACTTTCATGTTCCTCCTGTACTCCTGGTTCCTCTTTGAAGTTCGTAGTAGATAGCGGTAGAAGGAATAGTGAAAATCTTGAAGTCTTTGATCTTTCTTGTAAGTGCATAGAAGAAAACGCTGACGTACGCTGCCTTCTCTCTCTCTGCTTTGGCTACCTAAGAGGGAAGGGCCCGCTGTCCTGTGATCACGTGACTTGCTTCACCTTGTCAATCACTTAGAAGATTCATCCTCTTTACTGTGCCCCCTTGTCTTGTATACAATAAACATCAGTGCACTCAGCCTTTCGGGGCCACTATCAGTCTCCACGTCTTGATGGTAGTGGTCCCCCAGGCCCAGCTGTTTTCTCTTTATCTCTTTGTCTTGCGTCTTTATTTATTACAATCTCTCAACTCCGCACACAGGGAGAACACCCACTAAGACCCGCAGGGCTGGACCCTACACATAGTAATGGAAAACTTGAGGTTTTCTAAAGAGTTTCTTAGAAGTGAACTTTCTCCAGTGGCTCTATACACACTAATAAAACACAAATTGAGTTGTTATAAGCAGAACAAAGTTTACTCAATATTTTTTCAAGTTAGCGTGTGTTTTTAAAAATATTGCCTTGGGGAAATATATTCAGGCCCACTGCCACCCTCTGCTAGAAGCTGAGATCTTCCAAATGTTTGGAATTACAACAGTAGATGGTCAGGGCTGCTATATATTGCTGTACAGGTTATTCACTGCACAAGGGCACCCAGCCAGGAGGATGACTGGAGGCTGAGATCCAGTCCACATTCCTCTTGCCCAATGTGCAGTGTATGTGGGGTTGGAAGCAGAGATGCCTTTTGAAGATTGAACCAAGGCATCATATGGGTTAGTGAACAAGGGCCACTTTGAATGGCAAGAGAGGGAATGAAATAGTCAATAGCTCTATAACGGTTCAGATAAATTGCAAATCACTGTGAATTATTCCTAAATATCAACCATGGAATAAATTGGTATTTAAATGCAGATCTCTGAGCCTTAACCTAACTTTACATGAAGTCATGATATATCTGAAATGCAGTTCTAAAGCCCTGTTAGAGCCTATTGAATTGGTTCAGAGATTCCCTATGAAATTTGAGTATGAGAGCTGGGGGATAAGGGAGGAGATGGAGGGAGAAGGAGTGTCAGAATTGAGCACCTGCAATTCAAGTAATATTTTTCGCATATCTTAAAGTATGCCCAAACTAGAATTATGGTCATTAAAATAGACTGTGCCTTTTAAGTCCCTCCATAATGCCCAAGTCTGACCTTAAGTCTAAAATGAAACAAAGACATTTCTTCCATCTGGAAGACTCATCTATCACAAAACTAGCAGATTGTTTACTTTGTTAACTAACCAACTAGAACATTGACATAGAAACCAAACAGTAGAATTTAAGATTTAGCATAGGCATAACTTTGAATCCAGGCCATCTTCTTAGAAGCTTCTAACTGGAAACTATACATTGCAACTACCCAAGCCAGCTCAATTCAGCTTCTAGCATGTTCTCCCACTGCTTTCCACGGGATCACACAGAGCAGTCTGGCTAGAACACCTGCTGCTCAACCACCCACCCTGCACCTCTCTCATGCTGCCCCTGCTCAGTGAAATGCCTGCCCCGAGGTCATCTTTCAAGAGTGTGTGGATAAGCTTCCTTCTGCCTTCTCCTTGAAGCCTTCCCTTACTCCCTGAAATGGATCTAGATTCTCAATCCTTTCCATCCTGGGAATATGCCTAGCTCTATCTCACTCCAGAATGTCAAGCAGGCTGTTCAGTCTAACCCCACCCACATATCCCATGGCTGGCTCCTCCTCATCCTCCAAGTTCCCCAGGTCGAGAGGGGCCACCTCTGCCACTCTTTTCTCCTTCACAGATATTTCCATCATAATTCCTATCACGGCTTCTAATAATCGATTTATTCCTTCGTTTACATGTTACTTTTCAATCTCCACTACTAAATTTTAATCTCCAGTGAAGACAGGCACCTCATCTGTTTAACTTTCATAGCAGTGTCTAGTACAGAGTAGGTAGAAACGCAATAAATATTTGTTGAATGAATAAATGAATGGATGAAAAAACTATAGCATTTAGTTTTTTGCTTCTGTTAGACAGGGCAACATATAGCTTATCATCCAAACCAGGACACTATTGAGGATGAAAGTGAATAACCACTGTTAATTATATTGAAATAAAACAGGCATCAACCAGGACATATGATCACCATACACCATATCACCTTCTAAATGTCCCGTTTAACAACCAAGTTCACAAGTTTCACAGTATCTTTAGATGTCACCTACTGAACCATTTTCGTTTTGCTAAGATCAGATTCCTTCTCTTCAAGATCAAATATTTGACTTGATATTTTTGTAGAACCATGTTGGTCACATCAGGCTCCAAGAAGGTGGAGCATTCTTCCCTTAGCACAGCCTCAAGCATGTCTTCATTGATAACAACGGCCTCACTCAATGAGCCCAAGGGAAAGGTAATTTCATTTCAAGGGTAGTTAATGCCATCTTGGATAGCTAATCCAAGTTTATTTCAGGACAGGCAGCATTAGTGCCACACTCAACAGCATGAGCAGATACCTCTGCAATGATTCTACTCCAGCCCTGGAAGAGAAGAAAGGCAGACAGAAAGCCATTGGTGGAAGAACAGCCTCTTGGATTCAAATTCTTCTGCACTGTAACTGGGAGTAACTGGAAGACTCTCAAAGAAGAGGGTTAGAAAGAGAACAGCATGAGAGTCTGAGATAAATACTTACGGTCTGGGCTCCTAGGTCTGCTTTTTTTCAACTGCATGACTTTGAAAAAGTTACATGTTGAGTCTCATCCCTTATCTTTAGAGTATATTATAATTCTGCTTAACCCTGGTACAAATGAGATGATCAATAAAGCACCCATCACAGTGACTGACACATAGTAAGTACTCAAAAAATGTTGCATAAAAATAATAATCACTAGTCATTAAAAATTGATGTCACTTTCATTAAAGAACTAGTATCTTAGTTCGGGTTTTGTTTTGTTTTGTTTTGGATTTTTTGTAGACAGGGTTTCACCTGTTGCCCAGGCTGGAGTGCAGTGGCACAATTACAGCTCACTGCAGCCTCAAACTCCTGGGCTCGAGTGATCCTCCCACCTCAGCCTACCAAGTAGCTGGTATTACAGGCACACATCACCATATCTGGCTCATTTTGTTGCTACTGTTGTGGAGACCAAGGTCTTACTATGTTGTCCAGGCTGGTCTTGAACTCCTGGCCTCAAGTAATCCCACTGCCTCAGTCTCCCAAATTACTGATACTACAGGCATGAGCCACTGCCTCTAGCTTATCTTAGTATAACATAGTGATCAAAAACTTCAGAGCCCTGGGTTGAAATTCTACTGGTGCCTTTTAGGACCTCTGTGGTCTTGAGAAAAGTATTTAACTTCTATAGGCCACATAATTCCCATCCATTAATTGAAGAGAGTTATATCTACTTCATAGGATTATTGTGCAGATTAAATGAGATCATGCATATAAAATGTTTGGCATAAGGTTTAGCACATAGTATTGTATAATGTTTTTGAAGTAGAATTTGCTAGAAGTGGAGGTATTAAAGTAGAAACAAACAGCAAGGAGTAGAATATTTTGAGAGACTTGTTAACCAGCCACAAAAGTAGGCTATGCCAGATTGTGGTATCTGGTCCCAAGAAACATCAGGGAGGGGAAACGGCAAGGAAGAGGTTGGGATATATAACATTGTCCATTGAGCGCCCTAATTGGGAAGAAGAGAGTAATCAGAAAGTGCACAATCCCTAAATGTTTCTCCATATGGGAGGGAAGAGAGACTGGAGGACAGTAAAGGCATTCCAATCCAGTGGATTCAATGACCTTTATTCTTCCTTTGGCCTGGCTCTTAAAATAACAGAAAATGGCAGATTCTCATAGGTATTATAGAAGTCATTTTTAAAACATATTTTAACATTTCTCTCATTTGTAATGTTGACATTGTTTTAGTTCATTTTGTGTTGTTCTAAAAGAAGATCTGAGATAGGGTAATTTTTTTTTAAATAGGTTTATTTAGCCCACAGTTCTAGAAGCTGAGAAGTTCAAGATTTAGCAGCCACATCTGGTGGCTTCTGATGAGGGCCTCATGCTGCCTCAAACATGGCAGAGAAATGGAAGGGGAACCAGGTGCATGGAAAAAAGAGCAAGACACATGTGGCAACCTCAATTTATAACAACGTGCTCTTGAGGGAAGTAATCCATTCCCAGGACAACTAACCCCCCATCTCCAGAGAAAGACATTAATGTATCTTAAAGACCTAATCACCTCTTTAAGGCACCACCTCCCAACACTGCCACATTGGGAACCAAGCCTCAATACAGTTTTTGGTAGAAGCAAATCATATTCAAACCATAACAACTGCGTTTTTTGATCTAAAAACTCCCCAGATTTCCCTCTGGTCGCCATATAAAACATACCCTCATCAGTCCTTGAAAGCTTTCCCAATTCCAGGTTATTAAATGTTGAGTGAAACTAGGAATGTCTTTGTCTTACAAAAGTTGTGAGATTGTTTTTAAAAGAATAGGTAAACTGCTAATTATCTTCCTTGGACATCTGTCTCATTCCGTTCCCCAAAATTTAAGACACGGTAAAGCTCACTTGGAAATTCCAATTTTAATGATTCTCTAATTTGCAGAGACCTTATTCCCTTCATCTTAGCACTGGACAATTGTATATATGCATATGAGAGGTGACAACGTACTAGCAGCCGTCGCTCGCTTTCAGCGCCTCCTCCACCTCCGCGTCCGCTCTGGCCACGCTTGAGGACCCCTTCAGCCCGCCGCTGCACTGTGGGAGCACCTCTCCCGGCTGGCTGAGGCCTGAGCCGGCTCCCTCTGCTTGCGGTGAGGTGTGTAGGGAGAGGCGCCGGCAGCAACCGGGGCTGCGCATGACGCTCGCGCGCTAGCGCGAGTTCCGGGTAGGCCCTGGCTCGGCGGGTCCCGCACTCTGAGGGGCCGGCGGGCGCTGCCGGCCCCGGGCAGTGGGGGGCTTAGCACCCGGACCAGCTGCTGCGGAGGGTGCGCCGGGTTCCCCAGGACTGCTGGCCCGCCCGCACCGCCCTCGAATTCTCGCTGGGCCTCAGCCACCTCCTGGCGGGGCAGGACCTGCAGCCCGCCATGCCCGAGCCCCCTTGCCCCCTTATCCCGGCTGTGGGCTCCCGTGCCCACCCGAGCCTCCCCGACAGGCGCCGCCCTCTGCTCCGTGGTGCCCGGTCCCATTGACCGCCCAAGGGCTGAGAAGTGCAGGTGTCCGGACTGGCAGGCAACTCTGCCCATGGCCCAGGTGCGGGATCCATTAGGTGAAGCCAGCCCGGCTTCTGAGTCTAGTGGGGACTTGGAGACCTTTATGTCTAGCCTAGGGATTGTAAATACACCAAACAGCACCCTGTGTCTAGCTCAAGGTTTGTAAATACACCAATCAGTACTCTGTATCTAGCTAATCTAGTGGGGACTTGGAGAACTTTTCTGTCTAGCACTCTGTGTCTAGCTAAAGGATTGTAAACACACCAATCATAATTCAGTGTCTAGCTCAGGGATTCTAAACGCACCAATCAGCACTCTGTCAAAACGGACCAATCAGCTCTCTGTAAAATGGACCAATCAGCAGGATGTGGGTGGGGTCAGATAAGGGAACAAAAGCAGGCTGCCCAACCCAGCAGTGGCAACTTGCTCAGGTCCTTTTCCACACTGTGGAAGCTTTGTTCTTTCGCTCCTTACAATAAATCTTTCTGCTGCTTACTCTTTGGGTCCACGTCATCTTCATGAGCTGTAACACTCACCGCAAAGGTCTGCAGCTTCACTCCTGAAGCCAGCAAGACCACGAACCCACCAGAAGGAATAAACTCTGAACACATCCAAACATCAGAAGGAACAACTCCAGATGCGCCACCTTTAAGAGCTGTAACACTCACCTCCACAGTCTGTGGCTTCATGTTTGGAGTCAGCAAGACCAAGAACCCACGAATTCTGGACACACATATACTTTGTGATAAGATATTAGAACTCTAGAACTGCTGCATATGGGGGCATTCAATAAAGTGGGACAAATTTCGCACACACAAGTGCAGACACACATACACATTAAGTTTGGTCTGAAAGACAAAAAATTTCCATTTGCTTCTGAAATAAAGATACCTTTAGCTAACTACAGACCCTCTTGTATGCTTAGAAATGAAGATACTAATTGATGAGAGAGGGGTTTTTCAAAATCAAATGTCTCCAACTGCTAAAGAAACTGAAAAGACCACATTTCAGTGTTAAACAAATAACCTGAAAGACTCCCTTGAAATCTAAACAAACACCATTCAATGGAGAAAAATAAGTGTTTTTATAATAACTCTAGTGTATGCCTGTCTGGTCACCATTATGAATACCTAGACACTCCATTGAAAAACCTGCTTTTGGAAATCCTAAATGGCGTGCAAACAAGGAATTTGTCAAACTTCAATTTAGGTTTATAAAAGTGATTCTAATTTCTTTAAATTTTTTTCTTTTCAAATGAAATTGTTTAATCTCTGACAACTTCATTCCTTAGTTTACAAGTGAATAATCTGAGACTAAGAAGATATCCCGGAATAGGGTTGCCAGATTGAGCAAATAAAAATACATATTCAAATCATGTATGAGACATATGCATACAAAACAATTATTGATTGTTTATCTAAAATTCAAATTTAGCTAGGCATCCTGTATTTTATCTGGACCTACCCCTAGGTCCTCCACCTAATGAATGGGAAAGCTGATGACAGAACCCGGTGCCCTGACCAACAGCCTGGAAAACTACTAGCAATGAATAGATTCCCCTTTCTGATGCAAATACATTCACAATTATCCCTTGAAAATTAGATGCTGTGGAAAACCAAATGCTATATAAGGTGAACCCTTCCCTCAGGAAGCCTAGAGTCTAATGGCAATTTCTAGTGAATCTGGAAGAGAAGAGAGACTGTCTGTAACCATCTCAGCAAACTGCTAACCAAGAAAATGGTTCTCTCTCCTGGTCACACATTAAAATCACTTTGGGAGCTTTAAAAATAATTATCAGTGCCTGAAACAGTGACTCACGCCTGTAATCTCATCACTTTGGGAGGCCTGAGCAGGGGGATCACTTGAGGCTGGCTAACATGGTGAAACCCCATCTCTACTGAAAATACAAAAAAATCAGCCACGCATGGTGTCATGCACCTATAATCCCAGCTACTCGGGACACTGAGGCAAGAGAATCACTTGAGCCCAGGAGGTGGAGGTTGCAGTGAGTTGAGATCATGCCACTGCTCTCCAGCCTGGGTGACAGAGTGAGACTGTATTAAAAAAAAAAAAAAAAAATTATCAGTGCCCTGAAATCCTGAGATTATGATTGAATTGGTCTGGGATAGGGTCTGGGAAAATGGTTTTTTGTTTTTTTGGGTTTTTTTTTTTTTTTTGCCAAAATATTCCCAGATTATTCTAGTGTGCAACCTGGTTAGCATAATGAACCACTAGTCTCAGACTCAGAAATCTCCCCCAAGAAATCTTGATTCACAAATGGCTGGGTCTGTGCTAAAGTAGGCCGTGTGTGTGTGTGTGTGTGTGTGTGTGTGTGTGTTTTCCCAAAGCCCCATACTTACTGTATCCCATGGAGGTGTTCCAGTTGGCCACTTGGGCCTTCCAGTCAGACTTATTGAAGGGACAGCATTTTGCTGGAATTCACTTTATCCCCATTCTGCCCTTGGTTCCTAGTCATTTCTTAGCCAGTGCATTTTGTAGCCTGTGTCTTGAAAAGTTCATTGTAAGTATACAGATCACATACCCCTTAAAAGACAATAGAGAAGAGATCATTCCATCTAACCATGCAGTCTGCTCAGGATACCTACCTGGGGTCAGACATGCAGCCTCTGGTCCAGAGTCAAACGTGTGGGTTCAGTGTTGTCTGAATATCTTCCCACTGGTAGAACCCACTAAATAAAAGCCCCTTTCAGTCTTATGACTTCCCATGAAGAGATAAATAAGGATGTGCTCTGGGTATTTTTATTATCATCATTATATTTGTTGTCCTGGTCAGAGAGGGGTCAAAAAGCCACAACAACATTTTCCTCTGCCCAGCTATTATTGTCTTCCAAAAGACACAGTAGCACATGCTCAAGAGCAGGATTTCTCAACACAATCTAAGAAGACAAGAAAAAGAAGCTAAGTCTCCTCTGTCCTGGCCCATGGCCCTCAGCTTCTCACTGCTGACATCATTTATGAGGAAGGCAAGTTCATTGCCTTGTTTTGCTGTATCTGTTCTCAAATTATGCCATCTTTCAACACCAGCCTAACTTAATATTTTAAAATCATTCAGACCACTATATGCTATCCAAAGTCCAAAGTAAATGGTATCTAACCTCCAACTCTGAAGACACATGTGGCTGTGGCCAAGCTTACTTTCAAAGACTCAGTATTGTATACTATCACGTGCTTAGGCCATTTTTACATCATTGTTAATCCTTTCATTCCAGAATCCATCTGGGATCTATTCAGCCTATGATAACAACACTGTTCTCTTTTGGGACACTCATCCAACACTGGTTTTCTTAGTTTAACACTCAAGAGCTTCCACTTCTCCAAAAGTGTTAAGTTGAAAAATCTGGTACAAATAAAGAACAAGATCAAACAGGGCCAATTGTATCTACCTAGAAATAATGAGACGGCACTTTCTAAAAAATACATAAAAGTACTAAATGAGTGCTCAATACCACTAATACCTGGAAACCTTAGGCTCAAGATAAGTCAAACAAATTCCAAATGCATCTAATTCATGTTAAATGTTTCCTGTCTCAGTGACCAACAGGCCATGTTAAAACCAGTCCAACTCCCTTTGAAAGTCTCATTCTTTTCCCCACATGAAGGGCAATGTAAGGATTCTGATCAGTGATGTAAGATTGCTAATTCTTATTGGGTAATTTTTCCCTATTAGTCAGAGATCAGCCTTGCCAACTGGGAGGCCTCACATGCTTTGCTGCCATCAGGAGCTAGCTGTCAAACTCCAGGGCTAATGGAAATGTATTCTAACAGCCAAATTCCACCCTTCACTTGCATGGTGACAGTTCCTAACCAGGTGAGACAGCTTCGACCCCATCCCGAAGTCTGAGACCTTCAGTCTTTCTTTGTCATCGCCTTCTTCTCATGTCATTGTCAGCAAATCCCCTTTGACAACCCTCTCTCTGTTTCCTTGGAAAATGCCCAAATGCTCCCAAGAGAGGAAGCATTATCTTTCTAAATCTTAATTTAATTGGAAAAGAGAGAGCTGAGATTTTTAAATTCAGGGCAGAGGCAGACTCATTCATTACCACTTCAAGGTCCAGGATTTGGGCTGATGAGCAAATAGATCTATCATATTGGGAGGTGTTCTGTACCTTCCTCTGTTATGACTAATTCCCGCAGCCAAAAATATACATTCAGGAATAAACAGGCTGGTTCTCTCCAGTGTCTTCTCAACTGATAGTCTGTAACTGGTATGATAGTTAAATCCACGTGGAGAAGGATGCAGATTCATTTGCCAGACACAACCAAGACAGGGCCAACACCAGCAGGGGCTTCTAGAACGAGAATGAAGTTTCCCTGCTTCAGATTAGAAGAAACTCAATTGGAGGCCCAGTCATGTGGCTTATACTAGTGCCTAACAACATACATAAAATCCCAGAGAGCTGTGTATCTAAGCAAGCCAACTCTAGTTCACAAGCAGCAATGCAGAACCCCTTTCTTCCTCTGCCCCGTGGCAAAAAGTAAGTCTGTTCCATTTGTTTACAACCATTGCTGTTACTTTCCAGTATAACCATAATCTTATTTTGTAAATCCTATTCCTGACACACCTCAAACCATCTGCCCATTCTTTCTTGGGTTAGCTTGGGGCTGTTTGGCAAATGTCTGTCATTACCTGTAAATGGAATATTTTTTAGCAGAGTACATGCCCCTTGTAAAGGCATGTTGCCATGGCTGCTAGGTGCTCTGAAAAATCTCCTTTGTTTTTTTTCTTGAAATACGATATGCCTTTAGTAATTTTTAATATGTGTAGAATTAAGAAGAGACAAAGAGGCATAAATGCAACCTATTAGGCTTCAGATTCAAAATAAGTTTGCACACACACTCTCAGTCAAATACAAGGAATTGGCTAAAATGTTATTAATAAAAGTATATGTGTCAGTTTGAAGGAAGAGAAGATTTAGCCTATGTTTCAGATTCAGACTTGCAAACAGTTTTGAGGGGAACAAGTGATATAGTCTGAGCTGTAGAACTTCCACTATTTCTTGTCCCCGTGGAGTGGGACCAGGGTTCTCAGCAAGTCACTACAATTTGTCTCTGTTTCATTATTTTGCCATCTTCTCCTTATTTAAACTACAAGGGGCTAAGAAAGACCCAGAACCCCAAACTGGATTAAGGATATGTGATAGGCAATTCACAGAGCACAGATACAAATGGACAAAGGTGAGAAAAAAGTCTCGCCTCATTAATAATCAAGAAAATAATGGAATAAAATAATGAGATCACTGTTAGCCTCTAAAATGGCAAAAATTAAAAACAATGAAAATATGTAGTGAAGGTGTGGGGAAATGTTCACTCTTAAGCACTGCTGGAGAAAGCAGAAATTCATACAACTCTCCTGGAGTCACTTTGGTAGTATCTTGCAAAATGTTTCTAGTACCTACCTTTGGCTACACTTCATGTACACACACACACACACACGCATGTGAATTTAAAAATTATTTATAGCAGCATTACTTGTAAAAGCAAAAAATTAGAATTAGCCTATCAAAAGAGAAATGGTTACATAAACTCTGGTTTATCTACCCAATGGACTATTACACTACCATTAAAAAGAATGAGACAATTCAACATCTTCCGATATGAAAAGACTGATATATTGACAATTAAGATAACAACTTACAGAATATTAATATGTTCCAACTTATGGAAAAACAAGGACTTACCTAGGTCTATAACAAAACGTGAAAAGGAGACTCTTTTTCAGCTTTGTCTAAGGCCCCAGAAGACCCAGAACAAAGCAAGAGGCAATTAGTGGTCTCGCATTCTAAAATGAGTTTCTAGACCACCTAGACAGGACTTGAAAAGGAGACAGCTGCAACCATTAGCCTATCACTCGCCTCAAGGCTGTAAAAGGACTGAAACTGAAAATGCTGAGAGAATTTCTTTGGAATGATTTTTCGGGGTGTGGTGTTTCCACATTTACCTCTTTCTAAGTAAAAGAAGTTTCAAGGAGATCTCCCTGAATGCTGGAGTCTGCCGAGTATAGACTGGCACTTAATTCAAGACCAAACAAAGATCTCTACTAGCAAAAGGCTGCAAATTGCGTGCGGAGGCCCAGGCACTGAGAGAGCTGCAGTGCAGCAGACTGCACACCTCCCAGCAGCAGTAGCCAGAGTGCATCAGTCTTGCCCTTAGGCAAGGGAGCCAGCCAGGATGGTCTAATTTAAAAGGGCCCCCCCTGTAGAGAGGTTGACAACACTCCACCCACAAGCTTCCTATCTCTTGATCACATTCACACACACACACCTACTGGGTGGAGGGCCAGTTTTTCCTCTCCCCAGCCAGCACCTGCATCTGTCAGCGGCTGCCTACGAACTGCCGGAGCCCACTAGGTGCACCAAGAGTAAGAGTGCCTGGGGTGATGGGTGGGACTTGAAGGGACTGGAGGAGTTGTTATTCTACATGATTGTCCAAGAGAGTGAGAACGAATCTGCATATTATATTTATAGAGACAGCAAGGGAAACTGTTTTCTACCTGTACTGTATGGAGTCTCACTCTTTCAATATAATGTTAACAATTATACAGATAAAACAGAGAAAAGGTCTGGAAATTTACATGCAAACCAATTATGGCCTCTAGAAAGCAGAATGTGGTTAGAGGATGAATAAAAAGAACTTATGCATTTTACTCTATATACTTCTATATAGTTTGATTTTTTTAAAAAACAAATATGTACTCATCTTTTTTGTAAACAAAAACTTAAAATACACACACATATACACACATACACTCACTGCATAAAAATTCAGAAAAGTAAGAAAAAGAAAACAAACAGATCATAAATGTAATTCCACTCCTCCCAGATCTCACCTCTGTTAGTATTTGATGAGTTTTTATTCACATCTTTTTTATGTAATTTGCTTGGAGCAGACAGGGCCTCACTGGGCATCACCAACAGTCAAGTTAAACAACCAAGAACTTCAAGGACTGTTTACTGCTGCCACTCATATATTCCGTGGGTATTTTGACCATATGAAAATCTAGGTATATGAACAAAGAAAACCAATTTGATACTTATGAGTCGTCTCCCTTAGCTTAAAATGTTCATAATTAAGATGGAGATAAAAATTATCACTGTGACATTTTATGCACTGGCTCTGGACAGTAGCAAGGTAGAGGACTAGAAGATTAAGATGTACTGATCCCCTTATGAAATCACAAATGCATCTTCTTCATCCGGAAATGAGTACTTTAGTCAAACTTAACAATACTTACCAAGTCTGTCCAGAAAGCTCGTTTGAGCCTCAAACAACCTAAATGGAAATCCAGGAGAAGACTTTATCTCCTGTCTGAGATTTACACAAAAATCAAATCTGTTACAGACTCATCTAAAAAACACAGATACACGACTTGAGACCTTTAACAAATGGAGTGCCTGCTACACACGTGGAAATTACCTCCTTCTTTGTTTTCAGTTTCCTGGGAACCGGGGAGAAATTCTGGTTTCTAAACCTTGAGGCAGCATGAACAATGAACAATTGTTAGCTAGAAATGGCAGATGAAGCCTATTACTACACAACGGAAAGTAGACTGCACTGTCTTAAGGTTGTGTTTATTATACAGGCCTGGTGGGTAAAATGATACGGTAGAAAGTGAGTGTCCTGCTCAATAGAAACCTCTGAGAAACCCTCCACTCCAAGGGAAGCATCCAGCTTCTTTCTGTTTTTCCTCTTGTTGAGTATAGGCTTGGATAATTGTATGTAATTTCCCAAGTCTGTCTTCATGAATGAAACTTCTTACCAATTTCTACCAAAACCCTCTACCAAATCAAATAAAGATAAGGTCAACAGAAAGCCAATATCATGCAAATATGCAGTAAAGGTCTTCATTTTTTTTTTCATTTGAGTGGCAAACCAAAGATCTTGAAAAGGTAACAATTCCATGATCCAGCAAAACAGCAACAGAACACAAAAACTTTCCCTTGGGTTAGAATATGAAAACTTTTTTCGAGAGTAAATTCAATTGAGCTGAAATTGTAAAACCTGGAATGGCAAAGTGTATTTTTTTAAGCCAAATTTGTTGGAAGCCAGTCATACACAGAAAATAAACCCAAACTCAAACTAGTACTGAAGTCCAGCTTCCTTTTAGCATTTTTTTTAAAAAGAAGAAAGAAAGAAAGAAAAATAAACTTTCTAAACTTGAAAATGCAGCCTTTAGAATAAGGTTCCAAGGGTTACTTGGATGTTAGTTGATGCTTACAAACTAATGCTAACGAGTGGAGTGTAAATGAATCAAAACCAGATAGATTCCATTTCCCTTCAAGTAAATGGAGGTTGGGGACGGGGAGGTGGTGGGAATGCTTCCCAAAATGTAGGTGAATTTTACCAAAAATGACGGTGTTCTGCATAAAAACTAGAGAAATATCATCGGAACTTCAACTAGGGCTGGGTTTCAAAGAGGTGACATGAAGAGGGAGAACTGACACCCAGGAGCTCCCTTCTGTGCCAGACCATGAGCTTCAGGAACACTGGTTTCACCCTCACAGCATGGCAGGCAGCTGTTCTCCCCCGACTTCAGAGATGAGAAAATGAAACGAGTGCATTTGAGTCCCCTTCTCTAGGTCATTCAGCCAGGGAGTGACCCTGAAGGGTATCTGCATTAGGAAACAGTGCTGTCTCACCTCCTGTGCTCTTGTTCCATGAGAATCATTGATTACTTCAGCAAGGAAGATGTAATGATACTTTAAGAAGGCCATTTTGGAGCATTCTACCAATGCAATGCTAATCTTGTCAAGGCCAACACCTGTGCTGACTTAGCTAGTGCCTGTGGGAGAACTAGGTAAGGAGAGGTAGACAGTTGTCATATTTTTTGTTTTTGTTTTTGTTTTGTTTTGTTTTAGAGACAGAGGTCTTGCTTTGTTACCCAGGCTGGAGGGCAGTGGCACGATCATAGCTCACTGCAGCCTCAAACTCCTGAGCTCAAGTGATCCTCCCACCTCAGCCTCCCAAGTAGCTGGGATTACAGTGCACACCACAATGCCTGATTAATTTTTACATTTTTTTTTGTACAGACAGGGTCTTGCTATGTTGCCCAGAATGGTCTCAAACTCCTGGCTTCAGGCAATCCTCCTGTCTCAGTCTCCCAAAGTGCTGGGTTTACAGGTATGAGCCACTGAGCCCAGCGGGAGTCTTATCTTGATTTAACTTAGGGTCACCTTGAATCCATGTCATAAATCCAAGTTACTCAACTGTGGAGCAGGCCTGTGTTTCACCTGCATTACCTAACTCCTTTAATCCTCAAAATGACTATGGGTTTTATAGCATTTTTATCCCTATTTTATGTCTAAGAAAACAGGCTTGGAAAGGCTAAGGAAGAGGCAGAGCCGGGATTCTCACCCAGCCTGTCTGACCCCTCCAACTCCAGATCATGTGCTCTTACTCACTTCATGAAACTAAAAGGTCAATAACTCTAGAAATTAAGCAGCAGTGGCTTTTCAAGGTATGTGGCTATCACTGATCGCAGCTTCCTACACATGTATTCATTTATCCAACAGGTATTGATTAAGAGATTACAATCTGTAAAACTGAAGAGTTATAAAGAGATCAAAAATGTTCAAGTTCTTGTCCTTAGCCTCAAGCCATGCACAGCCCAGACTTATTAAGTTCTGGATTTTCCCCTGGTCTTCTGGCCACTGTCTTTTATCTTTTCAACTCACTTGTTATTACACCAGTTTCTTTCTTTCGGACATGTCCAAATTGCTGGTTTAGATAAGTTTGTCCCTGAGACTAGTGAACTTCATCAAGAGATAAATGAATGGAGAGACAGCTTGAAACCAAGGGCCTCTGGCATTCATAGAATATCAGAACTTGAAGGGATCTGACAGATGGAGCCTGTATCAGTCAGAGTAGTCTAACTGCTGTAACAAACATGCCCAAAAGTTTACTTCTTGCTCTCACAAAATTCAAGGGGTATGTTTCTGGCTGGGCCTCTCTCACGCCAGTGGTGACACATGGGGATCCAGGCTCCTCCCCTGCTGTGGCTCCACCATCTCAACAAAGGGTTTCAGGATGCCCCAGACTGCATCCATACAGCAGACAGAAGGCAGAGAGAAACTTCAGAGCAGGCTCACTTACTTCTAACTGCCTTCTCCCATTTCATCAGCAAGAGTTAGTCACAGAGCCACCTTCACACCAGGGCCTGGGAGGTCTGTATGCAGGTTACCAGGAAGAATAAGTCGGTTTAGTGAGCCTGTGGCCCATAAAACCACCGTGCAGGTGAGGAAACTGCCACAAAGTGCCTACGTGAATCAACCAGTGTCACATAGGAGCAGATTCCATACTCCACTGCAGCACTCTTTGCCTACAACATTGTTGCTTCCTAAAAAGACATGTCCTGTTTTTATTTCTTATATCATACTTACTATATAAATTTTAAAAATACAGAAAAGCTTAAAGAAAATAAGTTTGTGCTATACTTTTCCAATATAGTTGCTGTTTATATTTTGGTGCCCGCTAGCCTCTTCCACGTGTGTATCCTTATTATATATCACACAGACAAATTTTAATTATAAAATGTTACAAACATACAGAAAGCAGTATAAAAGCAACCTAGGGATGCACCACTCAGATTTAACAAATGTTAACATTTTACCACATTTGCTTAGTTCTCTCCTGTAGAAATAAAATGGATCCAGCTGAAACCCATCTAGTTCTTTCTCATTCCTAAAGGAAATGAAGAAATATATATACATATAGTAAAAGTACAGAAACATTCACAGGATCTATACACACCAGCTTTAGGATAGCACTTCTTCATTTCCTTTAGGAATGAGAAGAATTAGATGGATTTATCATATTATATATATAATATGATATATATAGAGAGAAAGAAATGTTTTTGTACTTTTACTATATATATAGAGAGAGAGAGAGAAGGAGAGAGAGAGAGAGAGAGAGAGAGAGACAGAGAGAGAGAGACAGTGAGAGAGACAGTCTCACTCTGTTGCTCAGGCTGGAGTGCAGTGGCGTAATCTTGGCTCACTGCAACCCCCATCTCCTGGGTTGCAGTGATTCTCCTGTCTCAGTCACCTGAGTAGCTGGGCTTACAGGCGTGGGCCACCCTGCCTGGCTACTTTTTTTGTATTTTTAGTAGAGACGGGGTTTTGCCACGTTGGCCAGGCTGGTCTCAAACTCCTGGCCTCAAGTGATCTGCCCACCTCGGCCTTCCAAAGTGCTGGGATTACAGGCATGAGCCACCGCACCTGGCCTTTACTACACAATTAGATTCATAAAATGTATATTACTTTTGTACATTTTAGATTTTTGCATAAGTGATACAATGCCATGTATATCCTTTTGTACCTTGCTTTTTTTAGTCAGCATTATGTTTTAAGACTTCCCCATGTTGATCCATGGAGATTATTTTCATTCAGTTGAACTAGATGTAGTATTCCATTGAATGACTAAGCCACGGTTTATTACTCATTCTTCTCATATATAGTTAGCTTGTCTCCATTTTTCCCTTCACGGTAGTTTTAAAAAACAAAATTAGCTTCAAATTATACATACAGATTTGCTGCCTGCTTTTTTCATGTAACAAAACCTAAGCCTAGTAGTCACATATATTCTTGGAGAATATTATTTTTAACATCTGTATAGTGCCCTCTTACACGAACATACCAAAGTTTATTTAACCAATTCCCTGTAGTGGAACATTCAGGTATTTTCCAATAATGTGCTATATAAATTATACTCCCACAACCATCATTTTTTGTGCACTTTTGGCATATTGACAAATAGAGAAAACTAAGGAGTGCCTGTCGAGAGGGCAAGTGCTACTACGGCAGCCAAACAGCCCTGTTCTGGCGCTGCACTTTCTGGGGCAGATCCTGCCGATTCCACTTACTAACCGTGTGACTTTGGACAGACTTAACTTATTTGTGTTTCTATAAAATGAGATTGATAAGAGTAGTTTCCTTAAATCCCATACCAGGTGGAGTTGTAGACTTTCTGCTTTATTGTTTCTTTGAATTCCCTTGTAGGCAAGCAAGGGAAATCCTGCACCTGAGGCTCAAACGTGCTTACCTAAAGCAAAGTGCCACTCGGAGGACAAAGAGTCATGAGATTCGAACCACTCCAGAACAGTGCCCGGTGCATAGCAAGTATTCAGGAAGTTAGGTTCAACACACACACACACACATGCACACACATATATATAGTGAATACGCATTTGCACACATGCATACATGCACTCATGCACACACACTCACTTGCACACACACATCTATACCTCTACGATAATTTTGGCTATGTGATACAGTACTATTATGCTTTTGTTCTATCCCAACTTTTTCTTATTGATAAAGCTAACTAATCTTCTCCCAGTGGTTTTTTTTCCATCTGGCACATCTTCCTTTTGCTGGCAATCCCTTCTTCGACCCCCCAGCAAGCCTTCACTATCTGACACGTTATACACTCAGAAAGTGCCACCAAAGCCCATAACTCACATAATGAAATTCTCTGACTCCCTCTTTTCATTTCAACCAAGTGGTCTGTCTATCCAAATATTTTCTCCCCCAGAGTCCTCCTCTCTGTCTTATGAATGGTGTCCCACTTCCCAGCTGACATCAAACCTGTGCAGATTACCTTTTCAAGCAAATGTAAATAAACAATAAAGCACAAAACAAAGAAGCCCACTTGATTTTTTTAGTTCTTCTAGAAATGGCTCAATAAAACTTCACTGGCCACAGGAGACTTCCCCTAATTCAACTAAACAAACACTCTTCCTTCTTCTCTTAAGAATGCCATTGGGAAGTCTAATGGGGTTTGAAAAACTATTTGGAGCTCTGCACTGGAAAGGAAGATAAAAGGAAGCCACGGATGAGCAGTGAAGCAGTCAGGCTCGGAGCCCTGCCCTCACCTCTCAGATCAGTGTGTTCCAAAATCTGATGAGATTCATAAATTCACAAGGAAGTACTTACTGCACAATTTGCCACACAATTTCCAAATGGCTTAGGGCGATCATGGCACCTTTAGTCTCAGAGTGCCAGGAGAATACTTGAAAGGCCCTACATTGATGAAAACCATCATAGTTAGAGCTATTTTCATATTATCAAATGTGGTTTTAATTAACCTCAAGAAAAAAAAAAAAAGAGGTTTCTAGAAAAGACAACACATACACCTCCCTGCCACACACACACACCTACCTCTATGTGATAAACCTGGCTGAAAAGGGGATTAGGTCCCACGCCTCATTTCATCAAGAAAATTAGCATCTTTTAGTCTCTCCGGAATGTATTTGTTTTCCTTAGACGCAAGCTCAGTTACACTCTTCCAACTCCTTAGTATTAATTCCTTTTCTTATTTCAGCCTGACCAGAACAAATTCTGTCCTGAAGCATCTTAGCAATAAAATCCAAATGTGGTTTTGCTCTCAGGCCTACAACAACTGGTGTCACTCCTATGAGACCATGTCTAGACTTTCAGGGAAAGTTAGGAAAGATGTCATCCTAGATTGGCTATTGTGTTTTTTGAATTTTGGGAAGCTAGATCACTCCCCTGCACATTTTTATACCCGTGGGAGTCTCAGATCTGGACTCAAAATTGAGGAGATATGGGAATAAGGTAGATATAAATCTTGTCTACTTCATCATCATGTCATCCAAGCTCATGTTTTCTTCACAAGAATGCCTTTAAGAACTCAGAACATTATAATCTTAGGTAGATGCCTATTTATATCTTTGCTACATACCTTCCTTTTCCAAGGTTGGGTTTGTTTGTTTGTTTGTTTGTTTGTTCATTCGTTTAATCTAGGAGATTAGTAGATAGTGTTTTATTTGAGGGTGGTTAGCATTGATTGAACCATACTCTATGGCTTTGTCTTGACAATTCACTCTCAACCATTCCTTTATCAAAGAAAGGAAAGATAAGAAGTAGAAGAGATAGAGGAGAAGGAGGGGGAAGGAGAATAGAAAGGAAGAAGGGAAAGGAAAAAGGTAGGAAAGAAGGAAGGAAGATGGAAGGAAGGGAGGAGAGAAGGAAGGGAGGAGAGAAGGAAGGGAAGGGAGGAGGGAGGGAGGGAGGGAGAAACAAAGGGTGAATGGGCATCATTGGCCATAGTATCTGAAGGAAAATAATGTATGGGGTAGAAAGGCTTCAATTTTTATTCCAGAAAGGCTTCAAACTCTCAGTACATTCTTTTTAGAGGTATAGACGCACAAAGTTACACCACCCTTCAGGCATGAAACAACCATCCCACTCAAATACAAGGCTTGCAGAAATGGTAATGAACACAAAGAGCACCACAGAGCTCCTTAGAAGTGTTAGTGTTGCTTAACATTTTATTTATTATTTATTTATTTATTTTCGAGACAGTCTCACTCTGCCACCCAGGCTGGAGTGCAGTAGCACCATCTAGGCTCACTGCAACCTCTGCCTCCCAGGCTCAAGTGATTCTCCTGCCTCAGCCTCCTGAGAGCTGGGATTACAGGTGTGCACCACCATGCCCAGCTAATTTTTGAATTTTTAGTAGGGACAGGGTATCGCCATGTTGGCCAGGCTGGTCTCCAACTCCTGACCTCAAGTGATCTGCCCGCCTCGGTCTTCCAAAGTGCTTAACATTTTAAATTAATGCAGACTTACATTTCTAGGCTTCTCTTAATATTGCAAGTTTTGCTGATACCCAAACAAAATGAACTTCCCTCAAGTGGAATTGAATTTGCCTCATGGTAACTGTTGCACAGAGCCTAACTTGTTAGGAGGTAGAATAAAAGAACACTTTTTGTGAAAAAGGAACACAAGCCCGGGAGTCAAATGGGCCCAGCTCTGCCTACAACTGACAGTGTCTACCCTGGACAAGCCATTTAACCCCTTCAGAGCCCATTCCCTCCTCTGTAAAATTACTCATTAATATGAGTACTCACTTGGGTTAGATCTATGTTGAGTATCCTCCTGGTAGTGCAGCCTTATAAACAGTCCCAGAAGGACCAGTCTTGCCATGTTGTAATTCAGCCTTGCTATACCAGGATGCGGGGATGGATGGGAGTAGGGAGGCAGGGTTGGATAAAATGAGAGAAATCAAGGAGTTTCGAGCATTTCCACTGTTAGCATCATTCCCACACTCTGACTTCTGGGAACTGCCACATTTTTAGCACCCTGTTATTTGGAGGGACACAAGATAGGAAGGTGCCACAATGAGACATTTTCTTATTCTGAACCCTCATCTAGCTCCCCCAACAGAGTTGAGGGTGGAATTGCAGAGGCAGCAAAGGTCACACTGCTAGGAGTGGACTGAGCATTAGAAAGAGAGGACACATCCACAAATGCAGCAAGAGCCCATCTTGGTGCATGTGTCCCTCACTGCATGGGAAGCCATGCACATTCAAACAGCAGCTACACAAAGCACAGTTTTGCAAAATCACTCTTCAGCCATCAATGCGAGATGTGAATCCTGCTCCAAGCATCATAAAAAGGTTGCATTAAATGTCTGCTGTTGATTTCCTTTATGAGGTTGGTTTCTGCCCAACAGGTCAAGTAAGGCAGGACCAGCAGAAATTATGAGAGCAAAAGAGGAGTGGAGCCCATATTCACAGAGAATGTACTCCAAAATGCAAATGACTGGCCAGGCGCCATGGCTCACGCCTGTAATCCAAGCACTTCGGGAGACCAAGGCAGGCAGATCACCTGAGGTCAGGAGTTCGTGACGAGCCTGGCTAACATGGTGAAACCCTGTCTCTACTGCAAATACAAAAATTAGCCAGACGTAGTGGTGGGTGCCTGTAATCCCAGCTACTAGGGAGGCTGAGGCAGGAGAATCACTTGAACTCAGGAACTGGAAGTTGCAGTGAGCCGAAATAGCCCCATTGCACTCCAGCCTGGGCAACAAGAGCGAAACTCCATCTTCAAAAAAGAAAAAAAAATGCAAATGACAAACAAAGGGCTTGGTTCTTAGGACAATGGTTAAAGAACAGCAACGAATATGCTCAAATAGATTGGAAGGCGGTTGCTAGCTAAATCACACAAGGCAGCAGAACATTTGCTGTAGAAACAGTAAATATTGCAGTCAGCCAAGAGACGATATCTGACTCACAGGCAAATAACGACGTATAAAAATTGTCTTTTTTTCCTATCAAAGATTTTTTCAAATTGACACATTGAATCTTTTCTTTTGGCTGACAAAGCCAAAAGGCAACTGACACCAAAGGGAAGAAACAACCCCCAAGTTTCTAAAAAGTTAAGAGATTTCTTCCATTTCTCTCCTAGTTAATACCTCAGGCTTCTCTATAAGGAGCAAAACTGCAAATGTACAATTGGCCTTCACTTTGCATGTTCATAGTCCCGCAAGAACTAGCCGAGCCTGCAGAAAGTCTTGTCAGAACATTGTCAGGCCCTGGAAGGGCCTGCAAAAAGCTTAGTAAATGGAGACATTTGGGCGAGCCCCCAGATCTGGGAAGTCAGGCTTATGAATGGTCAAAACAGTCAAAGTTTCCTATTGCAAGTTCCTAGGTAGTCGTTAGTGGTGGAAATCCTGAGTAGTTTGATGGTGTCATCCCTATTTTCCAGACCAAGAGGTGAGGATAGAAGTTGACTAAGGAAGGTATCCAACCATCACCTGCAGTATCAGGGAGTGCCGGAATCGGGCCTCAGCCTTGTCTCCCACAACCACACCCACCAGCCTGCTCCCTGTCAAGGCTCCTAGACACTCGCTCAAGATTCCAGAAACTACTCCGGCTTCACTCGACATAGACTCACCTCCACCATCTGTCCCTGCTTCCTCCTGCCCCACACTAGGAGACTCACCAGGAAGGTCTCTTCTACTCCCATCTCTAAGAGAATGGCAAGGATTGAAGTGCTTGCAAATCCTCCAAGAGTTCCTTAAATTTTCAAGGTACTATTTTAGCCACCTCCTCCATCCCTTAAAGCCTGAAGAATTGGACAGGCAGGCAGGGAAGCTGTTTGGCTCAGGGACAGAAGAGTCACTTGGTCGCTTCCTCTTCCTCTTGCCTCCCAAGAAGTAATGGAGTAGTAACACAACTCTCTCCTCTTTGCCACCCCAGACACCAGGCAGGTATGGCCAAGAACCAGAAAATTCTCCATTCTGGAGACTGTCCCCACCTCTCTCCAGGTGCCAGTGGAACATTTGCTGGGGGAAGAGCAACTGAAGCTGTTTGTTGTTGTTTTTTAATAGTCGAGACAGATTTATACTCATTTTACACTTGAATAGAATTTTTTAGGGAATAAATGATGATAATTGGGGGCTGAAATATTATTTGGGAGCTTGGATGACTGTCACTTGGCAAACTAAAGGCATTTGTGTCGGGTCAGGAACACACACACTCTCCACCACTCCTTTCCTTAGCCACATGTGGTAGTTTTCACTTTTTACAACAACTCTTCATGGGAGAAGGACGAAAATTGCACTGAGCTTTTCTTACAACTTAATGAAGTTTCAGGAAAGAAATCTGAGCCTTGCTCTGGCGCTCTGATGCTGCATCTTTGTAAACAGTGTGGCAAGGGGCTTTGCAAGATTTATAGGAGACGGCATTGGCAGAGAAAACGTTAGCTCCTGCTCCGGCCCCATAAAGCTATGCTATTGGCTTTGTAAAGCTCTCCAAAAAATGAGATTCAAAACAAAAGTGAAATCAACACCATTCAGTCCACTGCTAGCCAGGGACCTCTAACGTTTTATCAACTGGGTCTCACCTGCTTCCCAAAAGAGTTTTGGGAAGAAAAGAAAAGAGTTTTGCCCCTGAAATAAAAGGCTTGTAAAATCTCTCACCTACAAGATGGTAGTGACACGAGGATTTTCAAATCAGGGCAAAATGATAGGAAAGAAATGGTCATTTTCTGCGTGTCAGAAGGTGAACGTGATACCAATGCCTATTGGGCAAAGACAGCCACACAAGTAAGCATACACAAGGAAGCTCTTCACGTATGGCTTGGGTTACCTAGAACCAAGTCATTAATAGGGGGTGGCCAGACTAATTATGAGATTGGAAAGGAAAGAAATGAGTAGGAGCAACATTCCTTGCGAGTAGGGTTTTGTGTAACAGAATATAAAGTCTTTATTGCAGACTTTATGACAGGGAAGGGAATGACTAATTATCAAACAACATCTCCCCGATCTTGAAATAAAAATTTCCAAATGTCTATCTCACAGGTCTTGCTCCTTGAGCCTCCTTTCTGTTCAGCCCAACATAAAACAGTTTTGCAGGTTAATGCGCCCATTAAACCTCCACCGGGCCAGGCCCTCCTTAGCAGTCCCTGCTGTAGGGGTTGTAAATAAGGAGCTGTGCATGGGATTTTGCTGAATAAAAGAGAGTTTGTGCTTCTAAAGTCACAACCAGCCTTCCCCTCTCCCCATCAACCCCTTTAATTTAAAGTTGGTGGCTTGTCTCTTCACCTTGTCAAGTTTCAAATACTTTTCCTTTCCCTCTAACCATGATAGGGAAATACCAAGTTCGCTGCAGAGGAAGAAGTGCTTCAATTATGCATCTAAATGTACTTGTTGCACAAAAGAGCCCCGGTGCTGATTTGCCAAACTGCTTTGAGGGACAAACTTTGGCCCTCGCCACCCTGAGGACAAAAGCAGGCACACATAAATGCCGCGACAGCTCCTGGCATGGCCCCGGTCAGGCCACATATTCATGCCGAGAGTGTGGAATTTCCCTGTCACATAAAACCACAGCAGGGTCAAGAGGCAGATACACGAATCAAGGAGCAGAGCAGGAACTTTCAGGGTCTCCTCTCCAGCTTCAAAGATGGGGGAGACGAAGCAGTCCTTCTGGCAGGTTTCCATGGAATGAAATGTCCAAGCAAAGTAACTTCAGTCCGCCAGTGAATCTGCCAGCAGATCCACAAAGTGATAAATAATAAACAAATATGCACTGAATACATATTCTGTGCAAGGCACTAAGATAAGAACTTGTTAGGAGCATAGAGAAATGGAGCAGAGTTCTGCTCTCAATGGGGGTGAAAGCCCAGACACTGCTGATTAGCCATACATGACAGCATATGGATGTCCCATGAGTGACAGGTGTCTCTCCAATAGCCATTACCCCTTCTCCCTGGCTAAGAGAACTTTGATTTTGTTCAAGCACCAAGTGGCTATGTGTTTTCCTGAGGGGCTGAGCTGCTTCATGAGTCTAGAGGATGAATTTATTTTTTTTAATTTTTTTTTTTAATATAAAAATCTGTCACTTAGGCTGGAGTACAATGGTGCCCTCTCAGCTCACTGCAATCTTCATCTCCCGGGTTCAAGCAATTATCATGCCCCAGCCTCCTGAGTAGCTGGGATTATAGGCATGAGCCACCACATCTAGCTAATTTTTGTATTTTTAGTAAAGAGGGGGTTTTGCCATGTTGGCCAGGCTGGTCTCAAACTGTGACCTCAAGTGATCTGCCTGCCTGGGGCTCCCAAAGTGCTGGGATTACCAGGCATGAGCCACCACGCCCGGTCAGGGATGAATCTTGATTGCTCAAAACCAATGGTTCTTTTTTTTTTTTTTTTTGAGACGGAGTCTCTCTCTGTCGCCCAGGCTAGAATGCAGTGGAGTGATCTCGGCTCACTGCAAGCTCTGCCTCCGGTTCTAAATTCTGCCTGCACATTATAGTCACCTGGAGAGTAGTTTAAAACTTCCATAACTGGGCCCCACCTCTAGACTCTGATTTAATGGGTCGGACATAAAATCCAAAATCCAATCGTTTTCAAACTTCTCTGGGTGATTGTAATGTACTGCCAATGCTGGGGATCAATGGTCTAAATCCACATTTCATTCCCTTCTCAGTGATTGGCTTAGGGTCGGTCATGTGACTCAGTTCAGGTCAAAGATATGTGGATGTGTCGGGAGGCTTCCAGGAACATTTTCTATGGTTTAAAAAGACAAAAGGAAGCTGTACGTGCTTTCTCGTTTTCCAAGCTTTGGACAGCGTTTCTAAAGGAGGAAGGTTTGAACAGGTGCAAGCAATGTGTGATGGTGAAAGGAAAAGTCAACAAGGGCTAATATCCAGAGGAAGGCAGAAGAGAAAGATGGAAGGAAATGGGTCCATGATGACACTGCTGGACCAATGAAGTAACTAGAACTGCAACCTCCCTGCCTCTAGACCAGTGGACCTAAAACTTGGTTGCATTCTGTAAACACCTGGAGTGTTTTTTAAAATATGGATGCATGGGTCTCACCCCTAGAGGATCTCATTTCATTGGTAAGTGGTGAAGTGTTATCATCAGGATTTTAAAAATCCCCCCAGGTGGTTATGTTGTGCAGCCAAGTTTGAGAACCACCGCTCTAGATGTCTTGTTGAGTGAGACAATTTCCCATTTGTAAGCCAGTGGTTCACAAAGTGTGTTCCCCCTGACCAACAGCATTAGCCTTACCTGGGAACTCGTTTGAAATGCAGATTTTTGGGCTTTTCCCCTGCCCTGCCTAATCAGAAAATTTGGGGGTTGGGAGCAGCAATTTGTGGTTTCACAAGTCCTCCTGGTATTTTAATGCATGCTACAGCTTAAAAACCACTGATTGAAAATACTTGGCTCCTTGTTTTCTGTTCCTTGCAGTCCAAAGCATCCTAACTGATACAGAAACCCGGAGGGAAAAAGAATGACCTCAGCTGACAGGATTTGGATGGATGAGGTGGAAGGGAGCAAAGCCTGCAAACCTCTCATATAGAATAGAATTTTTACAGTATATGTAGGAAGTGGGAGGGATGGAGGGGGGCAGTGGGATGCCAATCTAGTGGCAGCAGAAGAAGTTTCTAAAGAGTTGAGAAAACCACATCTAGAAACACAAATTAGAGCTATATTCATTAGGACCTTAAGTGAGAGGTTAATAATACATTATCCTGTAAGTAATGGCAAGCCACTAAAGCATTTGAAAGAGAACAGTTTTAAGGGGAAAAAGAGCAAAAGTGATATTTTAGATGATATTTTAGATGATTAAACTGGATGTGTAAATTGGGTAGATTGAGGGGAAAGGAGAAGGAAGGTGCAGGGAGACCAATTTGGAGACTGCACATACATTCTGGTGTCCTTCCTCAGCATCTGAAATATTCTCTGTGATGCTGAGGAATAGGAAGCTTCATCAAGTAGACACTGGGCCTAATCCTGCTTAGAAGTGGGACTCAGAAAAGCTGCTTCAACCTCCACTCTCCCAGGTGCCTGAGCTTCCACCCAGTGTCTCTTCACTGGAGTGTTAGTTTCCAGCAATGCAAAGCCCCACCGATTCCCTTATGGTGATGAGGATGAGGTAAGTCATTCTCTAGGAAATAAAGAGAGGAGGAATCAGGTTCATGGTCGGGGAGATCCTGCCTGCTATGAGTGCTGTTTCCCAAGCTGGACCAGAAATAATTGCAATAGTGTAGAATTCTCTGCCTGCTCACAGGTTGTGATTTTTGTGCTGGCAGTCACATAGCCTGAAGTGCCAGGCATCACAAAACACAACTTACAGCTTTTTCTCTTGGCTGATATCACATCAGTGATATGAAATCTCTCCCACTGCCATCATTAGAACCAGCTGGTTGGTTGTCACTCTCAAAGAATGGCTTAAAATCATCCCGGTTTTGAGAAATTCCATTTACTAGGAAGACTTCCATGTTGGATGCAAAATTAAAATCATGCAAGATGACATATGTTTGAAATACACTTCAGATAAAGATTTGCCTTTTGAGTTACATTTTCCTCAATAGTTTATTATAAAAATTGTCAAATACAGAAAAGTTGAAAGAATTCTACAGTGAACAAGAACATTTTGCTACATTGCTTTACCATATATCTGTCCAACTACCCAGCTCTATCCACCCTTCAGTCCATTTAATTTCTTTGATATATTCAAAGTTGCAAACATCAGTATACTTCACCCCTAAACACATTGAAATGAATATTTTAAACTAGAGCTCAATATTGTTCCTTTTTTAGGTTAAATTTACACTGAATAAAATGTACAAATCTTAAATGTACCATTCTATGAGTTTCCAATCACCTTAGGCTTATATTTATATTTTAATAAAACTCACATTAATCATTTGGCATGTCCTAAGTGTGTGTCTTGCCGCAGTGTTTTTGTCAGCTGTGTAACAAGAAATAAGCAGACAGCACAGCGGGACGTGTTAAAAACATGTTATCATTTTCACATAATAAAACATGGGTACTTTTTCATCCAATGTTCATGAGATAATAAATATTGTCTGGTGTTAGAAGTCAATAGCAATTAAAACATTAATTGAAAATGTCCTCCCCTCCTTCTTGTAATGTCTGGAAAGGATTAACTGGTGGGTTTCCTGAAATAACAGGATGACCTGTTTAAAAAAGAAAAACTTTATTTGCAAATAGCCTCTGTGTGAATCAGGGTTTTCTTAGGATTGTATAACCTAAACCAAACACATCAGGTGCTGAGGCTGATGTAAGACACCAGCTGCCACCATAACCCCTGATTTCCAATGTTTTGTTTATAAAGAAAACCTCTTTACACACACTGATTGACTAATCGGTAACCAGGATAAATGTAAACTTTCAAAAGAGAACATTTAAAATAAATTCTTGCCTACTGGTGCTTTAGATAAAATAAGACTTCACTTGAAAAAAAATTCCATGGTTAAAAAAAAAGTTTGAAAACCACTGAATCTTATCCATCTCCCTCAGCCTATTGGTGAGAAAACTGAAGCATGAGGACCAGAACTCTTGGCTCTTTTGGTTCTAGTCCCTTTCCACTATGTACTATAGAAATTAAATTAATCAGTAAGTATTTATCGTACACGATTATGTGCCCAGCAGTGTTTGATTCATGGGGTTTAGAAAAGTTGGCTAAAATATGGTGCCCATCTCATTCTAGACAATTAGCCCCAGAGATAAGCTTCTGATGGTGATGAAGAAGAGAGACATGCGTAAGACAATGCAGGGATGGCGTGAGTTCTAAACTGCATGGATTACAGAAGCATGACTTGAATCCAGAGGAGGGGACTGGAATCGCTGGGTAAATTAAGTTTGTGTAAGGAAAGGGGAGGTTGGGAACAGCACTCAACAGGGCATCCTAGGATGTGTTTTGTGTACAAAGATGTGTAGATTCACTTGCTTGCATTCTATATGAATTGCCTTTTATATATGGGTTGTCTATGGCTTGATTTGCTGTTTCATGTTTACTGGGAAAATTCTAAGTTCTCCACATTTCCATTGACCTCTCATCTCTCAGACCTTGGTTGCCTTCCCCTAAGGTTTAATGCCAGCTAAATAAAGTCAGAAACCTACAGGGATTCACATTGTGTCTTATTCCAGAGAAGGGATTGGAGATTCTCCCACAACCATCTTCAGCCGCCCGCTGCACTCGCCCGGCAGCACCGCCAGCTTTGGCACCGGCACCTGGCCTTTCGGCGCAACCTGGCTCGCCTGGCTGCGCAGGGCGGCGGGATGCCAGGAACAGAATTGGCACGCTTGCAAAACCGTAAAAGGGTATTTAGAAATTTACGAAAGATGGTGAAAGTAGAGCTGGCGGATACATTCAGACGAGGTCGGCGGCTGGACAAATTTGGCAAAATTGCCGAAGCGGGGAACACCTAGTCATCTTCTGAAATTGATAAGCATTTCCCATTATTGCAAAATTCATTTAGGCTTCTGTATGTGGTCTTTGGCATTGGTGTTCAGATTTTGGACACAGCCACTTTGGAAGCTCTAAACCTCCTGGTTCACTGCTTTGAAAATCTAAAACATATGACAAAGAAATTCTAGTGAACTCAACAAGAAATCTTGCTTATTCAAAATTACCAGTCAATTCAAATGTCCTGCCATATAAGTGGAGTGCCATATGTTCAAAGCCTGTAAAATTTAGATGTTGTTTACCCAAGCAGCTTGCTAGGATGGCAGGCCAGGCATGAAAAATGTCGGCACTCACTCCGGTAACTGTACACTGCTCTCACTCCCAACCTGGAACCGGCTATTGATATTCAATAGTGCCCCAGGGCCCCAGGAAAGTTCTTAAATAACCCTGCTTGTTGTAAGCACTCAAAGTTACCTTTTGGAGACCATTGCCTGTAGCTGTGCAGCCCCAAGAATACTAACTAGGTCATTCACAAAACACAGATGCTCTCAAATGATCTGAGCATTCCCAAAAAGTCATCCTGCTGTCCTGAACTTTCACTTTTTTTGGTCAGAAACTCAGGCTATGCCTGCATATGTCTGCCCCCTAAAAAGCACCATGCTTATACTACATTTCTTATGTCTACATGCCAAACCAAGTGATATTGCCTGATTTTTTATTTCTGCATCTTCTAAATGTCTCTGAGCAATATCCACTCAACCTCAACATCCTGCAGAGGCAAATATCTAAGTAAATATTATCGTGGGATAACGTATTCATGAAGAGTGAGTGGAGTCTTTTTTTGTTGAGAATGGGTAGGTTTACGGGAAATTTACTACCTTTTCTTCCACAATCAAGGAAGACTTAGTAAGGAATTTATGTGCACACAGAAGAAAATGTGTTTCAATTTGAGGCAAAATGAATCTTAATTCTATATAAGAAAGTAATCATCTTGCAGTGAGCCGAGATCACGCCACTGCACTCCAGCCTGGTGACAGAGCGAGACTCCATTTCAAAAAGAAAAAGAAAAAAGAAAAAAAAAGACAAAAAGAGGAAAAAAAAGAAAGTAACCATCAGAGTCAGAGTCAGATATCGCTCCTTGGTGGCTTCATCATACAGGGATATCTCAAAGGTCTCCTAGAAGCAAGCAAGGTGTTCCAGGATGGTAGGAGGGTGATTACATGTGAGGTCATAGTTTAGCCAAATTTCTTCAGCACTAAGTTTATTCTTTGCCAGTTCAGAGCAGCCTCCTCTTAATACCGCTTTTGGGGCCAGTGGATCCTGTTGTATATGCTGCTGAAAGGAAGTGAGAAACTAAAGGCATCAGAATTCAATATAGTTCCTTATGAGTTCTAAAAAGGAGCCTGGGTCCCTAGCGTCTGCCTGGCCTGACAAATTGAATTAACCGGCTTCCTGGAAGCAGCAGGTGACCCTTTCCATTAAGCCAGTAGATATTTTATTGTCATCTTTGACTGATGAGCTATTCATGGAATTCCTCTCCTCTTTGAGATTTCACTCACTTAAATTCCTATTACGCATCATGTATGCAGCCCACATGAAGATAACATGGCTTGATTCTCCTTGATGGAGCAAGCGAATGCCTCCTGAAATTGATTATATTGGTGTTGCGACTTTAAGTGAGGGCTGAGCTTAGGATATCGATCTCAGTTTGCAAAATGTTTCTTTAATCACTTGATTGGCTGTTCTTTGAGGTATTTAAACTGGCTTCCTGCCCCTAGGCTGAATATCCAGATCCCAGATTCGTTTCTAAGATGATTAGGGCCAGGGGTAGTTGAGTTAGTAGTCCAAGGGCTACAGACCTAATCCTCAAAAACAGATCAAGATGCTCTGTAGACACTGGGAGCGGAAAGTAAAAGAGGATGAGAAAGAGAACAGACATTGTTGGACAAATGACAAATAGCCCTTCATCCACAACAGATGAGATACCTCTTTCCAAAACACTCAGGCGACATCCTGCCAACAGGGTGTTCAATATCTAACAGCCATTCCATCAACAAGGAATTAGAGCAGCTTCAGGAGGAGGCAGATCCACAGACAAGGGGATGTCCTGAAAGCCCAAGCTCACAGCGGGGAGCCCCCAGGCCGGGTCCAAGAATCTGATATGGGACTGGTTCCTGCAGATGGGTCAGGAGAGCAGCACCAGAAAAACCACATCTTTTGGGCTCACAGACCTCTTCGTAAGTCATTCCCAGCCTCCTGAGGAGCAGCACGCTGGCCAGCTCTGATGAGGTTCACAAGTTCACTCCACTGACAAAGCCTGAACCTCTGAGTCCAGCCCACAGTCATGTTTCACTCAGGCTTTCAAGGAGCTGGTGTTCACTGAACATTTCCACAGCTGAGAAAAGTCCCGAGTCCTCAGAGCTGTTGTTGTTTGTGTGTTTAACCTCTCAGGGACTCCAAGAAGAGTAATGTTACAAAGAACTCCAGCTCCAGAGGCAGGAAAAGTCCTGAGTTCTGATCCCAACTTACTAGCTGTTTGACCTTGAACAAGTTACCTCACCTTTTAAAACATCAATTCCTCATCTGCAAAATAGTGCCTACCTTGTGGTCATTGTAAACTTTTGAGCAATAGATTAGATAATGCTGGCAAAGCCCATGCATGGGACAGTGCCTGTCACAGAGTAAGAGCTCAGGGCACCATGGTTATTATTGTCCCCTTCAGCCGCACAGTTTTCTCAGCATCTAAGTCACACACAGAAACACACACACATACACACACTCAGTCTCCTTCCACTGTCCTCTAACCTCTAGTTCTCTGAAAAGTAGAAATTCTGGCCAAGCACGGTGGCTCACATGTGTAGTCCCAGCACTTTGGGAGGCCGAAGCAGGTGGGTCACCTAAGGTCAGGAGTTTGAGACCAACCTGACCAACAGGGAAAAATCAGTCTCTACAAAAATACAAAAGTTAGCCAGGAATGGTGGCAGCTGTCCGTAGTCCCAGCTACTCCAAATGCTGAGGCAGAAGAATTGCTTAAACCCAGGAGGCGGAGGTTGCAGTGAGCTAAGTTCACGCCACTGCACTCCAGCCTGGGCAACAGAGTGAGACTCCATCGCGCGCGCGCACACACACACACACACACACACACACACACACACACAGAGTACAAATTCTTGCAATATAAGATATTTTTTATTCCTAAAACCTAGGAAGGCTCAAAAATATTTAATGAGTGCTCTCTATATGCAACGTACTGAGCTAGACACCATGTCAGGCGCTTTAAAGGTGGCTGCAAATTTGTGTCAAAGAATTGGGAAATGGAGGTAGATAGAAAACTTAAGTCACAAAGGCCTCTCTTTTTCTTTTTCAAACAGTTCCTGAAATTCTATCTTCTTTATAGAAATTTTGTTAAATAAGAAGGGGAGGGAGTGCTGCTGGAAATCTTCCATGAGCCATTCCCTTAGTGGAGATACCCAGACTAAGACATTAGGCCATATGATGAGTGAGGACAGGAGTGAAAATAGTACCTGAAGCTCCCAACACACATGTAGGAACATTGATGGTTATTTGTGACTTAACTGCGCATCGACAAATCTTAATATCACTGTGCCTAATACCTAATCTAGCCTTATGAATGGCATCAGAATTTCCCTCTTTGAAGGCATCGCTATCAAGTTCTGGCTTTTTCTGAGGATATGTCATCTCTAGGACCCAGCTGGAGGCCAAGCAGACAGAAAGGAGAATAAATCCACAAGGTATTTACACCCTTCCCTTAATCCCAACGCAATATATATGAATATTATACCTATAAAAACAGACTTTCATATACGCCACACAAATATATCATGCCCTTGCTCTTGGCAAGCACCCAACTAACCCCAGCTGCAGCCTTAAGCAAAATCTCTTAGCAGCCACTTGTGGTGGCCATGAAATATGATCAGGCTGGAGTCATATTTCTGATACCTGTTCAACTTTGAAAACAAAGTCTGGAGAAACAACTGAATTTATCCTCAGGTTGCCCGTTCAAAAAATGGAGAAAGCCCAAGGATTTTCTCTCTTGGCACAGATTTGTAAACTGGTTCAACCAAAGTTAAACTGGGGACTTTCTGAGAATATATGTCTCATGGAAGGCAATAAGGGAAATTTAACCACATGACAACTCTGCTTAGGTTGGTGCAGACATTCTACAGAAGAGGACAAGCCAGCCTCTGCCAAGCCCTGAGACTCCTGAAATGATTAGGGGAGCATAGAAAATTCAGCCGAACTGTGGACAGGGTGAATTTCCACAAATCTATAACTCCATTTGCTTACTCCACTCCATGAAGGCACTGCAGTGTTTTCAATTCCAATTCAATGTGTATGTGTTTAGTCACTAATGTGTGTCTACGGATGGTGTTTGTTTGAAGTGTCAGAAGTGGTGAGGGGAGGCCAGGGAAAGACTCCAGAGAGGTGTAAGCCATAACCCCTGCCTCCCAGAGTTCACTATCTACAGATAGTAAACTGCACACACCCACACCCACACACCCCCAACACACACACACTTCACATACACACACAAAGAGAGGAATCAGAATGGATTAGAGAAATCTCCATGGAGAATGGTGATATGGTTTGGCTGTGTCCCCACCCAAATCTCATGTGAATTTTAGTTCCCATAATCCCCACGTGTCATGGGAGAGACCTAGTGGGAGGTAACTGAATCATGAGGGCAGTTACCTCCATGCTTTTCTTGTGATCGTGAGTGAGTTCTCAAAAGATCTGATAGTTTTATAAAGGGCTTTTCCCCATCTTCGCTCTGCAGTTCTTGCTGCAGCCATGAGAAGAAGGACGTGTTTGCTTCGCCCTTTCACCATGATTGTAAGTTTCCTGAGGCCTCCCCAGCCATGCTAAACTATGAGTCAGTCAAACCTCTTTCTTTTATAAACTACTCAGTCTTGGGTATGTCCTTATTAGCAGCGTGACAACGAACTAATACAAATGGGGATGTGAACTTGGACTTAGTGTTCATTCATTCATTCACTCATTCACCAAATAGTCACACCCTACGCACCACAATGTTCCAGGCACTGGAAATGTGGTAAGCAAAACAAGGTGCAGAACCTGTTCTCATGGTGCTTTCTAAAAGACGACCAGACTTCCATCACATTTCTTTGTAGAGCCAATGGTGACAGTTTCCACATCCTTGCTTTCACCCTTCATGTAGTCCATCCAGTTAGTCATCTATTTCCATTGTTCCTGGTGCTTCTCCAAGAATCTTCTTAAGGGCTCCCATTTATTGATGGCTTTGAACCAATTTTGTTGTTGTTGTTGTTGTCGTTTTTTGTTTTTTTGAGACAGAGTCTCGCTCTGTCGCCAGGTTGGAGAGCAGTGGTGCAATCTCGGCTCACTGCAACCTCCGCCTCCCAGGTTCAAGTGATTCTCTTGCCTCAGCCTCCCAAGTAGATGGGACTACGGGCACGTGCCATCATGCCCAGCTAATTTTTGTATTTTTAGTAGAGATGAGGTTTCTCCATATTGGTCAGGATGCTCTCCATCTCTTGACCTCATGATCTGCCCACCTCAGTCTCCCAAAGTGCTGGGATTACAGGCGTGAGCCACTATGCCTGGTCTGAACCAATGTTATATAGTCAATGTGCTTATCCTCACTTTCAGCTTAGGGTTCAGACCCAGAGAGGTTTACATTTGACCCAAGTCACACAGCTTAGAAGAATTCAGATGCAAGCCTCTCAGATTCTAAAGCAACCTACTCTATGAGGTATTCCTTAAAGATCTAGTTGTACAGCTTAAGGCCCTTGTGGAACACATATGTTGTTATCACCTTCCTCAGAATAAAGAGGAAATGGTGCAGGTGGATATAAGGTTTTAAAAGCTTCCTTTTAACCACAATGCAATACCACCTTACTCCTGCAAGAATGGCCACAATCAAAGAATCAAACGACCGTAGATGTTGCTGTGGATGCAGCAATCAGGGCACACTTCTACACTGCTGGTGGGAATGTAAACTAGTACAGCCACTATCGAAAACAGTGTGGAGATTCCTTAAAGAACTAAAAATAGAACTACCATTTAATCCAGCAATTCCACTACTGGGTGTCTACCCAGAGGAAAAGAGGTCATTATTCGAAAAAGATACTTGCACATGCTGTTTATAGCAGCACAATTCGCAATTGCAAAATCATGGAACCAACCCAAATGCCCATCAATCAATAAGAGGATAAAGAAACTGTGACATATATATACACATAGATCGATAGATAGATAGATAGATATGTATATATAAAATGGAATACTACTCAGCCATAAAAAGGAATGAATTAACAGCACTTCCAGTGACCTGGATGAGATTAGAGACTATTATTCTAAGTGAAGTAACTCAGGAATGGAAAACTAAACACCATATGTTCTCACTGACACATGGGAGCTAAGCTATAAGGATACAAAGGCATAAGAATGATACAATGGGGTAAGGGATAAAAAGCTACACATATGGTGCAGTGTATACTGCTCAGGTGATGGGTACACCATGGTCTCACAAATCACCACTAAAGAACTTACTCATGTAACCAAATACCACCTGTACCCCAATAACTAATGGAAAAATAAAATAAAGAAGCTTCCTTTTGTGGCTATCAAAAAGTAGTTAACCCAGTCAAATGACAATTATACCTTTATTTCTCCTTGGCCAATAAATGAACAACAAATATCTGTTCTTAACACCAAAAATTTAAACAAATAAATTCTTGATTTAACCTTATATCATTTTTTCACTTGCGCTCTGAAACATCACTTTCCTCCTTCCCAAGTCTCCCTGAAAAGACTGCTCTAAAGCACTGCTGTTTACCCCACAATGCTGATTTCCAGGTCCTCTTTCTCTTCCTTTCTACTAAATGTTCAACCTTGAGGGCCATCATCAATAGCATTTGGCAGGCAATGTTCCTGTGAGCCTCAGAAACCCTCCTGTAGAAATGCTGCTCAACCTTCACTCCCCAAGGTGACCCCGCAAAGGAGGGCAGACCCGCCACAGCGCCCTGACATTTTCCACGACTTCTTTTAAGGAACAGCTGGGCCATAATAGAAGGTTACTCAGGGATACCCATAGGCTTGACAGGACCCCGTATTTTAAACGGGGCGGCTACTAAATCCATCCAACTCTGGAATGTTACTACTCTCCCAGGAACCCGAGAGAAGTTTCTGATGCTGATCTATAAATCTCCCTGGCCTAAAATACCCCAAATTAGTTTCTGCGCCATGGGAACATAAAAATGATATGGCTTTTTTCTTTGACATGTCAGTTAATAAAGAGTGGGAGGTGGGGCCCGGATGCTGCCTGCCAGGTTTCTGAAGGGTCTACTCGTTAAAAATGGGAAGCACTTTAATTACCTGTTTGGTTTTTTGTTATATGTGTTATATGCTTTTTTAAAAAAACAGGTCATATGGACACTCAGGAAATTATATCATTAATTATGCCTGTCAGGATGCTATGTGGCCTAAAGTAAATGAAAATGTCTTACTTAGGGTTTCTCTTTTCTTTTGTTTTGTTTTTAGTTTTCAAAATGTTTTAAAAGTATTGTTTTTATGTTTCCACAGACTCTACTATTACACTATAAGTACTAAATTAACAAAGAGAGTGGATTTATTATTATTATTATTTTGGTCATGGATAATTCAACAAAATGACTGTGAAATCTGTGTGTTTGACTTTGAAACTTGTTAATTGTTGGTTTGCTTAACAGAAAATTTACTCTCCCAAAGTATGGGTTACTTAACCTAATATTAGTGCTAATTTGCATTCCTAACATAAAGTAGCCATGAGAGAAGAGAGAAGATGACACAGGAGCCTAAATGGTATAGGGAGAGAGCCGTTGGGCTGGGATCACAGATCCCCGAAGGCAGCCCCCAGTTAATTGGGAAGACAGGATAACACCTATGGAGTGCCAATCCCCTGATGCTAAGACCCACTGGTTTTTGAAGCCAGGAAAAATTGGTGAGATAACACAGTTTGGTCAGGTCTAAACTGGTCATCAGTGAGTGGGTAATCCTCCCTGGCCAATGCAGAGAACAACTTCTTGGCTTTGGGCTATATCCTGCCTAATTGTCCCAGATCTTAGCTCCCATTTGGCCCCTTTGGATTGGGAAGTTAAAGGCGTGATTCTCTTATCTTTGGGAGATAAACCCTATAAGACGCTTAGAAAAGAGCCTCCAACCAAGGAAGCCCCCAGGGAAGCAGCCATGCAGGTTCTTAGACAACTCAGAGAGGGGATAATTTGAGCCCTGATGGGCTAGGGGAGAAGAAAAATTTAGCCAATATGTCCTAAAGCCACCAAGGTCCTTCTAAATGCTCTTCAAGGCTCTCACCTCCCCCATGACTCAGTGGTTAGCATCCATGGTCACTGCCATGCTTACTGGAGGGCTCCGCAGGGCAAAGATTCACAAATATCCCCATCTGTGAGGCTGTTCATGAATAAAGAGGGTGTCCCCTAACACTGTAATGGCTTCAAAGAATGGATGAGACCCTGAAGTACTCTGCAGGTGGGAGTATACATTAATGCAACCTTCCTGGAACCCTATTTGGCATAATGTATAAAAATGTTCACACATGCTAAATCAGAAATCTTCCTGCTAGGAATCTACCTTAAGGAAATAATCAGAGATGGGAACACTGATTTATATTCAGGAATGTTTATCGCCACATTATCATAATAAAAAAATAAAGGAAACAAACTAAACATTGACAATAGGAGATTGGTTGAATAGATTCTGAGACAGCTGTATGGTGGAATTGGAAAGGGCTGTTAAAAGTCATGTTTCGAAAAATACTTAATGGCATGAAAAAATGTCCATGTTAATAGTGCCTGAGTTATTGGAGTATCATGATTTTTATACAGTCCTGTGTTTTTTCAAGTTTTCTACAATTAGCAAGAATTATTTATATTCAGAGAAAAAAAATACTTTATTGTAGAACAAAAAAAAGAAAAAATGCTGTGCCTAACCTTGAACCAAACAATGATTTGGGCTCCATACTCATCTCAAGGACAGATGGGGTACCCTTTTGTATTTGAATGGAAGGTGATCATTCATTCACTTTGGAGAGCTCCCCTGACACTGATTGGTGCAGTGTTCTAGCCTCTCTTGCATGCAGACAGTCTCTTCTAGAGGAACCCAAGGAGGCATCCTATAGATAGTGAACTTTAGATAGTGAATCCTATAGTGAACTGTAGATAAACACTCCAACCAAAGTTTGTGCAGAGACCAGTGCCAAGCTGAGAAGGTAGCCAAGCTCAGAAAGGCTGGTTTTCCTCTTGAGCTCTTTAAGGGGTGTCTAGCAAAGGTCCCACTAATATTGATGGTGGCCTTAGACTGAAAGGGCAGGACACTAGTCATTAAAACAGAGTCAGCTGTCCCACAGCACTTGCCGCCAGTGTAATTGGTGTCTTGTTTTCCCATGCCCTTATTCCAGGAAAACATTATTTGATTGGGTTTGGGGTTTTTGTAAACTTCAGTGACCCTTTTAATGAAGGTCTATATCCTCCTCCCCTTTGGTAAACTCAATATGTATTTGTCAGAGGCAATTTTTTCCCTGCCACCCTCTGGGTTTACATTAGTACTATGTCAGTCACATCACAGGGGGGCATGTGGAAGAAGATAAAACTTCCCAAACATAAAAAAGCTCCATCTTTAGCCAAATCCCAGGCACACTTTGCCAAACATTTTCCCCTGAAATTTTCAAGGCCACGTGTTTGAGTGGGAAATTTAATCCACATGTTTCTGATTCATATGTACACTTAATGCATCAAAATATCATCTCTTTGAAGTCCAAATGGCCTTTTTATAGACATCTTTCTTAGGAATGGAAAGTTGTGCTTGGCCAAGAACTAACAAATTTGAACCCTACAAAGTCCAAGTTCCTTTCAAAGTTCCCAACTCAGGAGATTGAACAGGCTTTGAAATACACCCTACATCCCTCCAGCCACCCCACTGTGACTGTAAATCTTGGGATACTTCGTTCCACCATGCCTTTTCGATCTTGATCACCTGCTTCATGGAAGTGTCCAGTGAAAGTCAAGTGGTTAAGAGCTATCTGCCAGGGAATTACCAAAACAATGCTGTGAGGAAGAGTGTATAGAAAAAGCACTACTCCCAACTCCCTCCACAAACCTGAGAAGGAACTTAAGTGATTGGCCAAGAGTGACAGAGTGATTGGGGGCAAAGCCAGCAGTTCAGCCTCAACTGCAGACGAAGGGTAGGACTCCAGGCTTTCCCTGGGAACTCTCACAGCAAAATCTCAGAGTTAGAAGATTTGGATTCAGAGCTTCCACAGTTCTATTCCCAAATGTTACATTGCAGACACTGTTCCAAACCTCACGCTGAACGGATGGGATTGTAAGCCCATAGAGCCTCTTCAAATCTACTATCTGAAGATTTGAAACATAAATCAAACTGTCCAAACTAGAATTTGGGGAAGAAAATTAGAAAAGATGGGAGAGAATTACCATTTCATGCAATGTTTCCATTAAGTTAAGTTCCATTTAGTTAAGTCCAGTTCCACCAACTGGGCTTCAAATCACTAATAGTTGGTGGATCGTCTGAGTTAAGTAGAGAGGATCTCCTCTTTGCCTCTGACCTCCTCTCCAGATAGTAGGTCCCCTGAAAGCAGATCTTTGCCTAATTCATTGTCATACCCTCCACTTTGCGTGAGAGATGGTGGTGGTCAATAAACTTTTGTTGAATAAATTGAGCGTGGCTATCTAAATAAAATTTAATGGACTCTTCTATTGGTCTTTTCAACATCTCTTCTACCTCTTTTCGCTCACTCGTACTTCCAAAATTTGACTGAAGAAAAACTTTCAACATTATCTCCCCAATGTACCAGCCATTAGGCAATATTTAGTAAAAAATAAATCAAATCTGTATCTTAAGCAATTTGCTTGCCTTCTATCATTAATCATTTCAAGTGGGCGGATGAACGGTCATTTGCAAATGGGCATAAAACACAGGGAATGTGGGCTGAAAATTCTGTTAAGCTTGCCTTCTTAAGATAATAACTGAAAATGTTTATCAACTCAAAGATAATGCATCTAAAAATATCCAGTCATGTCAACATTAGGGAGTAAGGAAAATGATGGCTTATTATATTTACCCTTTTTAGGCTTTCTAATGAACTTCGCCAGTCAAAACCATAATGGTCTACCCTCGAGCGTATAAAATCAATACAGAGTTCAAATTGTTTTTAGCCCTGTCAATCCCCAGGGTTAACATAAAATAAATAAGATGCTCCTTACCTTTCAGCTTCCTTGGTGGAATCTACGTCTGTGAGTTTTTAGTAAGGCGAAAACTGAAATAAGCTAGCTAGGCCACCATTTCTTTTTCAAATAGTGTATATTGCCATAACTACCATACGTTTTAGAGAACCCAGTTATGTACTACTTCTGCTGTCCAGATGGGAAAAGCAAAACAGGTGGACTATTACATAATATGCCAACAAGCTGAATTTAGAATTTGAAGGTCAGCATCTCCTGCCCATGGCTTAAACCTCTGAGTAGTATCATATCCCAAAAGCTCTTCCTTCCTCTTCGTCTCATGGGACTATGAGGGACCTTGGGGATGATCTGTTTTTGTGGCTTTTCAAAAAATTCTTAGCTGTCAAATCTTTGTAACCATTAAAATCTTATACAAATGTCCAATATGTAAAATCCACACAACTGTGGGGACTCTGGTTGAAGATCAATAGTGGGGTAGTGGGAGCCCTCTGTCCATTTGATCCTGAAAAGACTCAAAGGTAAACTAGGACTCCTCCAAGCACAGGTTGAAAACCTGTGAAATAGTTCATTTCTCAAAGCCCAAAAAGGTGAAATGACTTGCCTAGCATCTCTTAGCTAATGACAGAATGAACCAAGCCTAAACCTCAGGTGTCCTAACGCTGTCGAATGCTTTGCCCATTACATTACACTGAAATCAACTAGAAGGGGAAGATTCATTGTCTAAACCAGCAGCCCCATCACTATACAATGTATGAGTTCATAGTAAAATGGTTAATATATGGAAAAGAGAGCCTTCTTGGATCAAAATAAAGTCATAAATAGAAGGTAGTATAATAGTTTAGATCAGGAATTGGCAAACTTTTTTCCATAAACGGCCAGAGAGTAAACAGTTTATGCTTTGCAGGCCATTTGGTCTCGGTTGCCAGTATTTAACTCTCATTGTATCCACAGACAAGATATAAACGAATGAGTGTGGCTGTGTTCCAATAAAACTTTATTCATGTACTCCGAAATGTGAATTTCATACAGTTTTCACATGTCACAAAGTATTATTCTTTTTTTGATTTTTCCCCTAAACATTTAAAATTTTAATAAACCATTACTAGCTCACAGGCCACAGAAAAACACAGATGGTTGGATTTGGCCCATGGACCGAAGTTTGTCAATCCCAGTTTAAAAGAAAACTTGTTCCACAAAACTTATGCGGAGTTGAATAGAATATGCAGGTTCTTTGAGAAATGCTTAGCACGTAGTTCTTTGAAGATCTCAGCCAATGCAGTCACTCTCTGAGCATTAGCATCTGGGTTGCCTTTTATTCAAGTCTTAGAGGCCCAGCAAAACCCCACTGTGGGGAAAAAAATCATGTCTCTGTTAAGGAACCCAACTGAGGGTCTGTGGCTTGCCATGAAGACAAAAAGGTGAGGGTCTGGGCCTTGGGGGCAAGATTCCACAGATCTGATGCTGGCGTCATTTTAAGCAGACCACTGAAGACAGTATCTCATTTTGCTCTACATTAGGGGAGATCCTAGGAGTCTGGAAGTCACTTATTTGGTTCTTAAATCAAAATTATTAACTCATTGTCTGGCATACATGTAACCATCATGGTATTACCTAACATGAGGGAGTGTCCATGTGCTGTATTCCATCTTTGGGAAACTGGATGAGTTTTCCCCATGGAAACAATTTTAAGACTAATTAGCAATGTGACCATTACATTAAACAAGCATAACTCATGGTATTTAGCCATAAAACAACTTGCTCAGTGAGATTTAATTGGTAGACACTCCTGGACGAAAATTTGGGCAGTCTCGTGACCTTATAATAACCTTTAGAAAATATGAATGCACTCAATTCATTATCTTCTTTTTTTTCCTTTTTTTTTCTTTCTTTTTTTGTGTGTGAGACAGAGCCTCATTCTGTCACCCAGGCTGGAGTGCAGTGGCTCAATCTTGGCTCACTGCAACCTTCGCTTCCAGGTTCAAGCAATTCTCATGCTTCAGCCTCCCAAGTAGCTGGAATTACAGGCGTGTACCACCATGCCTGGCTAATTCTTGTATTTTTATTAAAGATGGGATTTCACCATATTGGCCAGGCTGGTCTCGAACTCCTGACCTCAAGTAATCCTCCCGTCTCAGCCTCCCAAAGTGTTGGGATTACAGGTGTGAGCCACCATGCCTGACTTCAATCCATTATTTTCAATGTCCAAACCCATGTGAACTTCTGTCTTGCTACAAAGTTAAGACTTCTTCCCTCCACCGTTTACCCCTACCTTACCAAGCTAGGACCTGCTATAGGCAAGAAACCTAAGGATAGTACGTGGACTAAAGAATTTCTTCCCTCTTCCATAGCTCAGTACTTTTCTTCTTCCTTTCTTAGCTTGCTAAATGTGCATCCCGAGCCCTCCGAATTAGAACTCCTGCAGAAGTAAAGGAAGTAGAGCAGGTACATTCTTACTTGATGGATAGTATTGTGATACTTCAGCGTTGTCACTCTATGGGCCGAGTAGATGACTAAGAAGGACGCCTCTCTCATGGACATTCTTCTGGGTTCTTTGGAGATGCTCTGTAGCTACATATCTGCTACCAGAAGAATGCATTTCTCTTCCAGTTGGCAGCCTATTCCCTCCTCAGCCCTGAGAACTCCCACTGTACCTCCAGCTTCCCTCTGCAGGGGTCTTTCTATGAGGCCCTGCCAGATAAGGAGACCCAGTGCCAGCTATCTCTTGGTGCAACACCAGTCATCTGCCTGACAGCCCTGAAAGTGCCCGACAAGCCCGCCACCACGGCCATCTCCCCTTCACGCCTCGGCTCAGAGCAAATAGCCAGTCCATCTCTCACCTTTTGGGCTTTCCAAGTGAAGTCAGACATGAGTATTGACTGCATCCCCTAAGCTCAAAGAGACACACAGCTCCAGAGTAGTGTCCTGGAAGCCCCTCTCTCTACGCTTGAAGTCAATGAGGAAGAACTCCTCTAGGGGGAGCACATTTGGGTTGGAATCCACTCTCCCCAAAACGTTCCCCACAAATCCTCTTAGGTTTTCCTCTCCTCAACCCTTTTATACACTCAATATAGGTGAAGGACTTAAGGGTCTAAGTTTTTTTACTACCTGTTTTGTAAATCATGGTGTTATGCTTCAGTTTAGAATGTTATTTCTATTGTCATTGGGCCTCAATAAAAACTTCCATTTGAACCTCTTGTTACATACAGTCATTCAGGAGGACACTTTACCAAAGGACACATTTGGGGTGAGAAGACAAAGACACAGCATTAACAGCACCATGCTGCTGAACCTGGCCACTATGGACACAACTGTCCCGATGGAAAAGCCACCATAGTGCCAAGGCCCTGCTTCTCCTGTGTCCCTCCAAGGTATCCCAGCTAACCAGTGGAACATCCATTAGCCCCTGAGCAAACTGCACGCTTTACTCCTTACAGTATTTGCTCATGCTGTTCCTTCAATCTGCAGTGCCCTCCCCTTTTCTTTCTCATCGCAAAATCTCGGTGATATTTATCCTTCAAGGCTTAGCAGACATGCCACCACTTCCAGGAAGCCTTCCCTCATAGCCCTCAGCTGAATCCTCTACTTCTCTTGTGCTCCCATAGCACAGTGTTTTTACTTCTTTATGGCCCCGGTTTCCTTGTCTTTAGGAATTATTTTAGCCAATTGTGTACAATTGTATCTTCATGAGAGGGTGAGTGCTACAAATGGCAGGGATTTTACCATACCCCTTTCAATACTCAGTGTCCCAGCACCAGGCTTCAAGAGGAGAAAAAGGAGGCAGGGAGAAAGGGATCCCACGTGCCCTCAAACATGGCAGGAATCACGGCTCTGGGCACAGAGCAGCCATCCCAACAGCACAGGACATGTGTGCAGTGCAGTAGATGAAGAGCGAAACGGTTCCCGCACTGCAAGAACTCTGCCTACACTCTGGCCAGAACCCTCAGACCCGATTTGCCAGTTCAGTGTGACCCGCCTTCCTCAGTGTCTTGGTGCTTTTGTGGCTAACACAAGCACATCACTCTGCCACATGTGCAGATAGCTTAAAGTGTCAGGCATTTGCATCTACTCTTCTTCACCCCATCTCCTGACTGTTAACCAGTGACTGAGTCAGGAGACAGCATGAACGCCCAACCCCCTTGCTTCTCAGCAGGACAAATCTAACATGGAATTTCTGCTGCAGAGCTCCCTGTGGGACCAAGATGAATGACTTACCTGGGTCACATGGCCCCTAAGTGGCTGAGAGGGGATTCAAACCCAGGCGCTGTTTATCGCTACCATAGACAGCTTGCAATTTAAGCATTACAACTACCATGTTAGGTTCTATGGGCAAAGGGGGTGACTCAGCATTTATAATAAAGAAAAAAGAGGAGGATGTTTCTGTATGAAGCTATTATATGGAAAATGGGAAGGTTAATTCATCTCCAAATTATTTGCATCACACAAGTATATTTTCCTAGTGAAAAAAAAAATGAAAAATCAAGAGCTTTGAACCCAGACAGAATTGACTTTGCATCCCAAGTCTGTTAGAAACCAGCTGCAGGACCCCAGGTAAGTTATTTCACTCCTCCCAGCCTCAATTTGTTCATATATAAAATGGGTATAATATACCTAACTTGCAATGGTACAGAAAGGATTACATGTAGTATATGCAAAGCCTCTATCACAGTCTAGCCAATGGCTAACATTCAATGAATGGCCATTGTAGTAATAGTAGTGGTACTAATATAGAAGTGGCCTCAGAAAAAAGGAATTTGTACAACATCGAGGTTTACAAGTATAAGCACAAAACCCCACCATGTATAATGATAATCTTTGAATATAATGGAGTATTACTGGTAAAAATTAGAACTTTGAAGACTGCATCTGGCAGAAAGAATATGTAGACATGTATATACTCTGGCTGGCATGTCAAGAAGAATCTATCTGCCAGTAATCAATAACTGTTGGGAAATGAGAAGAACTATAAACATCATTGCGTGAGAACTAGGGAATGAGCTCTTCCCAAGACAGGTTGCAACTGCACAATTTCAAGCTGACATTTATTTCACCTAAAAGAAATAATTGTGCTTAATAAGGTAGTTATTGCTAGACGATCAAGATCTGGAAACCAAACTTCTATCATCTAATGCATAACAATTTTAAGCAAGATCTGTTTGGGGTTGAGGAAGTCACAGAGAGCCCCAAAACTACTTTTCCAAATTGTGTTATAACCCCGACAAAGAAATTTAGGTACTGATACCTGAAACTCCATTGAAGTCGAATATCAGGTTTATTCTTACAATGGATTTCACATACATTACTTCCATCTTTTCCTTTTTTTTTCGTGGTTATAGATCAGGTTTATTCATTTTGTTGTTTTTTTTTTTTCTTTTTGGTACACAGATTGTAGGAAAACAGCTCTGGCGAGCCCTCACCTTTCTAGAAGTAGCAGAACAAGTTCCTTCTGTCCTGGTAGATTTGATTCATAAAGGCAACTAAATATAGCCAAAACATTTACTCTGCTTTGTGTGATCATTTTGTTATCTAAGAGAAGCAAATTAGCCAAATAAAAGCTAAATCACCACTTACAGTACTTAGCACTGGCTCAGTCTTTGGTTCCAGGCTAACTTGATAGACATACTTTACTTCTGTCCTACTGGAAATCTAAGAATGATTCCAAGTTTGTAAATAAATATAGAAACACAGCCTCACAAGCCCAAGGCCAATCAACATTTTCCGAACCTCAAGTGAGAAGAATAAGCCTAAGGTTCAGGGATTTCTGTAGGCAAGCAAGGATGATGTATAAAGCTGATTTATGGGGAGTAGACTTCCTTTCATTCGTGAGCCTTTGAGTTGGACTTAATTATCCCGAAGGTAGAGAAGGATATGACCCCGCCCTCATCTTCTACATATGTGTTCCTATCAAGCAGCCACGTGCCATCATACTAGGTAGAATCTAATTTGAGAAGTAAATCTTTCTGTCCACTCACCTGCTGGGCACCAGGGAAACCAAAAAAAATCAATCTCTTGACCGAATTAAACTTGCTTGGGTTTTTGTAATTTTTCTGGAATTCAGATGCTCTGATCTGTGAATGCGCCAAATCGTTTAGCATGGTATAAGAAAAAATGTGAGTAAGAGAAACCATCCTTCAACACTGAGTGAGAGATGATTTACATAGATAATCCCCTGTAGGGAAGAGACTACCACACACAATGAGAGGAATTAGAGGATTCTGCATTAGGTGCCTGCCTTGGCTGATAGATGGATCTTGACTCTAGACATGATTTTTCATCTCTTTTATCCTTATATGTAAACTAAGAGACATAGACTTACTGGATGAAATCTAGAATTGCTTTTAACTATATGACTGATTTAGGGGAGGGGAGGAGGAAAGACAGCCATGTTATACATGTAGTATAATTACAAATTCCATAATAAATATGGTCTCATTTTGTAAATAGAATTGTTACAAAATAACAGTTAATATCTTCCAAAATGCATAATCCTCACAGTAAAACAATAAATTAATAAAACAATTTATATATTAAATTGGTACTAAGTCTTCAAAAATTCAACTTTTAAACAAATTTGTTCTATTTTTATTTTTAGTTCACCTCATTTGTTTCTATGCTCTTTTGGAAAACTCAAGTAACAGTCTTTTATTAACATTATGATTTATTCAGTTTTTCATCATGCAAGACAAACATATAATAAATAAGATATACATATGAACACAGATCTATTTGTGGATTCACACATCACTTTGAATAAGGTGATAAATCCCACCTGCATGCAAAGACACACTTTAGTCATTAATTTGGTTTAGGATCTTCATTTGCAAATGATAATAATAATTACATGGCTCCGATTTCAAATATGAGGTGTAAAAAACCTTGCTAGAACTTGAACTACTTCTTTTTATTTTCCCAAACACATCTAACCAACCTCATAACCTTAAAACTATTCATTATTTTTATCTTATCACAAAGTTCCTGTTGCAGGTTGAATTCCCAAGAAAGCACCCTGAGATTAGCATGAAGAAAGTTTACTAGCAAGTGCTGTTGAGATTAGCACCTGATGAAGGAAAGAAACAGAAGCAGGATTGAGAAGAAGAAGTTGAGCCGATGCAGTCTCAGCAAACACCTTAGCCAACCCCAGAGGGGCCTCTGAATCTGGGTTGATCATTTCAGAGTTGTCCCAACTTGAGGTAAAATAGCTAGAGGAATAAATCCCAAAGGGAAACCTGGATGGCTCATCACAGCATCCACCACAGTTCCAAATGGAGCCAGCTCCAAGTATGCTAACAACTAACCTTCCAGTTGGCTTGTTAGCAACCAATATTTGTTAAGTACATACCGTGTGCTAAGTACCATAGAGACCACCAAATTTTATATATATCCTTACTATCAAGAAACTTACGGTTTAGTTGAGGAGAGCAGCTCAAAATGCATTTTAAAACTACAGAATAAAATTTTAAGATAACAGGCAAAGACAATACCAGAAGAAATAAAGGTAATCAGACAATTTATCATTTTAAAATGTAAAGGAGAGAGAGATAACTTAATTCTCTAAAGCTTGGAACAGTAAAACTTGAGTTGTGTCTTTAAGGTTAAAAAATTGTAATGAGTAGGAGCAGGAGAAAAGTAAAGTAGCAGCAAAAGAAACAAGGACCAAGTGCAAGGCATCTAGAGGTCATCTTCGTAGAAATGACCATAACTTTTTGAAGAAAAGCATATCAGGACTGAGGGTGGGAGAAGAAAGGAAGTGCACAATGAGAAGTGGAGGCCACTCCTGAGTGGAGGCCACTCAGGTGGGTCCAAATGTTTTGGTAAGCATGAAGGTGGAGGCATTTGGCTCTTCCAGGACTGGCAACAGCAAGGACAGCTTTTGATTTCTCAGTTTCTGATCAGGGCAGAGGCAACCTGCTATGGGGCTCGCTGTGGCAGCAACTTGCCTAGCAGGCCAGTTCTGCAGTGTAAATTTTGGAAGCCAAGCCTAGAGACCATTCCTTCTGCATTTCCAATGATCTATGAGCATGTATCTCTTTCTGCTTAAATTAGCTAAAGCAAAGTCTGTTATCTGCAGTTAAGAACCCTAACAGATAACATTCACAATTGCATGAGAAGGCATTATTATCTTCATTTTATAGGTTTAAAATAAATCTGAAACTATGAGGTTAAATAACTTGTCAAAGATGTTCTAGTGTGGCAGAGTCCAGACTTGAGGCTAGAACTATCTCACTCCCAAACCAATGCAATTTCTACAAGATTGTAACAGTTTCCCAAAGACAGAGACTGAATGACCCTCCATATTTATCATCTGAGCATGTGGATCTGCAAAATGAATAGTTTCCACAACGGGTCATCAAACATTACACTCGAACTCTGAACTGGAGAATGTAACACTATATATGAATTAGTCCAATGACAGAACACCACCAAAAAGTGAAAAGTTCTCTGAAATCTATGCCAGAGGCAAAAAAGGATGAGTTCTTGAAGCCAAGGGGCCAACCTAGCTCTGCCTAACCTTACTTTCTGTAACTGTTTACAAATTTAACAACCAACTTCAATAACCATCTCTATGGCCTCATAAATAAATTCAAGTCCACAACGTAAAGCAAGTTCCCATCCTTCAGCCCATGTTGTTCCATATATTGAATTTCATGATCTCATGAAGACTAAGTTCTTCCCCAGGCATCACTGAGGCTATTTAACCACCTCCTGCCTTAGCCCTTTCGACTTCAAGATCAGTTTTATTAGATGGACTCATTAGACAATGGCCAAGATTATACATTTCTAAGACCAATTATTCATGGTTAAAAGTATAATCTATGGCAGGATTAGAAAATAAGTGATACAGTATGACCACTAGCCCCTCTTAAGCCCAAGGAAACATGATCACTACTGGACTTTGGCCTAGAATCATTCTCAAAACAGAGGCCCAGAGAGCCTCTGTCAATCAGTCGGAGTCAGTGCTTGAGTTAAAACCAACCTTCAAACCCTGATCTATAGTCTTCACCTGGGTAAACTAGCAGGCTGACTCACAGCCAGTGAGTCTCATTGCAGCCATTTTGTACCTACCACAACTCGTTTTCTGAAAATCTGCCAGAGAATGACTTAGGCTCCAGGGAAAAGAGAGCTTACCCTGCGACCTCCACACTTCAAATCTGACTTCACACCAGTTTAAAACACTTTATGGAGCCCTTCCATTCATAGAGTGTTCGTCTGGATGTTTCTTTCCGTCCTCAATTCCATCTTGAGCCCAGCTGACAAATGCTGCATGGACTCTGAGCTGTCTCCGGAGAGGAACCCTGTACGTTTTAAGCAGCTTTGCTTTGTGACCTGACCTCCAGGCAGGCTGCATACTTCAGAGCACTGACAGCTCAGTCATGTCTTTTGTCCCAGGCACACAGATACAGCAGGGGAGGGAAAGTTCACATTGAACACTCACATTTCAAACGTAAATAAATGGCTCACACCAGAGGCCCAGTGCACTTAAGTTAGGAAGACAAAACCTCCCGAAGAAAAGAGGGACCCAAGGGGACTTTTCAGAGATCCCTGCAGGACCCTGTGGCTATGATGGCTGCACCTGGAGGGCTGGATGAGGCAGATCTACTACCAGCAGGAGGCCAGATAGGCTTCTCTGAGTAGCGCATGTGGACATTCCTGCTTTCTGTTCCTTCCTGACTTGCCCCCTAAAATATCTTTCTGATATATATTTCCCCTTACTAAGCCCAATTCCTTTCTTACTTTCTTTCTCTTTCCTTTAGCCCTTTTTTCTCTCTCTAATATGCTTTGTGCTTCTTATTCCTCCTGCCTTTTCTCATATTTCCTGGTTCTGCAGCTCTTACATTTATTCTACTTGGAACCCTTTTATTTTTCTCCCAGTTTTCCAAAGAACTTTCACAGCTGGTCCCATCTGTCTCTCCTAAATGATCCTGTTCCTCTTGAACTACATTTATTTCCTCTCTGATTCCACCTGCCCTTAGAAGGCTGAACCCTATAATACCACACCCTAAGTCCTATTAACAAATATAGGATTGGACCTGGGGGCAGTCAGGGGCCCTGAATTCTACCACTCTTTAAACACCAGTCACAGATAACAGATTCACTAATGTGAATTTCCTACAGTTATCTGAGTTTTTTTATTTTACATTTTGATATTTAACTCATTTTAAACTTTCATAATTTTATAATAGTGGTAATGCATGCTCACTGTAGAAAAATTGATATCAATAGATAGGTAGAAAGACAAAAATAAAAAGCCTTCTGCAATTTTGCCCTTCAGAGACTACTCCTGTGTTTCATGATTGTCTTGATGAACACTGTTTTAAAGATTCAAAGATGAATGAAAAAAACATTGTCCTTGCTCCTTCAGGGCCTACATCCAGTGGGGAAGAAAATTAAACAAGCAAATACAAGACAGCATATTTAGAAAAGAACAGGAATCCATGGGAGCGAGGGCAAATGAGTCACACTTTGCAAAAGCTTTCTGGAGAACATGTCATCCTGAAAAATGAGCAGAAATTGGCCAGGCACGAAATACAGAAAGGAAACAGCCCATGGTAAGTCCATAAAAGTAAAGTGATACTGGCACATTCAGAGAACCAAAGAGAGTTCAATATGGCTCAAAGTAAGGGCAATGGCAGTAAACAGGCCTGGAGAGGTTAGGAGAGGCCAGAAGGCACATGGCCTTCTAAGCCACAGGAAGATGTCTTCATAAAGGCAATGGGAACATTGAAGGTTATTAAGGAAGGGAATGACATGATCCGATTTACACTTTTAATAGAACTACAAGCCTAAAAGATAGAACTATACTATGCAATAGGTGCCACCCTTATACTCAGAACAGAAAGAAAAGAAAAGAAAAGAAAAGAAAGGGGAGGGAAGAAGGAAGGAAGGAAGGAAGGAAGGAAGGAAGGAAGGAAGGAAGGAAGGAAGGAAGGAAGGAAGGAAAGAGAAGGAAAGACAGCAGAAGGAAGGAGGGAGAGAGGGAAGGAAGGAAGGAGGGAAGGAAGTTTGGGAGGGAGAGAACAAGGGGAAAGGATATGACCTCAGACAGTCAGCTCTACTATAGCCTCTCTTATGATGTCTGTTACATTCTTTATTGAGTCCCAACCATTTTAGATGGTCAATCAGGAAACTCGGACATATATGTTTTGTATGTGACCTATCCATTTTCCTTATTATGATGGAATCATCCCTTTGCCTTGGACTTGAAGAGGGGTTGATTTCCCTGGTTGGGGAACTAGGAGAGCTAAGTGTGCTAAGTGTGAGGAAAGGTTTTTAAGGGACCCTCCACAAGCATTCTCCATACCCAGGATGGGAAATATCAGCATGAGATTATCCAGGTTGCTGTTTTGACTGTCTCAAAATATCAAATGACTATTTGACCTTATGCTTTCATTTCTTTGTGTAGCTCTTATCACAGTATGTTTTAAAACATCATTAATGTTGAAAGTTGGTCCAGATCCTAAAAGAGCTTATAATTTCCCAACTCTTAACTATGCCTTTTCTATTACTCACTGACACCAGGACAATTTGCTCATTAAAGCAATATAGTCAATATAATTGTCTGGACTTGAGTCTTAAAATTAGACAAGTATTTTTAAAGCTTTTTTTATGGCAACTCAGAAAAAGGGGTATATTTCTTTTTTTTTTAACATTGTTGGGTAACCATTACCCAGTCATCCATTTTTCATTCCATGCATTTCCAGGACATTTTCCAGGGGAAACTGAAATGAAGTAGTAAGAGGAAGAAAAGTGTAGTACATTGGACACAAAGAAAACTTCTAAAAGGAGTATATTTCATACTACGATCAACAAACATAAATATCTATAAATGAAAAAAGGATTTGAAGAAACAACAGTTACCACTATAGCATGTGACATTCCATTTTATTTTCCATTTCATTCAGTTCTATTCTATTTCTATTTATTCTATCATATTTTACTCTGAATTGATACAATCACTTTGGAAAATTATTTTCCAGCATCTACTAAAGCTGAATATACTACATCCTATGACCCAGCAATTTCACTCTTAGGTACATACTCAAGAGAAATAAGTGCATGTGTCCACCACTGGGCTTTAGAATGTTTACAGAAGCAATACGAACAGAAGCAATGTTCATGAGGCCAAATACTGGAAACTATCCAAAGGCTCATCAACAGGAGAACAGATAAATAAATGTTGGTATGTTCACACAGTGGAGTGCTACAATTGTTTGCAATAATATGGATGAATCCCATGCATCATGTCAGACACAAAGGAGTTCATAGCGTATGATTCTATTTATATAAAGTTCAAAAGTAGCCAAAACTAATCTATCCTGTTAGAAGTCAGGCCAGTGAGTTATTTTTGGAGGGATAGTGATTTAAAGGAGCCATGAGGGGGCTTCTAGGGAAGTAGTGTTTCTTGATCTGGATGCTGGTTACAGGGATGTGTTCAGTTCATGAAAATGCATCAAATTGCATGTGCACTTTTCTGTATGTATGTTATACTTCAATAAAATGTTAAGAAAAAATATTGGTCACAAGCCACTAAGTTAGATTCTCCTACTTACTAATCACTTACAACCTGCAATTTAAAATATACTACATTAGATACTAAAAATACCAAAGGAAAACACACTCTGACATATCAAAATATTTTAATTTTATTTACAACAATAAGATGGAAAGCTCAAGGTCGTAATTTAGGAGCCACTAGATATTACCAAAATTAAAAGAATCCAGAACAAAAAAAATGAAACAGCTAAAAACAAGTATTTACTGTCCCTTCTTGTTTGATTTTTAATAACTTTACAGCTGCTTTCAATTCAATTTTTATTGAATCTTTCATTTTAATCTACACTTGTTGCCAATCACTTTGTTAAGAAATGCACAATTTTGAATATGCTTACCCAGCTTTTTCCATAGTATCCAAGCCACTGCTCTCTTCTCATTGGAATAGCCAGGAGCAGCTTACTGGTAAAGAAAATACCACCTAAAGTTCCCCTTTTTAAGCTGTGTTTTTAAAACTGGCCTTTCCCTTTAGAATCTGTTTTTCCCCTTGGGGCTTCCATCTATCACAGGTGTTCTCAAAATCTCCAACCTGCTCCAGCCCATGCTGGAGGTGAGAAGACATATCACCTAATCATGGTTAATTGCAATCAACATTCACACATTGATAAATGAATACTGTGCTTGGTATTTTAAAGGGACCCAGATGTATTTCTAGTTATAATCATTATCTTTCTCAAGCAAAGTGTAGTTTGCAAGCCACATTGCATAGGATTTTTGTTTTTCAAACAGCAGATTGTTGCACACATATATAGGGCTTTTGGCTGACATCTTTATTCCGTGATTCCATGAGAGTTTTCTTCAAATTCTACAAAGTGGTCAGATCTCCAAGTGAAGGCAGTCCAGCTATCTTGGGAAAGTGTTTCCCACTTTAGCTGGCCTTTAAGTGTCAATCCACCACAGATGCCATTGTTTGGCTGGAGTCCTCCCCGGTGCACCACTGTGGAACAGATAAAGGTCTTTGGGGCTTTACGATCGCTTCTGAAACCTAGATTGCATCAGTTTCCAAGAATGTCTGACTTTGCCTGGCTGTCTGAAATATCTGCCCAAGTCCCCCTGCCTCTTCACGTCTGCCTAAACATAAGGGCAAGAGACATGTTGAGCAAGATGTGAAGCCAAGAGTCAGTGCAATGCTCTGAATGCAAACTCAGAATCAACAGTGAAAATGACATGAAACAAACTCAACCTGCTTTCTACAAAAGCAGAATTTAAAATTTCTGTCCTCTAAAAGTATATTTGAAAAATGAAATCTTTCCATATGGCTTTATTTTCTTCTGTATAAAAGAGTTAAACTAAATTCTGCTTTTAAAAAAAATAGCCTTATGAACGTTCTGCTGACATATACACTAAAGTCATCTGGAAAAAATACAAGCTACTATAACGAATGCCAAGTGCCAAAAGTAGCCAGTCTCATTCTATTGAAACAAATAGATTGAAGGGGAAATGTATTTAGTTGACAGAGTGAATAGAGAAAATTGATCTCTTATTGTCAAATATACTGTACCTGACATGAGGGTTGGGAAGTTCTGAAACGTATTTTACACACAAAATTAACTTTAAACCTTCACATGAACCTAGTTCAAAAGTGTGTTACAGCCAAGGATAAAATTATTCACACTGGACTAAGTGTTTACATTAGATATTCCTCTTTAATTCTCAAGAGAGAAAAAAGCCATCCTTCGGTGGAGAAGCACATTTTTACACAAAGTTTTGAATCTCAAATGGAGAAAATCAGCATATTCTATAAAGAGAACATTTAGCACCTAATGTTCAAAAGACTGTTTGACCCATTCTTTATGAGTGCACAGTTGTATCAGAGCCCAGACACTTAAGATTATAGCAAACTTTTAATAGAACCACATTTCCTTTTGGAATACAATACAGTTGCAAACAAAAAAAAAAAGTCATATTTCCTCCAGTTATGTGCCAAATGGCTGTGTCCTCACTCCAGTAAGAGAGTCTAGCGGAATCCAGACACTACCAGAAAAGGGAGCAGGGATAGAAGGAAGGTAATCAAACCCTGCTCTTTCATTTACTATAGAACAAATCCAAAAAGAAAGAAAAGGAAAAGCATTTCTAAGACCAAAGGTCATATTTTCAAACATACAGGTTTGTTTCTTTTTTAACGTGTCATTGTCTTTCTTTTTGACTAAGAAACAGGGCCTTATTTTTGCCATGACACAGAAAGCATTTCACAGAGAACCCGAATTGCACATGGTTTTTACAAAAACACTTCATGGGCTCATGAGAATAATCCTCACCCTCTCAGCTCTTTCAGATAGCAGATTTCCTTCCATTTGCCACCAAATTCTGCCTCTTTCCATTGCCATCATTTTTCTACCTTGTTTTGTCTTTCCCTTCAGTAAACTCAACACCCTGGTAATTCAATCTCCTGTTCGATGTCATGGTTGAATCAAATCGCTGTCACTCAAAATATAACCCTTGGCTTGAACTAGGGTATGGTTGAGTAATCAGGGAAAATATCCCCAAATCTGGAATTTCTGGGTTTTCAGCCACTGAGCGACTAAGTGGCTTCAGACTAGATCTTTCCTCCACCTCATGAGAACAGGTCAAATCCTGTCTGTGCTGATTGGGACTCGGTAGAGCCAAACACCTCAAGAGAGAACTCTACCTGCAACTGGGCTCTCCATGGGCTCCTTGGAAAATGGGGACAGCAGCACTGACCTCAGAAGATGGAGAAGGGACTTAGCAAATAATGGGAAAGCTTAACACAGTGTCACTTTCACACCAGGGTGGAAATCGTAAAAGACCAAAAGGGAACCCTGTTCAAAGATGTCTTTACTCATGCAGTATAAATAATCAGGTTTCCCAGAGAAAATCATTTCCATTCTCACCACTAGTTCTACTTAAACAAGTTTGAAGGCCAATAAAAACACAGTGCTGGTTTACAAAGGTTAGGAGAAATGTAGGAAGATGGTGGATCTTGCCTGAGTTCAGAAGTTTAAAGAGAAAATCCTAAGAATGGGAAATGACAAATTGTACTGATACTAATTTTTAAAAATAATTCAGGACATGAACCAGGACCATGCATATTATACAAATATCATTAGACAAAGAGTAGAAACCATTCTAAGGACAGGGGAAACACCTGGAGGAGTAGGCTTGCTCATGAATTGGAAGTTAACAAATATATGGACACACAAAGATTACAGTCAACTAACCTGGGGGACATTTGCTGTGCACTGTGAGAGGAGTGTTGAAAGGAACCCAGAGGAGTCGAAACTGCTGCTGAAAAACCATCTTGACAGGATCCAGAGCTGAGACACCCTGATCAGAGATCAGAGACCTTTGCCTCACAAACTCACTCCAAAGAGGACACGGAGCAAGCAGATAGCTCTTAACTAAGTTCTATCACAAAGTAGGCACTCCATAAATCCTTGTAGAATTGAATTGTTGAAATAAACCATATTCATATGGAAGAACTAGGACTTTGCAAATTAGAAGAGCTTTCTTTATGAATTACACTGCTCAAACAGAGAGCGGTTTGGGAAAGAAGGGACTGCGGAACTAAACAGTCTCTTTTGCAACTGATAGTAAAATTAGAGGGAAAGCAAATGGCAAGAGAGCAGACAATCAAAATCAAATGGATGTGGACCATTTAGGTAATTGGGCCAAGGGATAGTAAATGCAGTTCAATTTAGGATGATGTTCAATAAATTGCTTTAAGAAATAACCTAGGGAATACAGGTTAAATGGAACAACCATGCAGGAGATTGATCTGCAAGTCACAATAAAGAAAATCATTGAAGCTAACCACCAGAGCATTACCAACATTAGTAAAAAGGCCATGGCTACCCTAACAGCAAAAATGCAAATAGCCCCTCTCACACCCACAGAACAGCTGTCCTCATTCATGTGCTGCTTTCTGCTCTTCCTGTGCTAGTGAAAACTTCACCATTTTCCAAACAGTTCTCCAAACTTAATCTATTTCAAGATTATTACAGGCTTCCCCTAATTTCTCTCCAAATTTCCTTTCTCACTTGAAAAAGTTGACAGTTATATTCACAGATAAAATGGACATGTTACAAATGTTACTACCCATTTGTCAGATACTTTGGTGGACCACCAGGGGTTGTACCTGTGGAATCAGTGTTCACAGCTGAAGGGCTTTCCCCTAAAGAAGGTGGGATATGGCACAAAGACAATAACAGCCCTACGGGCAAAACTAAAACTTAACTAAACTCACACTACCCCAGGAACAGAAACAGTTGGAAATGACTTGATTGGCATTTCTCTATTTGAATTTAAAATGGATTCCTTTCATTATGAACAAAAAACATTAGGATACTAGTTAATTTCCGTGGACATTCACTGAGCCATGTGCCAAGTACTGCACTGAATTCTGGGAATTTCTCAGGGAATAAGTTCCACTCCCTGCCCTCTGGAAGCCCACAGTTAATGAGAAAGACTACTATAACACAGTGTACAGGGCAAGAACAACTTCTGTTCTGTGTAAGGTGATCACGCACGTTCTCTGGACACCTAGTCAGGACATAAATTTGCAACAAGTTTTGAAAACCCTAGAAATTTTTTTAAAAGAAAATGTTTTATTAGTGTCTTTAAGTCCCACCTAAAGAAAAGACAGGGTGATGAACTCCAATCATTTTGCTAAACAAAAGTGGTCTGTTCTTGCCAGTAAGACAGCAGCTTAAGCAATAGTATTCCAGCCAACTTCCTTTCTCAGCTCAACCTGTCTCTTTTTGCCCCAGCCTTGGAGAAGTTTACTCATCCAAATTCCTAAATTTACCCACTCTGAATTCCTAAAAGGAACAGGGCTAACCCGACCAAGCTAATGAGGTGTCTGGATTTCAATGGTTCAAGGAAAAACACTTTGAGGAGAGGCAGCATGGACATTGGAGTTCGGAGATGTGGAAATGTGGGTTTGGATCCTGCTCTGCACTTGATCAGCTGGTACATAGACTCTCTGGCCCTCAACCTCCTCATCCATATAATGGGAATAATAATGCTTGACTGTTGGGTGGTTCATTATACAAAATGGGGTAATATATGCAACACAGTGCCTAGCATATAATCATCATGAACATTAAGACCCACTCCATGTCACTACTCCTGTCAGATGCTGGAAGAAATTACCTTCCTACATTCCATTCTTCTACTTAGCAAGTGTCTGATGTGTGTGACAATGGAAATGGCCTCAGTTTGACACTGAACTTCAAGAAATACCTAAGTTGGTATCTTTTGAGTAAAAACGTGAAGGGTCTAGCTGGGTGTGGTGGCGGGCACCTGTAAGTCCACCTACTTGGGAGACTGAGGCAGGAGAATTGCTTGAACCCAGGGGGCAGAGGCTGCAGTGAGCAGAGATCATGCCACTGCACTCCAGCCTGGGCAACAAGAGTGAAACTCCATCTCAAAAGAACAAACAAACAAACAAAAACACAGTAACTAGCAGGGTGTGGTGGCACATGCCTGTAATCCCAGCACTTTGGGAGACCAAGGCAGGTGGATCATTTGAGGTCAGGAGTTCAAGACCAGCCTGGCCAACATAGTGAAACCTTGTCTTTACTAAAAACACAAAAAATTAGCCAGGTGTGATGGCAGGCACCTGTAGTCCCAGCTACTCGGGAGGCTGAGGCAGGAGAATTGCTTGAACCCAGGAGGTGAAGTTTGCAGTGAACCAAGATCACACCACTGCACTCCAGCCTGGATGACAGAGTAAGGCTCCATCTCAAAAACACAACAAAACAAAACAAATGAACAAAAAAACTATAAAACGTCTGTGATGGAGAAGTTACCTTTCCTTCCATTAAATAATTTGAGTCATTCTTCTCAAAACAGTCTTAGAATGGAAACTCTTGGTGTTTTATACTTGGTTTTGTCAAATATGAATGATACCCTAGCCACAGTGATAGAAGTGGAAATGGTGGAATTTGGCCACAGGGTAGAAATGAAGCGGGAAAAGGGAAAGGATAATACTATGATCATTCTTATTACATAGAAAGAATTTTACAGGAGAAAGGATGAATAACTAGCCAAAGACATACAGCATTTCAGAAGTAAAGCTGAAGTGTAATGTGCTTCAATTTCCAGCACTGTCTCTATTTTGTCTGAACCGGGCTTGCCTTTTTCAACTTCAGAGCCTTAACACCTAGTGTCTAACAACACCCAGGGCCTGCCACTCCCAGCAATACCTAGCAGCACTTAACCAAGGCAGGAACTCAATAAGTGCTTGTACATGAATAATCTTAAGAAAGCTCAAATTAAAATTATGCAGTAGCTCAGAATCCATCCTTTAACCAAAACCTAATAAAATATTTACACCAAAAGGGAGATATCCTGTTTCAAAGTAGGAAAAGATTAGATGTTTTGTTCCAAACTAGCAAGAAACATTCAAGTAAGTTCCTCTACTCCTACCCAATCACTATCTTACAATGTTTTTTTCCTCATCATGTATTTTCCCTGAGACAATTTGCTATTCATTCTCAAAAGCAACTCTCCAAATAAAATAGATTTCATCATGACTCAAACTTACAACATATTTTAGTAAAAAAAACACCAGATAAACACTAGGAGAGCTAATATTTTGTTGCCAAACAACCAAACAGATGTGATCCCTACCACTTCCTACCTTTCCAAAAGACGTGATTAATGGAGAATTATAGGAATATTCTAATTCTTGTTGAAAAGCTTGATTGATTTATTGGTGCTTGCAGCCAAACAATAACCAAGTCCATGTTTCAAATCACTGTAGATGACCAGAATCTGGGGCTCATCATGACTCTATACTTTGCTATAAGACTGGTGCCAAGAAAATTTCTTTCCAGCTCAGTAATCCTTCTTCCTTTCTGGATAAATTCTACATAGCTTTCCCTTTGCTCCTGCCTTGGGGTAACATTTCTTGCAGCAGCCATGTAAAATGACTTCTGTCTTTGGAAGATTTCTTAGAAAACACAGTGTCCCTGATCCTCACCCTTTGAAAATTTCCACTTTTTACCCAAACAATACCTTTCACAGAAGTCTCAGCACAGCATCAATGCCCCCAGGAAGGCCTTGCAGATCCTTTCATCACTAGATAAGGTTAGGTTCTCCTGCCCTGTGTTCTTACAGTACTTTGTTTCCCCAATACAACATCTTCACACTTTATTTTTAATTTCTATTCAATTGTCTATCTTTCCAACTGGACTATAAGACTATGAGGAAACAGCAGGCCCTGGGTACCTGGTGATTGTTGAGTAAATGATGACTTCCAAATTTTATCAGGCCTTATAGTTCCAATCTCATTCCTTCTCATGAGAGAGAGTGCAGAAGCCCCAGAACATGGCCACACAGCTAGAGATGTTTCCAGCTTCTCTTGCGGCTAGGCTCTGGCCAATTGGATGTGAGTTGAAGACATATTTGCAGCTTCCAGGTCGTGTCATTAAAAAGGAAGCTTCTTTTCCATTTGCTATTTCCCCCTTCCTAAAGGCTGCAAAGTAAACAAAACGGTGGTGAGCCAGCTTCAACAAGGGAGATGAGGACAGCAACCTAAGGCATGGCAGAACCACAAAACAAAAGAAATCTAGTTCCTGGGTAAACTTAGGGAGCAGGGCCACCTCTCCACTCTGGACTGCTCATCTGTCTATACACTGTTACATCAGAAAAACCTTTGTTACCAGCCACAGTGGCTCACACCTATAATCCCAGCACTTGGGGAAGCCAAGGCTGGCAGAACACTTGAGCCCAAGAGTTGGAGAAGAGCCTGACAAACATGACAAAACTCTGTCTCTACAAAAAAATACAAAAATTTGCTGGGTTTATTGTATGTGTCTGTAGTCCCAGCTACTCAGGAGACGTGGGAGGATGGCTTTAGCCCAGGAAGTGGAGGTTGCAATGAGCCAAGATGGCATCACTGCACTCCAGCATTGGTGACAGAATGAGACCCTGCCTCAAAAAAAAAAAAAAGAAAAGAAAAGAAAAGAAAAAAGAAAAAACATACATTTGTCTTTTGTTTATGCTTCTGAGTTTGGGGTCCTCTCTCATCTTTTTTTTTAGGTATGAACTTAAACCCTACCTAACAACTTACATCAATTGCAAATTCCTCTAACTTAACTTTGCCTACAGAGGGGACATTTTTAAGTTTCCTATTCAAGTGTCCAAGCATTTATCATTACAACCACAATGTATGTAGGAAACTTACACTTACAATTCATGTAGCTACTATCCAGCAGCAATAATGTAGTAGAATATAACCATGTTTACCAACTGCACTGCAGTAAATGGTTTACTTTACTTAACTAATGGCTGCTGTTTTAGTTTGGAATTGCATAAAAAATTTGTACTACATAGTACAAACTGGCAAAGTGACAAATTGTCATTCTTGACATCATTTTGGAGCATGAAGAGTCCTTATTGTAAATAGCATCTTCAAGTAGGTCTAAACGTTGTACAATATCAGTTGTCCATCCCTAAGAACTTGCGAGGCTACAACTAGAAGCTGTACAACTTATTTTCATGGGATACTTACGGGATCAGTCTTGGGCCTTCACACACTTCATACAAGTCACATCTTGTATATTTGGGTGTTTTAGAAAGTCAATATTTTGCAGTTAAAAATAATTAACCTCAGGGGACATTACAGACTTGGTCCTTCTCATCCATTTTCACAGTACTGAAACCCTGAAGTCAGACAGAATACTCGTAAGAGCTGGCAAGGATTGTCTCAGCTTTTAAAGCCACATTTAGCCTGTCATTGGCTATGAATTGGATTCAACCTTTACCATGACTAGTTTTCTGTAGATGCAGTGATTTGTAGAGTTTTCTAGCTGGCCCAGATGGACCAATTGAAAATAAACCAAATTCCCTTCCAAACATAAAAGCTGCTACTTATAAGCCCATAGAGGAGACAGAGAGCCTCTCCTCTATGAATAAGCTTTTCTCACTTTTCACCCATTTTATGCATCCAGTTAGACCCAGAATGGATACCATGTTCCCATTAAGACTCACCTACATGAATAACTACATCACTTCCTTTGGGATGACATTTGAAAGCAATTTCATCTTCCCAGTGAGGCCTACTTTACCCACACTATTTAAAATTCCAAGTCTCCCTGATATTTCCTATTCCTGTAGCATTATCTAATATACTCTACATTTCACTGATTTCTCTTGTCTATTATCTGTCTCCCCTACCAGAATTTAAGTTTCCTGAGGGAAGGGCAGTGTGTCTTTTTTGATTAGTGTTGTATTCCCAGTGCCTAGGACAGTTCCTGACACATGGAGAGGAGAGGATTTCAGGAAATACCTGTTGAGTCAATGAATGAAAGGAGGCTCTTTTTAAAACCCTTACTGAGTACCTTAGCAATACATATGCTGACTCTAGTGCTTGCTCCCACATTCTGATGATGCCAGCCACGGGAACTCTCAGCAAAAAAGTGCCTCACTTGCTTTGGGTTTTTTTGTTTTGCTTCATTCATAAGCAAAGGTCAAGGAATTGGTATGCAAGATGTCACTGCAGGCAATGGGAAGTCTCCACCAAAATGCCTTTAAACCAAAAATAGATTTGCTTTCCTACCATGGTTAAATAGTTTTGGCTTCTGTGATGGGTTGAATTTTGTCCCCAAAACACATTTGTTGAAGTCCTACCTTTTAATACTTCATAAGGTGACCTTTTCTGGAAGTGAGGTCTTGATGGAGGTGATCAAGGTAAAATGAAGTCATTAGGGTGGACCCTAATTCAATCTGATTGGTGTCCTTATAAAAAGTGGAAACATGAGGCCAGGTGCGGTGGCTCACGCCTATAATCCTAGCACTTTGAGAGGCCGAGGCAGGTGGATTGCCTGAGCTGAGGAGTTCGAGACCAGCCTGGGCAACACAGTGAAACCCCGTCTCTAGTAAAATACAAAATAAATCAGCTGGGTGTGGTGGCACGCGCCTGTAATCCCAGCAACTCAGGAGGCTGAGGCATGAGAATTGCTTGAACCCAGGAGTCAGAGGTTGCAGTGAGCCAAGATCGCGCCACAGCACTCCAGCCTGGGTGACAGAGCAAGACTCTGTCTCTAAAAAAAAAAAAAAAAAAAAAGTGGAAACATGGACACAGAGACAGACAGACACAGAAGGAAGACAACTTGAAGATGCACCAGCAGAAGACAGCCATATGATTAGAATGATGCATCTACAAGCCAAGAAACTCCAAGGATCGCCAGCAAGCACCAGAAGTTGGAAGAGGCAAGAAGGTCTCTCCTAGGCCGTCAGAGAGAGCATGGTTCTGACAACCCCTTGCCTCCACAACTGTGAGACAATAAATGCCTATTGTTTTAAGCCACCTAGTTTTGGGTACTGTGTTACAACAGCCCTGGGAAACAAAGCTCAAATTCTATGATTGGGACCATTTCTGTATCTCCAGTTTTGGCTACGAGTCAGCAGGCTCATGTGGTGCTTCTAATGTGTTTCCAAGATGGCCACTAGCGATTTCCAAGCCTCCATGCATCTTCATATCTAATGGGGAAGACAGAGATGACTTTTGGAAGACCACTTAAAGCCTGGGATTTGAGTGTCCTTCCTGATACAGACTGATTTGAGTCACATGCCCAAATAACAAATCAGTGGCAGTGTTCAAGGGGATAGACTGAGCTGATTGCTTTAAGCCAATCAAAGTCAGCCCCTTGGGATGGGGGAGGAGTCGAGCACTGCAGCAGTAGCTGCTGGTGCCCACACACATCCTCGCTGCACTCAATTTGCTCACCCAAGCAACATGTTTGGCCCATGAACAGGACAAGCTAGAAGTTCTAGAACCAATGCCCTCTGAGGCAGTCCTCAGCTAATGCTTAACAGATATAAATATTTCAGCAATCTCACTCTTCAGCTGGGATAACTCTGAGGTGTGTTCTACAGAGTATTCCAGAGTTTCCCCAGGGGCTCTGAGTTCCAGTTGCTCATAGAGGTTGGTTAACACACTAAGTCCGTTCAGACTGCTAGATCAAAATATCAAAGACTGGGTGGATTCTAAACAATAGAATTTTATTTTTCAAAGTTCTAGAGTTTGAGAAGACCAAAGCATGGGTGGATCCAGTGTCTCGCGAGGACCTGCTTCCTCATAGACAGCCGTCCTCTTGCTGTGTCCTCACATTCTGGGGCCTCTTTTATAAGGGCACTAACCCCATTTATGAGGACTCCACCATCATGACCTAATCACCTTCCAAAGGCCTACCTCCTAACACCAACCCCTTGGGAGTTAGGATTTTCACATATGAATTTTGGAAGTACACAAATATTCAGACCATAGCACACACTCTTTATTGACTTTCTCCTCTCCCTGTCTCACTTTCCTAATCCCCACCAGTATTTCTGCCAAATAAACTACTTTTACTTGAATCCATGTGTCAGATTTGCTTCCAGAAGTATCCAGATCAGGACAAGACCAAGTAAGTTGCAAGGAAGGAAATTCAGAGTTCTGTTAGGAAAGAGAAAGGGTAAAACTAGAAAGTACTGTAAAATCAACCAATGAGTGTCCACTATAGTCAATTACTGTTCCCTCTTTCTCAGTTGGATAAGCCAACCATGTTTTTTTCCTACAGAATTGCCTAACAAGCCAGGAAACATACACATTGAGTTTCATTTCTGCTGTTCCTTCTCCTACCTGCTGTGTTTCCATTTGCAGGTTATTTCTCTTCAATATATTTCAAGTTCCTACTTAAGGAATAATGAGAATGATGACTCTTGTTCCTAAAATGTATGACCCCAGGAAAGCAGAGCACAGCATAAAGCAAGTCCACCTTAAACTTCTTTCCAAGTGAGTCTGTTGCTAAAAGTATCAGAAGGGCATAACACCATCATTCCCCATCACTTGGTTGCAGAGGACAGCATTAGAGGTTAGGGAAGACCGGAACAAAGATCCAAGTGAGTATTCTCCACTCTCTTGAAACCAGCTCCTCTTATTTTAATAAACTAACTTAAAAATATAATCTTTAACTATTCTGGAGGAGTTCAGAAATGGTTCCCTTCATGATGTCAATCTTGCTGAGCCCCCAGCCCAAGTGGCCTATGTTAAGCTTTTTCTGAACATTATGCCATTGTCCCTGGATGGCAGAAAAATAATCCTTGGGAAAATCCACCCTATGTCTCCAGCAAGTAAAGGCAATGTTTTGTAAGTGTTGCCGGATGCATCCTTCCATTTCTGCTTTGTTCTCTGAGTATAAGCAGATGTTAGTCATTCTTCTCATTATCTCAGGATGCTGTATAATATTATGGGGTCAGGCTGTTAGAGGCAACAAACGCTATACAACAACAGCCTTAATTGAGGCTTAGAGCTGAATTGTAAGTATGTAACCTTACTTCAGGGTGTTTGCAAATGCTTTCTGGAAACAGTTAAAAAAGATGTTTTCAATTGTTCAAACACTGTTCGCCCTGCCAAGATCAAGTAAAAACTTCTTAAGATACGGGCACAATAAACATATTTCTTAAGATTTCATATTTTTTTTCAGCCAGAAGCATAGCAAATCTGTGAGCCAGAAAGCCTCATGCATGCCACTTCCTGGACTATTCCAGGGGAAAACTAATGAAACGCTGCAAAAGTTGCACTCAGATCTACGGTGATCTCACAGCCACAGAATTCCACTCTATCTTTGAAGTTACTTTACTGTGATAATAATTGTCTGTCCATGAGTCTGGACCTGGCCACTAGCCTATCCCCAGGGATGGGGCTTTGGGTACATGCAACAACAGCTGATTCTCAGCAAGGAAGCTCCTAACATAGAAGGCTGTCCGTCAATCTTAGCGGAGACGTTTGTCACTGCACACGTGAAGTTACTGGTCTTGTGCTCCTGCGGTGGATTATAGCTCTCAGACGTTTGGTGGAGGCACGGTATGATTCTGATGTACATGATAAAAGACAGAAAAACCTGGGTCATTTAAGATTGGTTCCAGGCATGAACTGTTAAATGGCAGTTTGGTTCTCCTTTACTGGATAGAGTAAAAGAAAACAGAAACTGAACACTTTGAAAAGTACATTCAGAACAGAATCCGAAGTGTAGAGGCATATTACCCAGGCTACGTGTTATGCAGGCCACTTTTTCCAAAGTCTGCTCCCAAAGAATTGACTCCAGTGGGTTTTTGGGCTTTTTAATGACTTGTTACCATGTGTATCAGAAAGGGGCAAGCTTAACATGTTCGTTTTGTTGCTTGTTGGTGACTATTATCAACCAGTTGGATGGGAAAATCCGGATGAATGAAGGAATTGTAAAATCTCAGTAAAACAGATCCTAGAATTCAGAATTTAGGATTCATTCTATCATTGTTGTCTTTCCAAGGAACTTAACAATGAAAAAAACTAGAGGCTGGGTTTAAGCAATTTATTACATTATAATTCCATATACTTTAGCAGGGGATAGGGAAGAGGTAAAGGCTAAATATAACTTATTATCTTATATTTGCTCAGTAGGATTTATAAACAACAATTTTTGCCATGGAAATATTCTTTACCTAATAAAACTACATTTCTTTGAAAAATAAATCCATAGCAAATGCTGTAAGTTCAGTTAGGTTTTTTCCCCAACTTTATCCTCATACCCAATAATAAGTCTGGTTTAATAACATGTTTACTATATTAAATAAATGAGATTTAGCCATTACAGTTTCCCTTTATCTTCATTTCTCATGACCAAACTGATGCATATACACAGGATTTTAATGTCAAAGTACCTTTAGCAGGTAACAGGAGATACCCAGGACTTGACGCAGGCCACATTATTTTCTCCACTACATCCTTTCCTGCCCTGCTAATATTATTTATATTTCTGAACTTATTTTTTTAAATTTACTTGAGGCAAAAGTTCAACTTGGGACAAAATCTCCAAAAGAAGGATAAAATGGCAAAGATGCTATGGCCGTGTAATAGAGTGATTATAAACATGGTCAGCTCTGGGTTCATAAAGTTGGCTCTGTCACTTACTAACTGTGATATTATGCAAGTTACTTAGCTTCTCTGAGCCTTGGTATTCATATCTACTAAATAGGTGTCATATGATCTACTTCACTGAGTTACTGAAGGGCTAGAGAGAAATCACTTGTGTATACACTTGCCACAGAACTGGCAACATAGCGTTTTATTTAACGTGCTTACAGTGCTTCCTAGTTGCCAGGCACTATTATTAAGTTAAGAGAGCTCAAAATTGGGGTTTGAATCTCAGGTAGTTTGGCTCCAGAGCCTAGAACCTAAACCACTATGCTGAAAAGCCTGAATGTGCACTCAAATGGGGAATCACAAGTAGTGAAAGTTATTATTGCAATTGAAGTTGTATCAGTTAGCTATTGCTATGTAACAAAACATCCCAAAGCATAGTGGCTTAAAACAACAACAATTTACTATTTCTCATTAGTCTATGGGTCAGCTGGGTAGTTCTTCTGATGTGGGCCTTGCTCAGCTCCATTATGTCTTTGCTCACTTTGTGTCTGGGGTCACCTGGCAGGGTGGCTGCAGGCTGACTCTTCTTGGATGGCCTCAAAGAACCTGAATCTTTTCCATGGGTCTTTCACAGTCTTTTAGCAGCTAGGCTGGTCATGTTTTTTAGGTTATGGCAAAGAAGCAATGGTGGCAAGAGGCTGAGTCCAGAGTGCGTGATTTGCACCACTTTTGTTAACATCCCACTTAGTGCAGGGGGCCCCTCACCAATGCTATCTTGTTGTTTAAGAGGACTGATCCAATTCAGTGACTGTCTGAATTAGAAAATATTATTGAAGGAATAATTTTATAGGAATATATACTAAGGTGTAGCAAAATATGGTCCCGATAACTACTTTAAATATAATTTGTAATTAGTCTATTGTTTATATGCAACAGGATTAAACTGATGTCACTGGAAGAATCCTTTAAAAGTTTGTTCTTTCAAATAATCTCAATGTCTCTCCCTGGGATCCATTTTTATATAGCATTTGCATAGAGTTCTGAGTGTCATGGTTATAGTTTGGTTGTTTGACATTTGTGTCTGTGTGGTTTGATAAGAAAGCAAAAGTAAACATAAGCCCAGCTCATGTCTATTATCCTGAATTCCTTTTCAGTGGGATCTGAGTTGAAGACATTTTAGCTTAGTAAAAGGTACCTGATGATAATGCACAGATGTAGTTCTGAATAAAGGAAAAACAAAGAAAGTAGTGAGAAGGGAGGAGAAAAGCAGGGAAAGGGAATGGAGAAAGAAAAAGATTAAGTGATCCAATACTGAGTGTTCAGAGCTTTCCATCCAATGGATGGAGTTGAGTCATCCATTCCAGGAAAATAAAACTTCTAATTCCAAATATATAGGAAACATTTTAGTCATTAATTTACATTTAAGTAACATTTATTGAGAACCTAATATTCACCAAGTATTGTGCTAAGCACTGAAACAAAACCAAGAGCAGGATTATCAGGCCCCTTGTCCTCCAAGAGCCCTCGCTAGTGGGGAATATAAACACATAAAGCAGTAATGACGATCCACAATACGTCAGGTTACGCTGGCTGCTGTAACAAACCACCCCCCACCAGATCTCAGTGACTTAATGTAGTTAATGTTGATTTCTAGTGTACGTAACAAAATGATGCAGGCGTTTCTGATCAGTTGGTAGGTTTTTGCCAAAAGGTGATCCAAGGACCTAGGTTCATTGCATCTTGTGGCTTCAACATCTTCCGCACTTGGTTTCCAAAGTTACATTAAGAACACAACCAATCTCAGGAATGGAAGAAAGGTTATTACCACAGATTCTACAAACATCAAAAAACACAAAATGAAGTAAAAATTTTGAATAGCCTTGTAGCTATTAAGTAAATTAAATCTATTATTTAAACCCTTCTCACAAACAAAACTCCAGGCCCAGAGGGTTTCACTGGTGAATTCTACCAAATATTTATGGAATAAATAATTCCAGTCTTAGACAAACTCTTTTAGAAAATAGAGGGAAAGGGAATACTTCTCAACTCATTTTATGAGACCAACCTAACCTTAGTATCAAAACTAAATAAAGACATTTTAAAAAAAGAAAATTAAAAAATTTCATCAGGCATTTTATTCATTCCAGCCAGCTGGAAGAAAAGTGCACATATAATTTTACATGAGAGGTTTTCTTATGGGTCAGGCTGTATGTGGAATACACTACATCCACTCGTATTCCTTTTGACAGAACTCTAGCAAAAGAGGTAGTTAGTCTAGTTGTGTGCCCTCAAGAAGAAAAGCAATGAGATCTGGTGAAGCTAACAATATAATGTGATAAACACTGTTTAAGAAAAATATATACAGAATGCAGCTCTAGCACAAAGAAAAGACTGTGACTGGAGGAATGAATGAATTAATGAATCAGCAGTTAACTACTGATTCAAGCCCCCTTAAAATTGCCTCTACCTAGCTCCAGATGAGATAGTAACCGTACCAGTAGAAATACTGATTTACAAATCACTAATGGGCTGTTTCAGTGTTAACTTGTGGCTAAAACATTGGGTGTGCATTTGCTTTCTGTGGGACTTGGCAGCCAGCCTGGCCTAGAATTAAATGTCACAGTTCCAGTTCCCCGTTCAGTTAGTGGTATTCTTCTATAGTCATGTTGCCTACCAGCCCCCAAATTTGGCTTCCTTTTTGTTTCTTTGAGAGGGTGGGAACAGGAGGAAGTGGGGATCTCCAGAAATACATTCTAGTTGAATTTTATAACAAACACTGTGTGGTCTCCTTGTATATATAAAAAGTTGGTAGAATTTGTCTTAAAAGCTAGAAAACTGTCTCATTTAAATGTATGCCACATGCCTCCCTGCTTATTAATCCTCTTCTATTTTCTGTAAATCTGCTTTCCCTTATTTCCATTCTCTGTGCTACTATTTTTCTTGCCTCAGTTCCTGACCTACCACCATATATTCTGTTGCCCTCTGCTGAACAGAAGGGAAGAAATGCCTGCTAGCAGTTTCCGAGCATGGCTCAATCCAGATTGCCATTCTCTGAAAATCAGAATTGTTGTTTCCTCCAAACACCAGCAGTACCATATCAAGAGAAAGTATATGATCATGGTAAAGAAACCTGGCTATTTAAATAAAATGAAGTTCAATGACATCTGCCATGTCCTTACATCTCCTTTATAATTTCCTCAGTCATCTGATTGCATCTGCAAAAGCATAATGAGTTAGAAGTTTTACCAGTTTTCCCCATTCACCACCACTGCCACTTTCACCCTAAACATCTCTCAGTCACAGCTTCCCTGAGATCTTGCAACCATTCCTACTATACAAGCAGAACTAAGCATCTTGAAGGGACAAGGCTGGTGGCAGAAGAATAACCTTCCAGCTTTCCCTTATGTTTTTTCCTGGTGGTGAATCTACCTTGCTTCATGAGACGCCTTGTGTTCAAAATCAACAGTTTAGTTTTAAACTTGTATTTTGTTGCTCCATGGAGCAAAAGAGGTAGGGAAAGTTAGTCTAGCTGTGTGCCCTCAAGAAGAAAAGATATGAGATCTGGTGAATCTCCATGGAGCAAAAAAATACAGTTTAAAACTAAACTGTCGATTTTGAACACAGGGCATTCAAATATTAGGTTCTTCTATTCAGCTAAAATGTAAGTTCCTTGGGGACAAGTCACGTCTACTGCTGATTTCACATTTCTATAGCCCTCCTCACTGCCTTGCACATAATAGGTACTCAATAAATATATGTTGGTTTGACTTAGGTGAAACAAGGACATAGTCAGTAGTTACAAGGCAAACATTCCTAAGAAAGAAAACACTATATACCTTTCGCATCACTGAATACCTGCATGTGAATGGTGTTTCTTGTTAGGATGTTTGGATTAGGACTAACAGAGAGAAGATCCAGAAGTAAGCTCAATACTGAGAAGAGGTGGTGGAGAAAAAGGGAACCCTTCCCCAAGTGGGGGAAATGGAAAGTTGAAGAAGGTTGGGAGTGTTCTTTGCACTGATTGTAGGACTATCAGAGTTCAAAGAACAAATTGGTCCTTAACGGCTAGAGTGGCCAGAAAAGGCTTTGTGGGAGGAGGAAAAGGGAAGCTAAACCTCGAGGAAATGTGATCTGATTAGGTGGAAAAGTCAAAGACACTTTGCTGCTGTTGTTGTTGTTGTTGTTGTTGGAACAGCATAGCCAAGCAAAACAAGGAAGAATGCTGGAGTTTTGATAAATTGAGATCTTGAAGAGAATGGAGTTGGCTTAGGCCAAAAATGTTGAAAAATTTTGGGAAATATTGTGGGACAGTTATCATGAGGTCTATTTACGGGGAGCTTTGAAAGACAGGCATGGGAATAGGAAGCCATTTTCATGTTCTGGAAGGTCCTAATGAAAGTGTTATTTGGGGAATATTCCCAGACATAAGGAACTGTGACTTCACCTCTAATATTGCTCACTATTTTCATATGCAGTTTTCTTGTGAGAGCAAGTGTAGTTTGATCTGTCAGGGTCCTGATCTTTGTAAGCTCAACCTGAGCCAGAGACCTTATTGACCTTTCTCTCCTCTTGACCTCCAGACTAACCTGTTCCACACAGTCCAGTGTAACTTTTAGAGCACTCCACAGCTTAACCTACTTATTCATTATTTGTGCGGGTTTTTTTTTTTTTTCTCATTTTACAGTACCTGGGCAAGTAGATGAAGTCCAGGTTAAAAATTCTCATATAGCTATGAGAAGATTCCTTAGCTATTGACATACTAGTGCTGTCCAAAAACTGCGCCAGCCACTGGGATAAAAGGACAGCTAACCTATCATAAGAATGTTCATCACAAAGAAGTGACATCTGGGCTTCAGAAGGTAGATCCTCAGAAACTTTACCATTCTACCGAGGCCTCTTAGGACATCTGCTCTGGGAACTCACCCACCATGCTCTGAGGAAGCCAAAGTCAAAGGGCCCATTTGGAGAGGAACCAAGGACAGTGAACAGCCCCAGCTGAGCACAAACCTGCCAGCCATGTGAGAGCAATTTTGGAAGCATATTCTCCAGCCTCATTTGGGCCGACATAGCTGACACTATGTGATGAGCAGAGACAAGCTTTCCTCACCAAGCTCAGCCCAAGCAATAGACTTATGAGTAAAAATTAGTGATTGTTGTTTTAAGTCACCAAGTCTCGTGGTAGTTTGATATATAGCAACACATAACCATAATATATGTGTGAAAATCAACTTTGTCTACCCTCACACAATTTATACACAAACCACTAACTACCCTGAAATTTCTGCCAATGTGCTTATTCTGGGTGAATGTGCATGCATGCATGCGTGCGTGCGTGTGTGCATCTGTGTGTCTGTGTGAGCATGGTGCCATAGGTTGCCACTGTATATCAGGTAAGATCGGCAAGCCTTTTGCAGACTTCCCTAAGGAGCCCATATGTCACAGTCCCAAGATTCACTGTATGCTAATTTATTAATCAGATAACAATCAGTGCCTCAGTGTGACACCTAAATGTCTTACTCCTGTTAAAAACCTATGCTTCTTTTAAAAAGTGAAGCCAATGAGAACTTCAGGCATGATGGCAATCTTTAGAGAAGATATGTTTCTTTTAGTTGAGAAATCTTAAATTTCAGGACATGAACAGTTTTCTTTTGAATCCATACTTAAAGCTGACTCGAGACCCTGGAGTTTAGGCCACATAACCATCACTTGTCAACTAAAAACTGACCCTTCTTATCTTATATACAGCTAAGGGTTGAGATTCTCTCATGGGAGGAGTAGGGGCAGGAATATGGGGCCACAAAGGCGACAGGTAAGTTTGTGGCTATTTCTCCTTTAGACCAGTGCTTTGGTAACTTTAATGTGCATACGAATCACCTGCGAATGTTGTTAAAATACATATTCTTCTTCAGTTGGTCAGAGATGGAGCCTGAGCTTTTATATTTCTAACTAAATCTTGGGTGGTGGCCAATGCCACTGGTCTGTGGGCCACACTTTAAACAGTAAGATTTTGACCATCATCACTAACAGCAGGCCTTCAGTGCCTCTTACATGTAACTCCCTCTAAAGACTGAGCCTGGAAAACTAGTCTCACCACCCCATCACCCCCTTTTCTACCACCATCCTTTCAACTATCACTACCATCCCCATGACTACCACTCTCATCACCACCTATATCAACACCATCATCAACACCTCTACCACCACCTTTAACACCATCATCAGCACCACCAGACCACTACCACCTCTAAACTCAAAATTGTTCACTGTAGACCATCAGAATTACTTAAGCAATAGATTTGTTACTTTTTCAAATAGACTTTCTTGGCGTTCAAGAGATGATTCAACCAACGGATGTGAGCACTGAAATCAAAGACTTTGATCTCCAATCAAACACTAACGATTATAATAACTGAAGGTTGGTAGTTCCTCAAGCAGTCATAATACTAGGGAGCACCAGCTCCTTCTGAAATATGGAGGCCCATTTGATCAAAACAGCTGAAGCACAGAATAGGATCCAAGAGCAAGACAAATCTTAATGAAAATACCCAGGCTACCAAGAGACATTTGCCAAAATAGCTGCCTTTACATATGCACATTTGGACCTGAAGATGAATTCATACGCTTGGAAGCGTTAAAAAAAAAAATGTAACTAGGTGGGCTTAGCTTACAGCTGAAACAGGTAACTCCTCTGTTACCTAAAATTAGAAACAGAAAACTGGAATTTCCTTCTAATCATTCTTTCTTCTCTAAAAAGATCTGTGGGATAAGCTGCCAAATGTGTTTAACCTCTGTGTCCACCAAACTTGAATCCCTGGTGAATATAATTTTTATTTGAGAAACAAGAAATCCACCCAACCAGTAGCAGTATAAAGTTCAAAAACATCTGCACTGCTAGGTAAAGATGGTCTGTATACACAATGTGGGCAGCGACGATTTCCTTCACTAAGCTTCTGAAGTGGGAGAGGCTGGGAAGGCAGCATCTCAGCCGGTAGATGTGAACCTTCTGGGGTTTCAGAAGTGATTACAACGAAGTTCTCTAATTGCTTGTGTGTTGTATTAAGTAGATCCCATTTGAGTCTAAAATCACATGCAATGTTTAAATGTTATTTCTGTAAACGATACAAAACTATAATTTTCCAGTGAAGAAAAAAAAGAGGCTGTCAAATAAGAGATATGAAATGAGATCGTTCCCCTTCTTTGTGAGACAGATGTTATTTTTGGCTCTTCTGTATAATGCATTCCATATTATACTCTCTTTTTAACCAAATACTAGGACTAGTACACGCTTGCACACAGTGCACCAAAGCCATTCTCAGGAAAACTTATTTTTATTAACACTGACAACTTTTTCGGTCCCCAGTGCAAAAACCTCAAGTTGTAGGCTACAAACAGTACCCAGGATGCCAAGGCAGGACTTTTTTTTCATCCAGCAAATATATTCCTGCCATAGAAATAAAGCTGTACATTCTCCCTCAGAACCTGCTCCGAGGTTTGGCAAATGATTTTTTTTTCTCTTATCTATCTTGTAAAGCTCTTGTCCTTTTATGCTGATAGATTTTTATAAGATTTGAGTTTTCTTTTCTTTATCAGCCTCTGCAGAAAAATGTAATAAGAGAAGATAGTAAAGATGGCACAAACTTACACAGAAAAAAACAGACTCCATCACACCAACTGGCTAGTCAACTTGTATTTATCTCCAAAAAGTTTGATGCTGAGTAAATATCAGCTGCAACTAATTAGCTCCAGGCCAAAAAAAAAAAAAAAAATCCATATTGAACTGGGATGACAAGAATGCAACCAGAAATGAATAAAATGTCCTGGTTGGAAGCAGACGGAAGTTTTGACAACCAGTATGTGCAGAGGGAGAAACAAATGGTTATTATTAGGCTGATTTAATTTTCAGTTCTTCCTCACGATGGAGAAGCTGATATTCGTTTAAATAATTTGACCTCTGCCAACTGCTACAGCTTTCTTGGTTTGCCAAGGTATTTCTTCTATTTTGTATTTTTTAAAGATGGCCTCTTGCCCTTCCATAGCCTGGGGCCATAGCAGGCTAAGATAAAAAGTTAGCAGCTATTCCTTGAAGAGAGGAAAGGCTGAACACGTGGCCTGCATCACTGCTGTCCATAAAGTTTGACGCTCTTCACTGTGGCTGACACAAGGTGTGAGGAAGGAGTTACAGTGGCAGCACTTGGGATTTAGTGAAGCCACAGGCGTCCCTGTTTCAAAGAACATGTGAAAGTCAGGAGATTTCTGAGACCACACTTGAATTGCTCTTTCCCACAAAGCACAAGTGGTGGTAGTAAGGACCCAACAGGCAGACATTCTCTCCCAAATCCACTGGGAGCATAGTCAGAAAGGAAACAGAGCGAACTAGCCAAGAGCTTCACTACTATTTCCCTTCAGTCTCCCCCACCTTGGGGTCCAGTTCCCACCCGTCTCAGTACAAGACTGAAGCAGGGTGGAGTGGGGTGCCAACCTCCTCCTCATTCCCTCCAGTACAACCCTGCCAGGAGGGGAGCCGATGGGCTTGCTGTGATCTTGGAAAGGCTCTGCTACTGCAAGCAAGCCAGCCTTTTTCACTGTGGGTCAGGCCCTGCCCATGTTCCTTCAGCCCATTTGAAGGTCATTTGAAGCTTCAGTGGACAGTTCCCAGACAGGCCCAAGCTTCCTTCCTCAAGCCCCTGCATTTCTCTGTGTGTAAGGTTTTTCTCCGGACTTAGGAGCACACTTGGTTTTCACAACCAGTGAGGCATGGAGGCTGGTGAATGAATACCTTGGTGTTCTTATTCCTTGATGGAAAACCTCAATCCTTGGTGTGTTCCACCCAGACCCTCAGAAGGCCTGCAAGAAGACTAACTGCATAAGTGGCAACGCACCATTAATGTTCCTTTTATTTGCATTTCTCCCTTCTTTGTCTCTTCCCACTCCCTATCCTCTTGGGATGATCTCCCAAATAAACTAATGACACTGAAATCCTCGTCTCAGAGTTGCTTCACAGGGGAATCTAAAGTAAAACACCTGCTCTAAGCAATTCCCTGTTACATAAAGTTACTCAGCATGAGAATCCGGTATCCAGATCACGCCCAACCACATGGTAAAATGTTCCTGGAGTATCAGCAGTCTAGTGGCCTACTGAGGTCTCAGAGATCCTCTCTAACCACAGGGCTGATTTCCAAAGATTGGAAACATGTATTCATTAAACAAATATTTATCAAAGGCATTGTAAGTTGGCCTAAACAATTTTGCATGCACAACTATTATGTCCTTTTTGGTAGTTCTCAGTAGCAGGCCGTAGTTAGAAGGGGAAGGTTAGTTGTTCCCCCAACTTCTCTGCCTCCAGACTACTTATTACCTAGCCTTTTAGTTAAGCCTTATTTGGTTAAGCCACTGCATTTGTGCTTCTATTACATACTAAAATACAATCCCCCATACCGCACTATGTATCAGTGATTTCCCCCCAAAAGAACAGACCTGCTGAGAAAAGCACGTTGGAATCAGGGTAGGGGCACTCCTACATCCTCATTGTTTTATTCACAAACACTACAAAAAATAAAATTCTACAAAAGCCTCCTGACTAGTAGGACTGTTCCAAAGATGGAGGTGAGAAAGGTCTCTGTTTAAATTTAGTGTACAGATTTAAAGTAGTTGAAGACAGTGAATTTGATTATTTCTCAGGCTCCTTTAAAACCCAGGAATTCTACATTCAGATCATTTTAGCTAATTAGTTATCAGCACCTTGGAGATATAAGGTCATGAGACTATTAATTCAGATGGGGGAGGAAGTGGTAAGAATTTAAGTTCCCATCCTACATCAGTGGGATCAAAGTGGGAAGTGTTAGGTACTTCACTCGTACTAAAAGGGCTGGGAATGTGACCACATGCAACAGTGACCTTCACGAATGTTCCTAGGGCCTATTGTTTTATAGAGCAAGAAGTGGAGGTGAGACGCAACATGCCTAGGAAAAAAATAAAAGCAAGAGTGCCCACCTCACCTCAGCACGTGTGGCCACACTGGCAGGGCTTCACAGACTGAAGCAATGCACATTCCTCCCTTGGGCCTCCCCCACAAAAGAAATGGGGAGCTTTGGGAGGCTGAGGCTGGCAGATCATGAGGTCAGGAGATCGAGACCATCTTGGCTAACACAGTGAAACCCCCAACTCTACTAAAAATACAAAAAATTAGCCAGGTGTGGTGGCATGCACCTGTAGTCCCAGCTACTCGGGAGGCTGAGGCAGCAGAATCGCTTGAACCTGAGAAGTGGAGGTTTTAGTGAGCCGAGATTGTGCCACTGCACTCCAGCCTGGGCGACAGAGTGAGACTCCATCTCAAAAAAAAAAAAAAAAGAAATGGGAAAGTCCATGGAATTCTTCTGTTTATAAGTACTGGATTTTTGATAATAGGTTCAGAAAGGGTCCAGATTGCTGAGATTTGTACACAATCTCTAGTGTGTACAGTTCCGCAGGCTGTATTCACATTTCCTAACGTGGCATGTGTAGCATTTAATAGAATAAACCAATAAATGCCACCTGCTACAAGCATATGAAATATATTAAGTACAGGAGGCAGGGCCTCTGAGCAGAGATGTAAAGGATATCCACTGCGTTTCAGCATTAGTAACTGAGGTTGATGGGGTGGGGTTGGAAGGAGGAAGGATGGACACAGAGGGAAAGGCTGGCAGACAAAACCAGAATGCAAAGGCCTTCGCAAAAAAAAAAAAAAAAAAAAAGGCTTTTGGTTTTACAGAGTAATTCCACTGTTACTTATTTTTAAATTTCTGCATTATTAATTCTTACTTTTATCTTTATTAATTCCATCACCCCACATTCTTTTAGTTTATTTTTCTCAGATGTATTCCAGTGTCTTGATTTCAGAGATTAGTTCATTTATTTTTTGTCTTCCTTGTTTTTCCTGATAAATATAATTATGATAATAAATATTTCTCCAAGTACTGTCCTGGCCATATCATTGGTTCTAACATGGTGTACTTGCTAAATTGTTTCTTATTTCCTCTTAAACCAAGTGTTACAAAGAAGTGATTTTTTTTTAATTTCTAAGAGTATAGTTGACTTTTGTTGACATGTTGCCCATGTGATTTCTTTTTTAAAATTTGTTAACATATTATAATATATGATCATTTTCTGAATGTTTAATGTGCTTTTGAAAAAAAATGGATGCTGTTTGTTGACTACATACATATGTCAAATTTATCCATTATGTATGCAAATCCCACACATCTGTATTTATCTTTTGTGTACTTGATTTATTAATTTTTAAAACATGTATGTTAAAGTTCATTGTGATAGTGGAGCTATCCATTTATCCTCATATTTTCTATGTGGTTTTGCTCTCTATATTTAGAAGCTATGTTGTCAGAGTAATGAAGGCTCATTTGATTGGCATAACCTTCTATCACTCTGAAACATTTTTCTTTGGCCTTCTTAATAATATCTGCCTTGAATTTCCTTTTGTCTGATAATAGTATTGCCAAATTTGTTCTATTTTGGTTAGCATTTTCCTTTTTATATGTTTTTCCATTCCTTTCATTTCAACCTCTGTATGGCTTCAGCCTACTTGGAGACAGCAGGACATGCTGTTCAGGGCAGTGTGACCCCTAGCCTGTCTACTGTGATTTGGGTAAGGAACAGAATGTGCTATTCCTCAGAGCAGGCATTCAGTCAGTCTCCTGATGTTGGGCTCATTGGTTCACCTGGTGTTACGGTCACCAAAGGCCCCATCTAGCCTCTGCTCACTGACTGTTCCTACCTAAAAGCAGACACATTGGTTGCTGATTGCTGGGCATGAAAGAAATAGAGGAGAGGGAGGGTGCAGATGGTCAGTGAACCTAGATTCTTCCACTGCAGAACACCAACTAATCACCCAGTCAGTTGCTCCAGAGGACTTCTTGCCAGACCTCTGGGAGACACAAATTTCTGAACTAGAAGCATCCCTGGAGCCCTGCACACTTGTAGATGTTCTCTCCTGTATGAGTATTGGGTTGTCATTTCCTTCTTCAATCTGATCTCAACTATTTTCCAGCTTTCTGAAATTCATCAAATTTTTGGCCAACTGAGACTCCTTTATTGTTTTCCAACATGATTTTAAAGACAGTATTTTTCCAATTTCTAGGGATTTGGGGTGAGAGGGAGAGGTTGTATGGCTACCTGTAATACTTGTTTTGTCTTTTCTATTATTTCTTTAGGCCAGATTGCCAAAAATTAGATTCTGGGGCAAAGCATATAAACATTTTTAGAGACCTTGACATATTGCCATATTCCTTTCTACAGGATTATAATAATTTACACCACTATCAGCAGTTCCCTCATTAGAAATTTTGCTCATTGTTTAGAACAGAAAGAGAAGTTATATTTCAAGTAGTCTAATGGTAAAAGGTTTTTTTGAACAGTTTTATAAAGGTATAATTGACGTACAACAAACTGTACCTATTTAAAGTGTATGACTTGATACGTTTTGACATATGTTTACACCTGTGAAATCCTCAGCACAACCAAGAGAGTTAACATATTCAATCATCCTACAAGTTTCCTTATATCCTTTGACAGTTCCTCCTTCCCACTCCTGCCTGCCTCACTCTGTCAATTTCTAGGTGACCATTGATTTAATTTATGTCACTGTTGAATAATTTGTACTTTCTAGGATTTTGTATAAATTAAATACTATAGTATATACACTATTTTTCTGGTCTTTCACTCAGCACGATTGTTTTGAAATTTATCCATGTTGTTCCATGTATCAATTGTTATTCCTGCTTATTGATGAGTAGTATTTACTGTAAGGATATACCACAATTTATCTACTAACTCTTCTTTCTCTGACTTGGGTTCATTTCTTTTTTATTTACAAATTTGTATTGTGGTAAAAAACACATAATATAAAATTTACCATCTTAAACATTTTTAAGTGTATAGCTCAGTATTGTTACGTATATTTACATTGTTGTGAAATAGATCTCCAGAACTTCATCTTGCAAATGTGAAATTCTAAACCCATTAAAAAACAATCTCCCTTTTGTTCCCAGATCCTGGTGACCATCATTTTACCTTCTGTTTTTATAATCTGACTATTCTAGTGCCTCATATAAGTAGAATCATACAATATATGCCCTTTTATGACTGGTTTATTTCACTTAGCACAGTGTCCTCAAGGTTCATCCATGTTGCAGCATGTGACAGGATTTCCTTCCTTTTTAAGACTGAATAATATTCTAACGTATGTGTGTGCCACATTCTGTTTATCCATTCATTTATCAGTGGCTATTTAGGTTTCTTCATCTCTTGGCTATTGTGAATAATGTAGCTATAAACATGGCTGTGCAAATATCTCTTCAAGACTCTACTGTCAATTCTTTTGAATATATTCCCAGAAGTGGAATTGATGGATCATATGGTAATTATATTTTTAATTTTTTGAGGAACCTCTATACTGTTTTCCATAGTAGTTGCACCATGTTACAATCACACAAACAAGGCACAAGTGTTCCAGTTTCTCCATATCCTCACCAACACTTGTTAGTTTCTATTTTTTTTGATAGTAGTCATATTGAGTGTGAGACAATATCTCACTATGGCTTATTTCTCTGATGATTAGTGATGTTGAGCATCTTTTCATATGCTCATTGGCTACTTACAAGTATCATCTTTCAAGAAATCTCTCTCAAAGTTCTTTGCCCAGAATGGGTAATTTCTTTTTAAGAATTTCAAACTTACAGAAAATTTGCCAGAATGAACAAAAAACACCCATATAACCTTTACCCAGATTGACCTACTATCCACATTTTGCTTGATTTGTTTTGTAATTTGTTTGCTCTCTTTACATATGTATTTTCCTTAACTCTTTGAGAGTAAGTTTCATGTACCCTTAAATTTCACTCTCAAACACTCCAGCAATATCTTGTGAGTATAAGATCATTCACCTATACAACTATTATACAGCCATCATCTTGGATTAATTATTTTTTATGATTCCATTTGACCTTCTTCATTGGATTTTTAGCTATAAATCTTTGGTTTATTATTTTAGTGGTTGCTTTAGGATATAGTGTACTTCTTTATCATAATCTACCTTCAAGTGATATTATACCATCTCAAGTACTGCATAAGAACCTTAACAATGACATACTTCCATGTTTCACTTTTGGCCTTTGAGCTACTGCTGTCACATTACCTTTACATATTTTATGTGTAATGGCATTATTATTTTTCACAATTTTCTTTAGAAAAGATTAACAATAAAGGAGAAATTCTTCCATATTTATTCATGTAATTACCACTGGTGCTCTTCACTCCCAGGTGTAGATCCATCTGGTATCACTTTCCATCTGAAGGACTTCAACATTTCTTGTTGTGAAGTTCTGCTGGTAATGAATGCTTTCAGCTTCCATCTGAAGATGTCTATTTGTTTTTATTTTCTGCTGAGACCAGCTCAGTCGGGGAGACCCTAACCCAGCAGTGCTAGAGGAATTAAAGACACACACACAGAAATATAGAGGTGTGGAGTGGAAAATCAGGGGTCTCACAGCCTTCAGAGTTGAGAGCCTCGAACAGAGATTTACCCACATATTTACTGACAGCAAGCCAATGATAAGCATTGTTTCTATAGATTATAGATTAACTAAAAGTATTCCTTATGGGAAACAAAGGGATGGGCCAAAATAAAGGGATGGGTTTGGCTAGTTATCTGCAGCAGGAGCATGTCCTTAAGGCACAGATCGCTCATGCTATTGTTTGTGGTTTAAGAACACCTTTAAGCGATTTTCTGCCCTAGGTGGGCCAGGTGTTCCTTGCCCTCATTCTGGTAAACCCACAACCTTCCATCATGGGTGTCATGGCCACCATGAACATGTCACAGTGCTGCAGAGATTTTGTTTATGGCCAGTTTTGGGAACAGTTTATGGCCAGATTTTGGAGGACAATTCCCAACAATTTTCAAAGGGCATTTTTACTAGGTATAGAATTCAAGGTTGACAGCTTTTTTTTCAGTACTTTAAAGATGTTCCACTGTCTTCTCACTTGCATTGTTACTAACGAGAAATCAGCTGTTATTCTTCTTTGTTCCTCTGTATTCAGGCCTCTTTTTTCTGGCTGCTCTTATGATTTTTCTCTTTATTGATGATTTTTGACAATGTAATTCTGATGTGCCTTTGTGTAATTTTTTTTCAAATTTATACTCTCGTAGTTCTGGAAGCTGGAACTACCAACATCAAGGGTGCTGGTGGGGCTAGGCTCCCGCTGAAACCTCTAGGATATGATCCTTCCTTGCCTCGTCCAGCTTCTGGTGGCACTTGGTATTCCTTGACTTTGGCAGCATAACTCCAACCTCTGCCACACTGCCATCTTCTCGTCTGTGTCTGTGTTTTCACATGGTATTCTCCTCTCTTTGTGTTTCCCTTCTCTCTCATAAGGACACCAGTCATATTGGATTAAGGATTCACTTTACTCCAGGTTGGCCTCATCTTAATTTACTTTAGTTATATCTGCAAAGACCCTATTTCCAAATAAGGTCACATTCACAAGGGCCACAGGTTAGTGCTTCAACATATCCTTTTGTGAGGCACATTTCAACCCATAATATCTAAGAATACATTACCATACATCACAAAAGGGAGTTTTGTGGGTGTGATTAGGTTAAGGATCTTGAGATGGGAAGAGTATCCAGCCTTATCTAGTGAAACCAGTGTAATCACAAGAGTCCTTCTAAGAGGGAGGCAAGAGGTCAGAGTCTGAAAAGGAGATGTGACAGTAGAAAAAGAAATTAGAGCGATGCAGACACAAGCCAAGGATGGCACACAGCCTTGAAAGGCTAGGATAGGCAAAGGACAGATTCTCCTCTAGAGCCTATAAAAGGAATGTAGCTATGCTGAACTTACATGCTGACTAGCTTGTAAGAACCATATCAGCCTTCTGAACTCCAGAACTATATGATAATGAATTTGTGTTGTTTTAAGTCACTACATTTTTGGTATAGCAACAACAGGAAACTAATACATGTGGGTTTATAGTCTGTATCAAATATGGAAATTTTTCAGCCATTATTTCTTCAAATACTTTCTGTTCTTCTCTCTTTTCTCTTCTAATAATACTCCAATTTCATACATATGAGGCCTCCAAGTTGTCCCATAGCTCACTGATCCTCGGCTTATTTTTTTAAATTCTTTTTTCTCTGTGTGTTTCACTTTTGGTAGTTTCTATTGCTATGTCTTCAAATTCACTAATCTTTTATTCTGCAATGTCTAATTGCCATTAATCTCATGTAACATATTTTTCACCTTTGACATTATAGCTTTCACCTCTAGCAGTTTGATGTGAACTTTTTTTTCTCTTTTTAATATCTTCCATGTCTCTACTTTATTTTTTAAACATGTGGAATATAGTTATAATGAATGTCCTTGTTTACCAATTCTAACATCTGTATAAATTATAGGTTGACTTTAATTTTTTTTCCTCATTGTGGGTTATATTTTCCTGCTGTTTTGCAAACCTGGTAATTTTTTATTGGATTGTAGTCATTATAAACTGCACCATGTTTGTTACTGGACATTTTTGTATTCCTATAAATATTTTAAGCTTTATTCTGAGATACAGTTAAGCTACAAAGAAACAGTTTGGTCCTTTTTGTTCTTGCTTTCAAGTCTTGTTAGGCAGGACTAGAGCAGTGTTTAGCCTAGGGCTATTTCCCTCCACTGAGACAAGACTTTTCTAAGTAATCTACCCAATGCTTCATGAATTGTAAGGTTTTCCAGTCTGACTGATGGGAAGAGGCACTATTCCAGGCCCAGTGTGAGTACCAGCTGTCATTCTTTCTAACTCTTTTGGGTGGTTATTTCCCTAGCCTCTGTTCATTTCCTCATATGCATGGGCTAATGTTCACTGTCTTGAAAACTGTTATAGTCATGAGTGCTTAATAATAATGGAAATACCTTCTGAGAAATGAGCCATCAGGTGACTTCATCATTGTGTAAACATCATAGTGTACTTACACAAACCTAGACAATATAGCCTACTACATACCTAGTCTATGTGGTATAACCTATTGCTCCTAGGCTACAAACCTGTACAGTATGTCACCGTACTAAAGACTTCAGGCAATTGTAACACAATGGTAAGTATTTATGTATCTAAACATATCTAACATAGAAAAGGTACTATAAAAACACTTTATAAAGATAAAAAAGGGCAAACCTGTTAGGACACTTACCATGAATGGAAATCGCATGACAAGAAGTTTCTCTGGTTTAGTCAGTGAGTGGTGAGTAAACGTAAAGGCCTCAGACACTACTGTACATTACCATCGACTTTAGAAACACTGTGCACTGAGGCTACACTAAGTTTATTTTTTAAATAGTTTTCATTTTTAATAATAAATTAACCTTGGCTTGTGGTAACTTTATTTCATAAACTTTTAAATTTTTTTAACTTCTTTTGTATTAACATGTAGCTTAAAACACAAACATTGTGCCAGGCATGGTGGCTCATGCCTGTAATCCCAGCACTTTGGGAGGTTGAGGTGGGTGGATCAGCTGAGTTCAGGAGTTTAAGACCAGCCTGACCAACATGGAGAAATCCTGTCTCCACTAAAAATACAAAATTAGCCAGGCATGGTGGCACATGCCTGCAATCCCAGCTACTCGGGAGGCTGAGGCAGGAGAATCACTTAAACCTGGGAGGCAGAGGTTGCAGGGAGCCAAGATCGTGCCATTGCACTCCAGCCTGGGTGATAAGAGTGAAATTCCATCTCAAAAAAAAAAAAAAAAAGACCACAAACATTGTATAGCATACTAAAATATTTTCTTTCTTTATATTCTTATTTTATAAGCTTTATTTACTTTAAAATTTTGGTATTGTTTTTACTTTTTAAATTTTTTATTAAAAACTAAGACACAAACACACATTAGCTTAGGCCTACACAGGGTCAGGATTATCAATATAACAGTCTTCAAATTCCACATCTTGTCCCACTAGAAAGTCTTCAAGGACAATTAACATGCATGGAACTGTCATCTCCTATGATAACAATGCCTTCTTCTGGAACACCTTCTAAAGGACCAGCTGTTTTACAGTTAATGAGTATAATACAATAAACCAGTAACATAGTTTATTATCAAGTATTATGTATTCTACATAACTTTATGTGCTAGACTTTTATGCAACTGGTAGTGCAGTAAGTTTGTTTACATCAGCATCAACACAAACCTGTGAGTAATACATTGTACTATGACATTATGAACGATGTCACCGGGTCATCGGAATTTTTCAGCTCTATTATATTCTATGAGACCACCGTCATATATGTGGTCCATCATTGACTGAAATGTCATTAGGTGGCTCACGACTGTATTTTATATATTATGTGTTTGTTTTAGGTAGAAGGATAAATCTAGTCTCTTTTTATACCATCTTGACAGAAGTAAAGCTAAACTTTTTTAGCATGAGAAGCTTTTTTTTCAAATAACTCCACTATCTGACACAGATAAAAAGCAAAGCTTCTGTGATTGAGAGTAAGGGAAGGGATTGCTAGCTTGAGGAGACCTGCCTATGCAGCTGTTTCTTTGACGCACTCAGTAATTCCTAAGGGTTCTCCCCTGATCCTTAGAGATTCACAGGGCCCAATTTGAAAACCACTATATCTAGTCAAATCCCTCCTTTTTGATATTTGATAAAACTGAGAACCAGAGTGGTTATATAACTTGCCCAAGGTCACACAGTTAAAACCTAGATTGTAAGATGAAAGGGAGTAATGACTGCACACAAGTAAAGACCTCAAGAATGGCAGCAATTATTACTAGGTCTGTCCTTGTATTTCAAATTTCTAAAAGTCTGTGATAGTAACAGGAGAAGAGAGAAAAACTGTGTTTTTATAGAAAGGATCTGGCAATAAAGGACTCAGTTACACCTTCCCTTATAAGCCAGGGTCATTTCCTGAGGCCCCATCTCCTGAGGAAGGTCCTCATGTTCCCAACTCAGCTCCCAGGCAAAACTTATATAAGTGCCTCAGGGCTGAAGACTAGAACCCAGGTTCCTGAATTACAGGCAAGTGTCTAATCCACTGCACCCCATCACCTCCCTTCATTGGTAAAATTCAAAAATCCAGTGAAACATTATTCTTTGCTAACCACAAAATACTGTAAAAAGATTCACCTGGAACTGTGTATTTGCAATTTTGGCAAAATTTCCTGGGAGCACAGAAAGAGGTCTCAATCTCTCACTAAAACAGCACAGATTCCACATTGCCTGGAACTTCGTGTAGTGGAGTGTGGTGTGGTGGTGTTTTGGAAGCAAGCTAGAAAGAAGAGATTGATCAAATAGGAGTCTAGGCTCCCACTGAAAACCACAAAACAGGAAGGACATGGGTGCCAAGAGTGTCTAACTCAGATGCTGACACACTGGATGAGTCTGGATTTGCCACTCAAAGAATCTCAAACTCCTTGAGTTAAGTAGTATTCATAGAACTTGTTCCTGCTTGCTTTCTAGAGAATCTGCGAGCTATAACCATATTTAAAAACAATTTGTAAATTACTAAGAGCTCCTTGGAGATAGGATGATATATAAATATATGTATTACTGTTATGTTAACCACACTTAAGTATGGTTAACCATACTTAAGAATGCTAACCATACTTAAATATTTACAATATTACTTTAAGAGAGATTATCTGCAAAATTCTTAGTGTCTTCTCCAATTAATTTTCCAAACTACAGAGAAGTTAATTACCCTGTGGTCTTGATATATTTCAATCTACTAGAGTTCAAAACTTGTAATACATTTAGAACTATTTTCATATCAGTGAGAACTGAAAGAATTTCAACATAGCATCGCTATTCTTACACCATCACATCACAGCATGTCCTCTGAGGCAACACCAATAAGGAGAATTAAGTATCTTTCCTCAGGATTCAGTCTTGTCATTTTGCCTAATTCTAGAAGAAAAAATTACCAATTAGTTTGATTCATATTTTTGATCCAATTGGTATATATATATACACACACATATATGTGTATACATACACACACACACACACACACATTTGCAAGTTCAGCCCTCAAAAGATGGTTCATTTTGCCTAAAGCTACCCTTTCAGATTAGGACAGCAAGATGCCATCAGATGAATGGTAGCTTCGTGATTTGAACTGCAAGGCTGCTGTGCATGGCTGCAGAGGTAGAAATGAGTCCTTGAAAATTGCGCTGTGTACACCCTGCTCCACAATACATGGTTGCCTTTATTCTACTTTAATACTAGAAGAAAACAATGAATCAGGAAAGGGAATATGGAAATTGAGCACATATGGGAATATAAAGAAGCCAGACAACAGAATGCCTCCAAAATATATGTCTATACAAAAACAAATCTGTTATATATTCTAAATTTGTGTATCTACATACCAAATAGATTACATTTACCTATATAAACATATTACATTTACCCATATTAATAATAAATATTTAACACAAACACATTATATGGGTAAATTTATTGAACCCCTAGTACTAGTCATATAACAGACAATCCATAAATATTTCAAATACATGAATGAAAATATACGTACTCTCATAGCTGCATGCTGTGGCAATTAAATTAAGATGAACTGCTGCTAATTTTCATCAGGTTGAACATGGACTTTTGCTAATTTTCATCCAGTCAGAAATGCCCGGCAGGCTCAGAAGACTCCAGAAGAACCCATAACCTAGAGTCACAAGCATAGGTGTGACCTAAGTGTTTTCTAACCAGGACAAATCAACTGAATTCCCTATGACATGTACCTGAAACTATTTAATTCTAAAAAGTCTGTTCCTGAAACTCAAAGACAATTGTTTTGCTTTGTCCCTATTGTTACAGGTAAGATCACGTTCTAAGAATGGTCATTATGGAATGGAGGAATGAATTATTTGTCTAAGAATCAGAAGGAAGAACTGCTTTTCCCACCCAGCTTTGGAACTAACAAGCTGATGACACTTAGTCCAGTCCCTTCTCTGCAGACCTTAACTGCTTAATCTGTAAACTACATAGTTGGATTTCACAATCCACAAGGTTCCTTCAAGCTATGCAGAAATTCATTTATTGTATAATAAATAATATTTATTATTTATTTAGATTTGACCCTGACTGTCAAATCAGTAAGGTTAATAAAATTAAAAATTGTGACCAAAAGAAAATATGTTAAAAATAAGTGCTAACATACTTGCCAATTAAATTTTATATTCAGTTCTGAGTACTCAGGGAAAAGTGAGAAATGTAAGTTTCACTACTTTCATTTTTGGAAAGGGAGAAGCTTTGCTTTTTCTTGACGAATGACCTTCTGTGGTACTAATCCGTGCCCTAATTGAGAAGATAAAATGTGACCCCAGCTTCACAGGATCATTCCCAGGCAAAAAACCCCCCCTCATACTTCTAGGTAAAGACTAAACATTCAGATGGCGCCATTTTTCGTAGGTAGTGTAATGTCATCATGAGGTCACTGGGTACCACACAACTGAGGAAATCAGAACCCAGAGACATTAAGTAATATTTCAGAGGCCACCCAGGTAGCCATGAACGGCAGAGAGATTAAATACTCAAGAGTTCCTGACCTGGAGGTCAGCGCGTGGTTTTAGGTAACACGCCCCGGGACAGACGCGGCCCTCTGTGCATGTGCGCAGAGCTGAGTGTCCTTGGAATGTGACACGAGCTGCACAAAGCGCAAAAGAAGCTGAAAGGCAGCGATGCCCTGGGGTCTTCTGGGGCATGTGGGTGTTCCTTTCACTCCGCCCCATTCCTTTCACCACAGCTCAGTTTGAACTTGATGAATTAAGTGTGAAGTTTCCTTCCACTTCAGTGTGGAGCGCTCTTCCAGGCTGGGCGCCCGCGGTCCGGAAACATCAGCGCGTCTACAAGATGGCGCTGGGTGTGTGGAAGAGTCGCACTGGAGACGTTGAGCTAAGAAACCACAGCAGGTTAAGGACTGGGAAAACATCTGGCTCCAATGGAGACAGCGATGGCCTCCCACGAGCCCAGACACAACACAGGGCTGTCAGTTCCCCCTCTGAAGGCATTCTATCGCCCCCAGGAGGAGCCTCCAGGGACTGAGGTCACCAAAATACATATTAAGAATACATTTTGACAGCAATTTGTAGGAACAGGTCCCTCATTTCCTGGTCTGAGGAGAGTCTTCAGGCTCTTTGCTGCAAGAATGAATTCGGGGGCCCTTCCTCTGATGTCCTGAGGGGGAGTGTGGGGGGAGTCTGAGAAAGGTGATGGAACACAGGTTCCAGAGAAAATCTGGGAATAGTACATCACCCAGAAGAGCGATTTTTGTTTTAAAAACACAAAATAACTTGCCAATCAGTGCTCCCTACTCCCACCCAAGTCTTTTCCCCATTCACCAGCATGAACAAGACTTCCAATAAGCATCAAAAAATCATCACTTTACTTTTGCAATATCTGCACAGGGTTTTAGAAATGAAAGAATCCTGAGCTGGGCATGGTGGCTGACGTCTGCAATCCCAACTACTCCAAAGCTGAGGCAGGAGTATTGCCTGAACCCGACAGTTCAAGACTAGCCTGGGCAACATAGCAAGACCCTCCCCCGTTTCAAAAAAGCAAAGAAATCTTAAGAATCATTTATGCACTTTGGGAGCCCAAGGCTGGCAGATCACTTGAGGTCAGGAATTCCAGACCAGCCTGGCCAATTTGGTGAAACAAGGTCTCTACTAAAAATATAAAAATTAGCCAGGTATGGTAGTGTGTGCCCGTAATCCCAGCTACTTGGGAGGTTGAGGCAGGAGAATCGCTTGAACCCCGGAGGTGGAGGTTGCAGTGAGCAGAGACTGTGCCACTGCACTCCAGCCTGGGTGACAGAGGGAGACTCCATTTCAAAATAACAAAGAACCATTTATGGCCAGTAGAGTAGCAAAATGATTATGCCACAGCTAGTTAGTGGAAACTCTGGGAATAGGCCTTAGCTAACCCAGCTCCTAATTGGGGCTCTTTCCTTTTATTCATCTTTTTTCAACAAACATTTATTGCATGCCTACAAAGGCAAGAGAAAACATGGCCAACCATGCAAGGCTCTGAAAACTTTTGGCTCAGAAGTGACACATATCCTTTCTGCTCACCTTTTATTAGACAACCAAGCAAGTCATTGTCCGTGCCCAATTTCAACAGGCAGGGATAGATTATCTTCCCATGGAAGAGGCAAAGTATTTGTGAACAGTAAAACAGTCCTCCACAAAAGCCCAGGGTCTAGGACAAGGGTTGGTTTCCCTATATTAGCTAAGAAGTTAGGAGCTCAGCAGATGACTCAGCCAATAAAAGGAGACAACCACAGTTCCTCATTCCTCAACCAAAACTAGAGACATCCAAGAGACATGGACACTGATGAGGAGCATAGGCTAGAAGCACTATTTGGAAGTTCTTTGGGGGAGAAAATAGTTTTTTCCATCCCTGGGAAGTCAAGGACATATATTCATGAGCTCCTTTTAACAAATGACCTAAAATTTTCCATATATACACAAATATTTGACCAGATGGGTCTCAGGTCCTGAAGATGAAACACATCACCAAGATGGCGTCTGTTCTTGGCTCCTTCCAGCATTCCAGACCCTGAAACCAGATGATCTTTTTAAAACAAAAATCTGGTTGTGTTTTCCACTCTTCTTCTACCTTCCCATGTACAACTTTCCATTGCTTAAAACATATCAATGGCTTTCTGTTGTTTTTACTCTGAAGCTTAAAATCCTAACTAATGGCTCCAGGCTCTCTCTGTTCCATGTACACAGACCTGCTTTTAGTTATTTAGGATCTCTATGCTTCTTCCTATCCACAGAGCCATTCCACATGCTATTCCTGCTATCTAGAATGCTTTTCCTTAACCCCTTCATCCAGGTAATTCCTTCTGTCTTTAGATCTTGGCTTATTGCTATTGCCTTAAGAAAGTTTTCCCTGATCTCACCAAGTCAATCTCTCTCGATTACTCACACATCAAGTATTTATCGAATACCTACTAAGTTCCAGGCATTGACCTAGTTGGTAGGAACATAAAGGCAATGAGACAATTGACATGCCAGGGAGGGACAAAAAATAAACAATAAAAATACCTTTGTCAGGTATGACAGGTGCTATGAACAAGAAATGAACAAAGTAAAGGGTGAAAGGGCCAAGCACTATTTTAGATAAAGTGGTCAAAGTTAAGTGGTTTCTGAAGCTCCTCTGAAGAGGGGACCATGTAACTACACCCTAAATACAGAGAAAAACCAAGCTGTGCTACCTGTAAGAAAAATTTTCCTGATAGAGGGAATGACAATTCCCAATGCCCTGAAGACAGGGTGTTGGAAGAATAGCCAATGTATTATGACTTATTTCAGTACTTTGTAGCTTATCATAGCATTATCACTATATGATTTAAAAATTCATTTCTGTTACTTGATTAATGTTCATTGCTCCTCTAGACTATTACTTCAAAAGGCATAAAGGCAGGAGCTGTATCCACTTTTTGCTCATCATTGGACATTGAATCTCCTATGTTGTGCCTGGCACCTAGCACACAGTAGGTCCTTAATAAACATTTGTAGAATGGTGAAGAAATGATGGCTAAATCAATGAATGATAAAGCAGATCCCCAAATGACTACAATCTTAGGTGTTTTCTCTGCCCCACTCATATACATTCAGAACTCTCCTCTAAATGCCAAGAGCTGTTTTCCTGAAAATCTTGACCTGAATACTTTTCTTCTGATGAAAATAGCATGCCTGGTCAATGAATTCCAGAGGGTCAGTGCCCCCAAGAAATAGCCTGCTACCAGTGGCAGACAGGGAGTCAGAGGATAAATATGCCCCAGCATCCTTGTCCCTTAAATGGGATAACTCTAAGGCAGTGGTTTCTCAGTCCTTCACAAATGATTCCCCCAGGGGACATTTGACAATGTTCAGAGACCTTTTAGGTTGTCACAACAGGTGGGAGGAGGGGTGGGGAGGAGATGCGACTTGCATCTAATGGGTACGGTTCCAGATGCTACTAACCATCTGACAGCACAAAGGACAATCCCCTAAACCAAGAATTATCCAGCCCCAGATATCAACAGTGCCAAGTTTGTGAAACCCTGCTCTAAGGTATCTGTTCTACATGGTCTCCTTAAATTCCCTAGCAGAACCGAGGTCCAGTTGCCCATGGTGGTGACTGGTTTGATAACACATCATTTATTGGTTTCCTCCCTCCTCTTCCCTGTCTCACTTTCCAGGTGGTGTTTCCTAGGATCACCTACCAAATAAACGACTTTCCCTCAATTCCTCATTTCAGATTCTGCTTCGAGGGAAATCTAAACCACAAACTATCCCTCAAATCTTATATTTCTCAGCAACTAGTCTCTCCAACTCTTGGCCTGGCTGTGTAATAAACTACGGGACTGGCCTAGGAGACCCCAAGGAGTAAGCAGCTACCACTGGCATCTGAAACTGGCTTGTGAGCTACAGCTCTTAAGGAAAGGCTGTACCACCTGAAAAAGTGTCTGGTTTGGGGAAAAGAAGCTTACTTCCCACTGGTACCCTTGGAGAGTCATTCAATTTGGAATAGAGACAGGAGAAAGAATGGCTAGGTTGGAAATGGAAAACCTGTTCAAATCCTACCTCTGTTGCTAACTGGATCCTTTTTCCTGGTCAAGTCTCTAACTTGTTGTATACTCCATTTTCCCATATTTCAAATGAGTTTGTTGGGTTGGAAGATCTCTGAGGACTCTTGGAGGCCTACCATTCTAGAATTATAAGAAGAAAACACTCACCTTCTATGTCCCCTCCACCATAATCCAAGCACTGTCTTCTTTGTTCAGAGGCCTCTTCTCCTGGGGTCACCTGGGACTCCTCCACCCCCGAGCTGACACACCTCCCACCATAGCACTTCATGGCAGGTCTCTCTTCTCTGTCTGCCTCTGTTAACACTTACATGATCCACATGCTTGCAGCTCAGTTCAACTCTTAAAAGTCATCTCGTCTCTGGGCTTTCATTTCCTAGAGACAAAGGCATGAAGAAGTTGGCTCTCTTTCTCAAGATTGCAAAGTTGCAAAACCCAGCTCCAAGTCCGTGACCTTCCCACCCACCACACTTGAACAGGTGGACAAATACACCTCAGCATGCACTGGCTATATACTGGGTATGGATTTCAAGTGCAAAGGAAAAAGAAAAAATTTAACTCTTTCTCCTATTTAACAAAAATAATTAAGAAATGGAATGTTCTGATTGAAAATTACCAAGCATATGATGTATGGATGATCAATTTTTGAAGAAGTGGAAACAATTAGAAATTAGAAAACAGAAGCCCACATCCTTTGAAACCCATCCTGCAGGTAAGTAAATACTTTCTTCATGGTGCCTAAGGCATTTTGGAATGGCAAAGATAACAAGAATACCTGGCATTGGTTTATCTCCATGTCATTTGCTGTTCCGGTTTATTTTCAAAGGTTTGTGTAGCAATCAAAAGAACTAGGCAATAATTTAAGTGAGGCTGAAAGCATCAGCCAAGGGTGTGGAATTTGGGAAAATAGATTATTGCTGTGCCTCTTCCTGATAAGAAAATAAGGATGATTGTTTGCCTTTTATTTGTTTTTGACAAAACAGAGTTTTTTAATAAGTGAACATACATCAAAGGTAAATATGGTTTTATAAAGAAGTTCTGAATATTTTATTATTAAAGTAACAAACTCATTTAACTAATTTAAAAATTCTAAAATTATAAACAGTAAGTAAAACAAATAGCATGAAAATAAAATTATAATTGCCTTTAATTTCACACTTAGAGACCACCATTATTTGTTTCATGTATTGCTATCTAATATTTTAAAATTTTTTTTTTTTTTTGAGACAGAGTCTCGCTCTGTCGCCAGGGTGGAGTGCAGTGGCATCATCTCGGCTCACTGCAACCTCCACCTCCCAGGTTCAAGTGATTCTCCTGTCTCAGCCTCCTAAGTAGTTGGGACTACAGGCACACACCATCACACCCGGCTAATTTCTGTACTTTCAGTAGAGATGGGGTTTCACCATGTTGGCCAGGATGGTCTCCATCTCTTGACCTTGTGCTCTGCCCACCTCGGCCTCCCAAAGTGCTGGGATTACAGGCATGAGCCACCATGCCCGATCCAGACATTTTTAACAAAAATAAAATTCATATTGCCTAATATGTGTACAATTCTTATATCTTTCCATTTCACTTTTCACTGTGTCATGAACATTTAAGCATGGGTTCTGATTTTTTAACAATTGTGTAATATTCCATTTATCTATCAGTCAGTGAAAAACAGATTTAACCAAGCCCTCATTGCTGGGTACTTAGGTTGAATCCAATTTCTGTCTCCCACCGAAATCTCTGAATCTCCGCTAGACTCCAAAAAACAAAATCACTGGGTCGAAGGATATAAACATTATTTAAGGTTTAGAGAAGGTTTTAAAGCAATAAAGGCAAGGAAATATTTAGTACTTGTTTCATTTATTCCTAACTTGCCTAACAAAGATTAATGACCCTGGCCTTATCCACAGATTTGACTATAATTTTTCATTTTCACCTTGAGACCTGATTTTGGAATTATCTCTTTAGACACTGGCTCTTTAGGCAGAGTCTAGCATCAAAGTTTTTAGAGGATGATGTTTTCTGGGGTACTGGAAATATTCTACTTCTTTATCTGGATGGGGGTTACATAGATATATTCAGTTTGTGAAGATTCATTGAACTGTACACTTATGATTTATGCACTTTTCTGTATGTTTGCTTCACTTAATAAAAATTATGCTTACAAAAATAGTGCTTCATTAAATCATGAAATGTAAATTTCCTCAAGTAAGCCCTAAACATCCATGAAGTCCTTGTGGTTTTGGAGATCAAATAATATGAGTATTTGAAACCACTAGATGTTTTACAAATAATTGTTATCATCATCATCTGAATGAAGTCATTCTTGCTAAATATATGATAAGGTAACCCTCTCAGAAGGCATTTTTATTTTACAATCCAATTAATTCTGAAATTGGTGAGTTGACAGGTATGGAGAGGGTGTCTTTGGATAGGCAGTTTTTCCCCATGCATACTTCCTCTGATTCCCTCACCCAGGGAGTAAGGTACATGTAGCATGGGTAGTCAGGCCACTCAGACTCTAATTTTAGAATCTAGGATTCCCAATTAAAGATTACCCAGGACACACAATTCAGCAAGTTCATCAATATCCAGGCTCAGGTTCTCATCTAAGAAATGTGGCTTGGTTCTCTCTGGATAAGGCCAACACGTACAGCTGGGAGGGCTGTTCGCTGCACGAGGACACCTGGCTAAGGTATTTTAGGGGGATGATGTCCAGGGCTCGCCAAGTCATACATCCTGGCTGGGGATTAATCCACTCAGAAGAAGGGGGGCCTTTTAAAAATATAGACAAAGATGCCAAATGGAGCTCCCATGCTCCATCTCTCCCACTTTTAGGCCAAGCCCCATGGATTAACTAGGCTGATCCACCATGACAGTGGGCATTATTTAGGCAAGAAGTCATCATCAGGCAGGGTATGCTCCCACAACTGCACAACATGGGTTTGCCTTTAGTTCTAAAACAGACCCTGTCAGCCCTCTGCTCTGGATGAAATCCCCAGAAACTCCTGGGCTCCTGACACCTGTGATGGCTCATTCATTTGTGAAAGTGGCTGAGCTATGGTGCCCAATTATTTGGTCAACCACTAATCTAAATGTTGCTGTGAAGGTATTTGGTAGACATAATTAACATTTACAATCAATAGACTTTAAGTGAAGTAGATTACCCTTCATTATGATTGGACCTTATCTAATAAGTTGAAGGATTTAAGAGCAAAGACTCAAGTTTCTCAAAGAAGAAATTCTGACTCAAAACTTCAACATGGAAACCCTGCCTGAGATTCCAGCCTGCTGGCCTGCCCTACAGGTTTCAAACTTGCTGGCCACCATGATATCATGAGACAATTCCTTAATAAATCTCTTCTGTCTCTTTCTCTCTCTCCTTTTTTTTTTTTTTTTTTTTTTCCTAGACGGAGGAGTCTCACTCTTGTTGCCTAGGCTAGAGTGCAGTGGCACGATCTCGATTCACTGCAACGTCTACCTCCCAGGTTCAAGTGATTCTCCTGCCTCCTGAGTAGCTGGGATTACAGACACCCACCACCACGCCCAGCTAATTTTTGTACTTTTAGTAGAGACAGGTTTTCACCATGTTGGCCAGGCTGGTCTCGAATTCCTGACCTCAGGTGATCCATCTGCCTCAGCCTCCCAAAGTGATGGGATTACAGGTGTGAGCCACCATGGCCAGCCTCTCTCCTCTCTGTCTCTGTGTGTGTGTGTGTGTGTGTGTGTGTGTGTGTAGGTGTACATGGAGAGATACATATATATCCCACTATGTATACATATTATACCCTATCGATGTATATATACATAGATATCTTCTGGACTCTGTTCTCATCTGAGAACTGCAGCCCCTGCAGTGGAACAGAAGCTGATGAGAAGCTTCTGGATTCTCATGAGGCCTTGCACTGGAAGAAGCATCCAGGAACACAGTGGTTCAAGCCAATCCTCAAAAGCAAAAACCTACAAATGCAGAAATCCCATTTAGCCCTCATTTTAGAAGTCTTTGTAAAGCTTCTATTTACAAATACATGCTCATAGCAGACAATTTTAAGAAAATAATTAAACAGGATAAGATTTCAGGTATCAGGATCTTAAAGTGACTTCAAGTTTTCATCATTTAGAATGGGCTTTTCCATGCATGATTTCACTTGATCTGGCCGTACCTCTCATGGAATCCAATTCCATTAAATTCTGGACACATGGAATAAATGGCATAAAACATGGGAAGAGCCAGGTTGTGTTCTGCCACTGAAGCCCATATGACTGCAGAGGGGTTTTTCTAGGTCCCTTGGGCATTGTGTTTTTTAAATAAACTACATCATTCAACGGATATTAAAAGCAAAGTGAATGTCTAAAAGTAGTTCAAACAAGGACATCTCCCCTGGATTTTCATGAGCAGGCCCCAAGTCTGAAATGACATATAATGTCTACTAAAAAAAAAAAAAATCTACTTAGAAATTGCAATCAATCATTTTCTTTCCTCCCCTCCTTATTTTCCTTTATCTCTTTGGTAGATTAATCTGAAGAACTTGGCCCAATCACCTCTTTTCCTGTGTGCACACACCCTTTAGACACCTACAAGCAGATCACTATCACCCTGGGAATGATCATGGACTGAACACCATTTTCCCCTTCACCAGCTTTGCACTTTCTCATTTGGAAGCCTCTGGCTGTCAGTCAGTCTACATCTTGCTCATGTTTTTTTGTTTGTTTGTTTTGTTTTGTTTTGTTTTTTGGCACTATTTCCTTTCAGGTCTGCCTTTCTTCTGTCAGAATTCCTCTGACTAGGACATAGTTGCCTTCTAGCTTTTTCCACCTTCAGCAGGTAGTGTTCACTGGAAGGAAAAATTCTTAAGAAGCCTTGGTAGAGTAGCCCCGGTCATCTGCTATGTGTGCCAATGATGATGAAAATAAGGGGGAGAGGGGTAAGAGAAAGAAGAGGTGGAGAAAGTTGAGATGAAGCAAAGATACTTGCAAATTTCTTGCAGATAGGATCTGAGTCTTGCTCATCTTCAAATCCTTACCACTTAACATCTATGTGCCTAGCACATAGCAAGTGCTTACTCAATGGCTGGAGAATCTAATAATAGAAAAAAAGAATGAATAGACATGGAAAAGAACAAAGTCTGTAGGGAGGAAGACAGGGAGGGAAAGAAAAGAAGGAAGGAAGGAAGGAAGGAAGGAAGGAAGGAAGGAAGGGAAGGAGAGAGGGAGGGAGGGAGGGAGGGAGGCAGGCAGGGAGGGAGGTGGGCAGGGAGGGAGGGAGAGAGGGAAAGAAAGAAAGAAGGAAGAAAATAGGTGACGATTCCTGGCAGTATAAGAAAACTAAATAAGGCTGGCACGGTGGCCATGCCGGTAATCCCAACACTTTGGGAGGCCAATGTGGGTGGATCCCTTGAGCCCAGGGGTTCAAGACCAGCCTAGGTATTATGGTGAAACTCTGTCTCTACAAAAAATACAAAAATTAGCTGGGCGTGGTGGCACACGTCTGTAGTCCCAGCTACTAAGAAGGCTGAGGTGGGAGGATAGCTTGAGCCTGGAAAGCAAAGGTTGCAGTGAGCCGAGATTGCCCCACTGTACTCCAGCCTGGGCAACAGAGCCAGACCCTGATTCAGAAAATAATAATAAAATAAAAATAAAGAAAACTAAATAAGGTACAGTTTCTTGAATGATTGGTGGTTTGAATCTCAATTTTGGAACTCACTAGCTGGGTCACCTTGGGCAAGTTTGTTAAGCTTTCTAAGCCCCAGTTTCCTGATTAGTATAATGAGGACTATTATAGCACCTACCTCATTAGGTTGTCATGAGGATTAAAGGTGGTAATATGTGTATATAACGCTCCATAAATGTGAATTATTTTATTTTCTTTATCATCATCATATCATCATAGCAGAGTGAGGACACCATCTCACAATGTTACTACTCCCTATTGATCTTTAAACTGGGTCTCTTGTTCTAGAAATATCCTGATTTAGTAACCAGTGAAATATTAAGAAGCCTATTTTGAGGATGTTTGTTGGCTGTTACTCAGGAGGCAATTTAACATGTTAATTTTGTGTTCTGACAGTGCTTAAGGACATGGTGGAGTACATTAAGAACTGTTAAATTTTTATATTTTCATCAATGAATTTAACATTTCTTCTGAACGTTCAAAGTATCAACTAAGAATATGAAGGAAATGCATCTTTCATCACTGTATTAATCACACTATAGTGAATTTTCACTCCCCGGGTTAACAGAGGAATGTTCCCTTACATCCCGCAATATTTCCAACAGCCCAAACCCACACAAGTTTGGCAGGGGCCCAGGGCTCACGGGTGCTCACTCACCTGACAAGCAATCACACTTCATTTGCAACAAGGAGGAATTCCCTTTCTGATGACAGATGCACTTTAGGGACACACCTGCTGGGCTGGGCACTGTCTCATGACCACTCAGGGGAACTGACCCAACAAGCTTTCCAAACAGGCAGGTAAACATCAGTCCCAGCCTATCCATCCACAGCCTCAAGAAAATGAATGCAGAGAGCTCAGGGAGTTTTCCAGGGATGACAGGTGATAGGAAAGATTAGAAGGTGTAAGGGTCTATGTCTTAATCCCATGTTCATTCACTGTTTTCCCTCTCATTCACCCAACAGTAAATTAAATACTTGCTTAAAAAAAAATATGGGCTGAATCACCATCTAGTCATACATTTGTTTTACAAAATCAGTACCCTCAGGCTATAATTTTTCATAGGTCTCTGCCCCTCTTCTTGCTTCTCCTATCCCATGGACCTAATCTAATCATATAACCTTTCACCCAGACCAGATTCAGCCATATGATTATTTTCTTTAAAGTAAAAGAAATGACCACCTGTGTCATGGTACACAAGGTTTACAGATCGCAGAAAACACACTGCTATTAATGTCTGATTTTAAAAAAAAAAAACCTTCTTCCTAAATCCTGGTTCTCATTATCCAAGAGTCTCTTTCCTTAAAACTCCAGGAAAGAAGCTGTGAACGACAGCAGCTCATCTCAGTTGCACATAATAATTAAAATGACAGCATTTATATTTGACAAGTTAAACTCCTAAGCAAGGAACTCTAGTTTCATTTACGAGAGGCTTCTTTTTTTTTTTTTTTTTTTAAGCTACCCAATAAAGAGCACCATAACAAGAGAGAATTGCCCTTGGACATAGACGGACAAGAAAAGAACTTAAAGAGAAAGTCAGGTCCTCCAGAGGATATGCTGCTCACCTGAGGCCAAGACTTGGTCAGTTAACCAGGAACTCACCAGCTGGGAGTTCCCCTGAAATGTCCATCTTTCATCCAAGCTGGACAAGCTTGGATTCAGACTCACAGCACTACAGGCCAAGTCCCCAGACCTGTGAGTGCTGGGTGAACCTGAGCAGCTCATTCAAACTTGCTGTGGCCTTGTTCTCTCTATGAAATGGACAGACTGCCCACCTCATGGCACTGTTATGGGAACCAAATGATTTCATGTGTGAGAATATCTAGTAAACTGGCAAACAAGATAATTTTCAAGTAGAGCAATCAGAGAAGGCATCATGGCCAGGAGAGGAGTCAAACCAAAGGGGCAGGGTCTCACTAGGTAAAGAGCAAGAGAACAATATGGCAGGTAGTGACCATCACAAGAGCAAAGCCAATCAGGTGCGGGTGGTGAATGAGACTGATGGGGGACGACAGAAGGGCAGCGTGCTAGAGTCGTGAGAAATCGGTCTTTGGTCCTTCAGTTTGGATATCCACAAGGATCTTGGGATTAACATTTTACAAAGTAGTATTTTCCATAATAGTTTGATAAAATCTTAAACTATACAAAATGCCAATTTTCCATAAGACATTCACGTTCTTGCTCACTTTTATTGACAAACAATTCTCCCAATAACTATGCACCCTCTAGGCAGTCCCTCATATCACTAAACCAGAGGTCCTCAGTGTGTGGTCCCTAGACCTTTAACATCAGTATCACCTGGTGTGACAGGCACAATAATGACCCTTGCCAAAAGATGTCCTCATCGTAATCCCTGGAATTTGTGAATATATTGTTACATGACAAAGAGGAATTAAGTTTGCAGATGACATTAAGGCTATTAGTAATTTTGCTTTAAAATAAAGATAGTATTCTGTATTATCCAGGTGAGCCCAGTGTAAAGATAAGGATTGTTAAATGAGGAAGAGGGAGGCAGACAGTCTGAACCAGAGAGACGGCATCTGAAAAAGACTCAGTCAGCCTTTGCTGGCTTTGAAGATGAAAAGGGGCCATGAGCCAAAGAATTCAGGCAGCGTCTAGAAGCCAGCAAATGTAAGGAAATGGATTCTCCCCTAGAGCCTCCAGAAAGGAATTCTGTCCAGCCAACACCTTGATTTTAGCCCGATGAGACCCATTTTGGACTTCTGCCCTCCTCCGGAACTGTAGAATAATAAATTTGTGTTGTTTTAAACCACAGAGTTTGTGGTAATTTGTTTCAGCAGTAATTGAAAACTAATATACCTGGAAATCTGCTAAAAAGGTAAATTATCTGGCTGCACCCCAGACCCACTGAATCAGAAAATCTGAGGGTGGAGCCCAGCAGTCTGTCTTGAAACAAGCCCTCAGGGCGATTCTTATGCCTGCAAAAGTTTGAGAACCACTCACTAGACTAAGCAATCACAGTTATTCCCCTGAAGCAAACACATTCAGACACAGATGGCCAAGAAAACTCAACACTGACAGTTAATGACTTGATTAACCATGATAAAATCTACCAGGCCCATGTCCTGCCTTGACAAGCACACAGTAGGAAACCAACCAAGTCACTGGTGATTCAGACTCCTCTGGGCTTAGGGTCCTCGCTGAGCACATCAGTGGTGAGTATGCCCTAGTCCCAAAACCTATTCTGGAAGCTCCTTTTTGAACTCCTATCTGATTCCAGCTAGACTTTTGGCAATGGGAGTCTTTTGCCTCTTTCTCACTAAACTTGAGTAGCAGGAGAAATGTGAGTAGGTGAGAGTCCAAGTAAATCAGAGATTTCTGATGGCCCATTCCAGAAAGGAGAGGCAGAATTGACTTTATAGACTCAGACATGGAGGGTAAGAGTTCTCATAGATCATAAACTGGTTCCCCTATCTCGCATGTGGGTCCTGCTCGCCCCCACCACTGCATCATTGCCACCAAGTGGTGAGTCAGCCTCAGCTTGAGTCTCTCCAAGAATGAGGACCTCACTACCTCCAGTGGTAAACTGTTCCATTTTGAGAGGGCTCCAATTATTAGACCTGAGGTCCCTTCATTGGGCATCTGGTTTTCTTTGGTGCTCATGCTTAATTTCCTTCTGGCCTCTGCTGACTTCTCTGAAGTCTCAGGTGCACACTCACATGCAAGACTGAAATACGACAAGGTTGCAGCCTCTACTACCACTACATGCACTCACTTGTTTTCTCAGCACTATTAGCCTCCACTGACCTCAAAGGGAAGCATGTGTATAAGCTGGGCAGGAGGTAGGCATGGGCCCTGTTAAAGGCAAAGTGCTTTAAAAGCCTTTGATGAAAGGCATTAAGGCTTGAAAGGGTTGTTTCTGAAATACTACACCTCCCTTTTAAGAACTCTTAAGATCTGGAGGGTGATACTCTCTCACCCCAGAAGAATTCAAGCATGAACGTTCTTAGAGCATCCAATTAGGAATCCAATTCCATCTCCCCAGATGCTCATTTCCACCAAAACTACCTAGTTGAATCTGCATTTTTGTTTTTTCCAAGGAAGAGACCAAGCTATGCTAAACAATTTCTCAGAGTTAAATAACCATTGGTGGTATTGACAAGGAAGATATAAAGCCCAATAGCTCCACTTAATACACATAGCCATAAATAGAAAGAAAACTCCAAGGCACTCTTTTAGTACATAATAATTTAGTAATCCAATTATTTTGTGCATCTACTATGTGCCAGGCACTAAGCTAAATACCAGAGAGCATGATGAAGAACTAGAAAGACATAGTAGCTACCCTCCTGGGGCCTAGAGATTTCTTTTAAACATCAACTTGGCTGTATTTATAGGCTCTTGTGGCTTCAAACATTTGTAAAATAATTTACGGAAATTTGTTTGTTGGATTGGAATGCACCTGGATCCCTAATTCAGATGGCTAAGTGATGTATGTGTTTTTAGAGAATGAAGCTGGAAATCCAAGACAAAATATTCCCTGGATTTTCAGACATTGCATATTAAACATATAAAATAATCTTATTCATTGATATATTGGGTTTTTTATGGAAACAACTGAACTGGTGTGCAAGAAGGGATTTTTTAATCGAATGCATGGGGGGTTATTCTTTCTTACTCTATGTCTTGATGTTTATTTCATCCAGAGTTCAAACTTGGTGGCCAGTGTCACTTGGCTAGCAGCAGTGATTTGTGAGCCCACAGTATTCCCTGTAACCTCCACCAACCATGAGAAACTGGCTCCCTCATTCCACTTATTAGCAAAAAAGGATGAACTACCCACTGCTGTCATCATCACCACAAGAATAGTTTAGATTTTACCAAAAATTCAAGACCTTTATATATCTTCAACAAGAAAATGAAGAAAAGTTATGACTTGCATCATGTTACACCCTAAAGTGGAATCTAGGCTAAGAGAAATAATGGCTGAACCCCTCAATAAAACTGTCATGTAATGAAGACACTCAATAGCCCTGTGGGGAAGCCCACATGGAGAGAGGCCCGCATGGAGAGGAAGGAACTTGCCAGCCCTTGCCAGCCCCACCTTGCCAGCCATGTGAGTAAGCCACTTTGGCAGTGGATCCTACAGCTTCAGTCAAGCCTTCAGATGAGACCTCAGATATTGTGGAGCAAAGACAAGCAACCCAAATGTCCCTTCTCTGAATTCCTGACCCACAGACACTATAAGATAATAAGTGATCATTGTCATTTTAAGCTGCTAAGGCTTAATTTGTTAACATCATAATTACCACATACATATTACCACATACATCTATGTGAAAATAACTCTTTTTTAAGAAAAAATGATGAGATTCAGGATAGTGGTTACCTCCACTGAGGAAGCAAAAGCATAAGATGACACAAATAATTATTAAGTAATTGGTAAAGATCTATTCTTGGTTGAATGGTATGTTCACTAAGAAAGAAAGAAAGAAAGAAAGAAAGAAAGAAAGAAAGAAAGAAAGAAAGAAAGAAAGAAAGAAAGAAAGAAAGAAAGAAAGAAAGAAAGAAAGAAGAAAGAAAGAAGAAAGAAAGAAAGAAAGAAAGAAAGAAAGAAAGAGAAAGAAAGAAAGAAAGAAAGAAAGAAAGAAAGAAAGAAAGAAAGAAAGAAAGAAAGACAAATCTTGCCTGTTCCACTGATGATAGTGTGTCTAGAGCCAAGGGTTGCATTTAATGTAATTGGATTGTGTTAATCCAATTCTAAGCACACGACATCAAATAAATAGGGAGTTAGTTATTACCCGGTAAAATTTGAACATGTTCCCACGCTTTACCCAGCATGTCTACTCCTGAGTATAAACCTTAGAGAAGTTCTTGCACCAGAAGACAGGTACACTATTAACAGAAGTATTTTGTTGGAGTAAAAAAAAGTATTTTGTTGGAGTATTTTGTTGGATAAAAAAGACAGGTACACTATTAACAGAAGTATTTTGTTGGAGTAACAGAAGTATTTTGTTGGAGTATGTTGTTGGCTATTTAACTCTGAGAAATTGTTTAGCATAGCTTGGTCTCTTCCTTGGAAAAAACAAAAATGCAGATTTAACTAGGTAATTTTAGTGGAAATGAGCATCTGGGGAGATGGAATTGGATTCCTAATTGGAAGCTTTAATGGTATATTTGGATATACCAAATATCCAGCAATTATAAAATGAATAAATGCATTGTGGTTATTCAAACAGTAGAACATTATACAGCAATACATGCTAATGATCAACATCGTGGATAAATCTCCACTGAACATCACAGACAACTATCTAGAGGTATGCAGCCCAACAGAACTTTCTACAATGATATAAATGTTCTAGAATATGAAGTTGACCAAAAGAAGCAAGATAAGTGATTCCACTTCTGTGAAGTTAAATACAGACAAAACTAAACAACAGATTGATTAGAGATGCAGATATGGCGTTAAAACTATTGTGAAAAGCAAATATATATACATGCAAAATTCATCATAGTGGCTAGAGGAGGCAAGAGGATTTAATAGGACCAGGGCACACACAGGGATATACAATATTATTGGAAATATTGTCATTCTTCAGCAGGGTGGGGGTAGATACATGGATGTTCATACTTTTATTCTTAAACTGTACACCAATGTTGCCCACACTCTTTAATATGTACAAAAAGTATAAAACATTATGAGTACCAACCAACAAAAATGAAACATCACCATTATATGAAAGCATTTCTTGTCCTCTCAATGTCCCCAGAATCAGGTCTACAAGAAAACTCCCCATCCTAGGTTTCATCTTTCCCTCCTCTGTATACAAAAACACATACTGACTAAATATTCTGTAGCTTTACAATAGTAACACCATACTAAACCTTCACACCAGCAGTTCTCCAGCTCAGACTTGTGGACTGTTTGTCAGTTCACTATTTAATACCACATGGTGCCGTGAACACAGTGTTGAATTGAGCAGCAGCATCCATGATTCTGGGGGCTGCTGAATCACTCCCTAGGCAAATCATTTCATCCTCTTTCTCAACTACTTCAGAAGAACCACTGGGGTTAACCACAGCTGCTCCATTTTCTAATGACTTTATGTTGGACTTTTTCATTTGGTTTCTTTTTGAAGCAAAGCTTCCACTGCTTTAAAAAGAAAAAAAAAAAGAAAACACTTCAAAAACCTCTGGGCCAGATGATGACTAAGAATTTTCTTTCTGTAACATTTTAGAATTCTGTGTTTTGTGAAAGCTATGTTGCTGGGCCTGGAATATTATTAGATGGGTCAATTAAAAAGGACTTAAAACTAGATCACAAACTTGGCATCTTATAGGAAAAGTCTAAAAGTGTATTACCAAGAATAACAGATTATTCTAGAAGTCCTCTAGCAAAACAATTCAGATTTTCCTTCTTTGCTCCTACTTCAGAACCCACCTAGGAATCTGATGATATTTCTGGCTAACACATTTAATCACTATTAAACAGAAATCACGGAAGAGGGGCTGCGGTCAGGGGCGTTTTCTGCAAGGGGCAGAATCAGAAGGTAACTTTCACAAGAGCGCCTGGTGGCCCACAGCTCCCTCCTCTGACCCTGCTAGTCCTCCTGTGTGTCTAAAACTCAGGGGAGGGTTGCCCAGTCTCTCGGCCATGCTGTCCCCAGGGTCTTTCTCCTCTGCCCTCCACTCATTCTACTTGGGTTTGTCTTGCACTCTGCTTGGTCAATTATATGTCAAGTGTTCTAGATCAAACATCATCATGAAATCCCTATCTCCTGAGCATGAAGAATTCAGGCACCAGGTAGAGTTGCCTGCATGGCCACAACCTTCTGTCTATCTGTATATAAAGTCATCCTTGCCTGTGGTCATTGAGCCTGTTACACTCAGGACTGCCTGACAGGACAGCTTGAGAGATCCATCCTGTGGCCAAGATCTCAACATTACTGTCTTAAAGAATTAGTCATTGAATCTTCATCACACTTTGGGGCGAAAGAAGCCCTACTTTGGGCTTTGCTCCCTGCCTCAACTCATTCTAATTTTCAAATAAAACATGCCAATTGCTGCTCCAAAGAATAATAGAAGAAAATAGTAATTTTAAAAATATATGTAGGCTTGATCAAACTGATCATACTAATGAGAAACTTAAGATTCAAAATCACAAAGAGTTCTGCAAGGTGCAATTCTGATGTGCACTCATGATGAGTGCACTACTGAAATTAAAGCTGTCATTCTTTTGTATCTTTTCCCTCCTGTACTTCATCTAGGGGATCTGAACTCCCAAGAGAATCACACAGCCACATGTCAATTTCCAGCTATTCATACTGAGTTTGAAATGAGAATATTTTTAAAGTATTGTCAGTAAAGGTAAGTAATATTCTCCTTGGGGGATAAAATCACCATAGGAGGATGTAAACTGTTTTGCATCAGCCAGCCCAGAAATAAGCAGTTTCTTCAAATCACACAAATAATTTCACTCCATTCGTTCCTATTGCAAAAAGCTTCATTTTTTTTTTTTTTTTTAATGGGATGGCTACTAAACATACTGGCTTGTCCCACCCATTGTCTGGAAAATAATTCTCCCGAAATTTTAAAGACAAAATTGAGTGAAAGAGGCTCAAAGCAATCCTCTCTCTCTCACGGAAGTTATACTCAGGCCCTAAACTCCAGGATGCATGAACTCAGTGGCCAAAGAATTCAAGCTAATCCATCCCATTCTTGGCAGTTGGGTCTGGTGATCCAGATGCACATGCTGAGATTTGAAGGAAACGGGCACCATCCCATTAGAAAGCTGGGTCTATACAGAGTGGAAGACTTCCATTTATCATGTTACCTTTTTTAAAAAAGAAAAAAAAGCAACAAGCAGTATTTGATGTTTCTAATTATATGGAGAACTTCAGTCCGTTCTCCTTCACCCAGCATTCCACACTCTTAAAGCAGACCTTAGCCATCCAGCCTGATCTCCCACTGCCCCCGAGGCATTTTGCCAGGACTAAGATGTTTTTAACCTCTAACTCCAAGTGCGTTTTGTGCATAACGCTGACCCTGAGAACCCTCAGAAATCCTCAAATTTAAGATTACCCAAGATGACTTTATCCATATAAACCCAAAGGGCAGAGAAGAAGCAGAACTGTCCCTCCCATCTACCAATATCTTCAGAATCCAAGGCTAGACCATACTTGATTTGCAGATGTTCAATGAGTGGCCCAGTCTCATACACCTCCTTGATGGCTTTCAAATTTGTTGCTTCATATGCCAAACAATGAATAATCTATATCCACTTAATGAGTAGACAATCAATAAGTGGTGCCTATGATTATTACCTAATTTTTTTCTTTGCTATTTTAATCAGAAGCAGGGCTGATTAAAAATGATTTTGGACTCGGATGAGAGCCTCAAGATTCAAGTTCTCCAATACCCAGCATGGATATATGCCAAAGACATATCCAAAGGTATAAAATATAGATGGATATCAATATATTTATCAATAGATATCAATAGAAAGTTGCTATCTCTGTTCTTAGAAAATTACTAATTTTTATATTAAAATATTTTTCTCTTAATAAAACGTTAGTCGTAGGGGATAGTAGCCATTGACTTATTTGACAAAATAAGAAGTCTGGAAGTCCTATATCAGTCTTCAAAATTATTTGAAAATGCACTCACCTATGAAATTCAAAGTCTAGGAACCATTGACTGGAGATGGGAGACCTCACCAACTTCAGCACCGCATGAGGTCCTCTCTTGCCCTTTCTATTCATTCATTCATACCTTCATACCTTTCTTTTTTTAAACCATCATTTATGGAAGCACTGATTCAGTGCCTGGCACTATGCCAGAGACTGGAATTACAGGCGTGGAATATGGTTTTGGTCCTCAGGGAGCCCACAGTCTGGGAAGCGGTAGACAGGCCAATAGTTATTCTACAAAAAGTCACTGTTTTTATGTTCTAACCATGATAGATTCTAGAAAAGGAATGTCTGCTCCTCCAGAACTCAACCTCTCATCCTTTTAAAGGGCTCTTTCTATATACAAGGCATTTCTCACATTTTTTATATTCTAGAAGCCTTAAAAAAAATAGAATTGGCCTTGACCTCTCTCCACCTCTGAGAGGTTCTCTTTGGATGCTCAATAAACAAGTGTTCCAGGCTCATTTTGACCTTTCAGTTGTTTCCTTCAGACCCAGTTAACATTCAATAAACCAAAACATGTCTTCCTTGGTGTCCCACGATTCACCCTGGCATATGTTAATTTTAATTGTGGTACGTTGTTCCTAAAATATTTCTCTTATTATAAAACACATCATCTTTCCCAAAGGGGAAGGAAACAATTACAGGGTTATTTAAACAAGAAATACATGGCAGGTCATAATCACAAATTAAAGTCATAAAAGGAACCATAAAATTTAATGAAGACAAAAGGTAAAAACGATAAAAGCACTTCTTGTCCACACAGGAGGTAAGAAGTTCTTCCACTTCAATTTCCAACTCACACCCCGCACCCTGTGGCTGGTGGAATTTGTTTGTGACACTTCACTTTGACACTTTATAGCCCATGAGGAGTTAGTGCAGTGATATATTGGTAAGCTCGCTCTCTGAATTAAAAAGAAAGCTCTGATTTGTGGTATTCACCAATTTCCAAGGGGACAAATATTCTCACAATGAATAATTTCAAATGACCAACAGTTTGATGACCAACTCACAAAATTTCTGAATATTTAACTACCAGTTCTCATAAGCCCATGGGAGGTAGCTCCTGCACACCAGTGGATGACTGGAATTTGCGAGGCGACAGCTCCCATCCTAGATCTCCATTAGGAAGTAAGTAAGGACTAAGGGTTTTTAATGGGGCTAGGTAACTCCTGGAATTAGATGAAGGAAGCTAGCACATTAGCAGTGGTGTATTTATACATTACTGTGATGAATCCAGTCAAAGGCTTTGGGGCTAGAGTCAAGAAAAGATTGACTGTTCAAGGAGGAAATGGGGGAGGAGAGGATTGTCCAGACATTGGTGGGTATAGAGGGGCTGATTACAGCAAGCTGAAGGAGCAAAAGGGCATGTCGGGGGGCCTTAGGGAAGAGAGAAGGGGAGGGCCTGAGGGGAGAGCTGAGAGAAAGATGGCACCCAGAGAGGAGGCAGGTACAAAATTGACCCAATTCCCAACGGTACCTTCAACTGCTACATGTTTGCAGAACAGAGTCCCCTGAAAATTTCCACTTGATTTCCAAGGAAAATTGCCATAAATATTTTGTTTTCTGTCCTGTGGTTTGTCCCCCCAGGAATGTGATCACGAGAATATGAACTCAAGTTGATAGCTCCTTGATACACATATGGAACAGCTTTGGGATGGGAAAAGACTTTTTTAAACTGAAAAACAAATCCCTGAAGAGCAACTTGGCTTTTGGTTAATAGATCTGATGATTTAAGGGGAACGAGAAGTGTGGCAAAAGGAGGTTTTTGAAAAACTAAGTGGCTCTTTCTTTAGAGCAGGGCTTTATCATTCTGTAGCCAGAGCACACACCTCCCATCCCTCTTCTTTCCCTAGGCTCCAGGAGCTGGGCTCTGCTTCCCCAAAGGCCCTCTTCAGAAAAGCTAGACTCCTGATTTCTTCCCAAGTGACTGTGTCCAAAATATGCACACATATCTCTTGGTTTTTTTAAAGAGGTTTACTGAATAAGAACAGAAGCATTGCTAAAAACAGGCATTGAGAAGGTTGCAGAAAATATTTTTTAATTACAGAAATATGATATATATTTGTTATATATTTATAATTATAGAAATATATATTATATATTAATTTCTGTAATTAAAAATATATAAACAGAAAGAGAGTTTTTTTTTTTAATTATCCCTAGGAACCCTCATGTTCGCTCTTACGGCCTTCAACTGATTAGATGAGGTCCACCCACATTATCAAGAGTAATCTTCTTTACTTAAAGTGAAGTGATTGTATACATTAAGTACATCTACAAAAATACCTTCACAGCAACATCTGGACTGGTGTTTGACCTAACAACTGGAACTGGGCACCATAGCCAGAATGAGACATAAAATTAGCCACTCCAGGTAGAACCCTAGCTCACCCTCTCTGACCCAAGGCTGAAATTTCTTCTCCAACACTTCTGTAATCTTCCCTTGGGTCCTACCCCAGAGTCTGCAGTTAGTCATGTGGTCATTACCACTTTGGTCCACATCAAGTCTGTTCCCTGTGACTTCTGGGAACCCACTATTACCCTTGGGTTACCTTCTTTCTGGTGGGTTCTATTGTGAACAATGGCTCTAGCCTCTTTTGAGGCTCAGTCTCTTCCGTCTTTTGTCTTGAATTAATATTTGGGTCCACAGGACCAAATACCATTACCAGAGTGCCCATCTATATCAAGTCAGCTCCCTATAAGAACCCACAAGTATATGTTGCCTCCTTCAAAGGAAAGGTGTCTGTTACAGGTCAGTTATGGACTCTGGTCTGTGTCGTCCTTGCTCTGGGACCCAAAGATGTCTGCCACCTCTGGGGCCTTACCAAACACAGTGGCAGAGGGAACATGGGAAGCCCTGTACCAGCTCTTAAAGCTTCCACTTAACAGTCATGCACTTCCACTCATACTGCACTGGCCAGAACATGCCACAGGGCCATATAAACCACAAGGCAGCCAGGAGCCACCACCCCACCATGTGCCTGGAAGTAGATCTGGAATATTTGGTGATCAGCACTGACTGTCACCACACATTCTCTCAGCTTACCTGCACAGCTGAGGGGCATGCCTCAAGCCCAGTGAGCTGTCAGTCCCTCTTGAATCAGACCCCCAGCCCCCTTCTCCCACCTCCCAGGTCCTTGTGGGTCTCCATCAGGCACACTCACAACCTTCCTTCTCTGTTTCTTTCTGTTTCTTTGCCTTTCCCACCCTGCCCACACTCAGAAATGACCTTCCAAAATCAATGCTGGAATTTTATCATGGAAACATGCATTGCACAAACAGTGTTAATTTTTTTCTAGATTTTATTTTCTTTAAGTAATAACATTAATCTTTTAATTTAAAATTTGATTTATTAAATAGACTAGATTTGCCTCAGTCCACTGAAGAGAAAAAGGATGATTTCCACACAGGTTTCCTGATCCATTACCCTGACTCCATGCTGCAAACCCATGCAAGACCAGGACCTATCTGCCCTCATACTTACCATGCTCCTGTATTTCTAAAAATATTAATAACAAGAGAGAATTCTTACGAGATAACATGTAAGCAAGACAATTTCTGTAATACAGAATAATCCCAATTTTTTGAAAAATACATATTCATATGTGCAACTTTTAATAAGTCTAAAAAGCACTTCAAAATATTAGAAGATTGTTTCTGGAATGTGGAAGGACAGTTGACTGATATTTTCCTATATTTTCAAAATAGAACTGTATGTATATTCTTCTAATTAGGAAAACTTTTTTTTTTTTTTTTTTTGAGATTTTTTTGAGATAGAGTCTCGCTCTGTCGCCCAGGCTGGAGTGCAGTGGTGCAATCTCAGCTAATTGCAACCTCTGCCTTCTGGGTTCAAGCAGTTCTTCTGCCTCAGCCTCCTGAGTAGCTGGGATTACAGGCACATGCCACCATGCCTGGCTAAGGACAACTATTTTTTTTAAAGGTTCTAAAGTCATGGATGGAGACTTTTCACCCTCTCATTACCTTTTAGTCACTTTTATAGACAAGAATATTTCCTTACGTGTAATTACACTCTTTTATGTGGTCACATAAATCTGTTTCACCCTCTTAGGGTAATTGAAGGGAGAAAAATGTCGGGGTTAGGGATGGGCTAAGAGATGTAAAGTGTTCACTTAGATTACGGGAACAAGCCTAGAAAATTAGCCAGGCTCATTGCCTCCATTCCCGTCTCCTCCTTTGGTTGCACAGAATACACCCAGAGGAAGTTTTCTGCTCTTCTCCTCCCTGGGGGACCATCATTGTGCCTCTCCAAGCTTCAGTGGCACTGAGAGGTAGGGGCAGGCTGGAATGGAATAGACACAGCACAAACAATAAGCCCACCTGAGAGAAGAAGCCTCCTCAGCGCCCAGGCGCTGTCACAGGTCAGCCACCCAAGGTCCCACCAGGGCTCCTGCATGTTCACAACTCTTGATTTATCCTGTCATATGCGAGGCCTCAGGCTCAGTGGGGAGTGAGACTGTGCAGGGAGAGAATCCATCAGAGGTTTACCAAGGTCAGAAGTTACAGTAGACATTAATACAGCTACTATATGCTCTAGGATTTTTTTTTCTAAATTTAGCTAAGAATATAAGCCCTCGGGTTCTTCTCACTCTCTATAGCCCCAGAGAAGGAGCACGAGGAAAAATAACCAATACAAAAAAGTGGAGGACACAGCAGCTTATAATGAATAATAAAAGCTAACACTTACTGAACACTTAGTCTGTGTCAAACCCGTTCTACATGCTATCCCAATACATCCCTCGGCAACCCCATGCAGCAAGGGGTATTATAACATGCATGTCTCAGATGAGGAAATGAACGTGCTGCAAGCTCAAGTGCAATAGGAAAGTGTAGTGGTTGTGGTTAAGCCATGGACACAGAGGCCAGACTGCAGGAAGGAATCTGAATACTAGTTCTGCCATTTATTAGGGTCTGGCTTTTGCATGTTATGTAATCTCCTCTGCCTCAGTTTCTTTTTCAGTAAATGGAGGCAATACTCCACCTTCCTTAGAGTTGATTTTGAGGACTAGACAAGTTATTCTATGTAAAGGGCTTTGCAGATCTGTCGAGTGTTAGTTCTTATTAAGTCATTTGCCTGAGGTCACAGTCAGGAAGTGGCGATGGTAAGATTGGAAGGCCCATGGTCTAGTTCCAGAGTCCCCACACACTTCCAATCTACTTTCCTCTGGACATTGTGGCTGGTCTTGCTCCCAAAGAGCAATCTCCCTTGGCTGGCCCTTGTTACATGACTTAAAGGCATCCTACTTGGAATGGAAGGGTGCCACTGGGCAGTCATTGAAGCAACATTATATTTTCAGCAATTCTGCTTTCAACACGCAATCTAAAATAGATAGGTAGCAAAGTTTTAAGTCTCTGGTGTATCACCCATGCACAGGAAGATGAGGGAACTGTCCATGTGGGGAAGGAAAGAAACACAGAATCAAACTGTGCTCACCCCCTCTCAAGCCAACCACACTCCTTGCCAGGGGCTGACTCCCCACTCCTGGAACCACTCTCCACTGGGTTTGGCTTGAGTGTCCAGCTACAGGCACATGTCAATGGGTACAGCCTGGCCACCCCCATAACCTTGACATTGGCCTGTCAAGCAGCCTCAAGCAGCTACAAACATGTTAAATTCACAGACACCCAAGGTTTCAGGCCTCGCCTTGGATTGTGATGTATGTCCAAATTGGAAGCTTAGCTTAAGATAAAAAAGTCAACCCTTCCTGCTGACACCCAGCTGAATAAAGGAAGTGCAGGGCCTGTGAGCACTAGCCCAGACATGAACTTCCTTTTCTTTGCTCAGCCTGGTCCTAAACTCAGAGACCTAATTACTGCCATTCACATTCCAAGGGCCTTAACGTCAATGCTGCCTCAAGCAGCAGATGGAGCCAAACTATCTTCTCTGTGTGGTTTAATAAACCCCAAGGTGCAGTGGTGGAACTGGAGATTAAGCCCCTAATCCCTCAGCTGCCAGCTGGCTGACTTGGGCAAGGAGGTTCAGTTTCTTCCTCTGTAAAATGGGGATAAAACCCACTTCATAGTATTGCTGGGAAGAGTAAACCAGGACTTGGTACAGGTGAAAAGCCTCTCAGAATTTTCTAGTCCAGTCTCTATAGAAATAAGTTTTTGTATTAATCATGTTTCTTATTATCTGTATTTTATGATGCTTTGATATCTTGGGGACCTTGCTGGCTGGGGGGAGACTTGCCCCTCCCAGGATTAGCTAATTCCTACAGATACCAAACAACTTGTCTTTGAGCACACGTTTCTTGTGCAAACCAAGAAATCCAAAGTCCATATTCCCATCCATCTACTTTATCCAACTCTCACACACAAAGCCAATCTTTCACTGCCCTAAATCACCCCAGGGCCAGGTACCAGATAACTAGAAACCACCAAAACTATAGCTCAGAACCAGCCAATCCTAAATACTCTGCCTTGCCTGCCTTGCCTGCAGAAACCATGATAAAGGCTGTGCTCATGCTTTCTGCCTCCTGACCGACCCTGGTGCTTCCCCAGGTGGCTCTGTATGGCAGAGTGTGTCTCCTCCTCCTGGAAACTGAAAATAATAAACTCTTCTTTCAACGGCATTGACCCGTCTGTGCTGTCACTCAGTCACCTCTATAAATTAAACCCCTGTACAATTGAAACACCCTTGCTATCTTAACTCTACCAAAACACAGGAAACAACTTTGGAAAATTTGCTGTTCAAACCAGGATCTAAATGATCTAAAAATGAGCAAAGGATTATTGTATTACATATTCTGGTTCCTTAATACCCTCAGAATCAAAGATGCTGTTGGTCACTAACAGCTGTTTCACCAAAGAAGTGGCACAAATTGGGTCAGATAACAGAGCTGGAAATGTGTGAAGCTCCACACTAGATGCCTGCCCAAAGTATATAAGCCCCACTCTGTCTTCAAAAAACATATAAACTGATTGTGCAAATGACATTCAACTTCCCCAAATATGTATATGTATTATATTAAATATAATAATACATGAAAAATACCAAATGCATGTTATACACTATCAAAGTTCAGAGTAGAAAGAATGCACAAATAATGCAAATAAAATTCAATGGAGTGGCAAGAATAACAGTTAAAAGGAAATGAGAATTTTCTAGGGCCAAGCCCAACTCTGAGGGTCACATCAACCAGGAAGCCATCCCTTGAGATGCTCTCTCAAAACTTACTCCCTCCACACATGGGAAAACCCTCCATGGGGCACTTAGTGGCATGCAGCCACTTATCTCTCAGGCTGCTATTCCCTCCTTCTTGGAAGCTCTCTCTAGCCTGAGTACCAGCCCCTTAGTGGAGGTTTTTCCTTCAATGGGTCAGGGTACTCAAAGCTATAGTTCCATGAGGCTTAGAGTATGTCTTCATTCCACTGTCAGTCTACTTCAACCCATCATCTAACAGCTGCCTAAGGACCCAGCTGACACACTCTTGAGGAAATATGTTCTGAGAATGCCATACCAGGCTAGAGGCTGGACTGTGTGACCATGCCTTGTCATTGATTGTTAGTACATGTTCACCAAGGAAATGGCTCCAGAAGTCAGCCACACCAACCAGAACAGGGCCGAACAGGCAATGCTCTGAAATTGACTTCTATACTGGGCCACAGACGGGATTCTCACTGAACACACAGGATGTGACTGGCTTTTCCTTAAGAACTGAAAAGTTATCGAAAGGATTCTCCATTTCCCATTAGATCCTAAAAATGTTTCCAATTTTTTTATTCACTTACTTGACACTCGGATTTGTTTGATGCTTGTTTAGTTGTCCAGTACAAGGTTTAGGACAGGTATGTCTGCGTGAATGGGAACCTCCTCACAGATAGCACATACTTCATCTGTTACTCCCAGGGCAGCGTGTAGTGGAATGAGTATGAGCGGAAGAATCAGAACTACTTGGTTGGTGGCTGATTCTGTTTCTCACCAGTGGTGTGACATTGAGAAAGTCACCTCAATCCCCCTGAGCTTCTTTCTCTGTCAGTAAAATGGGAATCATGCCTACCCATAGGGTTGTTGAGGATTAAATAACATGAGTAAAATCCTTAGTACAGTGCCAGGCACATCGCAGGTGTCCAAAAATATTTTTTCTAGCATTGTACTAACAAATATTTTAAGTGCCTAATCTAAAAAGAAATGTAATAATATTGCCTTGACCTCAAAGAAATGGTAAACTGCTATTATTAAGAGATAGGGTAATGACTATGTGGAAGTATGTTTGTCAGGATAGATTAGGTTATACTGCAGTAATAAACAATCTCAACATCTCAATAGCTTAAAACAATCAAGATTTGTTTCTTGCTCATATTATATGTCCATCATGCACAGGTCGGGGATTCTGCTCAACTTCATCCACATTTGGAGACATAGACTAACAGAGACTCCATTACATAGAATGTAACTGATTATCTTGGAAGATGGCAGAAGAAATGGAGAATTGCACTCCCACTTATAAGTATGCTTCAGCACAACAACTCCACTTATATTTTGCTGGCCAGATAAAGCCACATGGCTATACATAATTTCAAAGAGACAAAAAAGTATGATCTTCCTGCATACCCAAAAGTAGAGTGAAACCAGAGATTGATGAAAGTACTTATGATAAAAGTACTTAAGGAGGTACAAAATGTGTAATAAGATCATAAAGAAAGGAAAGCCTAAGGTTGCCTCAAGCGTCCAGAAGAACCTCTTTCAGGAAAGTAACTCGTGATAAAATTTTAAAAATGAATAGTAACTTGTCAGGCAAAGGAACAGGAAGGTGTCCCAGGCAGAGGGACTCTAGCATATGCAAAGGCTTGCAGTCCTGATAAATTATAGCGCTCTCTGTGAACAAGTTATTCAGTGCTAATCAGTGTTAATAGGAAAAGAAAATATATCAGGTGAGTTGGGAAGAGGTAGAAAATGAAGTTGGACCAGTGCTAGATCATGTCATGATAGAGTTCAGCTTTTATTAAGCAGGTGATGAGGGAGGGGAGTAAAAACACTGAAAGGTCACAAGTAAGAAAGCGACAGGGTCAGATTTATTTGGTCATCTATTTAGTGGACAAATATTTATTGAGGGCCCACTGATATGGTTTGGCTGTGTCACCACTCAAATCTCATCTTGAATTGTAATAATCCCCACGTGTCAAGGGTGGGGCCAGGTGGAGATAATTGAATCATGAGGGCAGTTTCCCCCATACTTTTCTCATATGTGAATAAGTCTCACAAGATTTGATGGTTTTATAAATGGGAGTTCCCCTGTGCAGGCTCTCTTGCCTGCCTCCACGTAAGGCGTGACTTTGCTCCTCATTCACCTTCCGCCACGATTTTGAGGCCTCCCCAGCCATATGGAACTGTGAATCAATTAAACCTCTTTCCTTTATATATTACCCAGTCTTGGGTATGTCTTTATTAGCACTGTGAAAACAGAGTAATACACCTACTAAGAGCAAAGTACTGTTTTAGGAGTCGGAGATATATTGGTGAATAAAGACAAAGTTCCTGCCCTCATGGAGTTCAAATACTAATGTCAGGAAAGGCACTGTGGAAAAGTATGGAGAATGGGTTAGAAGAGATTGGTTGAGAGGAGAAGCAAAGAAATTAGGAAAGAAATTATTGCAATTGTATAGATGAGTAATAATACAGAACTAAACCACTCAGTGAGAGTGAAGAGGAAGGGACAGATAAAAGAGGCATTTGAAAGAATCAACAGAACTTGGAGATAATTCAATGTGAGAGTAAAGAAACAAGAGAAGTTAAAAATGACTCCTTGTTTTTTCTGCCACTTACTGAGACTGATAACTCAGAAGGAAGAAGGGGGTAAGTAGAGATGACGCATTTTGTCATTGATGTAATTACTTGGAGGTAGTGTTTTTCCCACAGGAGTTTTGATGTATCTGGAATTTAAGAGCTGGTTATACCCGGAAAAAATTAACTTGGGAATAAACAGAGGGAGCAGAAACCATGGGAGAGATTCTAGGTTAATGGCAAGTATATGTCTCCTCTCCCTCCCAAGACCACACCAGCAGGATATTAAGGTATTTAATAAGATGTGAACACACAACAACAAAAAGTAGAGAGCAGTGAACAACACATTCAGAAGAAAGTGGCTGAGGGAAAACTGATTTTTAAATGAAAAGGCTCAATATAAAGTGCTTGCAGAGGAGCTGACCTGGCCCCCCAAAGAAACACTTAAGAAACTAAAATGCTCTTGGAAATTAAAAATGATAACTAATAAAACAATCAATAGGAAAGAAGTACAGTGATGTTGAAGAAATCTTCTAGAAAGTGTAGCACAAGTCAGATGGAAAACAAGAACGGAAAGGTTAAAGACTTGGACAATCAATCCTGGAGATCCAACTGCAGGCTAACAGGAATTCTAGAAACAAAACAGGGTAAGAGGATGAAGGAACTTATCAAGAAATAATACCCCCCCAAAATGTTCCAGAATTGCAGAACCAGTTTTCAGATTGAAAAAACCCTCCAAGTATGTACCCAGTGACCAAATCCTGACCTATATCAAAGCTTGTAAGAGTGAAATTTCAAAACACCTAGATTAGGTTAAACACATAACCACAATCTCTCAGGGCGGGGGGGGGGAGGACAATGCACTTCATATACAAAGGAATGAAAATAATAATGATATCAGAAGGTGGATTATAGACCTAAATATAAAAGTAATAAAATAAGAATTCCAGAGGAAAACACAAAATATCTTTGTGACTTTGACATAACCAAAGATTTCTTAAACAGAGCACCAAATGCACTCAATATCATAAAAATGAATAAACTGGACTTAGGTAAAATTAAATTCACCACTAACAAAGTGAATAAGCAAATCATAGCCTATGAGAGGATAGTCTCCACACATATATCAAAATGACTTGCATCCAGAATATATATGAAAAGTTCTTTCAAATTAATAAGAAAAACAAGTCAATATTTTTAGTAGGCAAAACACTTGAATAGGCACTTCACAAAAGAGGATAACTTCCCAGTAAACATATGAAAAGTGTTTAACATAATTACGCATTAGGAAAATGCAAATGACAACTTAAGTGAGACATCCCTACTCACCCACAAGAATGGCTAAAATTAAACAGGCTGGTGATACCACATGTTGGGAGGAAATGGAGCAACCAGAACTCTAATACATTGTGAAAAGTGGCTCATCTACTTTGAGAAACTGCCCAACTCTCTGATAGTATCTCTGACTCTAGTATATAGCAATTCCACTCCCAGGTACTTACTTGAGAGAAACGAGTGTGTCTTCCAAAAAACATGTACAAGGGTGTTCATAGCTGCTGTATTCATAGTAGCCAAAACCTGGAAACAACCCAAAAGTCCATCAAGAGAAGAACAGATAAACTCTAGAATGGTACATGGTAAAAGAACAAATGAACAGCTAATACACACAATGATATGAATGAATCTCATAGGTACTTTATGGAGCAGAAGAAGCCAGGCACAAAAGAGTATGGCTCCATAGTTGAAGTTCAAGAACAGGTAAAGCTAATCTGTGGCGATAGAAGTCAGATAAGTGGTTATCTCTAGGATGGGGGTGGGGTGATATTGACAGGAAACAGGCACAAAGGAACCTTCTGGGTTGCTGATCTGAATGGGGTTACATGGGCAAATACATCTGTAAAAGTCCATCAAGTTGTAATTTAATATTAATTGGTTTACATTTTGACCTTTTTAAAAAGATTATGCCTTTTTTAAAAAAGAAAAATAAGAAAAAAACAAAGAGTTGCATTAGACTTGTTAAGTGCCACACTGGAACTTAAAACACCATGAAGGAATGCCTTGAAAATTCCAAGAAAAAAATGGCTTTGATTCTCGAATTTCATACCCATCCAAACTTCCAATCAATTATGAAGGCAAATTAAAGACATTTTCAGATGAACAGGACTCAAAGAATTTTAACTCCCGTGCACCTTTTCTTTGGAAGCTTTCAGACGGTATTCTTTACCAAACTTGGGAATACCCTTGCCAATGGATTCTGAGAACAAGGGATCTGGCCAGAGTAAGAGAAGGGAGGGCTATGGTGAAAGGGGCTGAGGAAAAGGGGAAGAAATGAAATATAAGCAGATATGAGCAACCATTTAGAAAAAACTACTGATAGGTTTGTGACAGATATTATGCAGCATTCAGAAAAAAAAAAGAGGAATAATGAATAACTACCTTGAAGAAACCATGAGAATTAGAAGTGACTATTGATTGACTCCAGGAGACATAAAAAAGATACTGGAAAGTAAATATTATCATAGTCCTCTACTTGAATTTAAAGTGAATAGTATGAATATAGTTGTGATATTATAAATGCTGATATTTGGTTTAACAAAAATATAAGCATCTTGGGGTATCAGGGAGGGAAGTGCTGGGAGATCCAAGACAGCGAAATCCTCCTCTACATTAGAAGAATTTTGTTAATTTCAGAAGTTGTCTGAAATTGATAAATAAAAAACTCACAGTAGAAAATATTATATAAATAAAGAGACAAACTATCAAAAGAAACAACCAAAATAATTAAAAATCATTGTCTCCACTGAGTGAGAATGGACACAGGATAGGAGTAGTTGGTGTAGGAGACCTGTTTTCACATTTTAAGTCTTTCAAGACTATATTTAATAGAGTTTTTTAAGAAACAGGAAAAAACATAGACAAGATTATACAGGGAGGGGAAGAATGAGAAGAGAGGAGAAAAGAAGAGAAGAGAAGAGAAGAGAAGAGAAGGGAAGGATACTAAGAATTCTGAGGAACATCAACATTTAAAAGGGAAATGAAGAGAAGCCTGCAAAGAAGACCGCAAAGGTAACACCAAAGTAGTAGCAGGAGAAGCAGAGAAGAGCAATGCATGGAAACCAGGGAGGGGGTGTTTACTGAGTTCTTGTTTGCAGTGGACTCAAATGTGCGTGGAGACTTTAATTATAATTGAATTATAACACAAGCTTATATCCATCTATCCTTTACACAGGTAAGCCGAGACCTAAAGGTGGTTCTGGAATGATTCGATATTGGGCAGCTGGTAAGTACACACCTGGCCCTTGGAACATGGCTTGAGCCAACAAGGTCTCAGAAATTACTCACTGCATCACCCATTCACTGACCACCTGCACTATATCTGCCTTGCCACTCCTACCCTGTAGGCAGTGACCTTGGGCTCCTGTTTCAAGGGTACAGTTCTGGGACTCTACTTCCTGGCTTTCTGTGGCTTCCATTCAGATGTCCTAATGCTTACTTAATCCTGAGCCTCTGGCCTTTCTTTGCCTCTTGGACTGGATCTGACATTCTCTAGGTGGTTGTCCACGTGCCCTCCACCTGGTCCTAGGGTTGCTAACGTGTACTGCTCCCACCTCCTGTCATAAGTGACTGACAGGAATAGTTCACGAAGCATATGTGGCTTCACCTTTCCTGAGAGAATACCAGTCCAACACTTGTAGGGTTTGTCAATTAGCAGTCTCCAATTAAACTGCTTTACAGCTAGATAACATGGCCATGGGTATGTTTATAAATAGGTTAATTGTCTAATTAGAAGTTAAAAACCCTTAGTTCTTTAGAATAGGAAGGAAGGTGATGAGATAGTTCATGACAGTACTTCCAGGCTGTTACTGAATGAACCAGAAAGTTCTGGAAGTACAGAAAGAGTGTCACTCAAGGAAAATGCCATCATATAAATGAAGATGAAGAACATGACCATATGGATGATCCAACCCAATAGATGATTTGAACAGACATGTAATTATCTTGGAGAAGCAGATAGTACTGGGAGAGTCATTGATGATCAAGGGAATCTGTTTAAATGTAGGTATGGTGGGATAGTATAATCATAATGATATTTGTTGAGTGCTTGCTATGTGTTGGGTTGTAAATCCTTTACCTTTATTGGCTTACTTAATCCCAAAAAAACCCTGCGAGATCAGCAGTATTATTACTGTTCTTATTTTACAGAGGAGGAAACTGGAGCAAGGAGAGGATTTTGCTCCAAAGTCTAATGGCTAACAGAGCTGAGGTTTGAACCCAGGCAGTAGTCACCAGAGCTGCACTCACAAGCTCAAACTGTAGTGTGAGGAAGGTGGATCACAGGCTTTGGAAGTATTTTAGGCTGGGAATTCTTCCAGTTTCTGTAAGAAAGATATGATAAAACCCATAACAGAGGATATGGGAGCTGACCAAGGAAGTGAAGCCATACACATGTTCCCAGCTTCTACAGAGGACCAAATCCCGATAGGAAATTCTTTACGTGTGTGGGTGTGCACGTGCGCGCGTGTGTGTATGTGTGTATATGTGTGTAATTTTAAGTTCTGGGATACATGTGCAGTATATGCAATTTTGTTACATAGGTAAACATGTGCCATGGTGGTTTGCTGCACCTCTGATAGGAAATTATGTAGCCACACACACAGGTATAGACATGGCTACTGAGTAAGACTTATGAAAATCTAACTCTTAGTACAACTGTAAGCACCGAATGAATTTAGCAAAACTTTTCCACATCTCTGCAGACAGAGCCCTGGGTTTTTAGTACAGACAATCTGAAAGGTTACTTATCCCGATGTCAGGTGTAGCCTTGAGAAGTCCAATGATCCAACGTTCAGGAAGAAAATGTGTGAAACGTATCTCAACACATTGAGCCTGCCATTTAGGAGGCTTTGCATCCATTTTTAAGGAAAATTATTCATAACTACTCAAACCCAAGCATGTAAGTCTGTAGCTAAAGAATTCCAAGGGCAAAGGGCTCTCCAGGTGAAGCCAAATGTAACCTTTAAATAATTCAGAGTAACAATATCACAGAAAAAGAACTTCAAGTTTTGTTGCTATTGCTTAGTGTCAGCATGAAAGTTTTCACCCTGAATTGCTCTTAAATCCTGATTCATTTGAAAATCAATCCAAATGTCTTCTCACCAGCTCTTCTTCCTTCTGGTAAATTTTATTAAGCAATAAATTCACATCAAACATTATTTATTGGGAAACATCAGATGAAACCATTCAAATTTTACTATACAGTAGATACACCAAAGAAGTCAGCATTCCCCCCTCAAATTTTTTCATGAGGAGGGCCACTGAGATCTTTTCTCCTCAAGACATGACTCCCAGGAAGGGGTCTTGGCACCAACATGGAGGAGGATGCTTGCAGAGCTGGGACTTGGGCATTTTAAAAGCCACGTGGCTCTAGGCGTGCTCCAAGTGTTCCTAGCTCAAGTCTTATAGTTAAGTCCAGATTTCTCAGCTGAAGTCACTGAGCTGCAACCTTCCTTGCCAAAGGCCCAAAGCAGTAAGCGGAAGGTGCTTCCTGGCCCTGACTCAACTGGTGCAGAAGGACACTCTATTGATGGTGATGCAGAAGTAGCTCTGAGCCTTCTCTGAGTGCTCCGGAAAGCATTATCCTACCCAAAGGGGAGGAAAGTCTCTTTGAAAGTGTTTCTCCTAGCCTCTCAGAGACGAAGACAAAAATCATAATGGGAAGGACAATATCCCAAACATCACGGATATTATCTGGGTGTTCTGCTTGCAAAAACATTTTGCTTATAAAAGGAAAATGTGATCCCATCACTAACTGTCCCTAAAGCAAGTCATCTGCCCTTTCATGGTCTCAAGGGGCTCATCTGTAAAATGAAGAGATGAACTAAATGATGGTTGAGGTTCCATACTGTCTAGTAATAACATACTGGAGGTTCCATACTGTTCCATACTGTCAAATGTTGAGGTTCCACACTGTCAAAAGTGGTCACATACTGTCAATTTCATATGGCGTGATGCACACACATGCACACTCACTGTGCGTACACCCTCACAAACATTTATTCATTCAATAACTATTGCTACTATACACCAAGCATTCTTCTAGGCACTGAAGATATAGCAGCAAACAAAGCAAAGCCCTGCTCACTTGGAGCTTATGTTCTAGGAGTGGTAAAAGCAAAAAAAAAAAAACAAAAAAAAAAAAAACAAATTCACTAGTATGGCCAAGGGGGTGAAAGGGGAAAGGGAGAGAGTGAGAGAGAGAGACACCAAGTGGGGACAGTAGAAGGAGATAGAATCAGAAGGATCACCAGGGTCTGGCAAAGCCTTGCTTTTACTCTGAGATGGGAAGGCATTGGAGGGTTCTGAGCAACGTAATAGGATACACATGCTTAGAAAATGATCCTCACTGCTCTCTGTGGCAGACAGACTTGTAGGGACAAGAGTAGAAACAGTGAGACCAGTCAGGAGGCCGTTGCAATCACCCAGATGAGGGATGACGGTGGCTTGGACCTAGTGGCAACGGTGGAACTGAAAGTCCTGGCTGTTCTGTATTCTGAAGGCAAAGTCAATAGGATTTGCTACTGGATAGCATGTGGAGCATGAGTGAAAGATGACACCAAGATTTTTCACTGGAATAAGTGGAAGGATGAAGTTCTCATTTACTGATCTGGTAAAGACTATGGAAGGAACATATTTGGAGCTGGGGGGAGATAGGAATCTGGATGTTTGATTTTAAGCATGAAATATTTGAACTGGCTTTTAGATACTTTATGAAAGTGTGATGTTAATACCACAGGCATCCAGAATCTTCTTTGGAGAAAAATTTTAAATATAATCCATCGTAAAAACACTCATATCTTTTATTTGGGAACTCCCCAGAGAATACCTGTGACATGTGGTATGGTGGTAAACATTTAACAACATGTTCTTCAAGGAGGAAAAAAAATCCTGAATTAGTAGCATTTGCTGATTTCCATGCTGTCAATACTCCCACCATGGCTAACTTCAGGCTACCAGTGTGAAGTCACTGAGGGGAAGAGGTGCTGTCCCAAACCAGCCTGAGCAGCAGTTCCAGTCCCAAACCAGCCTGAGCAGCAGTTCCAGTATGTCCCACAGCGACCTCTCCCCAAGCCCCCCACTTTCCCCTCAACAGAGAAAGAGGGGGAATCAGGAACAATCCTAGAAGGGGGGGCGGTGTGTGTGATGACCTTAGTTGTTATCCTTTAGACACCTTTGCAGGATTTTGAAAAAACAGGTTGTATGAGAAAGCCTGAGCTGTTTCTATTATAAACAGCTGCTTATTGTAACAACTAGATCCAGGATCTGACATTAATTATCGCTAATATAAAACAAATTTACTCTCAAATTTCAGTGGGGGTAGAGCAGGACACAGGAGGATGGGATCTCTAGCGCTCCTTATGGTCCTCCAAGTCACTTTTGAAAAAAAGGAAAACCTCTGTATTTCTGTTGGGTTTCTGAGCCCCATGTTCCTTTCTAAATTAGTCGGGGAAGATTTGAATCACTTGCAAATCTGGAGTAAGAAAAACAATGCTTGCTTTAGGCTTTAACACGCCCCTGGAGAGAACTGTCTTCTCAGGTCAAGGAATGACATTAGGTTTGCTTTAGCAAAATCTGTTGTCCAGTCAGCAAATTAAGAATTCTTAGGAAAGTCTCTATTTCCTCCTCCACACTGGAACAAGGGTTCTTAATCCTTTCCGCATTTTAGAATTAGATCACAAACTTGTTTAAGATATTCATACTGGGGCCCCACACCCAGAGACTCAAGTTCTGGAGTGATACCTGGGCGTGGGAATGTTTGAAACACTTGCTGATTCTAATGCGTAGCCAGGGTTGAGAACCACTGCACCAGAAATTCAAATAATGTGGTTAGAATCAACCCAATCAATTTGGTGGTTGTTAAAGGAATATTCACATACACAGAAAGTGGCTCGGTGAAGAAGAAATAGCACAGGGCTAAAAATGAACAAGTCCAGGGTTCTAGTCCTACTTCTGCCATTTGGCATACATCGTCAGAAAAGCCATTGAACAACCTGGACGTCAGAGGGTTAGAACAGATGGCCTCTGGGCTCATTCATCCCCCTGACATTCTGTGTCTACTAAAATAGGGGAGCTATGTCATAGGATTTTCATTTTGGCACCCAGTAAGGAAACCACCTGTAGGGCCTGAGGGTGTGTTTTCATAAGAATGGCAGCATGGCTGTTGTTGCTTGCAACTAACCAAAGAGCTGGTAAATATCTTGATAAGGAATGCCTAAGCAAAACAAGCCTGGGCCAAATGATTTGCCCAAAATAAAGCCTGTGTCTGGGATGGTCAGGTTGATATGCAATCCTAGCCTTTTCCAGCTCTCCCACCTGACTTCAGCTTCCTGATTTTCTCACCTCACAATAATGCAGCAGAACTAATGTTCTTTAAAACTCTGAGATTTCTCATGGTTCCTGACCAAACAATAAAGCAATCAAAGGTCAATTAAGAAATGTATTCTCAAATCAGCTGGGAGTGGTGGCTCACTCCTGTAATCCCAGCACTTTGGGAGGCTGAGGCAGGTGAATCACTTGAGGTCAAGGGTTCCAGGCCAGCCTGGCCAACATGATGAAACCCCGTCTCTACTAAAAATACAAAAATTAGCTGGACGTGGTGGTGCATGCTTGTAATCCCAGCTACTCAGGAGGCTGAGGCACAAGAATCACTTGAACCCGGGAGGCAGAGGTTGCAGTGAGCTAAGATCACACCACTGTACTCCAGCTTGGGCAACAGAGTGAGACTCTGTCTCAAAAAATAAATAAATAAAAAGTATTTTAAAATCAAATAATGCTTAACCGCCTGATCTTTTGAGTTATTAACAGTAGGGGTACCTACCAAGAAGACTGACAATTAGTGGTCAGTGGCATCAAAACTCTCATTATATTGTAAGTCTATATTTTCTTCCTGTCCAGGCCCCCAATTCCAAACAACCCCATCCTCTCCCTCTGACCCCCACCTCACTCTCTACTCACACACAGACACCGGATCAGGGATCCAAAGGAACAGAGATAACACAATGTAAAACAATACATCGTGGATGAAGAATGGATGGCGTGGGCTGGCGGTCCAAGGGGAAAAAAAAGCCCAGAGAATGTCTGTCCTTCCAAAGAGAACACATTTACAGAAAAATCTTCCCAAAGAGCAAAGCCCAGACAAGCGTTCATCCTGATGGACCTCAAGGGGCAAGGCCACTAAAGGAGTCAGAACTGGCTGCAGAGGCAATCGCGGTCTCCGTGGATTGCACAAGAGACACTTCCAGCCCATCTCCCATCTCCAAGTGTGCCTCTGGGGGAAACTGGAGAGGAAGAAATGTGGAACTGCCAGTGACAGCAGAGGCTTTTGATTAAGGAAAACAAATGAAGTAGAAGCTTTGTCTTTCACATTCCCCAAAACAGTTTTCCAAAAGAATAATGTATATTTAAAAAAAAAAAAAAAAAAGGAGTAGAAATGTTCAGTGCTTCAGCCTGGAAGGCCAGATGGGGAAGGCAAATAAATCGTGCTTTCAACAAGAAGGGCAGTGCTGTCAAGCTAGACAGGGAATGGGATTCGCTATTGTCCTTATCTCTTCTCATTCAATGACATAAGTTACAAACTGTATGGAAATAGATGGTAGAATGAATCAATTACCTCCACTTGTTAACCCTTTTCCAAATACATACCATAGCTGGTTTAGCAAATCTGGTCTCTTGCCTATGCTGGTGCCATCTGATAAGCGCCTTCTTGTTCCTCAGGGTCCAGTTCAAATGCCCCCTCCTCTGTGAGGCCTCCCTGGACTCCCCCAGATAGTGCCTACAGCCCCTTCTCCTTTGTTCCCATGGCCTTCATCCATACTCTCCATATTGTCATCTAGTTGTGTCATCTTGTCATCTAGTTATGTCATCTAGTCATCTTGTCATCTAGTTATGTCATCTTGTCATCTAGTTATGTGTAAGTCATCTAGTCATCTTGTCATCTAGTTATGTCATCTAGTCATCTAGTTATGTCATCTAGTCATCTTGTCATCTAGTTATGTCATCTTGTCATCTAGTTATGTATCTGTCTCAAGTAAACTGGAACTCCTGGAAGGTAAAAGCCAGATCTTGCTGATTTTCTCATCTATAGTACCTAAAAAAATGCCTACAAGGAAACAGGTGGATGGACAGATGCACAGATGCCAGAGGGAGCCAGAGGGGCCACTGTTCTGAAAAGGAATCTTTGTCAACAAGAGAGCTGCCCACCCATGAGACAGACTCCTATAGGCAGAGTCATCCTTTCTGGAAGCTTGGAAGGGCTGTCAGCAAGATCTCTGCCAGCCTCCTCTGTGTCTCTATTTATACCTCGGGGCCAGGAGACAGGATGAGGCTGTCTGAACTCAAGGATAATGATCAGCAAATAATAGCCCCTCCATTTATTCTTGGCAAAGATCCCCCAGAGGTTAGGTTTCCTCTAGAAAGTAGCCACTGACAGAGGGAAATTCTACTTTTTAAATTCTGTTATTTTCAAAGAAATTGACAGAAGCTTTAAATATCTTCTTGGTAGTCTTTAAGTCTCCAAAACTCACCCATAAGCAAAAAGACTACAGGCACTGCAAAAGCTGCTGACTCAAAAAATTTCAGGAGGTTAATGGAAAGGAAACACCAAAACAAAAAGAAAAACTAAAGGGGTACAAGAGCGTGGATTTTTTTTTTTAATCAGGAGAGAGGATGTAAAATCATCAGCCTATTCAAGTATTTTATTTTTTGCAGGGATTTTGCTTTGTGTTTTAATTTCTAATTTTTGCGGGTATATAGGTGTATATATATTTATGGCGTACATGAGATGTTTTGATACAGGATTACAATGTCTAATAATCACATCATGAAAGATGAGGTATCCATTCCCTTAAGCATTTATCCTTGTGTTACAAACAATCCAATTATACTTTGTTATTTTTAAATGTGCAATTAAATTTTTGACTAGTCACCCTGTTGTGCTATCTAATACTAGGCCTTATTCAATTATTTTGTACCCATTAACCATCCTGCCCACCCCCACCAACTACCCTGCCCAGTCCCTGGTAACCATCCTTCTACTCTCTATCTCCACAGGTTCAATTATTTTGATTTTTAGATGCCACAAATAAGTGAGAACATGCTACATTTGTCTTTCTGTGCCTGACTTGTTCACTTAATATAATGATCTCCATTTCCATCCATGTTGTTGCAAATGACTGAATAGCCTTCTTTTTTATGGCTGAATAGTACTCCATTATGCATAAGCATATTTTCTTTATCCATTCACCTGTGGATGGACAGTTAGGTGGCTTCCAAATCTTGGCTATTATGAACAATGCTGCAACAAACATGGGAGTGCAAATCTCTCTTTAATATATTGATTTCCTTTCTTTGGGGTATGTAGACAGCAGTAGTTTGCTGGATCATATGGTAGCTCTATTTTTGGTTTTTTGAGGAATCTCCAAACTGTTCTCCATAGTGGTTGTACTAATTTACATTCCCACCAACAGTGTATGAGGGTTCCCTTCTCTCCACATCCTCACCAGCATTTATTATTGCCTGTCTTTTGGATAAAAGCTGTTTTAAGTGGGGTGAGATGATATCTCATTGCAGTTTGATCCGGAGCCAGTTCTGACTCCTTTAGTGGCCTTGCCCCTTGAGGTCCATCAGGATGAACCCTTGTCTGGGCTTTGCTCTTTGGTAAGATTTTTCTGTAAATGTGTTCTCTTTGGAAGGACAGACATTTTCTCGGGTTTTTTTTCCCTTGGACCACCAGCCCACGCCATCTCATTTCTCTGATGATCAGTGATGTTCAGCACCTTTTCATATACCTGTTTGCTATTTGCATGTCTTTTGAGAAATGTCTATTCAAATCTTTTGCCAATTTTTTAATCAGATTATTAGATTTTTTTCTATAGAGTTGTTTGAGCTCCTTATATATCCTGGTGATTAATCCTTGTCAGACAGGTAGTTTGCAAACATTTTCTCCCATTCTGTGGGTTGTCTCTTCACTTTGTTGATTGTTTTCTTTGCAGTGCAGGGTTTTTTATTTTTTAACATGATATGATCCCTTTTGTTCATTTTTGCTTTGGTTCCCTGTGTTTTTGGGATATTACTCAAGAAATCTTTGCCCAGACCAATGTCCTGGTGAGTTTCACCAATATTTCTTATAGTACTTTCATAGTTTGAGGTCTTAGATTTAATTATTTAATCCATTTTATTTGATTTTTTTGTATATGGTGAGAGATAGGGGTCTAGTTTCATTCTTCTGCATATGGATATTACATTTTCCCAGCGCTATTTATTGAAGAAACTGTCTTTTCCCCAGTGTATGTTCTTGGCACCTTTGTGAAAAATGAGTTCACTGTAGGTGGGTGGATTTGTTTCAATGTTCTCTATTCTGTTTCTTCAGTCTATGTGTCTCTTTTTATGCCTGTACCATGCTGTTTTGGTTACTGTAGCTCTGTTCAAGTATTTTAATTCTGTGATGGGGCAAGTAAAAAAAAGTTTAGTAAATACTTGGGCTTATATTTAATGGATCTAAATATATACACATACACATACACACATACATACACACACACACACACACACACACACACACACACACAGAGTATAAAGCAGCTCTTAACCTAAATTGCTAAAACCTCAATATGCTCCCTTTTGGGAAAAGAAGCAAAAGCTCCAATAATTAAGAGCACATGTCAGACAGACCTGAATTGATTTGCACTCCACAGCCTGCTAACTGTGAGACCCTGAGCAAGTTACTCAACCTCTCTGAGCTTCAGTTTCTTTAGCGATAAAAGGGGTTGTTGTGAGGCTTACTGAGGTGCTGCATGTAAAAGATCTCAGCACAGTGCCAGGCACGGAGAAGACATTTAGTGGTGTCAGTTTTAGTAGTAGAAGTCTTCAAATTCATTATCATCATCCTCACCATAATAGGAAAGCAAATGGATATCAGGAATTTACGAAGAAAGGAAAAAGTCCCAGTTGCATGAAGAATCTCCTTTCTTCTATAGCTTCATCTTCTGTTTATCAGATGTATTGGTCTTTCTTTTTATAGGATCCTCAATAATAAAGATCCAAGTGTGGTCACGGAATTTACCAGAAAGGGTAACACATTTGATCAAGCTTTTCAACCAAATGGTTGAGACAGGAAGGGTTTCTCTTTGAAGTATCAGTTACCAGTAAAAACCCCAAACTCTAGTAGGAGCTGAGTTCTGCAAGGTTAAATTGTTCATTGGCTTCGGGAGGCCTGAGAGACTGCTTAATCACAAGTTCCTTTCCAGAAGTCACATCGGAGAGTTCCCACTTGTTATGTCTCCTACCGTCTGGAGGGATAGAATACACACCCCAAAAGGAGACCTTTTTTGGCATTAAAAATGAAGTGCCAACCTCAATCACGAGCCCCAGTTCATGGACTTAATAGAATCCCTTACAGTACTCTGCCACCAGAGAAAGCATCCTCCTCAATTTTGTTATAGGTTTTCAAGGGCTAAAAATCACACATTTAAACAGAGTGTATAGTGTGTGTGCGTGCGTGCGTGTATGCAGACACACACACAGCAAAAGTGGGTATGAGGATTATAAGCCATGACCCACACCTGACTCTGCCTGTTAGGTCAAGGATACTCCCAACTTGCCCAAGTCAGTTCATCTATGCCAGGGAAAAAAAACAACAAGAAGAATGAAACCCAGCCAACCTACAAGTATTAGTACCAATCATCAAGAAGATGCAAATAAACCAAATGACACATTTCTACAACCTTTGTTTTTATCTGACTTTAAAATGAATAATATAGGTTGACATGGGGTCAGTTGTTTTTGTTCTTTCCTTTCACAGTTAATCAATTTTTAGCACTTTGTTGGGGAGGGGGGTAAATGACAATTACAATATAATTGCATTTCATAAGCACAGATCAACTGATGATTGCTGAATTATACTTGGTAAGAAAAAGGAGCCATTCTCAGGTGAAAAACATGTTGGATAAAAAGAGGGGATAATGGTAGATAATTTGGAGTTGTCTTCTGCCTCCATATTACACGTGTGAATGTATATATACATATAAACATGTTTATGTAGCAAAGGAACTCCAATATTATGTGTGTCGAGGTACAACATTCATGTGTTAATATAAGAGTGGTCTATAATGTCTATATACAAGGAGGTTGTGTTAGTCTGTTTGTGTTGCTACATAAATATCTGAAGCTGGGTAATTTGTAAAGGAAGGTGGTTTATTTGGCTCACAGTTCTGCAGGCTGTACAAGCATGGCACTCCTATCTGCTTGGCTTCTGGCGAGGCCTCAGGAAGCTCACAACCATAGAAGCAGCAGAAAGGGAAGCCAGCATATCACATGGCGAGAGAGGGAGCAAGAGAGAAAGTGAGGAGGTGCCAGGCTCTTCTAAACAACCAGATCTCATGTGAACTCACAGAGAGCTCACTCATGACCTTGAGGATAGCACCAAGCCATTCATAAGGGATCCTCTCACAACACCCAGACACCTCCCACCAGGCACCATATTGGAAGTCACATTTCAACATACGATTTGAAGGGAACAAAACATCCAAACCTTATCAAATGTATCCGTGTGGCCCTGTGCATGTCTGTGGGCACGGAGCAGTTCATGTGTGTGAACGGTACACGCATGTACTCTTGGGAAGCTTCATCCTCACAAAAGAATTTGTCTCATGAGCCCTATGTGCTGCTGACATACAGCCTTGTTTTAAGAAACATGTTTTCCATTTATATGGTTTATTATCCCCTTGTTTCCTTTCTCAAGTAAAGAAATGCTAAACCTTCAGCTCCTTCCCCACTCCCCACCAGATCACCTGCCATTGCTGGGAAAGGGCAGTCCTTCTGACTCTTGCAGAACCATGACTCAAACCATCCTCCTCTGGAGACATCCAAAGGCAGCCCTGTCCCAGGCCTGCATGACTGTCTCTATGGATCCAAATCCTTTCTCCTGAGGGCCCTTGTCTGCCCTAGTAGAGGAGAGATTTTGGTGGGAAGTCTCATGCAGGCAGCCTCCATGGGACGTGTGACATCTGGATCCAATAATGCCTTGTAATAAAGTACCTCCTGCAGCCAGGGATCAAGTCACAGCCCCTGTATTTGTGGTGGAAGTCATCTGTCTCCCTACATTACTGAGTCTCTTAAGAGGATATGGATTTAAGGTCTGACTTTTCTATAAACATGGCCCCGCTGCCCTTGAGAAAATGTGGGGAATTCTGCATCTGGTGACGGATTTGTGTCCTCTATATGCCCACTCTCCTGAAGCCAGGGGTGCAGTCCGCGTTGTCCTGATTCTCCATCTCTCTTTAGCCTGCAGAAGCTCTCCTGAGCACAGGGCAGAATGTTCTCTCCACCCTCTGCTTCCTTGGTTTCTTGAGAGACAAGAGGAAGAATGACTTTCCCACTGACAGTGTCACTACCTCTTTCCCAGCCACACTGAGTAAACATCAGCAGGGTACACTCTAGTCATGCCCTAGGTGGTTGTTCTTAAACGTCTCCACTGTTCCAGCTGCACTCCTGAATTTCTCCTAGGGCCCTCCCTCACACACTCAATCTCCCACCTTCAGCCCAGAGGCACTCCCCATGCTCAGTGGAGCCCCATCATCATGAATTCTCCTGAAATCTTCTCTACTCTCACCACACACATGCCAGTCTTTTCAGTCCTATGTCCCTAGAGGTGATGGGCAATGATATGTGGCTCAGTTAATGTAATTATCACCTGATGCATTTGCTAGCTAAAAGGTTATCTTTTATCAAGAATAAAACCCAGCAGGGCGTGGTGGCTCAAGCTGGTGGCTCCCAGCACTTTGGGAGGCCGAGACGGGCGGATCATGAGGTCTGGAGATCGAGACTATCCTGGCTAACACAGTGAAACCCCGTCTCTACTAAAAAAATACAAAAAACTAGCCGAGTGAGGTGGCGGGCGCCTGTAGTCCCAGCTACTTGGGAGGCTGAGGCAGGAGAATGGTGTAAACCCGGGAGGCGGAGCTTGCAGTGAGCTGAGATCCGGCTACTGCACTCCAGCCTGGGTGACAGAGCGAGACTCCGTCTCAAAAAAAAAAAAAAAAAAAAAAAAAAGAATAAAACCCATACAAGGTAAAATTAGAGGTGAGGTTCTAAGAATTCAGTGTAGGCCAAAAAGGAGCCATTATAGGGTACAGTAATATTTCGGTTGTCTTATGCTATCCTGTGCAAAGGGTCACCAACTCCCTCCCCAACAAAGCAGGGGGGGGATAGATGACCACAGGGACATGCTTCTCCAAAAAGGTTGAGTGTTCCTGATCCTCACCCCAACCCCTGACCCCGCTCAAAACCACACATGGAGCCTCTCTCACTCCCACATGGAGGGTGGCCTTCCTCACCCTGTGGTCAGGGAGTCCAGCAGACAAACAGCACTCCAGGGGCCAGTAAGCCTCATGTGCTTCCCCCAGGGCGCCACCAAGGAGTCAGGGTACAGGAACTTGGAGGCCAAGCAATCAAAAACACTTTTGGCAGCAATACAAGGGCCATCAGGAAGCTAATTTAGATCCCGCCTGGCTGTATAGGGTCTGGAAGGAACAGAGAACAAGAAAATTATGCAGTGAATTGTCAGAAGGCAGCAAAGACCTGAGGCCTTGGTCTTAATCATATTCCATGTAAAGAAGTTCTGGCATGGTGCATGCATGAGACCTGCCAAATCTTGAGTAATGGGAACAACAAGGGAGGAAAGAAAAGGAGGGCTGAGATCAACTGATGGGGAGAGGGAAGTCAGTGTCTAGGTGGTGCCAAACATCTGGGTAAACTGCAAAATGTTTAAGCCAATAACCAGCCATTTTGTCTGTAGAATAGAAAATGTCTAGGTCACATCATTGTGATTTTGTTTTATTTTGTTCTTCAGTGTTTGTGCAGATGTTTGAACTTTCCTTGAGGGCATAACCAGGTTTGTTTATTTTCAGGTGTCTCCATCTTCCAGCACTTAATACATCTCGGGTCCCTAGTATGTACTCTACATACGTTTAAGGAAGGAAGAGAGGGAGGGGAAAGCCACGTACAGATTATGGCAAACTCTTATATGATGACCAAAAAATTTATTATCTAAACTGGGACGACCTTGAGAGTCAAAGGGAGTGCTAATATTGGCCCACGAAAATCAGGTCAAATGGTCACCCTTCTTAATGACCAATTATGTATGAAGGAAAGGAGGCATTAGAAAGGAAATTTCCTTGTTATTTTCTAAACACTGTAAGTTAGATAAGCTTAGAGTGCAGATGGAATGGCAAGAAGGTCAATGCGGCTAGAGCAGAGAGAAGAAGGTAGAGAGTGGGAAAATGAAGTAGAAGGGTCAATAGGAACTTGGACTTCATTCTAGGTGTGATGTGGAACCATTAGGGTGTGGGGGGTTAACTGGGTGAGTGACAAATTTGATTTACATTTTAAAAGATCTGTCTGGGCCGCACGTGGTGGCTCACGCCTGTAATCCCAGCACTTTGGAAGGCTCAGGCATGTGGATCACCTGAGGTCAGGAGTTCAAGATCAGCCTGACCAACATGGTGAAACCCCGTCTCCACTAAAAATACAAAAAAATTAGCTGGGCATGGTGGTGCACACCTGTAATCCCAGCTACTCAGGAGGCTGAGGCAGGAGAATTGCTTGAATCCTGGAGGCGGAGGTTGCAGTGAGCCGAGATCATCCCATTGCACTCCAGCCTGGGCAACAAGAATGAGACTCTGTCTCAAAAACAAATAAATATGTCTGGCTACAGTGTGGAGAATGAGTTCAAGGGACAAGGGTAGCATCAAACCATGTGGTTGTCCAAGTGAGAGAGGATGGTGACTTGGGCTGGTGGGTAGCAGGGAGAGTGTTGCAGAGGAGGTGGAACGAAGGGGATGGTTTCACAATAATTGCTCTAAGTTGAGTTGCAGGTCTTTGCTCATGCAATGGACATAGGTGGTAAGGTAAAGAGAGGCATCGAGGATGAGTCCTAGGTTTAGAGCCTGAGCCACCAGCTGGGTAGAAGGTGGTATCTCTTACCTACCTGGGAAAACCATGGGAGGTTGATAAGCTGGGGAGGCCTTTACTGACCTTCTTCTAAAAAAGAATTGTAGAGTTGTAACACTATCTACAAGAGCTCTGCAGAATCATGCCTTGTGTCATGGGTTAAGCCATGTCCAAAGGAAAGTCCCTGAAAGCCAGGACAGAGACCAGAGTCACAGCTTGACTCTCATAGTCCAGATGTACTGCTTGCTGATGGCTCCACTCCGTTGTTTCTCCAAACCTCGGATCCTAAACCCTGTGTCATGGCTAAAGACTAGGACTCCTCTTTTGCTCCACCTTCCTATATTCCGGACTTTTGGCTGCCAGTCTCTGGCCATACTCTGCCTCTGTCCCTTGCCTGACACAGACCTTCATCTACTGCAGGCCTATGGAATCAAAGAAACCCAACCTTCACAAGCCTACCAGCTCCTTCCTGTTTACATTTTTCTCCACCTTCCCAAATGTGCAGCTTGTAACCTACCTTAGGCCCTCTCTTGACCTTTCTTAGGCTAGTTTGAATCTAGAGTTTCTTCTCATGGAACTCCTGTACCAAGGTTCTGTTGGAAGTTTGGTAAGCAGCCACACTGGTGACTGTTTTCTCTGCCAAACACATTCTCTTGGTTCCTCTGCTGCTCCTAAAGCTATTATTATCCACCCATAAGGTCTATGCAGGCCACTCCATTTACAATTTTAACCTCCATCTAGCCATCCAATCCCCTGAACCTTGCCCTTTTGTTTTCTAAATGACATTCTAACTACTATATCATATATTCATCTAGTATACTATTTCTTTATTTCTGCCTCCTCCAATAGAATTTAACTTCCAAGGAAGCAGGAATTTTTGCCTGTCTTGTTTTTTTGATTACTCCTCAATGCCCGGAACAGTGTCTGACACATAATATTATTGAATGGATCAATTAATTAATAAGAAATTCATTGGTAGTTAAGAATCTAGTCTGTGGTCTTAGTACTAGGTTTGAATTTCAGCTTCACCTTTTACTAGCTATGTGACTTAGAGCAAGTTTATTAACTTTTTATACCTCATTTCTATCTGTAAAAACAGAAAAAAAATGGCAACTACTTCACAGGATTGTGGATGAGAAAAAGCATGTAATGTGCTTAGCATAGTAGCTAGAATACAGAAAGTATTGTGTGGATGGCATCTATTACCTTCAACCTTGGTGGATGAATTAGACTTTGAAATAATCAAAATGCCACCTGGACCAAAAACTGGTAAATAAAGTGGTTGTAATATGAATGATTCTCTTTTGTGGTTTATAGACCAGCTTTACAAAAACAATTCTGGAAAGAAAAAAAAAAATAGCTACATTTATGTCTTAATCAATTCCAACATGGCCACCTGGACGGGCAACACCCACTTGGCAGCATAAATTGACATATTTGTTAAACCAATAGAGTCTCAGTAGTAGAGATAAAAAGCCCTTGGAAGTCCTCTGCTGGACCTCCTGTTTTACCAACTCACTTTGTTGCTTTTCTGCCAAGAAGAACCAAGTATTCTCTGAGTATCTGGGTCAAGAGCCTCTGGAGAGAGTGTGGAAGAGGCTTTACAGAGAGGATGTCTCAGAAAGTGATACCCTGAACCAGACCATGCAGTAACCTGAGTGTCATGAAGGTCTAGAAACCCAACCTGGGGAGCAGCAATCAGACACGGGACAGCTCATTTGCAGAACAGACTTTCTGGGGCCCAGAGGAGGAGGAAGGGCAGATTCACCCTGGATGGGCTGACCACCAGCCACCACATTAGACCTCTGCGGCCTTAATTCCTCTCCCCTCTCCTTTGACACTTCAGGGAAGAGAGGGTGAGGATAAAGCAAGGCCCAGAGTGACACATTCTACCCTACCACCCTGAAAAGATACAAAGCGCAGGATTCTTCCATTCTAGTTGTGCCCACTGTCCTTCTCCAGGGCCAAGAATATTCTTCAAACTGTATTAGAGGATCAAAAGGGACTTGGAGACTGTCCTTCCTCATTTTAGAGGGAGGGAGATGAAGCCCAGAAAGAAGGGTGTAGGGTGGCCCAGCCATATCCCCTCAACTCACCCAGAAGCCTCCTGCAGACAGTTCTCATACCCACCAACGACCTCCTGCACCCTCTGCCTGAGGGTGTCCTCTGGCCCCGCAAGCATGTTCAGCCTATAGGCAGAACAGGCCGGATGTGCCTGAGAGTTAATACCCCAGAAGTGACCCTCAATCTACCAGGGAGATAATTTAAGATCCATTCCACAGAGTTTCTTAGAAGGTCCCAGCAGGACTGAGTCACAGTTTTCTGCACAAGCAAATCTGCACAGTTACATCCCCTTCATCAGCCTTCCTCCCTTCCCTTGCCCACCTCCCCAGTCCTTCACCAGTCTATCATTTGGCTATTGCCGCAACATGCTGTGTAACCAGGGGTATGCTGGAGCCAGCAGAGACCACACCCAAGAGTCAATTGTTTAAAAAGCCAATTTTATGAGCCTGTTAAGCACAGCTCCTATTAAAAATTAAATTCTATAAACTTACAAATTATATTTCAAACAAAGATACTCACTTATCACATCCTAATTATATTTTTCTGTTGTTTATGCTTTTTATGTTATTTACGTGTCTTGTGTTATGTAGGTCAAGCATCCCTAATCTGAAAATCCAAAATCCAAAATGTGCCAAGGTTCAAAACTTTTTGGAACTGGGAAGAGATGCTCCTCAGTACACAATGCTTCCATCATATACAATTCCACATTCTATGACATCACATTGGTAGCCAGAAGTCAGCTATAGTGGGAATATTATCACCATTTACACCATAGAAATCAGCGTCAGGGCTTGAGATACTGCCGTGTTAAAGTGATGGACACAATATTAGTAACATAGATTAAACTTTGTGTCATGTTTATAACCCTTACATTATAAATACCACAATGTAATAGGAAAATATTTTTTCAGTTTGTAAAAACTGTTATCTGATTCTGCAAAGAAGTCACTCACATGATTGACAAATACATCTTAGTTGTTTCATTTTCATCATACTTATTAACAAAAATAGCAATGAACATTTATGTCAGCCAGGAGGTTCTGCTGATTTGGGCCAGGCTTGGCTGATCTGTGCTGGACTGGTCATGCATCTGTGCTCAGCTGGTGGGTCTGTGCCAGCAGGGTCAGCTGGGAGTAAGAGCGTCTAGAATGGGCTCGCCAAGGTTGACTGGTTCCCCTCTAGGTGGCCTCTCACATCCACTTGTCTCCCATCTCCCTCCATCAGGCCAGCCTGGGCATATTGTCAGGGAACTCTCTAAGTACCAAGAAAGGAATCAAAAACATACAAGTGCCAGCAACTACTCCCTCCATTTGGTGCAACAAGGAAATTGTAAAAACAATAAGATATTATCTGTCACTTGTTGAGGACTTACTACATACCAAGCACAGTGCTAAGCAGTTTAAACATTTCACAGGAGATTAATTCGGGAATTTTCTGACCTAGTTCAGGCACAAAATTTTAAAATAATAGGGAGAAATACCTTCCTATTCCAAAGAGAACTGCTAAACCGGAGGCTGTAATCATGTCTGTTTCCTTGAACCCCTTTGGCAATTTAGTGAAGACTGGGGACCTCTTCTCAGGATAATTATTTTTAATGCACACAACAAAACACATAGGATTATAAAGGACATTAAATATGTTGAAGATCATTATTAAAATAATTTAATGTTGCAATGTCATCATATGCAGACTTATTAGCACAATAAAAAGATCTAAGGAAGAATCTCACAACTACCATAATGTTAAAGTTGTGATGAGCATAAATAATAGTTTCTGCAACAAGTGATATGAAAATGTGTGTGACTTCTGTTGTTGACAAAGTCACAGGCACTGCTAATACCGTGGTTTATTCCCTACATTCATAATTAAAGGAAATGGTAAGATTCAGGGGAAGTTAGAAAAAGTAAACATGTAATTTATTTCCCATCCAAGCTCGCAGATCTCCTGAATTTTATGCAATCTTTGGGGTCTGTAAACACCAGACAGATTAAGTACCCTTATATTAGAATATTGAGGTGAGGCTTGCTAACAGGTGACTCAAAACTGGTTTAAGAGATCCTTAGTGTTTTCCTTCTCTTCCTAAACAATTCAGCCCTAACATCATTAGCTGGGGTAGAGCAAGTTTAGTTCTGCAGTGGGGATGGAGGATTCCACAGGGGCTCAGGGTGGGGCATCAGATTTCATGCAGAGTCAGGAAGGTGGCCCTGTAGAAGAGCCAGTGGCACCAGATATATACAAGGGCACTGATGAAATCAATATATTAGGAATAATGGAAGCCAGGTTTCTCACTGTTGGAAAAGAGAATTACAAATACAGAAAGGGGGTGATACATCATAATTTGTAATCCTAATGTCTTTTTTTTTTTTTTTAGACGGAGTTTCGCTCTTACTGCCTAGGCTGGAGTGCAATGGTGCGATCTCAGCTCACCACAACCTCTGCCTCTCGGGTTCAAGCAATTCTCCTGCCTCAACCTCCCAAGTAGCTGGGATTACAGGCATGCACCACCATGCCTGACTAATTTTGTGTTTTTAGTAGAGGCAAGATTTCTCCATGTTGGTCATGCTGGTCTCAAAATCCTGACCTCAGGTGATCCACCTGCCTCAGCCTCCCAAAGTGCTGGGATTACAGACGTAAGCCATACTGTACCCGGTCCCTAATGTCTTAAAATGGAGTCACTCATGTCAAGTAACATTGAGCCAACAGTAAAGCTGCCCCCTTCAAAGTGATAAATATATACGTAATAGACTGAAGTGATAACACCTGCTGCTGCACAATACCACGCAAGACCTGCAGCGAACAAATAGGAAGTGAAAGGTGGCTGAGATCATGAGAACAGACCCATCTGGAAGGATCATAAAAGCAGCCAGGGGGCGAGGTGGCGGGCGCCTGTAGTCCCAGCTACTCGGGAAGCTGAGGCAGGAGAATGGTGTAAACCCGGGAGGCGGAGCTTGCAGTGAGCTGAGATCCGGCCACTGCACTCCAGCCTGGGCAACAGAGCGAGACTCCATCTCAAAAAAAAAAAAAAAAAAACCAGCAGCGAGGACCCAGCTTTCTTCAAGACATCCTTGCAGGCTCTTCCTGTGAGAACACTGAGGCCTTCTCCTGACTGGAAGCTGCCAACAGAGGCTCTGCGATAGGGATGATAGGGTAGAGAGAGAGAAAAACAACAAAGCCACACCCATGTCCCCCTCCAACCCCCACCCATCTCATCTCACTCTCCCCCTACACCATGACTAGCATCCAAAAGGACCTCCAGACCCACTTGACTTGTCTGTTAGTGTGGTGGTCTCCCAAGCCATCGCTTTTCTTCATTACCCCCCTTTTACTACTGCCTGTGTGAGTATTAACTACATGATTGATGGGCCTCACAATGTACCATGAATTTGAGCATATATAATTGGCTACTGTGTCACTGTGAAACTTCACTGACTTCTATGAGAGTTAATACACCTAAGCAGCGCCAAACTAATTAACATAACAGGGAAAAGGCTCAATGAGCCCTGGGGTTGGATTAGAACTGGAGACTTGTGTGAACTCAAAGTTTTCAATAGAGAAGTTAACACATGTGTATATACACATGTATATACACACACACACACATACACATCCCCTAGCTCTGACCATTGAATGAGCCCAAGAACAGCAACAGCTCACTAGCAACAAGCACACCTAGCACTCAAATATTGGCTCCTAAATACTACTTTCTACTAAAACAGACCAGGGTTCCTTGGAGAAATGGCTGATTCAAGGGCTGGAGTACAGAAAGTACAGATGAGCTTAGAGCCTCTTATTGTGCCAGAAAGGCAGGAAATGCTCATAAAATGATAGGGTTCATATTCACACAAAAGGAATACAGAAGCCAGCTTGAATGGGATCCCACTGGCCAAACCAGGGACAAATTTGAGCATCAAAATAATAAGAATTTAAATTCATTCAGTATAATAGGAAAACATGAGTCTGAACAGATATAAATAAATAGGTAAGTTGAATGTTTGATACAGAATGAGATGTTTATAGAGTTTCAAAATACCTCCCCATGAAATACATATCAATTACACAGGGAAAGAGTAGCTTTACAGTGGGAAAACCTAGAAGATACCAGCTTAATCAAGTAATCAAAGCTAACACCACCAGCAGTGGCATAAAGAGACATTTGTACCACTTGATAGGATGCAATGAAAAGAACATTACCTAACCTCTGTGATAATCACTGCCAAAAATGCATAATCTGAACATAACTGTGAGGAAACATCAGACAAATCTAAACTGAGGGATGTGCTACAAAATAATCAGCCTGTAAACTTCAAAGAGTCAAGGTGATAAAAATCAAAGAATGTTTCAGACTGAAGGATACCTAAGAGACATGACATCTAAATACAGTAGGTGATTCTGCAATATATCCTTTGTGCTCCAAGGATGTTATTAGGACAATTTTGCAAAACTTGAATGGGGTAGTAAGGATGAGATGATAGCAAGGTGTCAATGTTAATTTCCTGATTTTGATGATTATATTGTGGTTACACAGGAAATATCCTATACTCCCTACAGTGTTCTAGGGTGATAGAATACAGGTTAGAAATTTACTCTCAGAAGGTACAGGGGGAAACAGTTCTTTGTACTGTTCTTCCTTTTTTTTTTTTTTTTTTTTTTTTTTAAGTTTGGGATTGTTTCAAAGGCTGTTTCTGTGACCTATGGTCTATCACTTACTTTTAGCCAATAAATAAGGGGAAAAAATCTGAGGGAAAATTGGGGAATAAAGATTTCTCCAAAGAGAATTGTGAGCTGGTATTTAGAGAATCCTGCTCATTTCAGTTGAGAGCAGGGACGCATGTCCCCACCTGCACACAAGTCTAGAGAATGGGTGTATCTGCCTGAAAGAGAGAGTGACATTTTGCCCCCAAGCTCGATGCCCGTGAAGGAGCAGAAACTCATACAACCACTTAGCACTGCAACCAGAGCAGGGCATATAAAGCTTTGAGCACAGCCTGCCTTCCAGAGTGGGGTGAACAGAGATACAAAATACCTCCCAGAACAGTGGGCACCGTGAAAGGCAGCTATACTTGGGTCACCTTGAAAGGATTCAATCCCAAAGAATTTTCTGGTGGGCAAAGTAACCCCAGCAGCAAGAAGCATGGGCTGCAGGATGGGGGGATGAGAAGCAGGGAGAGGAGAATTGTAAGTGGTCAGCAGGAGACTATACCCCCCCCCCAAGTCAGGGAACACGACAGTGGGCAGTGCCTGACATTCCTTTCAGGAAAGATGATATTCTAAGAACCTATGAAAGCACCCAAGAGAAAGAAAGCCCGCATTTGGCTATCTGAAACCCAGGGGGTACCAGCACCAGAGAACAAATGCTGTACCATCAGACCAAAACCACAGAGAACCCGCAGCAGCAGCACAGTCATGGGCAGAAGAGGAACAAAGGAGCAAGGAAGAGAAAGCGTAGAACAAAGCACGCCCTACCCTCGCCCATAGCAAGTCCCAAGCCTGGAAGTTTTGAGTTGGAAGAGAAAACTCCAAATTTTAATTCATATCAGTTTTTTTAAAAAACCTTAAAGCGTAACTAAAATGGCTGAAAGTCACCAGACACCTGTGGACTATGCCAGGAATAGGAAAAGAGCCTGTTTAAAAAGTCATGCTGAAGAAGAAGAATGTGACTTGCTGCTTTTCCCCACCCCCTCCGGCTCATTTGATGCCCTGGTTGCACATGCATTGTCCTGTTTATTCCTCACAACACCCTAGAAATTTGGCCCCCACCATGAGTCTCTTTCATTCAGACTCATGGTGCAAGGCTATCAGCTCCCAGTCACAGCACCCAGGGTGCTGGCCTTCCAGAACAAGGCATTGCTCCTCCCCCAGCTTCACTTGGGTGGTAAACAAGTGGAGGCCCACAGGAAAGCCACTAGGTGGGCAGCAGAAACCAATAGAGGGTAATGCAAAGCACAGTTGCAGGGAATTTGTTTTGCTTGTCGTGGCTTCACAGGAAAACCACAGCTACAGGGAGGATTAGCAATCAGAGGAGGGTGGTTCTTCCGTGCAGAGGCATTGGCAGAGAACACACTGGGAAAGCGAAAAGCCCAACAAAGAAAATGCTCACACCAGGATAATCAAAAACTAAGATTCTGTTCGTGCACCCATTGCGGTGGTCCTTAACCTTGGCTGCACACACCTAGGACTTTTTAAAAATCCTCATGTGTGGGCCCCAACCTCAGTGATTGCAGGCACAGGGATTTTTTTTTTCCAAGTTCCCTAGGTGACTCAAATGTAGCCCAGGTAGAGAACCATAGCTTCATTCAAGGAACTTTGCTGCCTATCAGTTTGGGGACAAAATTTAAAAAAACGATAAAAGAAAAATATTCTATATCAATTACAAATATCAACTCCAGAATAGGTTTGACTGAGCATGAGCCTCAACCCTGAAAAGTGACTAGTATGAAATTTAAACACACTAATGAATATTCAAGCATAGCCTCATTTGCTAGATACAAGTATAGCTATACAGATATAGACACAGAGATAATAATGTAGCCATATACCTTGTGCTAGTGGTAAGATATACAATTAAAAGTGTTTTTCCTGCAGTAGAGATGATCACCAGTCCATCTTATCCACACTTACTTACCTGGTCCTCCTTGCAAAGAAACACACACTCGGGATTTAAGAAGTCACAGAAAAGAGCAAAGCCATTCGACTCACCAGAAGATTAAAATGGCAGGGGCGGGGCTGGGGGGTGTGGATGGGGTTGTTTCATGTAAACTGTTCTTGAGTCAAATGAATCCCCACACTAACAGCATTTCCATCTGCTCACTGACAACACTGTTTCAATAAATGTAGAAAGCATGCAAGCAGACAAGGATTCTTTCATTTACAAGACTTTCACATTATGTAACTCCGATGGCACTTTCAACTTCCATCCCTGTTTTCAGATTATTTTTAATATTTTCCCATCACTCACATGAAAAGAAAAAGATCTGATCCCTCTGCTTGGAAGTCAGGGTCCTTCACAATCTGTTTCCGTCCTAACTTTTACCCTTATTTCCCTCTCTCCATGCCTCTCTAGAACAAATTACCTTTCACTAAGCTAGGAAGTCCACTCACTATCCCAAAACTTTCTAAAGCCACCTTTTTTTCTTCCATATCTTTTTTCTTCATTAAAAAGTATTCATTCAGGCCAGGTGCAGTGGCTCACGCCTGTAATTCCAGCACTTTGGGAGGTCGAGGTGGGTGGATCACGGGGTCAAAAGATTGAAACCATCCTGGCCAACATGGTGAAACCCCCTCTACTAAAAATACAAAAATTAGCTGGGCGTGGTGGCACGTGCCTGTAGTCCCAGCTACTTGGGAGGCTGAGGCAGGAGAATCGGTTGAACCCAGGAGGTAGAGGTTGCAGTGAGCCAAGATCATGCCACTGCACTCCAGCCTGGCGACAGAGTAACACTCCATCTCAAAAAAAAAAAGTATTCATTCAAAAAGTATTTATTGGCTATTTTTCCTAGTTAGGACAATAATTAGTATTTAGTCCTCATTAAAACAATAATATATTTAAATAAACACATACAATTGTCTTTTCTACAAATAAAAAGAAAATGCCACCCATATCATCAAGTACCGTGATAGACCGATGACACCAATGGCTCCAATCTTTTATCCCTCTCTGGATCCTCAGGCTTTATAATGTGACTTGGCAGCTTCACCTATCAAAACATAGGGTATCTATCCCCACTCTTTGACTCTCAGTTTGCAACTTGCTTTGACCAGTGGGCAAGTTCGACAGAAGCCAAAGCGTAAAAGGAAGCACTCAAGTGTTTCTACTTTTGCTCGTCTGTGATTGCTACGTGAACATGCCCAAGCTAGCCTACCAGAGGACGAGCAACTCATGGCCCAGTGACTCTGCCCCACTCATCAGCCAGTCAACTGCCAGACTCATTTGAAGCCAGAAGAACCTCCAGCTGAGTCCATCCTAATTCAGCCAATCCTGGTGACTATCAGGCATACTAATGGGCCCAATCAAGACCAGAAGAACTTCCTAGACAGGCCAACCTAAAGTGCCCTCCTGAGACCATAGCCTTAGTAAATACTCATTGCTTTCAGTCACTGCATTTCTGGGTGGTTTGTTACACAGTATTATTGTGGTAATAGATAAATGATACAAGTGTTAAAATAACTGTATAGCAATAATTTAGATGAGGTAAAAACAACTGGACAAAGACTAGACTACAAGGTCTAGTAGTAGGACAGAAACTATGTTGGATGATTCACGACTGTGTCCCCTTTGCACAGCACAGGGACAGTCACAGGTGCTCAATAACATACGCTGCCGGATGAAGGAAACATCTGGTCATGACAGATCCTGGGCTGTAACAGTCCTCAGAATGGATCATTAAATCATTAACTTCCAAACTTTTACAAATATAACTGACCGACTGCTATCATTTACTTACCTTTTTTCTTTTCCAAGTCAAAATCCTTAGCCAGTACACATAAACCACACAAGGAAAAAAATGTTTCTGTAAATGGCTTCCCCAAACACTCAGATGGCTCCTTGCCCCCTCACAGAAAGCCATTTCTCTGCAGCTGCCAGGTTACTTCTGCAAGAGCTCAAGCCTAGCCAGTTACAGTAGCTGGTGTAAAAGCTAATCTTAGAAAACACACATCATTTCTCCAACCCGGTAATTAAGACCAGAAATCTGTAACCGAGACATTCATAAAACTGGGGTTTCCAAGTGCCAGCTTTCCCTTAGAGTTCTCCAGAATGGGTCAGACTGGGAGAAGCCTGCCCAAAACAATTTGATGGGCAGGAGAATGGGTTCTGGATGGGCAAAGGCCAGTGGGAATAGGCCCAATCCAGTACCTTTCAAAGTCTCCTCTCCTTCTAGCTTCATGCCTCAGTACTTCTCTGTCCACCTTTGACCACTATTCAAGTGCCAGAGCTAACCAACCATTAACAAATCTACAATAAAAGAATAAACTTCTGTGGGCAAGATTAGTAATGTGTTGGTATTTTGGAGCTCTGCCTTTATTAATGTCTCCACTGGCCAGTTGTAAACAAGAAGGCTTTTAACTTCTCAGAAGGACATTGCTATTTCCCCCATTTTATCTTTCACAGAAGGGAAATAGCAGTTTCAACCAACTTTTTCCAGTCCTGACACTTGGATTCAAGTCAGAGACAGTTATTAAACTCATTTAGCCACTGCTTATTACTGAGTCCTGATTTATTCAAGTGCTTATTTACACATAGGACCGGGAACGTACAGCCTCTCCTTTTCAAAATGCAAACTTTACTTCCGACTCCAGGCCTTGCAATTTATCTGGACGAAGTGCTGATATTGGCAGGGTACCCTTGAATACACTTTAGGAGTCTGTTTCTTTGATATAGCCAGGAGGGTAAAACTGCCATATCCACAGATGTCTTCAATTGCTGGGATATTCTCTTCCCATCGTGGAGACTTTTTCAATCTCTTTAATACTAGGGAGGAGCCAGGTTGCTATTTTGGGTTTAACTATGAAATATTTATTGAGCTCTAATTTACCAAGAGTTATTTGAAACTCCGGAGCCTTAGGACTTCGATTTTTTTTTTTTTACAATAAAAATGAGCCTAGAAACTGATCAAGTAACGGTAGGAGAAACAGGAAAGGCCAATCTGATTTGAAAAGGATTGGCAGACCAAGAGACTTGGATTATAAACACCTAGAGGACAGGAAGGACAGCCTTTGAGTGTTGCAAATGCTTCTGTGGGTACAGAATGAGAATGCTACACAATACCTTACAGATCATGTATTGCAAACTTTGCACTTTATATGAGGAAGCTGAGGTCCAGAGAGTGTAAGTGACCTACCTGAGATCACACAGCTAGTCAATAGCAGAATCAGAATTGATTTCTGTTTTCATTCTTTTGAAAGTTACAGGAAATGACCATGAACACCATCTGTAATGACAGGGCAGTATAAAGAACTTGGTGCTATAGCTACACACATGTCAGAGGGAAGGGTCTCTGATCTTCCTGCCTCCACTCCGGGCCCAAGCTCAGCACACTCATGTCAGTAACATTTCCCATTGTACATAAGCTCTCAAAAGTGGAGAATCTATTGTTTAGAGAAAGCTTTCTAAAACTCAGAACTATTGACATTTTGGTGCAGGAAGTTCTTTGTTGGGGGATTCTTTTTTCACAGGATTCTTGGTTCCTACACACTAGGTGCCAGTAGCATCTAGTTGGTTCTCCAGACATTGCCAAATGTCCCCTGGGTTGCAAAATTACCCTAGTTTAGAACATTGATTTAAAGCAAAGTTCATCTGATACCAACTCAAGACTCTACATAAGCATCATTGAGCTGCATGATTATTTGTCATAACCGTGAGAAAGGTGGAAGACCTAGAGATTTAAAGAGAAATAATGGATATCTGTTTAATTCATTGTTGTATTCTCTAGCACCTAGCACATTCATTAGTACAAAAAAAGTTGCCCTCTATCTTCTTAGAAATTAACATAACTAAAACATCATTTATTACTAATAAGTGTTCATTTATTAATTCATAAAAGTTTGAATGCTTTGGGCTTGCAATCAAATAACTTTCTTTCATGTTTATTCTAGTATACAGTAGGTATTCTTTCCCTAATGATCATTGTAGTCCTTCTTTTAAAAATTCACAGCCTGAAGAGTACACAAAGGACACAAATGTAGAATAAAAAGAACTCCCCCAAATAAAAAAGTTAATTTAAAAAAACAAACCTCATTCACATTTGATGTTTTACCAAATTTAAATTCGTCCTGATGAATGCACAAACATCCCAAAGTGGATTCGCCTGGATTAGCACAATCAGATTGCTTTCCTAGCACCCAGCAGTGGCTAGTGGAGAAGAAAGTGTTTGGGTGGGGTAGACAGGAGCAATAGGCCCTCAGTGCTCAGCAATCCCAGTTTCACTTCATGGCAAACTCTCATTCTGAAGCAATTCCAAAGGTCTAGGGAATGTAGCAATTTGTAATTTTGTTAAGGTTCCAGGTTCCATTGTTCTCTACTTGCCAAAGATGTGTACAAAGTAGCTCTGACAAATAATTTGTTGTTGTTATTGTTGTTGTTGTTGTTGTTGTCTTTGAGACAGAGTCTTGCCCAGGCTAGAGTGCAGTGGTGCGATTTCAGCTCACTGCAACCTCTGCCTCCCGGGTTCAAGTGATTCTCGTGCCTCAAGCCTCCCAAGTAGCTGGGATTACAGGCACGCACCATAATGCCCAGCTGATTTTTGTATTTTTAGTAGAGACAGGGTTTCACCATGTTTGCCAGGCTGGTCTCAAACTCCTGGCCTCAAGTGAGCTGCCCACCTTGGCCTCCCAAAGTGCTGGGATTACAAGCGTGAACCACCATGACTGGCCTGACAAATGATCTTTTAAAATTTGTTTCTGTGTAAAAAATAGCCATCAAATGAGGGATAAAACTTCAGGGGAAGTTGGAAAGGTAGTGAACTGTAGTTAATGAGCAAAATGAAGGTAAACACAGAGGCATTCAACTCAGTGGAAATGTGAATTAGGAGGAAACAAGAACTCATGCATACATTCTCTTATTCTTTATTCTCAAGTCTTGGAGGGGTCAGAAAGATCTGAAAAGTACAGTCTTCTGGGATGTGAAAATTCTATTGTAAACTCTTGCTTATTCAGAAACATATCCAGGAAGGGGTCTGCTGAGTGAGGGTCTAGAGCAAGGGAATTTTGAGCAGCCTGAGGCTACAGGCTTGGGGAGGAAAGTGGGAAGAAGTGGAAGCCAGGCAGGGTTCAGGGCTGCCTTTCCAGGTGGCTTTCATTTAACTTCAGAGCGGGCTCCTGCCACACTGAGCTCACTCTGGGGTGGTAGGTATAAAAGAGCAGCCTAGGGTCAGAGCTGGACCTCAGGACCTCTGCCTCCTCTCAGACCTGTCGGAGTACATTGTCTATAGAAGGATGCTAAAATGTCAGGAAAACAGATCAGGCCCGGGGAGGCCCAGGCAGTGCCCTTCCAGGGGACTGCAGGAGGCTGAAAAATACCTGTTCTCCTGCAGAGTCACTGGCTGGGGGAATGGGTGTGTTTTCCGAGACTCCCCAAGCTGCTCTCATTGTCTTCCCTGCTAGAGCCACCATCAACGCCCAAAGAACCCAGACTCAGTAATGCCTTGGGCTATGCAGTTTCCTGTCACATGGCCCTTCCCTAAAACCTGGCTGAAAAGACCAGCTGTGTATCTTATTTCAAAGGGTGCCTGGGGGGTGGATCGCCTGCTTGGCTACATTCCCAGCAGCCCCAAATCTCTGACTAACCATGACTCTGACTATCCAGCAGAAAGGTACTCACACTTGGTTCTACAATCATCCACTAAGCTGGAGAGAATCCTACAACTATCCTTCTTCAGAAAGAGTCTTTGTCCCATTATGTGCCAGGTGCTTTACACAGCTTTATTTAGACTTTGTAACAACCTTCCTCATAATAACATAGCAAAGTGCGTATTTACAAACGAGGAAACTAGGGTTTGGAGAAGTTAAGTAATTTGCCCAATGTTGCACAATCTGTAAGTGATCTGGCTGGAAGAGAATCCTGTGTTGTCTCTATGACAGCAAGGGATATCCAAAACCCAAGAAAGATACAATATTTAGGCCAAGTCCAAACAAGAGGCTCCTCTTCTGCCTGAGTTGTTACTTAGTCGGACCTGGCAAGCTTTGCCAAGGCTGTATCTCTTCATCCGCCCGCCATATTGATACTTGGGATTCTGTGGCATCCTGAGAGCATCCCTGCAAGTGCCTATGAGCACTCCTGCCCCTGAATCTGAACTTCCTGCTACATCCAACCTAGGACCTTCTGAGATTCAGTGCAGCCAATCTCTCAAAGAAGTCAGTCCCCACATCCCGACCCAGGACCTCAGGTACAGAGACGGCAGGACACTTCTTGGAGTTGGAGACAAATGGCTAGTCTTGGTCTGACCACAGGTCCAGAGCTTCATTTACTACTTTCCAGGGGCAATTACAACAAATTCACGAATTTAGTGACTTAAACCAACACAAATGTATTATCTCTCAATTCTGTAGGTTAGAAGTCTGATAAGGTTCCTGTTGGGCTAGAATCAAGGGGTCAGCAGGGGGGCGTTCCTTGCTGGAGGCTCTAGTAGAGAATCCATTTCCTTGACTTTCCAGCTCCTAGAGGCCACCTGCATTCCTTCCTCTTGGCCCCCTCCCTCTATCTCCAGAGGCAGTTACAGCAGGTTGAACCTTGCAGGCATCACTCTTTGTCCATAGTCCCATCTTCCTCCCACTGTCTTCTGCCTCCTTTTCCACTTTTCAGAACTCTTGTGATTCACGGGGTCCTCTCAGATAATCCAGCGTGAACAACCCATCTCAAGGTCCTTAACTTAATCCATCTGCAAAACTCCTTTTGCCATGATAAGTAACGTAATCAGAGGTTCTAGGAATTAAGATGTGAACAACTTTGGAGGGGTTGGGGGGCACACCCCATAAGGCCAAAAACTTTCCTCAGATCATTCTTGCACACAGAAGCACAGGCATTTTCCAGCTCTAGCCTGGAGCTGTCTTGGACTGTGAGCAAGCTGAAGGCAGGACCGCCCCTGTCTTCTTAACAAATGTCTGACGCATGGCAGGCAGTCAGTGGGAAGTGACAAATGAATATGTGCCCAAGAAATGGGCCTCTTCCAACTGCCTGGAACTCAGTGACCTGAGATTACTCACATCTGCCTTCTGCCTGATGGTTTACTCTCAAACATAACCCTCCTGGTCACGAGTGTCCACTCTTTATACCCACCCTCAGCATAGAGCGTGAGCTGCCTTTACTCACCACATTGTTCCTTGGCCTTCAGCAGGTGGTGATGAGTTTGCAAGTATGGAGCTATTGCCATAGAAGACTCTGGAAAAGCCCGAGGGATGTGACTGTGCTGACCAACCCCCTCATGCCAGGAGTTGAAACCTACAGAAGTATCCGGTTGGTGCAAAAGTAATTGAGGTTTTTTTGTTTATTTTGAGACGGAGTCTCGCTCTGTCGCCCAGGCTGGAGTTCAGTGGCGCAATCTTGACTCACTACAAGCTCTGCCTCCCAGGTTCACGCCATTCTCCTGCCTCAGCCTCCCAAGTAGTTGAGACTACAGGCACCCACCACTACGCCCGGCTAATTTTTTTGTATTTTTAGTACAGACAGGGTTTCACTGTGTTAGCCAGGATGGTCTCAATCTCCTGACCTTGTGATCCGCCACCTCAGCCTCCCAAAGTGCTGGGATTATAGGTGTAAGCCACCCCCAGCCGAGGTTTTTGCAATTGAAAGTAGATTTCCTTTGCAGAAACTGCAATTACTACTGCACCAACCTAATATCTCCCTACTCTGTGAAGCATTTGGGTGACTCTACATGTGGACGTTCTTAGAGTAAAATTCAAACTGTTCAAAATACAAAATAACTCTGGCTGACGGCTTTGTAAAGGGAGGTATATGATGCCCCTCAATATCTGGCTCCTGCCCACCTCTCTAGCATCCTCTGCAGCACATGCCCCTGCCTTCTGGTTTTAAGGCACAATGACATCACACCCTCACCTTCAACATTTGGTACAACCCTCTGGGGAGTTTACCCCAATTTTGAGATGAGCAAACTTAGAGTAGATAAAGAACTTGCTCAGCATCACAGAGCTCACGCACGGGAGAGCCAAGTTTTAATCCAGCCTCTTAAAAATGAAATACTTTCTGCCTCACTACACAGCCTCCCAAAGAGTGCAATGACACAGTCCCAGGACCTTACCAGGTGACCAGAAGTGTCTACTAAACACAGGGCTGCCTGGGCCCAGCTAATGGGACGTTAATTCTGGCAGCCCTTTCCCTCCTATTTCCCGTTCTTTCTATGAACTTTGGGATCAAAAACTTTGTGATGAAAGTTATCATTTCTAAGACAGATTTCCCTCTAGGTTTGCACGTACAGTAAAAGGGATTTAGGTTAGACAGTTGGAGAACTTGCCCACACATTAAGGATTGGCTTAAATAATTGGATTAAATTTCCCAAACATAAGAAGAATGAGACACTGGAGCAGGGTTATTGAATTGTCTTTCCTAAGAATATTTCACAATGCAGGCTGCAGACCCAGTAATTAACTAATGTTATTCACAGACTTCTCTAGAAATTAAAAAAAAAGAAAAACGAAAAAAAGAAGAAGAAGAAGTAAAAAGACCGGGTCTTACTCTGTCGCCCAGGCTGGAGTGTGATGGTGCCATCACAACTCACTGCAGCCTTGACCTCCTGGACTCAAGCAATCGTCTCCCCTCAGCCTGTCCAGTAGCTGGGAGTACAGGTGTGCACCACCACGCCTGGCATTTTTTATTTATTTTTATTTTTTGTAGAGACAGGGTCTTGCCGTGTTGCCCACGACGGTCTCAAGCTCCTGGGCTCAGGCAATCCTCCCGCCCTAACCTCCCAAAGTGCTGGGATTACAGGCATAACACACCACGCCCAGCCAGCCTGTGTCTTTTGCAATGACAGCACCATCATAGCACTTCGCAGACCCGAAAGCCCCGGGTGCCTGGAATGGAGGAGAGCAGAGGGAGTTCACGCTGCCACCTTTCAGAGGGAACCAAATCCCAGAGTTCACTCTGGATTTGGCTCTCAAACTTTTATGGGCATCAGAGTCATCAGGAAGGCTGATGAAAACACAGATTGCGGGCCCCACCCCGAGTTTCTGATTCAGTAGGTCTGGGGTAGGATCTGAGAATTTGCATTTCTAACAAGTTCCCATGTGATGCTGATGCTGCTGGTCTAAACTTTAGTGGCCTCAGTCCCATCTAAACACTAGGATTTAGAAGGGATCTGGGTTTCCTCCCTTCCCATAGCCTGTGAAGTGCCCCCAGGGTTGCAGGACAGCCATGTGTTTTTAGAACATCGTCTCAAGATCTTGCTGGGGCTGTGATCTTTCACAAAAGAGGAGTTAGCCCTCTCTCCCCACCACAGCTCAGATTAAGTCTTTTCTTTTCTCTGAAAAGACACTAATCCTGAGCATTCGCCAAGGATGGGAGCCGTCTGCTGACCGAGCTGCCACCAGCTTGGCACCAATATTTGCTTAACCTCTGCTCAGCCGTCTTCTGAGCATTTTCTTGTCCCGCCCTTGGTGGGGCTCATGTTTTTCAAGTTCAGTCCTGAGAAGCCTCTTACTTACCAGTGTGAGGAATCCGGGTTTTCTTCCTGCACATGCTCCTTCTGGATCCCCTACTTGGGCTGTTTGCCATCTCACAGCCTGGCCAGACTAGGGGATGGGGACGGCCCAAACCATCTGCCCCAGCAGGGAGGGGTAGTTTATCACTGACTGTTGGCACATGGTGATAATAAAAAGCATTTTGTTTTACTTTATTTTATTAGTATTTTTAAATGTAGCCTGCACCTGGGTCAGACAGCTCCTCCCCACCCCCACCTTGGTTCTCCAAGGCCACACAAGGTTACTATTCTAGAGGCCTTTAAGTTAAGTACCATTCCCAAAAGGGGCATAGCCGCAGGGTCTCCTGGGAGCAGGATTCAGAGTCTAGAGAATACCCCCCAGTTGTCCTAAAAGACTTCAGGCTGCAGAAGGCTTCCTCCCACCACCTGCCCACCGCCTCCCAGTCTCCAAGCCCCAGCATCACTCTCCTGTGTGCTCACTGTTCCCTTCTCCACCCATTAATCAAAACCTGCCCAGCCTCCTCCCTCAACAGATCAATGATCCGTCAAAATCATTCTCCTTAAGGTCTTCGTGGAAGAGCAAGACTTCTTCCAGACCTTGCTGCACCTAAAAAATCAGGGCCCCTAGATTGTCTGTTTGCAAAAGATCATATTGCTAATGGTGGCAATGCAGCCATTTCAGGCCCCAAAAGTGGTCAATTTGGAACAGGTAGCTTCTGACCCCTCGGATCCCCCTCTGTAGGTGAACCCTGAATATTCTATGACACCAGCCTTCTTTTAATAACCAAACAAAATGGCCCAAGCCCCTCTATTAGGTCATTCTTGCATTGCTATAAATACCTGAGAGTCAGTAATTTATAAAGAAAAGTTTCAGGCTCACAGTGCTGCAAGCTGTACAGGAAGCATGGTGCTGGCATCTGCTTAGCTTCTAGGGAGGCCTCAGGGAGCTTTTACTTATGGCAGAAGGCAAAGTGGGAGCTTGCACATCACATGGTGAAACCAAGAGCAAGACAGGGACGGGTGGGGGCAGGTGCCACACACTATTAAATGGCCAGATCTTCTGTGAACTCAGAGCCAGAGCTCACTTATCACCAAGGGGATCGCCCAAGCCATTCATGAGGGATCCACCCCCATGATCCCAACACCTTCCACCAGGCCCCACCTCCAACATTAGGGATTACATTCAACAAAGGTGGGGACATCCAAACCATATCAGCCCCTATCCCATGGGAGTACAGTGTCCTCCTGGAGACTCCCGAGGGAAGGCAAGAGTGGAGAGACATATGGTCTCCTGGGACAGGAAATCTCTTAAAATTGAGTATTAGTTATCAGTGTTCTTCAAGTTGCTATTGTGGCCTTATCTCTTCCAACCTCTTTAGGAAACCTCTTTCCTTTCTCATCTTCTTCCAGTTCCCCAGGCTCTGAATCTCTGTTTCTCCCTTCTATCCCCAAATTGCTGAGGGAAAATGGAAATCTTCCGTACTTTATTATACAATGACGTTTAAGTCTGAACTCTCCCCTTTCAGAGGCTTCAGGGCCTCTTTTACTCATCTGCTTAATAGGTTTTCCTTAACAAAGAACTAACATCCTTGGCATGAATTTCATGCTTCCAATGCACAGTGGAACTGCAGCAGTCATTTTTGGTTTGAAATAGCAATTTTTCCTTCCTTGCTACCTAGGCAATTTCCTCTTTTGCCTATGAGCCTTACTTTGATTCCTAAACCATAAGAAACTTCTCTTAGGGCCAGTTCATTTTTTTCAATTATTTATGCATATGCATATATATGTACATATATATAATTTTCTTCCATAATGTAAAACCATTTCAAACATTACTGAAAAACAAAAAACATGATTCCATCACTCTAACAACCATTTGTATTTTCAAATGCTCCATCCTAGTCTCTGTCCACCCACATATATATTTTAAGGCATCTATGTTTTCCTCTTCTGCTATTTGATTTTACATGACACAACAAACAACTTCCCATGTCTTCACTGCTATTGCTTTAATAGCTGTATAACACTCCATTGAATTATTGCCCCATAGTTTAGCTACCCATTCTCCATCACAAAGGCAGGGATCTTTGTCTCTCTCATTCAGTGATATACCCCAAACAGTGGGATACAGTGCCTGGCACACAATAGGACTTCAAAAAATATTTGTTAAATTGGCTGAATGAATGAGATACTTAGATTGTTTCTAATTTCTCACTGCTATAGACAGGATGCAATACACATTTTTATAGATATAACTTTTTTGGCTTTTTTCCCTGATATAAATTCCCAGGACTAGATTAATAAGAACAGCAGCAGCAGCAATGATGACGATAGCTAACATATATGAGCAGATACGACATTCCAGGCTATGTGCTGAGCACTCTACAACCATTATATCTTTGACTCTTCACAGTATCCCTATGAGAAAAGTACTAATTATCCCCATTTTACAGATGAAGAAACAAAGAACTGGTTATTTGCCCAAGGTTACACAGTTTGTACAGGGCAGAGATGGCCTTTGAATTAAGGTTTATACCAGTCCAGATTCTAAGTTCTTTATTATTATTATTATTATTATTATTATTATTTTTGAGATGGAATCTCACTGTGTCGCCCAGGATGGAATGCAATGGCACGATCTCTGCTCACTGCAACCTCTGCCTCCCAGGTTCAAGTGATTCTCCCACCTCAGCCCCCCGAGTAGGTGGGATTACAGGTGCACGCCACCACACCCAGCTAACTTTTTGTATTTTTAGTAGAAATGGGGTTTCACCGTGTTAGCCAGGATGATCTCTATCTCCTGACCTTGTGATCTGCCTGCCTCAGCCTCCCAAAGTGCTGGGATTACAGGCATGAGCCACTGCGCCTGGCCTCTGGCTCTAAAATATTAATGGTTCCTGTTGTCCTCAAAGGAGCTCAATCTAGTACAAGCAAGTGAATCACTTGATACCCAAATTCTGATGGCCATCAGTGTAGGGACACAACCTGAGCACAGGCTGATGGCAGAGATAGCCTCAAACTCAGCTCCTGCCATACACAAAGCTCAGCCTGCCTCGTGTTGGCCTCCCAAGCCTCAGAAAGACACTCTTCTGATAAATAAAACCAGGCTTCCATGATCTGACCTAAAGTGCTCATCGTTGAAGAGAATACCTTTACACATGATATAGTAACCTTTAATTATTCATTGGAATAGAGGGCATCTAAATATCTCTTATTCTTGGCCTTTGATCAATGGTTTTATATTTATATTTGAGATGATCTCAAAACTTATAAGCATAAAATAAAACCATGTTGCAAAGTGCTGGAGCAAAAAAGGTCTTGAAAATAGCCAAAGACCTTCCTCAGCCTTCCTTCCTTCCTCCCTCTCTTCATCCTACAATGAATATATCCAGACTTTGGGGTTGGGTACCAGTTGCATAAGACCCCAGGGTATCTGTGCATGCACATCAGCAGTAAAGTACTCCAGGAATTCCTAAAAATTACCTCCCTAGCATCTCATTTGTGACCAAGGACACAAATAATGAGAATGGAAAACATCCTTGGCCAGGGAAGTCAGCTGTTTCTGTTCCCTGATTTTGAATCTGTGAGCAAAGCTTTGCTGTCTTGTCTGGAATCAGAAAGGTCAGTTTAAGGTTAAGCCTAAGTGAACGGTCCATCATGAAGTAAACACAGCACAACCCAGGGCTATGTGCAATGTTATTCTTTCACCTTCTTCCTGGAATTTCAGAGGTTGTACAAATGGAACACAAAAGTGAATAAAATAATGTAACAGTGCAAAACAATGTCAGTGGAGAAATGTTTACTTGAGGATTCAAAAAAGAAACAAAACATACTTTAACTATGAATGTGCCTATCTCTCCACCCAGCTCCCTAAATCCCTCTTTCCTCAAAAGAAAAAATTATCTTTTCTTTCTTTCTACAAGACTATATTGTTTCCAAAACCCTTTCTTTCTCCCTCTCTCTCCTAAATACACAAAGAGAAAAAACAGGACAATAGAAGTGGATGGGAAAGCTGAAAACTCAGCAAACTCAGTGCTTTTCAAACTTTTTTAAACCAAAAAATCTGATTATGGACAAAACTTCTTTGTAAGCTGCATTAGACAGCTATAGCTGTGTAACAAAACGCAACAGCTCATGGCAGCATGTGTTCTTGTACTAACAGATCAACAGGTTGACTATAAGTGAATCTAGGCTGGACTCGGCTCTGTTTCAGGCTATAGGTTGCATTTAGGTCTGTTCTACACCCCTCCCCTTCTCCTTGGACCAGTGGCTCTCTATAGCATATTCTCACAGTAAACAGAAGAGTACGAGAGGTAGGCCAAACAATGCAAGTACATTTAAAGCCTCTATTCACATCACATCCTCCCACATTTCATTGGCCAAAGTTAGTCACATAGCCAAGCCCAAAGTCAGTAGAACAGGAGAGTTATGGTTTGCTCCAAGAGGAAGAAGGAAGGGAGTAATTTTTATTGCTGACCAATAATCCAATCTATCATAGAAACCAAATATATAACACAGAATAAGTGGCTTTTTGCTAGTTGAATGAGGGATGAGGCCCTCTAGACACATGCTCTTCCCATCCCCAAATTCCCAATGAGTCCTCTGGCAACCTGGCAATCCCACAGGGCATCAAAGAACACAGAATGAAATGCAAGGCAACCTTCCCATTTTACAGATAAGAAAACTGAGGTGCAAATCATCCTAATAACTCATCCACCATCTGAAAAGCATCAGGTGTGAGGCCACAAGTAAGGAGATCCTTTCTATGCTTTTCCGAATGTAATGACAACTGGTCATTTTCCAGTCTGTAGTCATAGTTACAGGGATTATAATGGATAAAGAGTTTACAGTTTGTGTAAATTGCTTGCAGCTGGAGAAAATGTTCACAAACCAGGTAGCATAGTAAATAAAGAAAAGGAGGAAGTGAAGAATATCATTCTGACTACTGACTGAATCTCAAACTACTCATTTCACAGTAAGTAAGTGAGAACTAACTACTTCAGTCCCTGCCACCCAACTGTGATTCCATGTAAGTTACAGCAGTGACTGACAAAATAGAAGAGAACACAGTTGAGTTAAATTCTAAATGCATATCTGATGAGGAAAATTGTCAAATGAAAGAGTAAGAATAGCATCAATCACAATTCTATTTGTGGATAAATGAAGGCTTCAGAAGCCAGAGAACCAGGAAAAGGGCAGAAACTGTCGCAAGGTGGCACTTTGTCAGCACTAGAGGCACTAGGGGAGCTCCCTGGTCTAAGGAGGTCAGTCACCAGGGAGACCTGAGAAGTCCAGCTGGATAATGTAGCAGGCAGATATTAGAAACAGAGAGTAGGGTCCACACTACGAAAGACAGCCACTTGAAGAGACACCAAAGTGAGACTAGGGGCATACCAGGGTCCCAAAGATGGCCAGATGTTTCAGCCTTACTCAGCCCATGATTCCAAAGTCAAGGATTGGTAGAAGAGAGGGTCTCTTTCAGTGGTTAGAGGTTAGAGGGGAAGACCAATGTACTCCAGCATCCAGGGATGAGATGAAATGGCGAGGCTATTCCCTGACTTCAGAGTGCCAAGGCCTTCCTTGTCCAGTTCCCTGGCGTGGCCCTCAGCTCAGATCTTGTCCCCCTTGCCTCTCCAGGCTTGAAATGTCAGAGTGAGTAGACAGCACAGGCCACTACAGGTGCTGAAGCTTTTAACCCGTCCAATCCACATGGGGACCCCTCAGCAGTGACTTGTGCTGTGCCACCAGAACTAAGCAGGAACCACATTTCCCAGAGTTCCTTCCTCTACGGTTCCAGATTAAAGCTGGCAACAAGAGAAATCTGTGAGAGGATTGGAAGGCAGAAGGGAAGCAGTAGCCATTCCACTCAGGAGGTTTAATTAGGGACCCAGCGCAGCGGCAGCTCACACGCATCTCAGACCTGCTGCCTCACCTTGACGGAGCAGGGCTCCAGGATCTCTGACTCCCTGGGTCTCCTCCAGCCCAGAGCCCTGAGCCAGGTGCATGTCCAGCCCTGTGATGAGAGGCATCGGCTTTTCCTGCAGGTCACTGTGTTACCACTGCAGGAGTCAGAGACATGGTACAGTTCATTCTTGTTCTCCTGCTTCCATCCAGCTTTCTGTCCCATCTGCAAGCCCTGCTGACCTGAAGAAATGTCAAACTCAACTCCAGATACAGAGGCAACAGCCTTGCCTAGACATTTTTACTAGTTTTCATAATGGGTAAGTCTAATCCCTATGATTAATCCCCTATTCCATGTCATACAGAGTAGCTCTGATTTCCTGATCAAATGCTAATTGATACAACAAGCTACTCCCATGGCCTTAGCAAATGCAAAGACCTTCTATCTCTGCTTCCCGTGTGGTTCCTCTGATCAGAACACTGATGCTTCCTCCAGCCTTCTGCTTTCTTGATGGAACTTTTACCACTAAACCACTGCCACCATCACCACCACTGCCACCAAATCATTATCATCATTACTACAACCACCTGACTGTCATGTTCACCACCATCAAACCACCGTCATTACCATCATTACCATCATCACTACCATTACTGCTATCACCAGTATTATCACCACCACCACCACAGTCACCATTACAACTACCACCACCATCATCACCACCACCCCTATCACTGTAGCCATCACCTGCCACCAAAATCAGCACTACCACCACATCAATACCCTCACCTCACCTCAACACCGCCATTACCATTATCATCATTCTCATTATCACCATCACTCCTGGTCATTCTCACCAGGCCACCGCTACCACACCATCACCCCTCCTTTATCTCTGTTCATCTGCACAGCAGTCTCACCCAGGTCAGATTATTCCTAGCTGACAAATGAGGAGAGGTTAAGTAACTTGTCAGCAATCAAGGATAGAGTTAAACCCAGGTCCAACCTCAAATTCCCTATTCTTTCACTACACTACACAGCCTCCAAAACTATGTTTGACAGAGCAAAGGGCAGTCAATGGTTAGTGGAAAAAAGGACTGAAAGCAGCAGAACTGTGCTGATCAAGAAAGGAGGGGCAGAAGAATAGTAGCTAGAAGGCATAAGGCAGGCAAAGAAGGGATGGATTCAGACAAGATCCCCCAGAGCAGAGGGGCAGAAGGGGGTTCCACATGGGTGGCAGTTCTGACCCAAAGCCTGTGTCTAGGATTCAGAGAGGAAGTGGCCTTGCTCCTGCAGACCTCACGGCAAGCCCCAGAGGAAAGCTCACCTACGCATGAAGGGCAGAAATCAGAGTCCGAGGGGCCAGTGAGTTAAAAGGGGTGAGTCAGAAACGACCAAGGGAGGCACCTGCAATGCCACTGAATGTCTTAGCCAGGGTGGTTCTCAGTCCTGGCTGCACAATAGAAGCAGCTGGAGAGTTAAAAAATGTACTAATACCCAAGCCCCACACACAACACTTCTATGATTTTTGTAATGCTTCTCAATTCATTCGAATGTGCAGGAAGGGTTCAGAAGCAATGCTTTAACCCAACGAAACTCTGGAATCATGCTTTCCTTCCACCTGAGCCCTCAGAATTCCCTCACGCTCCAGTACAAGCTAGCTGGCCTCTTAAACCAAGTGTCTCTGGGTGCTAGATGGTGGTAAACTAGAAGGGAGAAACGGATCCTTCCTAGGATAGGGAAAAGATCAGTCTAATTTTAGACCAAGGAATCTACCTTTTATTTTTGGGTCACAAAATTAGATAATTAATCTATAAGTTGAAACAATAAGAAAAAGAAGGTAAGCTGAAGGAGACTCTCACAGTTTGGGTAAGGGGCTATTCCTCTCCCCAGCCTGGAGGTGAACTTGCCTTATTTTCTACTATATTCATATACTTAATAGAACAAGAGAAATTATAAACAACAAGAGCCACTGTTAGCATTTGCTGAATACTTATTGTGTGCTGGGCACTGGGTTAAATTGTATAATTCTCAAGGTAACCCTATGTGGTGGATGCTAACATATTCCTCATTATACAGATGAAGAAACAAAAGCCCGGGGAGGCTGAAGAACTTGCCCAAGCTCACACCAGCAGCAGAGCTGGAATATGCACAGATACATGCCTCCAGGGTCCACACTCCCAACTCCACACCACACAGCATCCCAATTGCCATGGGTTCTGGGATAAGTATTACTGTCCCTATTTTACAGGTGGGGAGACTGAGGCTGCTGCATCTCACTAGCACAGCCTGGATTTGGAACCTCCACAGGTAGAATATACCAGAAGAGCTGAGCAGCAGTTTGGCCCACAGGCAGAGAGGTTGCTAAATGCCCAGTTCTTCCCCTCCACCACCCCACCCTTTATGCTCAGAGGCTACACAGAAATCACATGGCGTGACCTTTCAAAATAACTGCATTTTTAAAAATCGACTCAAGACCCAAACCAGTATTGGTATATGAGCCGAGTCTGAAAATGACACGTAAATAGATGGAAAGGGCGAATCCAACCGCGCTGTAGGTTGGGCAAAACATCTCAAATTATTTGTTTCAAATATTTTGCAATTGGCAAGACCCAAACCACATTTTTCCAAGCATTCCCTTCTCCACCCCACCCCCACGCTACCCGGTTTTACATTGTAAGCCCATGTGTATTTCCCAAAAAATGTAATCCATATGTCTCTGAGCCGTTTACACTTAACTCATCAAATTATTGTTTGCTAAGAGTTGTTTGCTGCCCATGAAGCCTTCTGAGACTGTCTGTGAGGCCTTCAAAAGCCCCTTTCTGCCTCTTTTCTTAGAAACAGGAAGCTGCATTTAGCCAAGGGCAAATGAAATTGACCATGTTGGCACTGGGAGGGAAGAGGTTCCAGGGCCAAAAAGTTTGTTCTTGTTCTCAACATGGCAGAATATCAAGGAAGGTCCCTCTGAGGTGGTATTTCAAGGCCCAGAAAACCTGCTCTCAGTGGAATACCAAGCTCGAGATTGAGTCCAGTTTTGTTTTCACCCCTCTTCACCATCCCTCTGTCTGCCATGGTCCCTATGATGGTTCAAGAAAGTCATAGAAAGCAACAAATCTGTGACCTGCTGGTGAGACTGATGGTATCAACTGCTGTGGTGGAAGTATTACCGACTTTCCACCTCAGCAGCTAAGGTCTTGCAAGTTCTGCTTTTCTATCTGCCTTTTAAAAAAGCATGCATGTACATAGGCAACAAACCAAACACTTTTCAAAACAAACCATTCCATCTGATATAGTTTAACTCATCCATGTTTTTTGGCTTTAGCAAAAGGTTTTAGTTTTTTTTTTTTTAATTGCTTAAGTTCAGCTAACTTATGTCTCTTGGGAAAACAGATCTATGTAAATGTGATTTAACTAAAGGGGTTTGAGCCACTCACATGTGTTTTACATTTTCTAATCATCCTGAGCTCTGTACATGGTGAGCAGACTGAAAAATGATGGTGGTCTCATTTCAACATCAATTTTTATCCATTCTATCTCCCAAGAATGCCAAATGATGGCTGGAGAGAATCTCACTTCCTGTTTCCAGATGATCAGAAGCTGGTATTTATGAAAAGTTGGAAGTGTGTGAAGTTGATTGCATGGCTAGAAGATCCAAAGGAAGATGGCAATTCTTTAAGATATCTACATTCATTAAATTGGCTAAAACTTTAGAAGATATTCCTTTTAAATATTATATTTCCCTGATTAAAGTAAGTTCAGCAAACATTTAAGATGCCTACTGTATTAGGCATTGTTGCATAACAAATTACCACAACCTTACCGGCTTAAAGTAATATACATTTGTTATCTCAGTTTCCACAAGTCAGGAGTCCAGGAGTCCAGGCATGGCTGAAGCAGGTCCTCTGCTCAGCTGTTCATATGTTACAGTTAAAGTGTTCATCTGGAGGCTTGACTATGGAAAAAATCCACTTCCAAGCTCATTTGGATTGTTGGTAGAATTCACTTCCTTGTGGCTATGTGGCTGAGCCACCTGTTTTCTCGCTAGCCGGTGGCTGGGAACTGCTGTCAACTTCTAAAGGCCACCCTCAGGTCCTTGCCACATGGGCCCCTCCATAGGCTCCCTTAAAACACAGCTGCTTACTGCTTCAAAGCCAGCAGTGGACTGTCTTCCTTCAGGAAGGGCACAGTCCTCTTTTAAGGGCTTTTCCCTGGTTAAGGTAGGGCCACCCAGTATAATCTCCTTTGTGAGTAACTCAAGATCAACTGATCTGGGACCTTAATTATAGCTGCAGAAGTCCTTCACCTTAGCCATATAATGTAATCTAATCAGAGAGTGACAGCCATCATATTCACAGGTCCCATTCATCATTGTAAGATAGAAGAGGATTTTCGGCCGGGCGCGGTGGCTCAAGCCTGTAATCCCAGCACTTTGGGAGGCCGAGGTGGGTGGAGTCACGATTGGCTCAGGAGATCGAGACTATCCTGTGACTAACAAATTGGTAGAAACCCCGATCTCTACTAAAAATACAAAAAACTGAGCCGGGCAGTGGTGGCGGGCTGTATCCTGACTAGTCTCAGCTACTTGGGAGGCTGAGGCAGAAGAGAAATGGCGTTGAACCTCGGGACTGGTCGATGGAGCTCATGCATGTGAGCCGAAGATCACGTCCACTGACACATCCAGCCTGGGATGTGATGACTCCGTCTCAAAAAAAAAAAAAAGCATAGTAAGTCAGATGTTTCTAGGATATGGATGCCAGAGGGGTTGGGAGTGATCCTTCAGAATGTCTGGACCTTATACCATGAGAAGCCTTCCTATGTGCTAATGTGACATGGCAATACATTAGTTATGAATCCTACCTACAAGAAACTACCAGGCTTTAAGCCAGGAGTGGTAATATGTGCCTGTAGTCCCAGCTACTCCAGAGACTGAGGCAGGAGGAGCGCTTGAGCCTGAGAAATCGAGGCTGCAGTGAGCTATGATCATACCATTGCACTTCAGCCTGGGTGGTGCTTTCGTAAGTTGCAACAAGATTCACTTTTGAAGCTTGAAGTCTTCTGACTCTTCTACCACAATATGTAAATACAAGCCAGAAAGCAAAAAGCCTCTAAAAATTACAGTAGCCTTCATGTCAACTCCAAAATACCTCTTGAGCCATGAGGAAGATGACAACATTGCAAATGAAAATGCAAGCATCTTGCACGCGGTTCAGCTCTGAGTGTTCCACTCCCACTGCCAACAGTCTGATGTGGGATTGTTTCTGGTTACTCAGACCTGCTCGAGTTAGTTTACCTCCCTGTGGCCTTCCTGACAAGCCCTATGGATAGGAACTACAAAGTACTGGGAGACCCGGATACCAGTCTCAGTTCAATTCGTTCTTTCATTTATCCAGAATTGTTGGAGGACAAGTGAGTTCCCCACTTATTGGATAAATAAGTTTTCCAAACAACTGAAAATTTTCGCTAGCCACAAGATTTTTGCACTTTTATTGTTTAAATAGGAGAAATTCTCCTAAGATATGGAATATATTAAGAGCATCGCCCCTGGACCCTGAATGCCTGGGTTTGAATCTCAGCTCCAACGCATGCTTGCGGTGTGATGTTGGGCAAGGGACTGAACTTCTCTCCGCTTCCAGGGATAATGATAGTCCCTGCTTCAGAAAGTAGAAAGAGTAAATAAATTAACTACACAAAACAGAACAGTATCTAGCACATAAAAATTGTTTCAGTAAGTATTATTGTTATTACTGTAAACAGAATGACTAACAGAAAATATGAGGCTTTCCTTCTCAGAATCATCACTATAACCACTAAGCAAAATATTGTATATGTATATATGCATATTATTTACATATATAATATATATTTATAAGTATACAAACATTTTATGTATTTATGTATACACATACTTTATACAACCACACACTCACTAAATCTATATATATACACATATATATTTATGCATATATATGTATACACACACACACTCTCTCTCTAGATGTAAATATATAAAATCATGCCCTCATAACCCACTGGAATACATTAGGGAACTACATTTACCTTAAACGACCTCAGAAGTTTTAGCTTCTAGTTTTTCACACTTTGTGTTTGCCTGTTTTAAACATCCTGGTCTCCTCTTTCATTGGTGGAACTGCTAGCAGCCATGTCTGGCTATGTCTGACTTCTTCCCCTCCTGAGTTGTTCTTCTATTCTTCCATGACTGAGAAACCAGATTGCAAAGCTTGTTAGAATTGTGGCTAACATAAGAGCACAGAGTTCTGAATGAGAATCTCAGAGGCTCCTCTATGAATAAAACGGATGGGCTTTAATATTTGTACACCGGATCACCTGCTATGGCTGATCTGATCACCGTGTTTAGCTTGCTTTCTGATTCTTGAACCTGTTCTTAATCTGTGCTTTTCAGCTGTGCTCACAGGACCATCAGGCTGTGTGAGCAGATTTCAGGGGCTACCATGGTGTAGAAAGGGGTGGCCAAGGTGGGGTTTAATCTAGGAAGGCTCCAAGCCCTCCATTTTTGCTTCAACCAGAGAAGCTCTGAGATGTTTTATATACTGGGCTTCTGCATAGGATGCCATTTGCAAAAAGGCTTCCGCTGCTACATTAATAAATAAAGTTGGCAACTACTGTTCTACAGAGTTATGTTTGCTAGATAAATGGCATCTGGACATACACTCTTTTATGTATGTTTGAAATATTTCAAATAAAAAATGAGAGTCACAAGCCAAACCAACACTAGGGATTAAACATAACAAAAATTCATATGTAATAAATGAGACTGGGCATCTACAGAAAACATTTCCAAATAAACCACCATAACTATGATTTGTAAATTTTGTAACGATGTTAGGTTAACCCCACATCCCACCACAGAGCCACCACGTTAAAAGTCAATAAATGTAAAATAAGTGTAATTTTAAGAAGTCTAAAATGTTAATGATGGCTACAAATAGACGGGGCTTGAGTTACATGATTGGGAAAAGGGGAATTTTAAGAATGGTTTGTCAGGGTTTTTCCAGAACTCATGAAAAGAGATTCTAACAGTTGATACTAGGTTTCTAGTCAGTAACATCCATACACTGGAAATGGACATATTAGCATGATGGAAACGATCTTCCAGTAACATTAAGCTCCCTCTTGTTCTAACTAACTCCATCTTACTAACTGTATCAGTTAGAATTGTTTTGTCTGCAAGAAACAAACAAAAACCCCCACAAAAACAGCAGTGGTTTAAACAAGACCAAAATTTATTTAGTTAGTTAGTTATTTGTTTGTTTGTTTGTTTGTTTTTTGAGATGGAGTCTTGCTCTGTATCCCAGGCTGGAGTGCAGTGGCATGATCTCGGATCACTGCAACCTCCGCCTCCCAGATTCAAGCAATTCTCCTACCTCAGCCTCCCGAGTAGCTGGGATTACAGGTGTGTGGCACCACACTCAGCTAATTTTTGTATTTCTAGTAGAGACGGGGTTTCGCCATACTGGCCATGCTGGTCTTGAACTTCTGACCTCAAGTGATCCACCTGCCTCGACCTCCCAAAGTGCTGGGAATACAGGCATCCCAGCCAAGATCAAAATTTATATTTATCAGTTGAGAAGCCTGGAGGGAGGTAGTCCAGGTCTGCCATTGCACTCGATGGTGTCAGGGGCCCAGACCTGCCCTACTTTATTGCTCTGTTATGAGCATCCGCCATTCTCAAGGTCTCTTCTGGTCCAAAATGGCTGCCAGAGTTCCAGACATTGCAGCCACTTTCCAGACAACAGGGAACAGGAAGAAGAAGAGGAAATCCCTCTTCCTTCAAGGAGACTTTTAAGAAGTTTTACAGACCCCTTCTGCTTACCTCATATTGACAACAACTTAGTCACATGGCCACACAGAACTGCACAGAAGGCTGGGAACTGTAGTCTGTATTCCAGACAGTTCTGTGCCCAGCCAAAACTCAGGTACTCCAGTACTAACAAAGAAGGAAAAATAGATATTGAATGACAACAAAAGTCTCTACCATGCCAAATTATCTCCTGATTCCTATTTCCACTTCCTGAGTGAACCCACTCACCAAGAATAGAGTGGTATCCCATTGTCTGCTTTTCTCCCAATTATATTCTTAAAAATTAATTTTCAAATCAATGTAAAGCCACAAACACTTGTTAGGTGCCTATTATGATTTATACAATGGAATACTATTCAGCAATGAAATGTAGCAAATTATTAATATACAGAACTTCAATGAATCTTGAGAAAATTATGCTGAGTAAAAACAGCCAGAAAGAAAAACAGAGTACATGTTGTATGATTCCATTTATATAAAATTCCAGAAAAACACAAACTCATCTGTAGTGACAGGAAGCAGAATAGTGGTTGTTTGAGAACAATGGGAGGAAGGGGGGCGACTTGCAAAGGGACGTGAGAAACTTTAGGGCTGATGAATGTGTTCATTATCTTGATTGCAGTGACGGTTTCATGGGTATAGACATATATCAAAACTCATCAAGTGGAAAACTTTAAACACATGCAGTTGATCCTACATCATGTATGCCTTGATAAAGCTGTAAAATACTTTTTTAAGAAGAACTTATTACATGCCTGGTGCTATACTAGGCATGGGAGGCACAAGATAAAGGTATAAGGTCCTGTCCTCAAAGGTCTCACAGCCCAGTAAGTCATCCTGATTAATGAATTAGGCTTGTGAGTATAGATAGGGTAAATAGATCCTGAGTCCCAACACACTAAGAAGGCACTCAGCCTACAGACTGAGGGTCAGACTTTGTCCCATAAGTACTCCCAGCCCCCAAACCCAGCCTGAAACAGGCTTCAGTATTTGACAATGAGGAGCACCATGTATACATGCACTGCTCTTTCAACCTACTTCTACTAAAGCTCTGGATACACATGGTGAACAATATGCTAATATCTTAAACATCCCATGGTAAATTGTATATTTTCCACTCTTAGAAATGGGATCCAATGACATGTTCTCTTCACTTTCCACATCTGTGTTGCAGAACCAGGAAGGACCCATGACAAAGAAGTAGTTGGCACAAATGAATCTTCTGATGGAACAGTCTGGTGAGGCAGCTACTTGGAATCTGCTGTTTCCGGTGACCAATACCACTCATGTTTGACATCTCTTGGTATTGCTCCTGTGGTGTGTGCAACAGTGCAAGGGTGCAGTGTTAAGCTCTGAAGGCCCCAGATGGCAGCTCAGGGGGAAAATACTATAGAGCAAATTATTTTCTCTATTTCCTCCTCAATCTTGCCCCCCTAGTTCCTAGAGCTTATGAAGGTCCACAGAATGTATCCTTAGATGTATCCTTAGAACTGAAAGCTGTTGCTCCTACCTTTTCCACCTTGAGGAAAAAAAAAAAAAATCATTAGTTGCAGTGCAGATAGTTTCATCACAAAAAAGTAACAAAACTGATCAACTGAAAATCCTTGCGGAAGAAGAGATTTTTTTGTCATCTCCCTTAAGCCCTTTCCATGTTGGTCTGTGGAGCCTGAACATCACTGAGTAGGGAATGTCATACAGGATTGCATTAAGTGCTCCCCACAACCCAAAATACCTCCCTTTTAGCCTAGTATAACATCTGACACCCTTGCATGAATCCTTTCAGACTAAGATGCTGAGGCTGAATTGTCCTCTGAGAAAAGAAAGCAAAAACCCAACTGGCCTACATCACTAAGGAGACCTTGAAAGATTGATGTAAGACAGCCCCTGATGGAAAAGAATGGGCAGGGCCCACAGGGATGACCTGCAGAATCACTGTGGACCTGCTGGGGGGGTGACAAAGGACAATGGGAGAAGGAGGAGGTAGTGAAAATAAACTTTGGTTGTGCCAAATTTTCTGAAGAGCCAGCACTTCTTACTGTGAAAAACTGATCTGGAGCGAAGTGATGAATTATCCCATCCAAAATTACCAATTCTTTTCAAGCACTCCTTTCACTTTTATTCAATCCCCTAATAAAAGCAGACTTGCTGTCCTCATTAAGCCCAACGTATTGGCATCTGAAGTGTACCGATGTACTCATATGTTATTTCCCTAATTACACTGGAACTTGCAATGCCCGAGAACTCTGTTGATGAAAATAATCCTTCTGTAATATTTCCTTTTTGACTGGGCACCTCTGGGCATTAAAAACACATTTTCGATGAAAACTAGGAAGGGCTTTCTTAGTTCTTATCACATTAATCTTGTCATCTAAACTTTTCTACTGGAAAGCTAGCTTCTTCCATAAATCCTTTTCTCAAATTATTTTGGAAGTAACCTGAGATACTACACCAATGAGAAGGCCCAGAGCAGATGTGGGAGGAAAGAAAGAGGAATTAATGACAACCTTCAGCATTTATTCTTTGAAGACTAGCAGCTTAAACCCCCTAAATAGAACATGTGAATAATCAACTCACTCCTGAAGCTGAAGGGAATAGTTTTATCCGAAACAGAAGTCCCTCATTATAATATGGTTTTCATGATCAGATATTTCCAAAGGGGCAGAGAGGTAGGGGACAGGGAGACATCAAAATATACCCATCCAAACCCAACATTGAAAAGCCCACAAAACACATTTGGCTACAAGTTGGAGTCAGTTCTAAATCCCAGTATGTCACACAGGCGTCTCACAGCATTCACCACAACACCCCTGTGACTGTCCCAAGCACATCCACATCTTGCCCTTGGACAAGTCACACCTTGTCTCTGAGTCTTATTTCTCACCCATACAAAGGAAAGGTTTGCCTAAGGGACCTCTGCAGTCTGTCAAAATCCATCCTATAACGGATGTAGGATATATCCTACAGTGGAATTACACTGATGCTCTCCTGGTGGCCCTGCTGTGTCTTAATTTTTTGGTGCCTTAAGTCCTTACAGCATGACACTTCTCAAGACTACCCAAGGAAGCACACCTTCAGTGTTTTGCAATACCACATGTTATAGTTTGGCTGTATCCCCACCCAAATCTCATCTTCCATTGTAGCTCCCGCAATTCCCATGTGTCATGGGAGGGACCCAGTTGGGGGTGACTGAATCATGGGGGCAGGACTTTCCCGTGTTGTTCTCATGATAGTGAATAAGTCTCATGAGAGCTGATGATTTCAAAAAGGGGAGTTCTCCTGCACAAGCTCTCTTGCCTGCTGCCATGTAAGATGTCCCTTTGCTCTTCCTTCATCTTCTGCCACAATTGTGAGGCCTCCCCAGCCATGTGGAACTGTGAGTCCATTAAATCTCTTTTCTTTATAAATTATCCAGTCTCGCGTATGTCTTTATTAGCAGCATGAGAACAGACCAATGCACCACATCCAAAATGCCAAGAGAGAACCTGTTTGGGTGCATATTCAGAGTGGTTCATGGAAAAGCTACCAATGGAGGCCTACTGCCTGCTGAATGGACCTTCTAAGCACTACCAATGCAGAATAGCCTAGAACTAAGGGAGATTTTGCCCCTCAGGAGACATCTAGCAAAATCTGGAGACAATTTTGGTTGTTACAACTTAGTGGGAAGGGGTTGCTCCTGGCATCTAGTGAGTAGAAACCACAGGTGCTGCTAAACATCCTATAATACACAGGACAGCTACCAATAACCAACAACCATTCTGCCCAAAATGTCAATAGTGCTGAAGTTGAGAAACCAGGCCTAAGTCCACAGAACCAGCGGTGTGGGGCAGCCAGCTCTTACCAGTGCATGAGAGTTAAATGTGTTCATCTGCGTCCAGTTCCACGTTCATGAGGTCACTCTGGCAAAAAGAAATCTGCCATGGTGGGAGGATTTACACCACAGAAATCAGCAAATCAGCTCTACAAATCAAAGCAATTTTATGTCTGTGAGCAAGTTATTAAACATTTAACAACACATCGCTAATCCAAACTTCTGAAGTAACTTCTGAAGTAACTAGTTCTTTCAGCAAGAAGGCTATCATGTAGTGAGATGACTTTACCTATGGGCAAGAAGTGGGACTTCCTAACATTACCACAACAACCATGACAAAAAGGAAGGACACAGAATGAGGGACATCGTGGGCAGGTATTGGAAGAGTCTCCTGTTCTTTGGTTCCATTTTCTTACTTATATATATGCACTGCCTTCTTCCAAAGAGCACTTGAGGGGACAATTAGGAAATACACAACAGGCTTGTTTACTAAACTGCTCAGAGGAAAAGCATGATGAAAAAATAATAACTCAATACACTTAATTTTGAAAAATTGACATACAAAAATAAAGATCAACACACAACAGGTGCCAAGCCCGAGGAGCAGGCAAGCTGATTCTTCCGCCCCTAGCCCAGCTGCCTGAAAGACACATTTCCTAGTGGGTCCTGGATGCTGGTAAAGCTGGACTCTACCAGACCCCCCACAAGGAACCGCAGGGCCCCCTCTTGCCTTCCAGGGCTCCGCACGGAGGATGGAATGCCCTACAGAAACTCAAGCCACATTGTAGGGAAACCCTTTTCCAGCTTGTTCTTTATTGCTGTCTTGATATTTGCCTCTGGTTGCTATGGCAAAATCTGGCATTGGAATTTTTCTGGGAACAAATAGGAAATAGTTGTGGGGGAAGTTCAAGATCCTACATACATTTAGGTTTGGTTATAAACACTCATAGTAAAATAAAGTGTTGACTCATTAAACCCAAAATAAACCAAAAAAGAATTTTTTAAAATCCTCTTTCAAAAACTCTTACTTTGTTGCAAAGGTGACCAGCTAGAAAGTTCTTTGCTCTTATGGACAAGATGGTCAGCAAAATGAACTAACAGGGTAGAGGACCGATCAGTTGGGAAACCGGTCACCCCATGCCAAGTCACACTCTGCCTTTAGCATGTTTCATTTCTGGAGCTGGAAGTGCTCACCCTACGCAGAAGAAATTTTCCATTTGCAGGAGTGGATTATTTTGTCCAGTCTCACTGAGGAATATGCCAGGACTGCAGCCATTTGAACTCTGGCACCAAGGGTCTGGAAAAACTTAGGAGGACATGCAGGCCTGTGGCACACCTTGAACCCAGATGGACCGGGTGTCTCTTTGTTAGTGTCTAGTGATATAGTTTGGATGTGTGTCCCCACCCAGATCTCATGTTGAATTGTAATCCCTAATGCTGGAGGAGGGGCCTGGTGGGAGGTGTTTGGATCATGGGGGCAGATCCCTCACGGCTTGGTGCCATCTTCACAATAGTGAGTGAGATGTTATGAGACCTGCTCATTTAAAAGTCTGTAACACCTACCCCCTTCCCCAATCTCCCTTGCTTGCTCCTGCTTTCAACTTGTGGCATGCCTGTTCCCCATTCCCCTTCCGCCATGATTAAAAGCTCCCTGAGGTTTCACCAGAAGCTGAGCAGATGCCAGCACTATGCTTCCTGTATAGCCTGCAGAACTATGAGCCAATTTAACCTCTTTTCTTTATAAATTACCCAGTCTCAGGTATTTCTTTATAGCAATGTAAGAATAGTCTAATACATCTATCTTTCCCTAAGGCCACTATATCTGAAGAGTTCCTGAATCTCCACTTTTCACCTAAGCCCCAACTGTTCTCTCAGTTCACATCCACAGCTCACATCGCCTGACTTGTCTCCTAGGGCCAGCCACATATGTGGGAAGAAACATTGCCATCCATACACAGTGAATTGAAGAGGGTGAAAGTCCTCTCCACCCTGTATGGGCTAACTGGTGTGATGTCCCTAGCATTCAAGGCTATCTTCAAAATACAAAGTCTCTTAAGAGATGTATGGAGAGGTATCACATCATAGACTTTACCAAAGATTTCAAAGGGGAGATTCTTCAAGTGCCATCTGTCTCCAACCTATCTTTTTTCCATCCCATCTCCTAATGTTCCCCAAAAACCTAGCTCGGCTCCAGTCAAGTTCATACCTTACTATCTCTTGCATCTACCATAGATGCATCAGAAATAATGATAAAAATATGTTACTACATACAGCAATCTTTACTTATCAGAGTATCTCTAAAAGACAACATATTTGTTTGGAGTAAATACTTAGGTAAGCCATTTGGGAAGGAGAAGAGAGATCTCAAAGTTGTGTTCAAATAGCAAACAGTGGTCACTGAAGTATTATTTATAAAATAAGGGAGGAAAGAAAAAGCAACAGGTAAAAGGAGGCAGGACCTGTGTGGGAGGGGACTAAAGAGATAACACGTGTAAGAACAACTATTTTTCTAGAAGTCACCACCACCTGACAGTGTTCCAATTTCTTTATATGAATCAACTCATTCAACTCTTACTACAGTCCGATGAAGTAGTTAGTAATATTATCCCCATTGCACAGGTGGGGAAACAAAGCCCCGAACCCTTCAGTAACTTGCCCAGGGTTACCTGGCTTGTGAATGGTGGAGATAGCGAGTGATGGTCGGACTCCAGCCTGTACTTTCCTCAGTGGGGAAGCCTCTGCTTGCAGTTGAGGAAGGACTGCAAAGCAGTAGACTTAAAAGATTTTAACAAATATAAGAAGTCACCAACATAAGACACACCATTGTCTGTTACCATTGTATTGTTACCAAAGGAAACGTGCTGCCAATTAGACTATGACACACCAACACAGCAAGACAGAGTCTGGTTTCCAAGATATCAAATACTCAACTAGGAAAAACGTACATATTGGAAATGATGAACACAGTATCAAAGCGGAATATGAATCTGTTTGTTGTGGGAGTTACAGGGAAACCTCCATCATCTTCCCTTTGAAACTCCACAGTAAACTCCACATTTCTCACAAATGCTTTCGTGAGCATTGATTCTTGAGAGGAGGTGGTGGCAAGGAAGAACTCCTAGAAGTGCCATTTGTGTGTGTGCGCGGGTGCCCACATGTGTGCAGAGGCAGAGCAAAGACAATTTTAGCAAATGCAAAATGTACTTACCCTATATTTAGTTACACAGAGAAAATGTACCTTCATTATTTTCTATAATTGATCAAATCTTTCTCCAGGGTCCTTCACTTTACTAAGTAAAGAAGGAAAATTACATGTCATCTAGTCCAATAATTTTAAATGCCTTCTGGATATTTTGGTATTGCAGCACCTCGTCGCCTACCACGCTCCACTTTCCCATGTTTCTCCAAGATGACCCCTGGGGGAAGGGTCTGCTTCATGTTGGTAGGAAAGGGGAGGAAGGTCCTTGGCCCACATGATTCATATGTGCAGGTTCCTGGTCTGTCCTCCAGTTCATCTAGTTCCCACCCTAGAAGGTCTCAATACTGAAGTCTGTGGCTGATCAATGCCTGCTGTGTGCTCACCAGGGCCATGCTGACTCAGCTCCACTTAGGTCCTCACAGGAGCTGCATATCCTTCTGAGGTCTGGCTATGTCTCCCATTCCATCTCCCCCTGGGCAGTCCCCCCACTGGCAACCCCCTGATAAGCTCATCAGCTGGAACTACTTACTCATGGCACTCATGGCATGCTTGTTCAATGAGCTTCGGTGTGACTTCCAGTTCCTTCCAATTGCAGCTCCTTGCCAGCTGTCATAAGGCTGTCATATTAAAGAAGCTAATTGCCATCCTAGATATACCAGTGATCTCCTGAGGGGCTCCCCTATTGGTAACTACCTGTGCCCAGGAGACAACAGTCACCTGAAGGGGAAACATAAACATTATACAATGTTGCAATTAGTGTTATGGAATAAATAAAGATCAAGATCACCTACTGAGCACTTTAGCATGCAGATAGCATGTTCTAGTCCTAGTGGATACTCAGTATATTTCCAGCTTAGTCCATGATTTCAGACTGGAGTTCCATGAAGACAGAGACAATGCTTATCTTGTTCATCATTGTATTTACATGCATACTGGGCACTGAATATTTGTCAGATGCATGTTAAAGTTTAAAAAGGGAAGAATAACAAGTCATTTACATTAAAGAATAATGTTGTCTAGGCCAGTGGTTCTTAAGTGGAGATAACTTTATCCCCCAGAAGACATTTGGCAACATCTGGAGACATTTTTGGTTGTCACAACTGGGGAGGGGAAGCTACTAGCATCCAGAGATGCTGCTCAACATTCCACTATGCATGTGACACCCCCCAAAAAGCAAAGAATTATTTGGCCTAAAATGTCAATAGTGCTAGAACTGAGAAACTCTGATCTAAGGATTTGAGAGCTACAGATCACGGTGTGCTGGTAAATGTTAACAACAGGCTCTCTGGGTAAGGGAGGGACTCCTGATTCATAATGTTCACCAATTTACATGAAATAAATACTACAACCATGGTTGATTTCAAGCTCCAACAAGACATCATGAAACACACAGTTGGGAAAAGGGCATAGCAGAGCACACTGTTATATACTATTTCCACCCTGCAGTTACAATAGACAGAAATAACGCCAACAGCATAGACAATAGTAACATACAGTAAAACAATTTGAAAGTAATGAATTTCGAGTATCATTATTACTAACTTTGTTTTTAATGAAATTTATTTAAATGTCAGTTTAGGCCATTTCACTTTTATAATGGCTGTATTTAATAAGTGGCTCACAACATTCCTGAAATTTTAACATTGGCCCTTGTGAGTCTGTATGAGCAACATACCTAGTCAGGGATAATGCAAATGGGAAGAGATAAGTTGAAGGGTTGAAGGGAGGCAAGAGGACAAGCTGCAAACATCAAACAGTGCCCTTGGCCCGTGTAGCAAGAGGAGGCTAAAGAGCAGGGGAGACATCCTGAAGCACGGAGCACCTTGTGAGATATGAACATGGGAGCCGTTCAGAGGAGAAAAGGTGTTGGGATGTGTTACCTAATGGGTGACCCCAGTTGCTCTACTTTGAAACATTAAAAAATCCAGCTTCCAGCTGGTTGCGGTGGCTCACACCTGTAATCCCAGCACTTTGAGAGGCTGATGCAGAAAATCACTTGAGGTCAGCAGTTCGATATCAGCCTGGGCAATGTAGCAAGACCCCACCCATCTCTACAAAATAAAAATTAAACAAATTAGTCAGTCACAGTGGTGTGTATCTATAGTTCCAGCGACTCAGGAGGCTGAGGCTGGAGGATCGTTTGAGCCCAGGAGTTTGAGGCTTGCAGTGAGCTATGATTGTGCCACTGTACTCCAGCCTGGGTGACAGAGGGAGATCCTGTCTCAAAAAAAAAAAAAACTTACAAAATCCTCTCTCATATATCTATCTATAGATAGATTAGATAGGTAGATAGATAGATAATATAGATGGATAGATAATTGATAGATAGATAAATAGATAGATAGATAGATAGATAGATAGATAGATAGATAGATAGACAGATATGGATATAGGTGATATAGATACAGATGTAGATACAGATATATTAATAGATATACCCTAGTGGTTCTGAGTAACACCACACTAAAAGTAAAAGCAAATGAAAACAGCAGTCCTCAGTACCTCCCCTAACACAAAGTGAGAAGTGAATAGAATTTAAAGGAAGGGAAATGTATATACACTTTCCTATTTTCTTAAGAATAAAACATCGAGGACTGTCTCCCATAGTGTTCTATCACATTGTGCAGGCTTAAAAAATAAAGAATTTAAACCACCTACCTTCCCCAAGGGAGACAGGCAAATGCACACTGGCATGAGAACGTACTGCTCACGTTGGAAGGCTTCTGTCTGCTCCCCCAGGAGAATCTGGCCCAGTAAAGGAAGCGCTGCTTTCTTGTGTGCTTTAGACGTCTATCCAGAGCTGCCGTCCTCATGGCTGGAGAAGTGAACAGCAAGCAGAGCTGATCCTGCTAAACTGCAGCCACTCCCTGAGGTTTGGGATGAACCCATCAAGGTCTCAAGACGAGGGCCGGGACAGCATAGCTTCTCCCCCTGTAGACTAGAGCTGCTGAATGCAGGGAAGTCCATGCAGCCCCAGAGAGCCCAGCAGGTCTCTCCACAGTCCCACTCCTCCACTTCCGGTGACACCTACCATCTGCCCACCTCAATGGACCTGCTCTCTGTTCAACAAGTAGAGTGTTTGATTTCCACATTTTCCTTTATAAAAATCCTCAGAAGGCCACATCTCAAAAACATATCCACATGTGAAAGTGGGATTTGGCAGAGAAAATAGAATGGGGAGGGTTATTCTTAGGCCCAGGAAAGGGGGGACCCTAGTATTCCTCTGGTTGTGCCCTTTCCTATGGGGTGAAGAGTTCAGGGGCACAGAGATGTACCCACCTGGAGCCTGCAGCCTGCATCTCCTCTTTTGGACTATGTCTTGGGTACCAGAGACCCTGAATCCCCTGTCCAAGTGATCTTAATTCCACTTCCAGAGCTTTCTCCAGGCCTTTTCTCTCAAGGCAGGTCACACCACCAGTGCACACACCCCTAAGCTAAGGGGTGCTGTTTGTGGGGATACAGCTTGGATGTGTAGGCTAGGATGTCCACACACATATGTGTACCGCTCCCTTATGTGGGACTGCCAGGGTGGGAAGAGATGAGGGACAGGCCACAGGCCATGGGCTAGGTGTTCACACCCTCTGAGCCACCACATTCCTGCATGGTGCTCCAAGACCCCACAGATTTTCAGTGCACTGCAGCCCTTGTGCACAAGTGTCTTTATCAAGGCAGGAGGATGGAGCATCTTTTATTTAACACTTTGCCAGCTTGATTTATCACTTTTAAATATTGAGGTATGGTATATGAGCCTCCGTTTTTACACTTGCAGGGCCCCACAAAAGTTAGGGAAGGACCTGGGGAAGGAAAAACGTTTAAGGGAGGGATGGGGGATTATCAGGATTGAAAAGGACCAAAATTGTTTCTTTGCTATGTGGTGCTTAAAATAGTGCCCAGAACATAGTAAGTATTCAAATCTTTGTTGAAACAGAATAGTTGGAGGGGAGAGGGAGAGAGAAAAAGAGAATTCAAATCCTGTCTTTACCATTCCACTTGTGCATCCTTGGGCAAGTATTTCAACATCCCTGATCCTCAATGTCTTCATCTGGAAAAAGGAGAAGCCACGCTTATCACACAGAAGAACAAATTAGTGTTAACTGCTTACACTGTTCTCAATACCATCACCATTTTCATTAAATGCTCCCCCCTCAATCCCATTTAATCTATAAGATGTAATTTGAGTATCGATTTATTTCAAATAACCTCAGGGAGGCTATTTCTCCTGACATGCCCAATGCAGAGAGAGAAATATTTCATGATCAGCCCCACCAACATCCTCAAACGCCCCCCTACCACCATAGCAGGTACTGCTGGTGTCCGCCCATACCCCTAGGCACTCATCACTTCAGTACTCAGTAGTCTGACTTCCAGTTGCCAAACCAGCATTTCTTTGCATAAAGGCATCCCCAGACCTCCAGAGCCCATTTAGCCACTTGCATGCCAGGACTGCCTTCAACCAGTGATGGGCAGGAGTTGGTAGGAATACCCTGGCTCTCTTACTCCTAGAGTAAGATAACTCTGCCGTGCATGTTCTACACTGAATCCCAGCAGGATCATGTTCTAGTTACCCTTAGTGATAACTTGCTTGTAATAGACACTTTGGTTGCTACACAACAAGTATGCCTGAGTATGGCCATGCCGGTTACTACGGCCAGTATTCCTTCTAATTGCTCAGTGCTCATGCCTTATCACTTGTTAAATATTTTCCAAATCACCCCTTCACATTTAACCAACAAGTTGTTCCCCCAAGTGATTCTTAAGAAACATGAATATTGTATAAAACTAGATCCAATAGCAATTTCACCTAATAAACTATTATTTATTAGTCTCCCCCTTGTTTCTGTGATGTATGGCATTAAAAGGCAATAGTTAAACGAAGAAGAAATGGACAATAAAAGATCATTCAGTGCTTCCAGCAAACACCACAGATTTTTTGTTGCTGTTGGAAACTTTCCCACGTGTGTGAGTGAAATGCCATGACTACACACAGTGTATCAAATAGGCATCTGCTCTCAAGTGCTTTTGTACTTGGCAGTGACCTCAGGGCTTGACAAATATGTTGTCTCCGTGTTTTTATTTATTATCTCATAATCCTTTGGATGGTGACAAATTCTAAGATTATAACAAATATATTACGATACCAATATGAATGTAATGTAACAAAAAGATGACCTAGATCTATGGTAGGTGAATGCCAACCCAAACAGTGGCTAAACTGAGCAGCTGTTCGCAATTAGGTCCAATTAACAAGTTTTAAACACGGCATCACTGGGAACCTCTTTGAAGTGTGTTGCTCCATGAAGGTTTTGCTTGAAAGGGGTTTCCCAATGGGAACTAGTCAAAACCCTCACCTGAACAGCTTCACTTCCTCTTTAGACTTCAGTGCCATGTAGAGTTCACACTTTTAATTCATCTTCCCCAGTTTTGTGTATAAATATTTCAGACATGTAAAGAAATGTCTGGAAAGGCATCTTTGCTGAAAAAGACATTGTGAAACGAGGAAGGAGGAAAGCAGGGGGCAGGGCTCCTGGGCTCTACTTGGCAATCTGTTGAAACGATGATCCCTACAGAAAAGGAAATTACAAAACAACATCTAGGTATTCAATAGGCATATGAGAGCATCATCTACTCTGAAATAGAAGCTCCATGAGGGCAAGAACTTGGTCTGGCTCATCATTGTATCCCTAGTACCTACTAACTAGACTGGCACACAGCAGACCTACTATAGATATTAGATGAATGAATGAATGGCTTTTTACTGAATGAATAAACAAATGCTTGAATGAACTAATAAAATAAATAAAGTATATACATACGCTTGGAAAACACAAGCTATTTTATAAAATCTAACTCACATGAGTACGTGTGACACAAAAGCACACAGAGGCACACATACAACACACACAAGCACACACAGAAAAAGCCGGAAATTTGTCTTGATTCTCCTAATAATTTTGCTGGTCCTGCCTATTTGGTGATCATTTGGGACTTACATTTCAGCTTCATTTTTTGTATCTGACAAAAAGAAGGGAAATGCAAGGTTGGACAGAATGCTTACCATGTGTCTGGCACATGGTAAGCACATAATAAATATTTGAGGACTAATGCATGAGAAAACTACATGGTTCTCCACCATCCCTGGCCAGAAGAGGCTCTGACATCTCTGTGTTTCACTCCTTGTGCATTTCCTAAGTCTTGTTCACTGGCTTTCCTGCAAGTCCCTCTCATTCGAGGACAACAGGCCCAGCTCCAAAGGAGAGTTTTGGAAGAAGAGAGAGGGAGCCACCTTCCTTCCCTCCAGGCCTTGTGGAGACAGTAGAGTCAGTGGCTTTGTTGTAGGTGAAGTGAGATGCTTATTTAGGAGATGCTCTGCAGACAGTGAGAGATCTGCCAGGAGGCAGGGCTTCAAAACCTGGGTTGCCTGTTACAATGCTGATTCCTGGGTCCCAGCCCTAAAAGGCTCACACTCAGTGGATCTCGGGTATAACCCAAGAATCTGCACAATAACAACGACCCTGGTGATTCTGATGCAGACGATAAACTACCAGAGCCACTGGGCTAGAAGGAAAGCCTTCCAGAAGGAGAAAGATGTTCATCCCAGAGTGCCTACATCTGGTGGGTTGGTGCCATCCTGAGGCATCCTTCAGGGAAGTCCTCAAGCATTCTCTAAACATGACTTTAACTGACATTAAAAGAGAAAGAACACACATTCTTTCTTTTCTGTGATGGTAGGGGACACACACAATTCAGCAACCAAAAGGTTTCAGTTCCCCAAAAGCCTAAAAGCACACTAATAAAGAAAAGGCTCTGGAGTGCAACTGGGGAAGACAAGCACGCTTCCCAAGCAAAAGACCCACTTTTCCCTTAAGGGAAAATCCCAGGTTTGAAAGTATCACAGAAACAAAAAGAAAGATAACTAGAAAACAGGAGGTGGAAATGTTGATCCTAATGAAAAGCAAGGAAGCGGGGCAGAGACACCGACATCTGAATTACCCGTGTGACAAAGTCTCAGGACAGAGGGAGGGCTGACACAGAGCTAGACTCCATTAAAGTGTTAGAATGACAAGTTCCTGCAACATGATAATTTAGAGACTTGTAATATATCTGTCCACACAATAGCTAATTTCAGAGTCAATGGTGTACTCCTTGAAGACAATCTGGAAACCTGGAAAATCCAAGACAAATGGTCTGTTAGCATAAAGGATCTCAATGGTTTAAAGCCTCCATATATCATGGCAGCATGAAAGGATTCCTCTGTAAACAGCGGAGCAAGACCACACTGCCTTATATCAAGACATTTTCAGCTTGTTTAAAAGGGGGCATTATTTTCCACTGGCAAATAGTTTCTTCACAATCTCTCTCTCTCTCTCTCTCTCTCACACACACACACACACACACACACACCCTGCCTATCTGTGCACATGGAGGAAAACTCTTTTGACAGGTTTTTAAGTTATAAAGGCCTAAGCCTTTTTGTACTACTTTGGGAAGCTTAAAGCTACAGACTAGACCAGCTACAGCCCAGCCTGGTGAGACATCAGTCTCTGTGAGCTGGCCAGCATCACCTACTCCCTGCCCTCTGCCTTCCTGTCCTGCAACCAACAGTCTAATTGCTTTTGTACCTTTCTGAATAAACAAAAGTAGTTATTTTTTGTTTAATGTCATATATAGTTTATAAAATTAAGTGGTAAGTGTAGATAATAAGCATTTTATGTCAGCTATGTAATACATGAGCTTCAAGTCTATTTCTGTTGACTCTCAACCATCAGGCTCATGGCAAAGTCTTTATGACTATAGGATAGATAGGGGTGTATTAGCCACATAGGTTGGAAGGAAGGGAAACAGGAGAAGGAATAACAGTCAGAACAGGCTGGCTTGTGCTGAGGTAATAACCATTCCCAAAATCTCAATGGCAAAAAAAAAAAAAAAAAAAAAAAGGCATCTTTCTCACTCTACTACATATCCATCTCAGGTCAGTGGGGGGTGAGATGGAGGGTGGGACCACTCCTTACTCCTCACTCCAAAACCCAGGCTGAGAAAGTGGCCACCAATTCCTACATTGCCAGGCATATGGCGGAGGGAAAGAAAGTTCTGCACAGCCTTGAACTGGCAATTAAATGCTTGATCTAATGGTGACACACAGCATCTCCACTCATATCTTATTGCCCTGAACTGGTCACATGGCCCAGTCACCAGTCACCCAATGACAAGGGGGCCAGGAAGTGAAATCCTACTCTGTGCCTGAAAGTCAAAGATCCAGAAAGATTTAGAGAACGGCACTAATGACCACTAAGAAGGGAGGATGGGAGAAGACCTACCAACTGACTACTGCTGACAAAGACACACTAAAAAATCCTACTACTGTCACTGACTGTACCCAGATCCTGACTCAACAGCATCTACCACTGCCTGTAAAACCTGCAAAGTAGAGGGCATGTCCCAAAAGATAATCCAGCTTTCATCCCAACATCTAAAGAAATAATCATGCACTTCTATTCAGATTGAATTTTGGCAACAGACAGGTGATAGGTGTTGCTTTGTAATTTTAAAAAATAAAGATTTTTTTGTTAACTATACAATATTTTCAAAATGTTTTCATTTCCCATGAAACAGGCATTCTCATACATTAATTTTAAGAACAAAGTTGGTTGGGCTTTTCTGAAATGTTATTGGCTAGGTGGCAAAGAACATTTAAAACATTCATCACCCTTTGACTCAGAGATTCTACATCTAGAAATTAATCCTAAGAAAATAAGCAGAAATGCAAATAAAGGTTTATGTAAAAGCACATCGTCTTCCTTTTTTTTTTTAAGACAGGGTCCGGCTCTGTAGGCCAAGCTGCAGTGCTGTAGCCTGATGACAACTTGGCAGCCTCAGCCTCCTAGGTTCAAGCGTAGCCCACTTCAGCCTCTCAAGTAGCTGGGACTACAGGTGCCTGCCACCACACATGGCTAATTTTTGTATTTTTTTGTAGACATGGAGTTTTGCCATGTTGACCCAGGATATTCCCAAACTCCTGGGCTCCAATAATCCTCCTGCCTCAGACTTCCAAAGTACAGCGATTACAGGAGTGAGCCACCATCCCCAGCCTAAAATGTTTTTATGTTTTATAGATGTTTTCTGTAGCATTATTATTAATACTCCAAACAGGAAGTAACATAAATGTCTAATAAAAGGGAATGGGTCAAATAAATATGGCTACCTTCATACAACAGAATATTGCATATTAGTTTGGTGAAATGGCTCAGCAGGCTGATGTGATAATACAATGAAGTACTCTATTGCCATTAGGAATCACAATTATTAGGGTTATCTAGAAATATGGAAAGAACTACATGAAGTAATAATAACAAGACAAAGTAGAACTCAATAATATACATATTAAAATTCTATATGATATAAATCAGTTCTACATTAAATTCAGAAAAGATTAGGGCATATATCAATGTTCCAGAAATTTGTGTTTTTCTGATGATTTCGTATGTGTTCAGATGTTTTGTTAAACTCTTGTTCAGCTGATGAAAGAAGAACAAGGACAAAGAAATGAAAAGGGAGGGGAGGAAAAAAAGAAGAGAGAAAAACGGAAGAAGGGGAAAGTAGAAATAGAAAGTAGAAAGGGGACCAGAAAGACAGAAAGATTTAGAAAGTTTATTGTAGCAACTACCATAACATCTCCATGCTGTCCATCCCAGGCAAAGTCCTGAGTAGGCTTTTCCTCTGTGAGCTACAAAACAACAATGTGATTTTAGTTTACCAAAATGTAAGAATTTTTGCTGTTCATTAAATACATGGGAAGTATAGGAAAGATCTTCAATACCTCTACATCACATTCACAGATACATTTGCCACTTAGGAGAATTGAGCTTTGGCCTCTGAGCAGTGGCCTCTAAACCACCTGGGAGGTTCAATAAATACCCAGTGAACTGGCTGGGTGTTTCTGGGCTATGTGGTACCTGGTCTGACTAATTCCAATTGGTAGCGTAGACCAGGAAGGCTGAGTGACAAGACTGGGTCTGGGCTTAGTCAAACTTTGTGCAGCCCTCCTTCAGGGTGAAACAGAGGACCTAGAAGCTAGTATTAGAAATCTTCAAATAAACAAGAAACTTTTTTCAATTCAGTAGGCTACCAACAATGAGATACCATCAAACACCCACCACAGTGGATAAAATTAAAAAGACTGACAATATTAAGCACTGCTGAGGATGTAAGCAACTGGGCCCCTCATACATTGCTGGTGAGAGTACAGAATAGTACAACCACTTTGGAAAACCGTTTGGCCCCTTTTAATGTAATTCCACTCCTAGGTTAATACTTGAAGAAAATGAATGCATATGTCCACAAAAAAAAGACTTGTTCAAGAATGTTCATGGTGACATCAGTCATAATAGTTCAGATTTGTTTCATGTCTCTTTTCTCTAAGATGAGTGACTTCCCAGGACATGGTTGAGTCCAGGAGCACCAAAGGGCAGAAGAAATTTGCCATGCCTATTGAAGTCTCACTCAGAACTGACACACAGTCACTTCCATCCTTCCTATTGATCAAAGCAAGACACATGGCAAAGCACTTACTGAGCATTTACTGCAAGCGTGGCTCTTCTCACGCATTTTAATCTTCATAACAATACAGTGAGAGGGGTACAATTATTATCCTCTTTTATAGATGATAAAACTGTAGATAATTTTTCCAGTCACAAGACTAGTAAATGGCAGGGATTTGAGTGCAGAGAATTACACTCCAAAGCCCCTTATACTGAACGTAGAGTTAGAAGATCCTAGATACAGAGTTTACTTATACAGCCATCACAAAAGTCTATGGAGTGAATTGGGACATAAATTTTTAAGTGGCTTGAACAAGTCACTTAACCTATTTGGCTTTCAATTTCTTCTTGTGTAAAATGAGAGTTATACTAGATTGACCTCTAAGCTCAATTCCACTTATAAATTTAATGCCAAGATTCTGTGAACTCATTGGAACATTTACCATTAACCTGATAACAAATGTAAATGGATAATTTGCTAATCACTACAAGTGAGCCCCAACTACCCCGATTTCAATATAAGCAACCATATTCAGGGAAGTCACAACGAGATGATTAAGTCTATATAGAATAGATACTAATTTAAATCCCATTTTAAAAAATGAATTTTGCTTTTTGGTTAATCCTAAAAGCACTAGAAAAAAAGTAATTCATTGTCAAATTAAACAAATTCCTTTGTTAATGCAAGATTTTTGTTCATTTTTTTAATAACAAATTGCAGTTCCCATGGAAGCATGGTTATGCTGCTAGCAACTGAGTCTTATCCTCTACACTCTGTACCTTTCTCATGGGGAAAAAGTAGAGTGAGGTCGATGCCCAGGAGAGCTGCAAATCCCATTCCCATAAGAACAAGAGCAACTGCTGAAATTGTCTCACATCTACTGTTACTTAAAATAACCTCTGAACATTTTCTAAGAATTTTTTTACCAGTGTACTTCTCTAGTCTTTCCAAATGGACTTACAGACTTAAAAAACACAGATGATTTCTATTTGTTTGCATCTTTATGATCACTTGGTACTGTACTGTTTTGTAAAACTGGATGGATTGATGGGTGGATGGATGGATGGATGGACGCACAGATGCACAGATGCATGGATGGACAGATGGATGGACGAGTGGGCTACCACACACACTGTACCTCTCTTAGGAATGCTCTTTCCAATTCACTTAGACTGTTTCACCTAATTAACTCCTATTCATATGTTGGCTCTCAGCTCAAGCATTGCTTCCTCCGAGAAGCTTTCTCTGATCCCCAGTCAAGATCAGGTTCCTTCATTATGTCCTTACCTAGTGTAGTGTTCCTTTCTTCAGATCACTAAGCTACATGGGGTTATGTATTCATCAGTATGATTACACACAAGTTTAATGTTCATCTCTTCTAGGCCATAAATTCCATAAGAGTGGGATCACATATGGGCTTTAAAAATGAATGAACAAATAAATGAATAGGTGAATGAACGAACTGTGAGCTATGAGCCTAGAACTTGGATATAAAGATAATTCTACCATAATCATAAAGTTGTAGTATTTAAGAAAAGCAGGAAACTTCAAGGTCAAATGGCACTTACATAATAAAAGAATCTTAGAGCTTTGAGGGACCTTTGGTTCAATATCCTACACAATGTGGGAATATGCGCACTGAATATTTGACCTGTATGAACAAAGTGTATAATTTGTGTATGACTTGATTTTTGGAATAGGCATTTAATTCCTTGGGAAATGTCATTTGCTATGGTACCCTAAAACTCAGATGTTTAATTAAGTTCATATTAGTGTAAATTTTATTCTAAACGATTATTTTATTCATGATTTTTCAATTAATCAATTTATAGGTCTACCTAACTCAATACAATGCAATAGGTGTGGGCGTGTGTGTGTATACACACACAGTATATAAACTAAATTATATGGAAATCATATATTCATCAATGAAATCATTTAAAGTGTACCAATTATGTTACAATTTAAACAAATGTTAAGATAAATTATTTCATAAAATGAATAATAGTTTAAACTTCAGACTATTTGACCTCTAATCTGTGTTTTGCAAGTCTAGATTTTTAATCCGAACTTTCTGAAAATGAGACCCACCTATATAGGCACCTACAGTTCTGGATTTTACAATGACGAGATTCCCCAGAAAAATGACTGTGGAGCATGTTATCATCATGTGTAATAGTTGAGGATTAAACTGGTTCTCTCTAGTATGTTCCAGAAGCCACATCCAGATGACCTTCAGATTCCTCCCTTCTTCTGCTTCCTTCTGAGATGGGTACTGGTTGATTGTCAATTCCATCCTGATGCAGCCTCAACTCGCAGCCTGACCCTGCCAGCCGACTACCATGGTCTTTGCCTATTATGTGCCCATGTGGACACCTTGTATGGCACCTGGAGTATTCACAGAAAATTAGCTCATCAACTCTTCACCCAACCTGATGCCAGACATACAATTTGTAATGGGAGAAAAAATAATAATGTGATCACACTATTAGCTTCTCCTCCCTCTTCCTCGCTAGCAGAACCCCGACTGTCTAGGCAGCATTGTACCCCAGTCCCAGAAGCTGATTCACGGTTAGTCTACAAGCCAGGCACATCAATCCTCCTTCCTTTCGCCAGTGATTGGTCTAGGACAGGTACATGAACCAGTTTTGACCAATGAGATGTGAAGGGAAGGCTACTAGGGAGATGCTAGGAAAGACTTTCCTATCTGATTAAAGAGAGGCCTAGGCTGGGCGCGGTGGCTCACGCCTGTAATCCCAGCGCTCTGGGAGGCCGAGGCAAGTGGATCACGAGCTCAGGAGATCAAGACCATCCTGGCTAACACGGTGAAACCCTGTCTCCACTAAAAATACAAAAAAATTAGCCGGGCATGGTGGCAGGCGCCAGTAGTCCCAGCTACTCGGGAAGCTGAGGCAGGAGAATGGCGCGAACCCAGGAGGCAGAGCTTGCAACGAGCTGAGAACACGCCACTGCACTCCTGCCTGGGTGACAGAGCGAGACTCGGTCTCAAAAAAAAAAAAAAAAAGAGAGAGAGAGAGGCCTGGAAGCAGATCTCTTTTCACTCCATTCCCTGCTTCCTTCTTGTTTGGGACATCGTACTGTAAGCACATGACTCTTGAGAGTTATGACATCCATCTTGCACTATGAAAAGAGGCATCACCAACACAGGGACATCAGCAGAATGTAAAGAGCAAGCATCAGGTCTTTAATGACATCATCAAGCCACTACACTAACCCTGGGAACTGGTACATCCAGGTAAGTGAACTACAAATGTCTTTATGGCTTAAGCCGTTGTTAATCGAGCTCTGGGCTACTTATACTAAACACATTCCTGACACAAATAATAATACAACCAGTATCTTATGTCAGCACGGCACTTCACATTCTTCGAAATACTTTTAAATCCATTACTTTATGTAATCCTGCAACAATCCTGGAAAGGGATGGTGCAACTATTATTATCCGCCATTTTTACAAATACAGAAACAGATTTAGAAAGAATCAATCTCATGTAAAAAAAAATCAAAAGAACCAGACCTAGCACTGATTCAAGACTCTTTGCTTTAGTCCAGGAGTTGGCAAACTATGGTCTAAATGTGCAGCGATGAACTAAGAACATGTTTTGCATTTTTTAAATAGCTAAAAATAAATTAAAAGAGCACTATTTCATGACACATAAAAATGTCAAATTCAAATTTTAGTGTCCATAAGTAAAGATGTACTGGAATACAGCTATGCTCATTTGTTAACATGTTGTCTATGACTGCTTTAGTGCTGAAATTACAGCACTATTTGACCTCTAATCTGTGTTTTGCAAGTCTAAATTTTTAATCCGACCTTTCTGAAAATGAGACCCATCCATACAGGTGCTGCAATTACAGCACTAAAGCAGTCAGTAGCTGTTCATACTACCATATGGCCCACAAAGCCTAAAATAGCTACTACTTGCCCCTTTGCAGAAAAAGTTTGCCAACCTCTGCCTTAGTCCTATCACACCCACTCATAAAAACTTATGCTCCAATAAAAAACTACGCAGAGTGGTTAGAACACCGTATTTTACACCCTAGCTTGGTGATCTGAGGTTTAGTTGCTGTTTGTCATTTTTTTCCATTGTCTGACTATAACCTACTGACAGCTTCATAATCTCCAGCCTACCCAGATAGGAGCAGCGAAATGGCTTGACTAACTGCTAATTAATCAGTCTGGCTTGAATTCTCCCTTCAGTAAACACTAGAACACATCTGTTTGAAACAATGTTTTGATGAAACAGTCCCTCAATCAAAAAGAAAAAAACTCACATCCCATGCATGCTCCGCTGCAGTCTTTCTTCTCTGAGATTTGCCATCATCTGAATGTAAATGAATCATGCTAAATCTGGTATCAAACCCACAAAAGACATCTAGGGAGATTATGAGCAACCATGTTACACAAACTAAGATTATGCAAACCATGTAGCAGATATAAAACAAGTCATTCCATATCTTAATCATTTTCTTGCTTTGATCTTTGTAACATAATATTTAATGAACACTACATTTCACTAGATGAGAAATATATATGCGAATATTTAATAGAGTACCTAGTACATATTTTGCACTTGTTAAAAATTAGTTGAACCTGAAATTCAATGAACCATGAGGAAGAATATTTTTAAACCACTTAATTGTCGAAAAGAATAAAGTATGCATCTTTAGCACATAAATTCTAGGAGTCGGCAGTCTATGAAGATTTATCTCAAAATAAATTTTTTCTTGTTCTTGTGGCTTTGGTTTAAACCACTTCATAGAACCCTCAAAACATGCCTTAAAAGATACAATGCCAGCTTTATTCCAGAGCAGGCCAACATGGTTTCACCGGTTTATAAATCTCTGCATTGTTGTAAAACAGAAACAACATGCCAGTCTGCAAAGATTCTTTCACAAGTCTTAAATTTAAGTTATACTCACCCCACTATAGTCATCAAATAGAGGGCCTGAGTTCTCCATGATAGAGTTTTTTTCTAGGGGTTCAGAACTCCTGATCCCTGTCACCTGGAGAGCCCAATGTTTCAAGTTTATCTGCTCCCTCTGCTGCCTGGCTCTGTGGTCATTACCAGGCTCCCAGGGCTGGCCTAACAGCTCATGATAGAAGTACACAGGCAAAGAAACAAACAGCTGCATGAATTCTAGCAGCATTCAAACCTTAAACAACCTGAGAAAAGTTGCTGAATCAAAAATGGAATCTAAAAAACTCAAACTCATATAAGTTGAATTTCTGGAATGGTGGTTACCAGGGGCCAGGGTAGGAGGGGTGGCAGGGGGAGGGAGGAAAAAGGTGGGAAAAGGGAGACGTTGGTCAAAGCACTCAAAGTTTTGGTTGGACCTAAGGAATAGGCTCTGGTGATCTATTACACAGCATGGTGACTACCATTAATAATAATGAGGTATTGTAGATTTCAAAATAGCTAAAAGAACTATTTTAAATGCTCCCATCACAAAGAAATGGTAAGTATCTGAGGTGATGGGCATGTTATTTAGCCTAATTTGATCAGTCTACAATGTATACATGTATCAAAACATCATGTTGTACCCCACAGATACATACAATTATCATTTGTCGATTAAAAGTAAAAAAAAAAAAAAAATTTTTTTTTAAGGAACAAACTTGGGGAAACACCTCTCAAAACATTCTAGCAAAGAACATAAGGGCTACATCCAATTGGCCCAGCCTCCAAAAGAAAAGGAATTGTAAAATGTGCAAACTTATAAAAAAGTAATGGCTGAAAATGTTATTTCTTTCCTAGACAAAAGCTTTATTTCAATGATTACACATTCTCTGGGAGAATTGATAAGACACTGGTAATTGTGTTACCAGAGAAGTGAATGGCTTAAAGATGGCATGAGAGAAAGAATCACTTATCAACGAAAATACCTTTGCACCTTTTGAAAGGTATAATGTGCATATATAATCTCGTCAAGTAATTGCATTAAGTTTTTAAGATTACATATTACACACCCAACACATATCATGAGTAGACCAAAGTTACTAAAAGCACACAATGCAAGGTGTGACTTCCAATGAGAGTCTTCATTCTTTCATTCATTTAACAAGTAGTTATGTGCTAGATACTAAGGAGATGAACATTTAAAATGTGGTTCCTGCCCTTACAGAACATTTGGTCTAATGTAGCCATGGCTATGCATACAAGCAATTTCATACAATAAGTATGAACTGCAGTAGAACAGAGAAAGGATGCCCAATAAACATTGAGACATTTATTTCTTCAAACATACGTTACAGCCTCCTGGTAGTCACCTGGAGACACCAATCACTTAGTCCAGAAATGTTGTGATTGTTTAGCATTGAGAGTTCCTCTTCTGGAATCAGTTTAAAAGCTATATGAGTGATCTACTGCCATAACGATGCTGCATAACAACCACAAAATCCCACGGGTATACAGTAAGCCTTCCTTGCTTATTCCAGACTGGTTGGAGAAGTAGTGCTTCTCCAACCAGTTGATCTTTACAGGCTCATTTACATGTCTGGGGATGAAGAGTGCAGGGGAAATCAGTTGGCTCTCAGTTCATCTAAACTGACCTTGCCTGTGACAAACGGAGCAACACTGCTCTGTTCCACACGACTCTCATCCTCCAGCAAGCTAGCCCAGGCATGTTCTCCTGGCAATGGCATAGCTTTGAAAGAGGAAGTGGAAACATGTTTACCTTGTGAGTCTTGGCTCAAAACTGGCACACTCTCACTACCATTGCATTCTACTGCCTAAGACAAGTCACAATGCCACTTCAGATTCAGACGATGGGGAAATAGACACCATCACTTTAGCAAGAGGAACCGTAGAGTCACATAGCAAAGAGCATAGATACAGAGAAGGGTGAAGAACTGAGGCCATGATTGCAATTTACCACTGAGCCATGAACAGTCTCTAAATTATCTTCTCTTGGTTTTAACCCTCCTCTTTCACTAGAATTGATTTCAGATGTTTTGATCTTTGCTCAAAATTCAACCCACCCTCAAAACCCAGAGAACTGCCATCCCTGAATATAGAGATGCTGTCTCATGACTTGTTTTTGTCCCTCAGCAACTGCCAACACAGGGCCTTATGAAGGGAGATGCCTAAATGATATTTGTTGGATGGATGAACAATTGTGTTTGCAGGTTATAAAAGTGTTTCGAGTGATAGGTGCATGTTAGGATACACAGATAGTCTTCTCAGATGACCACTTTGAAACAGATGCCACATTCTAATATGTTGGTGTCCCTGAGTTTGTATAAAAAATTGACCCATTAGATTTAGGTCACATTCCTACTGTTCAAGATTGTAAAGCAGATACTTATTACATTTATCTTAACTTTAGCTTTTGTTTTTTACTCAGATTTCTAAAATGTACCTCCCAATCTTTCACCCATTATTTTTCAAATAGTGAAGTCATTCTACAAATAGGTATTCCCTACTCTCATGCTGGGTATATTATCTGCTGACTTACCATTGGCTAGAGAGTGCCTCTGGAAAGGATAACAATGACCTACCTTACAGGCCTCTTCTGGGAAGTTACATGATAAACTGCTCGAAGAAATGTCTGCAAATTCGCCTTGTGTAATATTAATTCTTTACATTTCTAGAGCTGCCTTTCTCTCAAAGAATTCCAAGTGCTTCACATATGGTCCGCCAGATCCTCTTAGAGTGTAAATTATGCCCCAGGAGTAAGTTAATTGCTTGCAGGGAGGCATTTAACTCTTTCAGGTCACTAGGGTTCCACTTACAGCATTGCAGGAGGGCAGTAATTTACCAAATAATACCCCAGTGACCGGAAAGTATTTGTGCAATATAAATTATTCCCAGGGAGTAACTTATGAACTCAGAAAACCTGGTTTATTATCTCATCTATTCACATAGATTCCCAGGGAGGGAGAGAAGGAGCAAGAAAAGAAAAATGGGTAGAAAAATAGGTGAGGCTACAAGTTTCCCAAGCTCCCACAGCTTGTCAGGGGCAGAGCTCCAACTTGAGTTGCCTGATCACTGGCATGCCTTCCTCTCAACTCGAGGCTGTGGGACTTGGGGGTGTCAACCTGAAGTTTCTGCTAATCAGGGCCAGGACTAGGGTGAGGTGAGAGAGGTGCCTCAGTGGCTTCACCTGAGTCCTGGCCCTGCTGCTACATCAGTGAGATATGTATTAGCTTGAAACACTCAAGGGACCATAAAATCCACACTCGCATGCACTGCTTGCTTCTATTAAATCCATAAATAATTGTTGAGGATTCATGAATTGATTGATTAGTGTTCCCACATGGAGGAAAAATGGAGAAGGCAATGGAGGAGGCGGTGTAAGAGTAAAGAGGAATGGGTGTCATGTTGCTCTGTTGCCATTCTTGGAAAGAGTCAAACAATTCATGTATTTTAGGTAAGAGCAGAAGAGACTAGACTGAAGTTTGTTTATTACGTAATTAATATATGGCATGGAGGTCTCTTGGAAAATTTTGGCTTAAAGATCCAAATACTGGCCAGAGGCAGCAGCTCATGTCTGTTATCCCAGCACTTTGGGAGACCAGGTGGAAAGATAGCTTGAGCCCAGGAGTTCCAGACCAGCCTAGGCAATGTAGGGAGACTACATCTCTATTTTCTTTTTGCTCTTTTTTTTCTTTTTTTTTTTTTTTTGAGATGGAGTCTCACTCTGTCGCCCAGGCTGGAGTGCAGTGGCACGATCCCAGCTCACTGCAACCTCCACCTTCCTAGTTCAAGCAATTCCCCTGTCTCAGCCTCCCGAGTAGCTGGGATTAGAGCTGCACGCCATCACGTGTGGCTACTTGTTTTGTATTTTCAGTAGAGACGGGATTTCACCATGTCGGGCAGGCTGGTCTCAAACTCCTGACCTCAGGCAATCCACCCGCCTCGGCCTCCCAAGGTGCTGGGATTACAGGTATAAGCCACCACGTCCAGCCTATTTTCTTTACAAAAATAAATAAATAAATAAACAAAGGTCCAAATACTGAGTCCTTGTCAGAATCAACTGACCACTATGAATTCCCATTCTTTAGGAAGGTTCCAAAAGTGTACAACAGGAACTAGGTGGTCCACAGAAGAATTAGGATACTGGTATCTCGACTCCCCACTCAAATCTCTCTCTTCCGCCCAACCCCCACCTCTCTCTGTGCCTTTGTGATGGCTGTCTAAAAGCCAATTACAAAAATATCATGGCCTCTTAAGGGGGAAAAAAATGTATTTAGTGCTCTGCTCTCCGCCTGGGAGTTTTGCTGTTCCAAAACGCAGCAATCAACTTCTTTTCAAAGTTCTGCTACCCATTCAACCTGACATTAACCTCTGCCCCCAATAGAGATCCCAGTTGATTTACCTGAATTTTGATTTACTTCTTGCCTCAATAAAATACACTAAATCACAATTTGAAAGGTGACAGAACACTCCCTATGTGCCCCCTTCCATACACACACACACACACACACACACACACACACACATAAAACCAGTGAAATAACTGTATAGCACACTTACTTGGATGGTAAGACTGTCAAAGAGTGGCATTGGGTAGCCACTTAACCACTCTCTGCCTCCATTTTCTCCCCTTGTAAGATGAGGAGCTTGGACTAGAAGTTTCAGGTCCCTTCCAATTCTGGAGCTGATAAGTCTCATCAAAGTGATAACTTTAACCTATACTGGAGTCGGCAAATCATAGCCCTTGGGTCATATCTCGTCCACTGCCTGCTTTTGTATAGTCCATGAGCTAAGAATGGTTTTTACATTTAAAAATCAAAAAAGTATTACATGACATGGAAAAAAAATATATTATCATTTACATATCAGCTGTGGGTGCTCTTGCAACACAAGGCTAGAGTTGAGAAGTTGCAACATAGACAGTATGCCTGCAAAGCCTAAAATATTTAGGGTCTTTACAGAAAACGTTTGCTAACCCCAGACCTAAGCCATCAGACCATTTGCATAGTAAGAAAGTCTGCTGCAACACTCTCGCCTGACTGAAGTTTTATCTCTGGAAAAGAGGAATCTCACAAAGTAATTTCAAGAGCCAAAAACAAAATTAGTGGACAATTAGAAAATTTGATCCTTATGAAAGAAACTGCTGGAAATCACCGATAAATCTCCAACGTCAGGATTGATTTCTTACGAGAAACGATTTACTCCAAAGAATTTGTCACTTCCCACTACTTGCAAAAAGGCCATTACAGTGAATTTTTCCCCTTTCCTTTTTTTTTTCTTTTCACTTTTTTTAAGTGGTCTGAAGGCAAATCTATCTTTCCTTCATGAGTAATAGGATCATTCGTGAAAATGGCTGTTAAAAGCAAGCAAGCATGGAACAAATTGTGGTCCAATAAAGCAGTGACTTTGAAAAGGAAATTGCCCTGCTTAAGTGATGGATTCTGTTTCAGTCCTCACGACCCAAGTTATGAGGCAGTCCAGGGACCCGGGTCCTGGCCCTTATAGTCAAAGCAGCTGCAAAGCTCCACTGGGAACTGGCCAAGGACTCTGTGAATGGCCAAAAGCGAACCCACCCACCCCACCACTTCTACAGACTGCAGGCCTACAGGGCTACAGAGGCTTAGCAAGAATGTGGCAGCATCTAGCATCTAGTCTCCTCCAGCGACCCTTTCAGCCAGCCTGGAGTGTCCCCTCACCCCTGCCTTCTCTCTGCTTACTTACTCCAATCAAGGCCTACTTTGAGTTCCATAACCTTATAATACCCTGTATTATTTTTCATCATTTTATGGTTATGTTTTCTCTTCCCAAGGACTGTAAGATCCTTGAGCACAAATTGCACCGATCATTTAGACAACTTTCAGTTAGAGACAAGAAATCCTGGCGAAGAGGATGATAGCAATGAAACAGGAGATTGTAGGGCTTCGAACCTTTTTTCTCAAAGAGGAGATGGGAGGCTTGAACAATGTTTGCTCTCTCTGATTCTCAGGCAGGTTTCCTAGATAAAAAGCTGAGATCTGGGGACAATGTGAGAATCCTTAGCAGTATGCTGTTGTTGCTTTATCAGAAGATGTTCTGCCTATTGAGAGCAGAGTTGGTGCTGCAAATTCTTCCCTTCTGGACTTCGCTGAGGAACAGCTTCAAATCAAACTGTTCCATTTCCTTCAGAATAGAGAAGATGGAGCCTCAAAGCTGTAGGGCTCCCTACTTTCAGCTTATGGGGGCGTGAGACTGCGACATCAGGCCATCCCCTTGTTCCCAAGACACCAAATGTTTGCTTCCCATCTTAACTCTATTCAAGGCAGTCACTTCAGAAGGAACGTTTGCTGAATTCATCTGTATGCTGTAGCCATGTAAATAAATGTTCTTTCAAAATTAGAAATATTTGCTTTAATTCTAAATTAAATTTAACATTTTCCTTTATATTACTGTTTTAAGATACTTTGTATTTTGAAAGGAATTTAATGTTTTAGAAGAGTCTTAGTCCTAGAACCTATCAAAGCAGGGCTTCTTCATTTTGCTTTCAAAAAGAATCATAAGATGATTGTAACCACTGGGAAAAGATAAAGCCAATTCATTAACCTGGTGGTATCTAAAAAATCAACCACTGAGCTCCACCCCTCAAGAGATTCTGATTTAATTGCCCTGAATGGGGCCTAGGTGTGGGACTTTTTTTTTTTTTTTTTTTTTTTGAGACAGTTTCACTCTGTCATCCAGGCTGGAGTACAGCGGTGCAATCACTACTCACTGTAATCTCCACCTCCCAAGTTCAAGCAATTCTCATGCCTCAGCCTCCCAAGTAGCTGAGATTACAGGTGCCCACCACCACAACCAGCTCATTTTTCTATTTTTAGTAGAGACTGGGTTTCGCCATGTTGGCCAGACTGACCTCAAACTCCTGACCCCAAGTGATCCACCTGCCTCAGCCTCCCAAAGTGCTGGGATTACAGGTGTGAGCCACCACGCCTAGCCTACAGGTCTGGGTATTTTTTGAAATCTCCCCAGTGTTTCACTGGCCATGTGAAAATCAGACTCCAGGACATGAGTCTCATACATACTTCTGTTGGAGTATTTATCACTTTATACCATCAATACTCATGTGCATATCTCCCTCTCTGTAGTGATAGTTTCTGAAGGGCTGGGAGAGGACTGTCAAAACCCAAAGTGCCTACCATTAACCCAGATCCTTCTGAAGGACCATCTGCTGTGGAGGGAAGGTGGGGAGGAACTCTAGGAAGTATCTCAAGCAGAGGTGGCCAGGCTCTGTACTCCATGATGCCAACAACCTGGACACGGATGATTGGCCCAGGATAGGCACCTGCCCCCAGGTCTGCGGCTATACAGGGTGTTTTGCAACCTGTAAGGAGCCTGATACAAAGGCTCAGTCCAACTCTCACCCCTGGTGAATCCCCAGCGGGGCCAACTAGATCCTTTGACTAAAGGAGTTTAAATGTGAGATCAACTGAGAGCTGAGCAGTTGGTAGCAGGAGCAGAAGCCAAAGGACACCCAGGGAAAAACAGCGAGAGAGGAGCTGAATCACCTTGGCGGCTAAGCCTGTTAGTAGGAATCGGCAGATGCCTGCTGCTGAGGGGGCAGCGAGATAACCCAGTCACAGAGCTGTATCCTGAATGACCTTCCAGTTCCTGAACTTCAATCCAGTTTTCGTGAGGCCTGGCTGGGTGGCCTTTCCGGAAGGCTTTTCGGAGACACGTGGCTGAATGGTGGAGATTCCGGTCAGCCTTCCTTCCACAGTAAACTCCCATTACTTAGGGTAAACTCAGTGGTATCTGTTCCTTGCAAACCCCCCCCCACCCTGCCCCCCAAAAAAGTCCAATCAGCACAATGCCCAGGGTCTAGCACTTTGCCTGGCACACAGCAAGTGCTAAATATTTGCAGGTGCTTGGACGGCCTGATCATCCCCAGCAAAAAGCCTTCTGAAAATAAAGAAATCATTTAGAGTAAGAACATTGATGAGGATCGTCTTCAAATTCCGAAAACAACGCTAAAAGGCAATAAAAAATTAAGCTTATTCTGCCCTCCAATTTCTGAATCTATCTACATTTCTACCACAAATCTATCAAAGAGCGAAATGTCATTTTCTGCAGAACTGCAAAGAGCATCCTAATTTCAGCTAAGGTATGTTTGGATGACTTGATTTTCACTTCGCTTAATCTTAAATCACAGCAACATTAGTAAGAACAATTTTCCTCCCACACTCGCTTCACTGACAAACCTGCAAAGTAGCTGATCTTTGACTTTTAAGAAGTTTAATAATACATGATCTTCCCCCCCCACATTGCCACACGCATTTCCCCTGCCTATTGTCTGTATCAGCTACTTGAAGAACACATACTCCCCAACAACCGGATGAGTCATAAAACAAGAGGTACATGGAAGTAAACTGAGCCTGTTTACACTTTCCCTGGCCCCAGCTAATAAAATAAAAGAGGTCCCACTGAATTCAGGTCCACTGGCTTCCGGAAAGCAGGTTTCTGCTTAGCAAAGACATGCCCTATTTAGTACATTATTTTAGAGGTAGAGCCAATTCCATGCCCCATGTGAATGAAATGTATTTATGGTTATAACCATGCACAGGGTGTGTAAGGACTTGCCCTCCTCCTGTCCTCTACAAAAGAAGGCTCAGGCAGCTTCTGGTGGTGAGCTAACCAACAAAACCAATGCCTAGAAGGTCTCACCTCTCCCATCCACAGAGCTCTGGAATGGGGGCCGGACCCCTGGTCGCTGGAAACTCAGCACCCAAGGGGGTGCTTGCTGAAGTTTCCCATCTGCATTTTTGAAAATCTGGATAAAGGCAGGTTTAGCTCAACCTCCCCGGACCCGTTCCCGATAAAGTGATCTTATGCCTCTGGAATTGGGATTTTGAATGTATGTGCCTACCCCATGTCTGGTGTTAGATTACAACAGCATGAAAATGGAGCCTAGGACTGAGGAACCGGCCAGCCTCAGAAGCCTTCTTCATTGCCTGCCATGTAATACATGATATGCAAAGCCTCTGACTTCAGCCAGCAGATATTTGGAGACCGTGTTGGCCTTAGCATGGGGACTAAACTAATGTGTGTTTAGGTCAGAAAGCGAATCAGAAAAGCCACTGGAGGGCACGTCACGGAGTGAGAGCTCTATAAATTCATCCCCACTCGCAGCGTCTCCTGGCAAACACTCGGCTTCCCTCACCCGGCCGCTCCGCATCTCTCCTTCTCGGTGCTAGAACTCCAGCTGCCCGGCAGCTCCTTTTCTCGCCGCTGCCTCCTGCCCTGCGGAGAAGCGAGAGGACGAGACAACCGAGCGGGAAGGCCGGCCTTCGACAGGCGCGAGGAAAGCCCGGCGCGGCTCTGCACCGGCAAAGCGCCTCCCTCCCAGTGCGGCGCGCGGGGGCGAAGCCCGGCGCGGGCGCCGCGGTCAAGTTCGGATTGCCCCCTTCGGCTGGCCCGCGCAGAGCGGCGCACATTCCTGCCGATTTTTGATCCACCCGGAGGAGAAGGCGCAAGCCCCGCGGCGTCTCCACGCTCTCAGCGCTCTCCCTGCAGCCCAGGGAGGGGCGCCTCGCGTAGCCCACTCGCACCCCGGACCCCCGCCTCGGGAACTCCAGCGCCTCCTTGCTGCTCGCCTCTCCTCCCCCACAGCCCGGCCCAGCCGACGCCTCCCGACCCCTCCCTCCCGGGGGCCCTGCACCTCCCCTCCCCCACCCCGGCTCCCGGCCCCCCAGCCCCGGCTCTAGAAGACCAGCCTGCGCTCCTGGCGCCCTCATGTCTTCACGGGACTCCCCGCGCCGGTTGACGTGGTGTCTCATTCGGATCTCCAGGCAAGACCTCAGCTCCCGCGGCAGCATCAGACAAGCCCGTCTTGTGCTCCCAGGCAGTGCGCCCAGAGGAGGCGCAGAGCGCCGCAGCTGCAGCTGAGCAGCCCGCAGCGCCCCGGGCCCGCGCAGCCCCAGCCAAGAGCGCGGCGCGCGCAGCCCTGTCACCTCCCCCCCACCCAAAGCAGCGGCGGCTGCTCGGACCTCGGCTTCTGGGGGTGCGGGGGGCAGGCGAGAGAGTTGTCGGCAGCCCTCGCGCTGTTCGCGGCGGCCGCTGCTGGAGTCTTGGCTGCCGCCTCCAGGGCGCTCTTGCTGCCCCGCGCGACCCCAGGATTGCGAACTCTTGCCCCTGACCTGTTGGGCGGGGCTCCGCGCTCCAGCCATCAGCCCGGATGGGTCTCCTGGCTGGGACTTGGGGCACCTGGAGTTAATGTCCAACCTGGGGTCTGCGGAGACCCGATCCGAGGTAAGTGAGGGAGCGGGCCGGGGAGGAGGGAGCGGGTGGTGCCTGCGTAGCGGGCGGGTGCGGCTGGCTGAAGGGTGCCCTAGTCAGAAGGGTGCGTCTGAGAGTAGAAAGTGGAAAGACTAGAGGGAGGCTAAGCTATGCGAGGAGAGAGAAAAGTAGAACCGGAGAGAGGCCGGCCTTTCGGAGGAGCATGTTGCCCTTTCCACGTGGGCAAAGATCTCTGGAGCCCCAGATGCCCCTGGACCCCGAATGCCCAAGAGAGGCAGTTTCCTTCCCGGACTCGGCGAGGCGCTCTTCCGTCAGGTCACAGAACGATTCAGGGCTTGGGTCATCTTCGAACCCACCGCCGTCGAAAGTATCCTCTCTGGACGTGCAGAGATACTATCATTGCCAAGGGTGCAACTTACTATTGAGCTTGTTTTGATCTGTTCCGAGGCAAAGCGCAGGCCCGGGGAGGGGCTGCTGCAAAGGTGTTGAGAACCTAAAAATGGAGGGCTCACCTCCTCCGGGCGAGGTCTGGCAAAGCTACATTCCTCACTCGGCTGCCTGCACGTTCCTAACGCCCTCCACCCCAACTAACCATCCCCGTCGAGGTTAGGAGAGGGGCTTTCTTGGCAGTACTGGAGTCAAATCTCAGTCTCGAACATATTCTTGAGACTCCACTAGGCCACTGAGGTTATTATTTTAATGGCTCCTTTTTCTCCTGTACTCTGTGTCGCCTTCCAATAACACCCCACCACCACTGCCACTACTTTACACCATCTCGAGGCTAATTCCGCGCTGGTGGTTTGTTTCCTGCCCCAACCAAGAAAAACCAACCCTCTTCGGGCTGGAAATGGACTTTCGCGGGTTCCCGCCAGCCTCCTGGCTCCCAGCTAGTTTCGGCTTTGGTAGAATCAGCCGCCAGGACTGATGTGCGCGCCTCCGGAGGCTTACCCATCCGTGAGCTCGCAACACTTTTGCTCATAGGCGGGGACAAAGGCAACTCTTCCGGCCCCTGCTGCGATGTTAGAACGCGCTCGACTCTTGCTCAGTATTTGGAATATATGCTTAGGTATTTCAAGAAAGAGATGTTTCTTCCAACCTCTCTCACGCACCCGGTCCCGCAAAGCCGTCAAAGTCGGCCTCGACCAAACTCTTACTGTTTCGCTGCGCCTTCGCTTTGGCAGGGAAGGTGGCGCCTTTTCAACAAGCAACAAGTGTCCGATCTCTGGGAAGTCCGCCGTGTCCCTAGCAATTCGGGTGCTCTCGGACCTGGAACTGGCATTTTAAACAGTCAGACCCCCTTCCCAGTTGGCCTGCGAGAAGTGTCCCAAATTCTTTTTCCCTCCCTCATCTTGGGCCCCGCAGTTATGGGGGATTAAGGGGAGACTAAGTCCTCTGTCAGTCAAGGACGCGAAGCATAGTTAAGAAAAGCAATAGATCTTCCAGCAATTTCTGTCTCTACCTCCCCACGCCAAAAAAAAAAAAAAAAAAAAAAAAACTCGAGTTTATAGCAAACCCGTCTCCCCGCCCCACCGCCTCCTCTTTCTCTCTCTGAGACCTGGATCTTGAAGGCAAAGCCCAAACAAACCTCCCAGCCTGCCAGGCACAAGAAGGTGCGGGGGCACTGACGGCGGGAGCGCTGCCTCCTGCGAAGCTGTCACGGTGACGCGGGGAAGGGGTGGGGGATGGTCTAAAAGCAGGTTGCCAAGAAACCCGCTCAGGTGAAGTGGGGAGAGGAAAACCAGCGAGAATCGAGGGGTGGGAGCCTGAAAAGCAGAGATGCCGGTAAGGACCTTCACAGGTCCCCGGGCTAATAGGATTTCGGGAGGCTTGTAGAGGGAGTGATGGTTCTCCGGTTTTATAACTAAAATGATAACACAGCCTCCGGGCCGCGTGGGCGTGACACGGCTCAGACGGTTTCTGGTGCCCCCTGCTGCGGGGAACTCAGAAATGCCTCGCAGCGAGCGGCTGCTTCTGGGAGCACTTCTGTGGCTTTCCTGGGCGTCCTTGCCTCCCCAGGCCCGGGGACCCACCAGGTGCCGGCGCCCGCAGCCTGCTGCTTTTGCCCTGCCGGAGCGTGGTGGTCCCGGACCCAGAAGGGGACCAGCCTGCCAGGCACGAGAAACGGTGCGGGGTTACCTGGCAGAGCAGAGCCCCCATCACTTCAGGAGCAGAGCTTGGTTCTCGCACGTGGCGGCGCGTGAAGCGGTTCGCACCGCGGGCAAAGGCCCATGGTTGAGGAGAAACGCGTCGGGCAGATGTAGATGTGTTCTGGGAAAGCGATAGAGAGACAAACTGAGAAGCCGAGGGGTGGAGTCCACACAGACTCTGAGAAACACGTCCTAGTAGACGCTGTGTGCCGAGTCCCCAGAACCTCCCCCGTTTTCCCCCGCCCAGCAAATACCGGGAACTAAAGAGCCGCTCGGACTGGAGCCGGTCCCGGCGGCGCTCAGAGGGAAGAATGCGCCCTCCCTGTCCGGGGGGAAGAGGGGGAGCTCGATCGGGGCGCTGGCGGCGCTCGGCCGAGGGCGGGAACCGCAGCCGGGAGCCTCCTCTGGCTAGGCGGGGAGTTTTCCACTGTGTAGTCTTTTGCCAACTTCGCCACACTTCTAATTGAGGATCTCCACGTCCAATTTAAAAAGCCCTCCGTCGGCCAGGCAGGAAAAAAGGGAAAACCCTCTTAAGACGGAAGGGAAATCTGGTGCCTCTGTGGCTTCCTGCTGGCGGGCACCGCGATTTGGAATGGCGCATTAACCCCGCGCCTCCATGCTCCTGCGGTCTGACCGCCAGCCATTTCGCACGCACCCGGGAGCTGGCACCGGCGAGGGGATGGGGGCGGGGGGGCGGCTCGCGTTCCTCAGGTCCTAGCTGCCAAAGTACCTTTCTGGGCTCATTTTGCACGGCCTGGTGCAGTTTTCCTGTGTCTGCGCGTCGCGACCCGGAACCTAGTTTTTCCGGAGTTTGCAAACCAGCCCACGAGGCAAGAGGCGCTGGGTGCTGCAGGTCACTAGGAGTTTCTAGTCCCTACACCCTCTCGAGCCCAACAGCTGTATAGCGAACAAACAGACGCTCAGGGGATGAAAAATGCATTCGTCTCTGCAGAGGTGGGAGGTGGCGGCCGAATTAAAGGCTTCCCCGGGTTGCCTACACCGGGACAGGGGCTGGGGTTCCGGGTAGAGATGAGGACTGGAACCCTGGAATGGAGACGGGGGTGCCTGTGAACTAATGGCTAGGAAAGGCACAGAGGTTTTTGCATTTACCTGGTTTCTACATTTCCCTCCCGCATGGGAAAAAAATAAAAATCGAGTTTTTCTTAAGAATCCGTTTTATGGAGCGGGTCGAGGGGAAAGGATAATCGACTGCATGAATTTCGCAGATTCCACTTGAGGAGATTCTCTCTAGGTCACTAGTCCCCTGGAGATTGGAACCCTGGGATTAGGAAAGCACTGGATAACACTGAGCCCCAAGATGCCTCGGTTCTTTCCCGTCTCATTGGTTGGAACTCTCCCCCGAATTTACAGCCCCCTTTTCTCACCCACCCTCAGCTGCGTGGCCCTCCTTTGTAGGGGTGTGAGGATTGAGAAGCCAAACAGAGCCCACCTCGGACTGAAAAGAGCTGAACCCCCTACTCTGCGCCATACCACTGTCTAGGCCTTCCAATGCCAGAGCACCTCCAAAGCGTCGGAGACTGGGTACAGTCGTCCAGGCTGATGGGGGCGCGGGGAACCAGCGACCCCTCTGGGAGGGGAGGGGATTACGGGCAGAATCTCATCTCTCAAAGGTGCAAAAATCCAATCAAGAAAGGGTTTTCGGGTATACTACGGAGGATTAAAACTTTCAAGACAAATGCAGTCTTTGCCTAACAGCAATGGTAAAGCATTTATTGAGCTCTTACTACATGTTCCGCTAGCGCTTTTCATGCGTGATTTAATGTTCATAACCTTAAGAGGTGGGACGAGTATTTTTAAATCGAATCAGTGCTTCGGGAAGTTAAGTAACTTAACCCAGATATCCCATACTGGCCAAAAGTCTCCAAGTCCCCGCTAACTTCTTGCTCTGGCAACAGAATACCTATTTAGATGGGGAAAATGAGGCGTGGGCGGCAGGCCGGGTGAGTGGTACCCCCGAGCCTATCCTCGAGTAGCCAGAAGCCCGGTCGGGACCCGAGGCAGGGGAGTGCGCTTGATTTTATTCCCAAAGAGAAAGACCGGTCACTGCTTGGGCAGAGGACTGGTTCCGGGGCCTATAGGAGCTACCGGGACAAGAAGGGGAGGTCTCTGGTTGGAGTGGAGGACGCAGGGTGGGAACTACCTGATTGCCCCCCAGGAATGGGGGATTTTGCGCACCAGTAGAGGGCACCGGACAGGAATCGTGGTGGGGGGTTAACTGGAGGGACAGCAGCCCTGCTTGGAACTCTGGGTGACCCCTAAGACCGGGTGGTGAAGAAGGGCAACTGCAACCTGAACCAGGAGTGCGAGCTGCTCCTGGGGCGCACTGAGGAGGGAGAAGCGAACTGGGGACTTGCAAGGAGGGCAGGAGTGCCCGGGAAGCCGCTGGCCTGCAGCGGTGCCGGAGGAGGGCGGTGATGAGGTTGGAGAGGGGCGCAGGGACCCGCGGGGAGCCCAGGCTTAACGTGCTATTCTGCGGTTCTCTCCCCCACCTCCCGCCTGCCCGCGCAGGTGCCGCCGCCGGACGGGACTTTAAGATGAAGTTATGGGATGTCGTGGCTGTCTGCCTGGTGCTGCTCCACACCGCGTCCGCCTTCCCGCTGCCCGCCGGTAAGAGGCCTCCCGAGGCGCCCACCGAAGACCGCTCCCTCGGCCGCCGCCGCGCGCCCTTCGCGCTGAGCAGTGACTGTAAGAACCGTTCCCTCCCCGCGGGGGGGGCCGCCGGCGGACCCCCTCGCACCCCCACCCGCTGGCACGTACCCCAAGCCAGCCCGATGACTGTGTGGCCTACTGACCCGTGGGCAAGGGGTGCGGGTGCTGAAGCCCCCAGGGGTGCCTGGCTGCCCACTGTTTCCCACACGCCTTGCCTGAAAGTGACACGCGCTGGTTTGCCCAGCACAGAGGGGATGGAATTTTTATGCTGCTCCTTTAACATTCTGATGAGCAAATATGCTCCCCACTAGCACCACCACCTCAGAAACGACACACACAGCTGTCCCCTTTTCTGTTTCCTCATCTATACACACTCCCAGTTTTTCTTTTATTCTAAAGCCCTTTATCTGTGTGACTGTGCCTGGCTGTGCTTAATTCTGAAAACTATTGCACTTTCATCCTAAACCGCGCCTGCAAGGCGAGAGGCCGACTTTTCACAAAAGCAAGCCAGAGGCAGAGAAAACACAGAAGGGCCTCCGTTTCCAGAACAAGCGTCTGGGTAATGTCAAATCTGTTCAGAAGAGTTCCTCTGTTCTGTAAAGTTCCGGTTCTAGAAAGACTTAACCATAAATAGTGCTGGCTGGGACTAGGGACAAAGACTGTAGCTCCCTCCACGTGTGACAATGCTAACTCTTGAGAAAAAAAAAACCCAGGTTATTCTTATTAGAAAATAAGTCTGTGATTTACCTCTCAAAAGTTAACATGTTTTAGAAGCAAGTCAATTAGAGCGTATCGGCTGTGATGTGATCTCCTTTTCCCTCCCTCCTCAGAAGCTTGTTGCATGAAGTGAGAGATGCTACATTACACATGATAGAGGCTATTGCAGAGGCATAATGTCAACAAAGGTAGCAATAGAAAATTTCACACAACCCCAAAATAAAGCAGGAATGCGCTGTATGTAACTAGGATACCACCCTGGCTACTCTTCCCTCCCTAACCCCACCCCCAGAATTATCCCTCTAGTTACTTTGCGCTTGAAACTTACTATGGTCATAACCACAGTAGTAGTCCCGCAATAGTCAGCTGTGCGCTGAGTCCGCCAAAGCCAGTGGCCTTGGCTAGGAAACAACCCAGTAAATGCAATATGTTTATTTTATGCTTAATTATAGCAACAAAAGCACCTCTTCCACAAGTCCCAAGAAAGACAGAAAGTGGATTTTTTTTAAAGGCAAATTAAGACTTCAAAAGTAAGTTAGGGAGCATGGTTAATCCTTTGAAACTAAAGTACCTGTTCCAAGAGTGTCTATCAATTAGCTGTATAAACCTACTTTAGAGGCTTTTATTTCCATCACAAATTTAGTGTATATAAATGTTCCTCCAACAGAAACTTAAAAATGCCCCTTAGTGCCAGGTCTTCCAAAACTGGCTATTCATTCACTGAAATGGTCTAGACGAGAGGGACAGGGACATAATGGCAGATAATAGTTCTCTAACCCAGACATTGCCAAGAGAAAAACGACTGTGCCTGATTACAAAGCTGATTAATTCATGGAGGTTTAATTGCCTTATTAGTGCCCTGTTTAACTAGGTTCATTTAATTCTGGCTCGGGCTCCTGGCTCTGCTTTCAACTAACTCTGTGACTTTCGGGCAAGTTACTTTAGAGCTCAATGAATAGTCTGTAACTATACCATAAAGAGAGGCCTTTCTACTCCACAATGCCAGTGGCTATAAGATCTGCCCCTTGGCCTTTATGCTTGTCCTAAAGTCCTTTGGGAAGTCTCCTAAGAAGAGATTGGAGTCACCTAGGGAACTTTAAAGAATACTGATGCTAGGTCTCACCCCAGGAGATTCTGATTTACTTGGTTTGGGGTGCGGCCCAGGCACCTGAGTTTTTAGGTGTTCCCCAGATGAGTCTAACGTGCAAGCAGACTTGAGCCACTGCAGCTTGATAATACCCAAGAAAATCTTTGGCTCATATAAGGTACAAATAGTCACAAAGCAAGTGAGTTAGCACAGATTGCGGGGGCGAGGGCATGTTGTGGGGAAGAAGGATTGCTTCCCTTTTCCAAAATTGATACTATGCCATCAGTGAACAAGATTCTCACTACTCTATTTATATTTGAACAGCAGAACACACCCCATTGTGTTTTGTCTATGACAAGACCTAGTCGATCCTAGAGGAAACCTGAAAAAGAAACATTCCCAAAGAGAAACTGAGCTGCATTCTAAGCCAAATTGACTTCTTTCCAGGTATGTTTGATTCAGTAGCAAGCTGTCAGTGCAGGGAAGGCAAAATAATGACAGTATGCAGACTTTGAACACTGAACCAGTGTCAACACGCCCCTGTCACAGTGCTGACATTTATATCCTGCACTGTACAGGGTGCAACTGGTTAAGGCTTATGTAGAAAAACATTAAGTCACCACATTTCATTTAAAAATAGAAAGTATCATAAATTCTGATTCCTCTAGTTCCATCCAAATACTTGTAACTTAATGATTGAGCAAAAGAGCTTTCATGCCACATTAACAGTCATCCTGTGCTTTTCACAGGAGGACCAGGATATATAGTTTGCACACTCACCTTTGAGATTGCATGTGTTCTGCTGGTTCCAATGTAAATAAAACATCCAGAATTCTATTCCTAGTATGACCTCAGTGTGAGATAACCAAATAGAATTCATAATTGGCCAATGGGCTTGCCTAGAGGCTGGTTGTAAAGTAAATGGCCCAGGACTGCTTCCTGTAGCAACTTCTAGCCTGTCTAAACTCAAGGACTTGTGATTTGACTTTTGGGCTACCCAAGACTTTTCTCTTTGGCTGTCTTTGTTCGTTTATTTTGCTTTTTGCCAGTATTTTGCTTTTTGCCAGTTTCCAAAGGGCAATTAGAGCAGGCATGAGGAATCTGCAAGTTGAAACTTGCAAATGTCATAGCATTTTCAAGCTGAAAGGAAACCCCTCTAGTCCTGAAACCTAAAGAGGCAAAGCAACTCGTATATAATGTGCCACAGTTCCATGATCACAGGAGGCAGGTCGGAAGCTGGGAACAGTGTTTCCCCCAAACTACTGAAATGCACTTTATATGGGAAGGGGAGGATACTTTGTATAGGAGGAAGGTCTTGAACTAATGACTTAGACCATGGTGCACAAGGTTGTTTGAATTTATTGAAGGTTAGTTCATCATAGTCATATTCCCTATCTTAACTCTAAATGTATTTAATAAGTAAAAGCATAAAATGCATGTGGTTTTAAAAATTTGCATCTAAATGCACATATACATTCACCAAATAGTTACATGTGTGCCTGTCTATGCCAGGCACTGTCCTAAGTGCTAGGGATACCTTGATACACCTAATAAACAAAAGTCACTGCCTTCATGGAACATACCTTCTAGTAAATGTCCATGTGTGGTGGTTTGAAAAAATTAACATGAAAGAACCTCAGTCCAGTAAGGTGGGCTGAATTTTTTGTGCAACTGGAGACCAACTAAAATGACATTGAACATTGTTAAGTTGTAATCACAAGTAATTCCCAATTTAGTATAATATAATGGGATTATATTCTACCAGTTTGAGAGCAGTTCACAAAATTTCCTATGGGAACAATTTTTTAAATTAAGCTATCAAGTTTTCAGGCTAGCCCACAAAAACCTATGTAAACCACAATATAACTGAACTGTCATTCACAATATTACTGACAGTCTCTGCCCTGGGGGCCATGTCCTATAATCTGCAAAAGGAGGGCACAGAACAAATCAGGGAGGTTTCAGCAAGCAAGAGCTCAAGGTAACACATTCAGACCAGACTAGGATTTGGACCCCAGCCTTGCCACTTAACTGAGATATTGAGCTGTTACTTAACGTCCCTTAAGCTTCGGTTTTCTCCCCTGTAAAACAGGCATAATAGTAAACCAGTCTCATGGGCTGATGTGAGGGTATTGCTTTGTAAAGCCTCTGCTCCATAAATAGGGATCATAGTTGTCATTTGCCACCCTCCTACTTACAATGGCCCCTCCTTGGGCACCCAGTGAATTCCCTTCTTCCGCTGCGACATCTGCCAGGATGCTGCTCTAAATAGTGGGATTTCAGCAGCACAACAGAGTACGGGGAGTGAAAGAAATGCAGGCCTTGTGGGCAGGCTATTTTGGGCCCTATTATTGGTTGGCCAGCACGTAGGCAGGCCAGGCTTGCCTGGGATTCTGCCCCTGGGTCAGCTGCCCCTGACTCTTCCCAGGTTTCACAGCTCTGTTGCTTCCCCAGTTTCCAAGCCCACATATTTCCAGTGGAATTTTTCTCACCAAACTCCCATGGTTGTGTTAGGGAGACCTCTTCCCTCATGGGAAGGAGGGAGGCAAGGTAGGGTAGGATGTTTCTATGTAAGTGATAAGAGGGTTGTGAGTTGGAGGCTACCTGTATAGAGATGGAGCGTATCTTTGTAAATGATCCCAGCTGGATATTTAATTTAAGATGTTTCATACCCTAGCAAAAAAACTTAGTAAACTGTGAGACCACCTCTACAGATCTAAGCAAGCTTCTAGTGCAACAAACTGGGTAAATGTTAAGCTTTCAAACCTAATGTTATGAAATATAGAATTTAGAATAAACAAGCACCATGTATCTATTGTGTCTTATTGCTTAGGTACTGTATGACTGGACAATACTTTAACAAAGTAACTACCTAAGCTGGAAAGGCGCTCTGCCACTTGGGAAGGGTCTCTTGGAATCAAAAAATTGCACATCAGACTTTTGTAGGAGGCACTGATTCTTTACTTGAGATCTGAGACCAACATTCTCATTCTGGTCCCAGTCTGGAAACCTATTTCAAACTGTTGCTGTTTAGAGACATCTATTTAAGGCTTAAATTGATTTCGCCAGTCTTAGGATCTTAGGCTGACCCAGGGCGTAAGCAATGTACTCAACAGGTTCTTCTTCAACAGATATAAAAATTAAAGCTCCCTGATATTTTCCCCTGCTAACATCTCTTTGTTCTTTGTTTATTTAGCACTCGTGACCCATAGCACCTTCGTTTGATTAAAATACTTGTTTTTTAGTTAATCACTTGAGCTCAATCGGGAAACAAATACTAAATATCTTTCATGTGCTGGGTGCCATGCAGTCTCAAAAAGGCTAAATTTGTAAATAAAGTTGCTGGTGATCTAGTTGTAAACTATTGCTAGGTGGATGGGCAGATGGCTGGATGGGTGAATAGAATGTCAGTCAGATAGATATGTCTATTGTGTAGGGTTTAGGTGAGCTGTACGCATGCGTGGTAAAAATTCCTAGCAGTGAGCTCACTGGGATTTGGGGATCATAGCAGGGACGACTTCAGGGAAGAGGGAGGATTTGACCTGGTACTTGAAAGATGGGTGTTGGGAAAGGAAGGGAAAAGGAAAGGGAGACCTTCCATACTAGAGAGTAGCATGGGAAAATTTGTGACCATGATGTGGGGTAGGGACAGTGGAACAAGGAGGAGGACAGACCAGTCTCCAAGTTCTAGAAAGAGGTATAAGAAGTGGTGGGAAATTGAAGATGTCTTGATAGGTGATCGCAGATCGTGTGACGCTATAAAATTCAGGAAAAGGTATTTGCTCTGTTTTTGATAGCAGTGAGGCACCCATGGGGCAGGCAGGTGACTGCAGAGGGGGGTATTGCTTCAAAGCTGTCTTGCAGCAGAAGTTACCTAAATACCCAGACTGCTTTTGAGTGGGGCCTATGCCATAAGCATGTCTTTCATTTTGAGGTATTGTGCTCTTATTTTTTAAAATGTTCTAGACATAGGCACAATTGAATCAAACTACTAGCCCCAAGTAAGTGAATAGCTGCAAATAAACACTTAATATAAAAGTTAATGACCTAGCGCCTTTTAACTATCCACATGATGAACATGAACACAGTTCTTGTCCTGAAATCAAGTAAGTCTGAGCTCTACAGTACAAGAGGAGATATTATTATCCCCATTGTACAGGTGAAGAAAGGAGACCTAGAGCGTTGTTCCAGGTCACAAACCTAGTAAGTGGTGAAACCAGAATTTAAACTTCAGCGTTTTGGTCCGAAAGCCAATATTTCTTGACTTTACACAGACTGTGTGTGCATATTAGTGGATTAAGAAAATACAGACATTTGGCTTGCTTAAAAATGCACTCACTAACCCTGAAACACAGATTTTCAGGAAAATTAAGCAAGCAAAGAGAAAGGAAAAGCAGAGACTATCAAATTTCCTTTAGGCCCTTTTAAAATTTCCATTTGGGCTGTGGTAGGCTTAAGCGTGTATTACTAATGACTACTTCAAAGTCCAGATCAGGATGTTTTAAGAAGAGAAACATGAATTTATCTAAGTATTCCTATAATATTGATGCTTTTTGCAATGAGAGAAGGCTCCCTAACTCTTTGCAACAAAGCAAGGTCTCCTCAAGTGCTTGGTAGGCAGACAGCATTCGGGAAGCCTTGTGGGAGACTCTAGTTCTTAGATCACTCCCATTCTGCCCAGCGAGGGGATGGCATCCACATGGGAACCTAGTGTGACCGCACAAGTGCCAGAGCGACGGCCTCAGTGGTAACAGGAGTATGCGTAAGTAGACTTAGGTCACCACTGGGAAACAACTGGTTAGCTCAGTAGAGGCAAAACCCACTTTTGCATAACTTTAATAACATAATTGAAGCAGAAAAGCATGGCTTTAAAACAATATGTTTTTGCCAGCAATTTTTTTGCCTGCAAACCTGCAAATAAGAATGTTGAAAAACGATTACCTACTTTGAAGCTTTCTAAAATTTTTCATCATAGGTTTAAATAGTTATACTAGATGTCATTTCTAGCCCTTTCAGGAACTGAATATATGCTTTAAATATTCTTTTGGCAAAACTTTGCACCTGTATATGTAGCTTATTCAGTTCATGGAAAACGGTCAAACTAATCAGCCCAAATCAATTGGCTTTTTGGTCAGGAAAGGTCTGACTTCATTTTCAATTCAAATGTACATGTTAACATACACCCCATGACAACTGTCACACTTCTGGATCCCAATTGTAAGGTAAAGAGATGGATAGGTGAACAGTCAGACAAGCAGAGAAAGCACTGAGGCTTCCCAGGGGGCCTGACCAGGAGGAAATATGGAGCAGCTTGCTTCAGGATTTCTTGGTTTATTCACAAAGTTATCTCCCTTTGGAAGTGGTTGTAGTACAATGAACACCCATACACCCTTCAATAAGATTAACCTCTTTTTTAGCATTTTGCCTCGTTTTTTTCTGAACCATTTGAGAATTTGTTGCAAACATCAGAATGTTAAATATTTCAGTATGTACCTTCTAAGAACAAGGACAATATCTTAGATAGCCACAATTCAGTTATCAGTCTCAGGAAATTTAATATGGATATAATACTGTTATCCAATAGATAGTCCGCCTTCATATGTCCCCACTTGTAGCAATTACATCCTTTATGTTTTGTTTTTAAAAAAAAAAAAAAAAAAAAACCCAGGACCATAAATTGCATTTGACTGTCTGGTATCTTTATACTTCTTTAATCTAAAATGATTCACGAGTCTTTTTTTCTACATGACATTGACATTTATGAAAACTCTGGGCTCTTTTGCCAGCTGTTTCCCAGACTGCCCTTCAGTTTGGATCTGTCTGATTATTTCCGCATGATTAGGTAAATATCCTTGGAATATCATATTCATGGCGCTGCGTCCTCACATCAGGAGGCACCCAATATCAGTGTGTCCCAAGGAGCCATTCATGCATGAATGCCTTTGTATGGCACCTGAAGGTGTTTATCCCCGGGACAGGCCCCACAATAGAATGGCGAGATGGGTGAGAAGCACACCATCTCTCAGTAAGGACAAAGGGGGATTGGAAAAGGGGACATGGGCAAGGAGAACCACAGCAGGAGCATCCGCAGGCAGACCAGACGTTTTAGGACACGGCGCGTGTGGAAATTGAGGAAATGGACACGGATTCCCTTTCAACCACCCATAGGCACTGCAGACAGTCTTCATGTGCCCCCAGAGGGCCAAGTGCCTCAGTTTGAAGACACCGCTCTAAGCCATAGTGGACACAAAGATATCCCTCATGGGCTCCGGGGTCAGCTGACATTTGCGTGTTTAGTTGTCAGGCATTTTGAGGAGCACAGAAGAGCTTGCACAGCCTCCCAAGACAGGCCTGTGGCTTCTGCCCACAACCCACCATGCCAGGGGCTCCAGGCCCTGCACAGAGGTCTCTCCTCTGTAGAATATGCTAGACTAAGTAGGGACCAGTGTCTGGATCCCCTGTTGGGCAATCTCGCTTTGTCTAGAGACCGCAGAGTTGGCTTTGCGCTGCTGCCTTCTGTGCAAATATTGCTGAAGGAAGGTCCCAGATGCAGCAACCATATTGGCCTACATGAGGCACCATTTGTGAAATACTTTCTGTGGACCAGGAACTGAGCTGAAATCTTTTCTTATGTTATCACATTAATTTTGACCTGAAGGTAAAGTTGTGACTAGCCCCATTTGAAAGACGGGGAAATTGAGACTTACAGGGTTAGCAACTTAGCCAGGGTCTGGACACAGGGCAGCCTGAGTCCAGCACTCACACTTGTCACCACTGCACAAGATCACTTCCTGACACCCAGATGTCACTCTTCTGACTGCATCAAAAAGTCATCAAGGAAAAAAAATCAGGGAATGGGTTTAGCAGATAAAGTTGTTTTAGAATGATAACCATATCTCATTACCTGAAGAGTCTTTGAGATTCCCGTAAATTCACTTGCTGGGGGTAGAAATTCCCTCCTTGTATCTGACCACAGGAATCTACCAAACAAATTCAAATGATAAAGAAGATTTCTTTCATCTTCTCTTAGTCCCTCCTTCTTGTTCAAATCACTGAGACCCTTACAGACCTTTTACCCACTGCTCAGTGGGTCCCCTGGGAAGAGCTGAGGGACGCTGAGGGCAGAATCCTGCAGGGTCGTGCAGCCTCTCAGGCTGGGGGCAGGGCTTCGCTGAAAGAAGAAAGGAGAGACTCCACCACCCCCACAACCCCCTGCCTCTGAGAACACCACAGGCATGATTTGCCCTAGTGGCTTTTTGTGCACTTAATTTTACTGGGTAACTTTCTCACCCTTCCCCATTAAGTTTTTTATAAGGGCAGTAGCAGAGCTCCTGGTGTGTGCTCATTAGCTTAGGGTGTTTATTACTGACTCTGGAGTGCTTTTAGCTCACACCAGGTGTTCACGGATTAGCTAACAAATGAACACCCTGTTGGGTGTTTTCCTGACTTAAAAGCTGAAGAACGGACACTTTCCACCCAGGGCCACCATGCTGTATTACTGTAAAATTATTAGCATAACTATAATAAAAGCATGGACCACATACATAGAAACCAGAGCAAGGTGATCAGAACCTGAGTAACAAAGGAATTTACTGTCTGTCTCTCCCTGAGTGGGGTTTTCTGGCTGTTTATATTCATGGAGTAATTTTCAGTCCATTTGTTACAAATTTTCTTAGTTGAGTTGTAGGATAACAGTTTAGGATATAGTACAAGTGGTATGTGCAGTGTCATTCAAAGCGGGTGGAGATGGTAAATAAGACGACATTTTGATGGGCAAAGTGGCTTTTCAAAGTACAGCTCCTTTTTCTATATTCTAAGGTGTTTTGCATTCTGGTTGGTCTTTTTCTTCTGCCTTGAGAGAATCCAGAAATGCTTTCTTAAAACAACAAAACACTGGTGTTTTTACAACGCAAATACTTTTCAAATAAACTGATGTCATGCCTTTCCGTCAACAAACCACTGGTCCTGAAGAGAATGCACTGGTAGCTCTGGAAATGGTCACAATGACTTAGTAAATTGCCTCAGCTGGTAATTGTTTTCAGGAAAATAGATGCTGTGGACACTCCTGAAAGTTAACCCAACAGCAGCCTATGATCAGGACGGTCTATCAAACACTAGATGAATTCCGTGTCCAAAATAGGAAAGCACGGAAGGTCATTACATAATGTAAGATGCATCAGCATTCAGTGCTTACTGATCTATGGGCCTTTTTAAAAAAGTAGTTCAAATAAGTGGCAAAGACATCACTTTGAAATAGGAGCAGATGACAAAACTTTACAGAAGTTTTTCAGAGAACTGGAACATTCTCGTGAACTCACAGTTAGAGTCCATTCTCATGGGCTGCACATTTTAGAGGTTCCTGAAGGTCAAATAAGAACAAGAGTTGACAGCCCATAGGTCAGCTTCAAGGACAAGCTGACTGGCTCTCCTGATCCATTTTGTGCCACTTGCAGTGGGCAATTCTAGCCTTGGAGTCATAAGCCGGGCATGACCTAAGCATACTTGAAGCGGCAAAAACAGAAATGAATAAAACTGGGGTTCGAAGAAAATGGTTATTTGAGTGTTTGACTTTTGGGTGATGGGGACTGAAGGAGTTGTAGCGTGTGGCTGTAGTGTGTCCTCTCAGGGGTCAGGGGGCCCATCTGTATTTTTACAGATGGAAACTGACGTTTAAGAATGCCTCGCAGTAGAATCTGGATGCTTTCAGATGCAGATACAGGGTCCTTTCTACACATCTTCTACCTCTCTTAAATAGGGCACAGGAAGATGACTTGATGATTTAAGAGAAGATTGATGACGATCATTTCAAATGTAGCCGAGACATTGAGCCAAGAGGTAGAAGAGGTCGAGCACTGCAGAGTTCTGAAATACCACCTGTGGGGTTTCCTGGGGCCCCGAGGGTACTGGCTGAGCTGAACGCTGCTGGAGTGTCAGCCAGAGGTGGTCTTCTCCCTGGCAGAGGTGACTGAAAAACCCGTGTCTGGCCGCGTGTTCCAGCCAAGACTTAGACTCTCCACACTTTAGCACTGTGGAGCTGGAAAGGGCCCCAGAGAGCATTGAGTTGACCTCAGAAGGGTTAAGCGACTCTTCCAAGGTCACGCGGCTGGTCAGGGACTGACCCGGGACTGGAATCCGGGCCTCTGTTCTCTCCAGCTCTGCAGCAAGAGCCTGGTCATTTGGTGCCAGCGTGAGTTGGAGGAGCTTCCGGAGATGGGGCCTCTCTGTCTGGATCTGCTGCCGTGCTGGCTGCGGCTTTTCCGGTTTTAACTGGGAAATCGCCAGAGCTGCCTTAGCATAATATGCAAGAACCAGGACGTGGGAGAGATGCCCCTGAGTGGCATGGCTTTTCCTTTTTTGGAGACAATTTACTGTATTCTGTGGCCCATGGCAGCCTAACGTTAGGATCTACTTAGCGTTCATACTGAATTTTTCAACAGAAAGTGTGTTTCTCACCTCCTGTGCTGACTTTGGTAAATGTGTACAGGTGAAACCAGCATGTCTTGCTCTTGTCTCAGAGTAAATTCCCATCTGCCACAAGACTTGAAGTGCTCAGTGATAGTAGAGTTTTTACTTTAAAATGAAAAGATAATAAGTTTGAACTTTGAAACTGAACCACCAAGTCCACATTTGTTAGTCCTGTGGCCTTCACCAAATATTTGTCTTCTCTGAGCCTCAGCTTCCCGAGCTGTAAAGTGGAGATAGTATTCAATTTAGCCTTCAAGGGAGGTTGTCAGGTTTAAAGTTAATGTTGTGTGAAAGTAGGCAGTATTCCACCTTTATATTGGTAATGTTTTTTAAGTGCTTCAAGGAAGCCCTTATCTAAGTTATAGCCTGATGAAATTTTATAATGCAAGAAGTTTTAAGGTTAAACTCAGCCATGTAATTCTTGTAATGATATTCCAATATTAGTGAAAGAAAATCATGTTTGTATCATATAGAAAGACAAAAATAACTTATTCCAAAACAATGACATTTGTTGGGACTCTTCTTGAGAAGTTATATCAATTTTAAGTTGATCTTTTCTTTTCATATATGTATGTGTGTGTCTCTGTGTGTAGACACATATGTATGCATGCGTGTGTATGTGTATGTGTTTATAGGCAGAGAGAGATCTCTATATTTTTCAGACGCTTGGCCTGTAGAGCAATTTGCATCTTACCTGCAATATAGGTAGGCAAAGAATACCAGATTCAATGTCTCCCACGATTAGGGAGTTTTCCATTTTCCTCCTGTCTGAAGACAGCCTTTCATAGGAAGCTCTACATGTCAGGATGTATGGCACTGCACCTCGACAGCCACAGGTGCAGCATCCTATGGCCTCATCCTCAGCTTCCTGCCCCATCCCAAAACTGGGCCCTACCATCTGGCACTGGTTCCTGATGTATCTCTCACTTGTGTGGCCTTGGCTCAGGCAGCAGCTCACCCCTATGAGCCTCTTTAGCCCTCACCCTTCCAGGCACAGAAGCTGGACACTTTATAGTGAAGTGGCAAGGCTGTTCTCCCCCCAGCAAGAAACCCCTGAGCCTTCTCTCTGGGGCCCCTGCATCAGCCAAGCCCGGCTCCTGCAGATCTCAAGCCTGGCCTTGGAAGACCTCTCCTCCTGGACAGGACCACTGTGGGTACTGAGGTCAAGCCCCCTCTCTCCTGGGTCCCTCTGAGCCTCAAAGACCTTCCCTCCACCCTCTGGATAAGGAGTTGTGTCCTCACCACTTTGTCCCTCATAGACAACTTTGTGCCACCTCCCTCTCCGGCCCACAGGTTGGGGACTTAGGATGACTTAGAATGAAAGTCAGCTTAGACTCCCTGCCTGGCCAAGCTGAGGAGGGGACAACCAGCTACAAGTATTAAAATGACCCTTTGATTAAAATATGGTTAACCTGTACTGTTTTTAGACAAATATGGCATTTTAGGAAAAGACTTTGTCCACTATTGCCAGCTTAACCAATGTAATGTTTTAGATTATGTAATTTTGAGTTCAGCTATTACAGGGAGGACTTGGAGCCCTCAGCCTTGTTCCTATTAAAACTCAGTTGACTTTACAAAATAGTCACTATCTCAGTCCTTTGTTCCTGAGGTGGCATTACTATTTTTTCCCCCACAATCGAGGGCAGCAAAGTCCTTGCAATGAACTGTTTGTTCCCAGAGTGGTGCCCCAGTACAAGGTTTCATTTGTTTAAGTAACACTATTTATACAAAGAACACATCAAAATTAAAATATTTTCAATAGAATAATACCAAAATATTTGGTTGCACTCTGAAGGATAGCTTAAATGCATTTGAGCATTTTGGATTTCCAAAAACTTCCTCTTTTAGATGGACATGTTTTCCAAGATATATCCTCCAAGCAGGTCTGGGAAATGAGCAAAGATATGACCTATTGTTTTTTTTAATGATGCTCCTCTTTTGTGGTTTGCAAGTATCTCACAATTAAAGTTAATAAATGAGGGTCATTTGCGTATCTGACATTCTGCCACGGCTTTTATAGGATGAAGACAGAGATGCGCCAGTAAGTCTTAATTTAGGGAATGAATCCAAACTCAGTCTCCTCTTCTTTTCCCTCAGCTCAGTGAATTCCTGGAAAATAGAGGCAGCTGTGGGCATCTCAGCTTATCACCAGGAGTTTCTTGTCTGGGCTGGGTGAGAGGCCTCTGCAGAAGAGTTAAGGACAGGCTCAGTGAGGCTGCCCAGCACCCTCTGCAGAGGAGTATGGCTCCTAATGTCCCCAAGTGCCTTGCATCAATAAATTGAGGCTGGCTCTAAGAATGAACTCATTTAGTCGGAACAGGCAGGCCTATTTGCCCTGTGGTTTGAAAAATACAATGTTGCCCTTTCCTGGCTTCCAGAATTCATATCCATGTAAATTTTTCAGCATAAATATTTGTTGTTTGTTCTATTTTTCATGAATATGAAGGAAAACCAAACTTCAGCTTAATAAGAGTTGCCTATGGCCTGAACTTGGGGCTTAAATAATATTTCCACATTAGCAACAAAGTGTGAAGGAGACTTTCCATCAAAGGAAGGAGTTTTCATTAGCCACATGCCAGGAAGCCTTTTGTTTAAAAAAATAAATAATAGACTTTATTTTTTAGAACAGTTTTAGGTTCACAGCAAAATTGAAAGGAAGGCGGAGAGTTCCCATATACTCCCTACCCCTACACATGCATAGCCTCCTCCACTGTCAACATCTCCCACCAGAATGGTACATTTATTATAACTGATAAACCTACATTGACACATCAATATCTCTCAAAGTCCATAGTTGACATTGTGGTTCACTCTTGGTGCTGTACATACCATGGGTTTGGACAAATTTGCTATGACGTGTATTCACTCTTTACCTGAAATTCAAATCAGGCTTTCTGTATTTTACCTGGCAAACAAAGCCTGTGACAAAGCCATGCAATCAAAATATCTTAAAAAAGGAGGAAAAATGTTTTTCAAGATCTTCCAAGTATCGAGGGCTAAGAAAAAACACTATAAGCGCTGCTTCAAATTCTTATTACTATAACTCTAGTAATACAAATTATGTAACATATAGATTAATGAGTCTCTAAACCAGCATAATTTTAACTTCTGTGACTCTAATGTTTTCCCATTAGCTTATATTAAAATTTTAGTAATGTTTTACCCTCATTTCTGATTAATCTTCAGTTAATTGTTAATTGAACTTAACTTTCTATATGCCCAGGTTCCTAAATTAATGTTAATGACCTATTTAGAATTCTTGAATAGAGCCTATAATGTGAGTCCTTTTGTAAAACAGAGTCTCTTTTTTTTTAATTTGAAGACTCTTCTGTATTTTGATTAGTCACTCCTAATATATCTGTTTTATAAGTTCCAATTTATATAGAAGCATGTTTTTTTTTTTAAACTGGGCACATCTGTATTTATTTCCTCTTTACTAGCTTATTGTTGAAAGAAATCACCAATAGCTAAAACAGCTCATTTAAAAAAAAAAAAAAAAAAAGTCAATTGTTTCTGTCAAAGTGATTTAAAGTTGTTGTTTTGTTTTCTTTTCTTTTGAAAGAACACTTCCTAAAGGAAGTTCAGTGAGAAAGCAGTACAAAGGAAAGGACAAATTAAGAGCACTCTTGGCCGGGCGCAGTGGCTCACACCTGTAATCCCAGCATTTTGGGAGGCTGAGGTGGATGAATCACCTGAGGTCAGGAGTTCAAGACCAGCCTGGCCAACATGGTGAAATCCCATCTCTATTAAACATACAAAAATTAGCCAGGTGTGGTGGTGGGCACCTGTAATTGCAGCTACGTGGGAGGCCAAGGCAGGAGAATTGCCTGAACCCAGGAATTGGAGGTTGCAGTGAGCCAAGACCATGCCATTGCACTCCAGCCTGGGCAACAGGAGCAAAACTCTGTCAGAAAGAAAGAAAGAAAGAAAGAAAGAAAGAAAGAGAGAAAGAGAGAAAGAGAGAGAGAGAGAGAGAGAGAGAGAGAGAGAGAAAGAAGGGAGGGAGGGAAGGAAGGAAAGAAGGAAGGAAGGAAGGAAGGAAGGAAGGAAGGAAGGAAGGAAGGAAGGAAGGAAGGAAGGAAGGAAGGAAGGAAGGAGAAAGAGGAAAAGAGGGAAAGAGGGAAAGAGAGAAAGAAAAGAGCGCTCTCCTGGGCCCCCTTAAGAAAGCATTACTCAGGGAGCAGAGAGCTTTGGGAGACCCAGGGGAGGTGGGCGCTGATAATTAATGCTGCTGCGAAGCTGCAGAAAGCTGCAGAGGAAAGGCAGTTTGGAGCTCTCTGGTGGGCAATGACTGTGCCACTCATGGCAGAGTGGCTTTCCTGAATAATGTGGGCTGTTTATTTTGGAGCATTTCATTTCATAATGATGCAGTTTTCAGCTGAAGTCCCAGTGTCCCCTTGAAAAATTAAGAACTCTCTTTCCCCCTAGTAAAATGACCCGACTCATTCAGCCAGCAGTTACCGTAGGCCTCCACAGCCTACTCAAGCACCTGGAGATCCATCAGTGAATAAGCAGGACAGAGTTCCTGCCTCTTGGAGTTGACATTCTTTTAGAGAAGACAGACTATAAATAACAACCCTAAGAAATCAGTTAGATGGTGTGTTAGAATGTATCTAGAATTATGGTGGAGGGGGAGGCACAGGGCAGGGGTACCTGGATTAGGGGTTGGGGAGGAATCTTATTTTAAACAGGGAGGTCAGGTGGGACTCATGGACAGTGACATTTGAGCAAAGACTTGAAGGAGATGTGGGAGTGGCCACAGGGTGGGAGACATGTAATCTGATATTCTTTGCCTACGTATATTGCAGGTAAAATACAAATTGCTCTATAGGCCAAGGGACCAGGTGGAGAGGGGACAGCCAGCACAAAGGCCCTGAGTTCCTGACTGTTTGAGCTGTAGTTCTCAAGGGATGGTGTTGCCCCTAGGGGACATTTGCAATATCCAGTCATGACCTTGATCTGTCATGACTAGGATGGGGGATGCTACAGGCCTTGTTTTAGTCCATTTTCTTACTGCTATGAAGAAATACCTGAGACTGGGTAATTTATAAAGGAAAGAGATTTAATGGACTTACAGTTCCACATGGCTGGGGAGGCCTCACAGTCATGGCAGAAGGCAAAGGAGGAGCAAAGTCACATTTTCACATGGCAGCAGGCAAGAAAGCATGGGCAGGCAGGGGAACTGCACTTCATAAGACCATCAAATCTCATGAGACTTATTGACTAGTACCAGAATAGCACAGGAAAAACCTGCCCCCACGATTCAATTACCTCCCACCAGGCCCCCTCCCATGACATGTGGGGATTATGGGAGCTAAAATTCAAGATGAGATTTGGCTGGGGACACAACCAAACCATATCAGGCCTCTGCTGGGTGGAGGCCAGGGATGCTGCCAAACATCGTACAGTGCACAGGACGGTCTCCCACAATGAAGATGACCCAGCCCAAAAGGCCAGTGGTGCTGACACTGAGCCCCGTGTTTGGGGAATGGTAAGGAAGCCAGGGTAGCTAGATGGGAGGGAGGAAGAGGAGAAACAGGAAAGGAGGTCAGAGTTACGTAGTAAAGGCTGGAGGAGAGGGGCAGCCAGGTCAGGTAGGGCCTTTAGAGCCAGTGTGGATTTGGGCTTTTTCTCCAAGAGTAATGGAGAGCCATTGGAAGGTTTTGAGCAGAGGGGGTTATGTTCTGCGTTTACAGTATCTCTCTGGGGGCTGGGTAGACAATAGATCGAAGGTGGGTAAGGGTAGAATGAGGGAGCCCAGTTCAGGGGCCACTGCAGTTATCCAGGCAAGAGGTGACAGGACTTCAGCCAGTGTGGAAACAGCTCTGTGACTTCTGTGCAGCCGATCCAGCCAATGCCAAATTTCAGAGAGCAACCGGGCATTCTATGGCTTCCAGTCACCAGTCTCTTCATTGTCATATATCGTATGTTTTACATATTACACACACACACACACACACACTACACACATACGTGGTTAAGTTGCCTTTGCTAGATTTTGTTCTATAGGAAGGGATACCTGATATTTTAACAATTAAATAGGTTAGGTTTATGACAAAACAATTTGACATGGGTTAGACATAATGTAATCTTTCTATGCTTTAACACAATCTTGGCAAAAAACATTTACTCTTGCTGACAACTCTTCTGTGGTATATTTCTTTAAGCCACTTATAATCCTAAACATAATAAATAACCTGAAAAATGAGGTGAGGGAGACGTAAAAGGCCTAATACCTAAGAAATAGGTGTTTGAATTGTATTTCCCCTGTTTAGAAATTTATTACATTGTTCCATTAGTTACTTTTCTCTTCTTACTTGATCTGCCAAAGCAAACGCTGAAATCCGGCAGAAAGCACCGAGAAACTGCTGATTCATACTTTCACCAAAGGTCTCAGACATCTTAGTGTCCCCGCATCCTTCCTCCATGTGATCTCCCTAATGAGCCTCTTGTCCTGCTTGCAGCCAGACGGTGGGAGCCATGTGACAGCCTGCAGCTGAGGCCGGACCTCACCCTTGGGGGCAGGGCTGCTTCTATCCACAAACAGCGTCTCATTTCATTTATTGCTTTGATACATAAATGCCATTTTACTCTATCACTGGACTTTTTTGTTAAAGTCATGCTGTTCAAAGGAAGCAGTAAATTAGTCTCTTTGTTAGTAAAATGTAAATTGTTTTCCTGATCCTTAATGATTTTTAAGGAAGTTTTAAACTGTAGTTGCATTCCTGAGCTCTTCATTTGTTCTGTCAGAATGGTTCTTGTCCCACTCAGCCACACAGAATCAAAGCAAGTTTCAGGGAAGAGCACTCAGTATTCCAGATAAAGGTAGCCATATTGGAAGACCTCACTTTTTTCACCCTGTAAGATGGTGTCTCTCAAAGTTTGGTGCATGGATCTTTGACATTAGAATTCCTTGGGGCTTGTTAGAAGTGCAGATTCCTTGGCCCCTCCCCAGACCAACTGACTCATTGTCTTCAAGGGTAAGGCCAAGAATCTGCATTCTAGTCAATATCCAGGGTATTTTCCTGCACACTCACATTTGAGAACCACTACTCTAGGTTGTGTGACTAGGCAGGAAAAATGCCCCTAGAGGATTGGCCAGCTCACAGCGAGCTCTGTATGGACTTGTTAAAAATGGTGGATGTTATTCAAATGAAAACTACGCTTCTAAGGATTTGTTTTCTTCGAGGAAGTATGTCACCACCATGGTAGTCTCCTCTTCCAACTAAATCATCTTTCTTCTGTGCATTTTTGCCTCTGTTCTTGGGGATTACAATGGTCCCGTAGCTTAATCAACTGATAGTTTTGCTGTGGGTCCAATGTTTGCTGACTTTAGGGGGGCACTTTGATCTTGAAGATGGCTTGAAACGATCATTTTGTCTCATGTGCCATTTTCTCTTTTCTTGTTGAACAGCAAATATGCCAGAGGATTATCCTGATCAGTTTGATGATGTCATGGATTTTATTCAAGCCACCATTAAAAGACTGAAAAGGTCACCAGATAAACAAATGGCAGTGCTTCCTAGAAGAGAGCGGAATCGGCAGGCTGCAGCTGCCAACCCAGAGAATTCCAAAGGAAAAGGTCGGAGAGGCCAGAGGGGCAAAAACCGGGGTTGTGTCTTAACTGCAATACATTTAAATGTCACTGACTTGGGTTTGGGCTACGAAACCAAGGAGGAACTGATTTTTAGGTACTGCAGCGGCTCTTGCGATGCAGCTGAGACAACATATGACAAAATATTAAAAAACTTATCCAGAAATAGAAGGCTGGTGAGTGACAAAGTAGGGCAGGCATGTTGCAGACCCACCGCCTTTGATGATGACCTGTCGTTTTTAGATGATAACCTGGTTTACCATATTCTAAGAAAGCATTCCGCTAAAAGGTGTGGATGTATCTGACTCCGGCTCCAGAGACTGCTGTGTATTGCATTCCTGCTACAGTGCAAAGAAAGGGACCAAGGTTCCCAGGAAATGTTTGCCCAGAATGGAAGATGAGGACCAAGGAAGCGGAGGAGGAGGAGGAAGAAGAAGAGGAGGAGGAGGAAGGCAGCCATCATGGGAGCCTGGTAGAGGGAGATCGAGCTACAGACAACTGGACAGGAGAGAGAGAAAACAGCCCTCTGGATTCTCCAGGATGGCAGCCGATGTCACTAGAAGCTCAGGGCTGATGTTCCTGGTTGGCTGTTGCCACCGTTTCAGCTGATACGATCCACTGTCACTGATCACCGGCGCGGCTGCGGATGCACTTGAACCAAACCAGTGTATCTCCTGTGATTTGTTTTCATGTGTCTGAAGACACCAGGGAAACAGGGATCCTGGTGTTGTTCCTTGTCATTACGTTTTACTGCTGAAAGTAAGAGGTTTATTTTTCTGTCACTCAGTGGAGACATACCCTGGAAAGGAGAGGGAAAAAAAAAAAAAGCAAAGATACAAGAGATAATCACCTTTGCATTTGAAAGTCGAGGCCCGAGGTTTACTACAACCAGCATTTTTGCCAACAGTTGGTGATGGATTTCCATCATCGTGTGTGGGGTGGGAAGAAGTTGGCTAGGAACCAAAAAGGCTGTGCTCATGATTAAACACAAACCTGAAGGTATTTCCTTTATGTCCTTGGAAACAGGAAACGAGTTACGGTTTTCGCCAGCATTCTTGTAGGAGAGAATTGGGGAAGGCCCCCAACTGCCCCCGGGCAGGGAGAGCACCTCGGGCCTGTTGGTTTACAGAGAGACAGATGTTACATACCCAGCTCCATTGATGCGTGGTCACCAGTGACCAGAGAAGCTACTCGATGCAATGCATCTGTTTCAGATACAGAAATATAGAGAAGATATTTATTGAGATTTAAGTTATTGTTATTTATTACCGTTCACTAATGAGTTTCTCTTTTTTCCCTTATTTATTAAAGTTTCTTTTCAAAGGTGCCAAAGTATATGTGCTCGCAAAATGTAAAGAAAGGTGACAAAAGGAAATTCGAATTGGGAACAAGGGTCCATGCTTTTCAAAGTATTAAAAAGTTTTTTGCTAGGCAAAAATCACTTACTTTACCTGTTTAAGAAAATGTCTCATTAATTTTCCCCAGATTTCAGCATTTTCCCCAATTTTTATTTGTGGAGCGTCTCAGGCAAGCCCCCTTTCCTGGAGCAGCGTGCAGAGACCACCGGCGCTTGATTTTATTTCTTCCTTGCTCCATCGCTGAACAGAAATGTTGTGGGCTCCACTTCCTGTTGTATTTAAGCTCTTAGTCCCCTCCATGTATACCTAGCTATACTATGCATAACCATATATAGAAAAGGTTCAGTTCCTTTTAACAGGTAGTCCTGGATTTAATATTGACCTAAAAGTAATGTCAACAATGCTATCAGGTAGCTACCATTTTACAGACTCCCTCCATCCCTGCTCACCCACAGCCCTCCCGAGAATATGCCGGCTGCCCAGTGCAGCATGGGAGACACAGGGGCCTTCTAGAGGTAGGGTCTACCAGGTCCTGTACAACTCCTGGGCTGTCACCGAGGGATCAACAGCTGCTGCTGCTATATACCTAAACACCTGACAGTTCCCTGGGGAGCAGATGGCTGAGAAGGGTGCTGAGGAAGCCACGTCTGGGCCAGCCACAGCCACACACAGAGCCTCATACTTAAGAGTGTGCTGCCTTTAAATGAAGGTGATCAGGGCCAGTGCAGCGGCTTACACCCATAATCCCAACACTTTGGAAAGCCAAGGTGGGAGGATCTCTTGAACCCAGGAGTTTGAGACCAGCTTGGGCAACATAGGGAGACCCTGTCTCTACGGAAACTTTAAAAATTAGCCAGGCGTGATGGTGCACGCCTGTGGTCCCAGCTACTCAGGGGGCTGAGGAAGGAGGATCACTTGAGTCCAGTAGGTCGAGGCTGCAGTGAGTTGTGATCATGCCACTGCACTCCAGCCTAAGTGACAGTGCAGTACCCGGTCTCAAAAAAAAAAAAAAAACAGAAAGAGGTTGGAATGGGAGGAAGCATCGGGTGGGAACAGCCACCCCCCTCCATGCCCTAGATAGTGAATTTGTCAGGCAGCCAACACACGTATGACACACTAGGCCTTATATTAGAGCTTGTTGCACATTTCATAAAAGGGATTTTCATCAAGGAGATAATCTGTTACTACCTTAATGGCTATTAGTCATAAAACTATGACAGATTTAGCAATTAAATGAAATACTGGCCTCCATCAAATAATCATGTCAGTTTTACAAAGTAACAAGAAGCAGCAGTTACCAGATATCCCATCCCCTTCCCTGAAAATACCCAAATTCTTCACGGTTCTGCCCTTCTCTGTCTTTTCTGCTCCCCTTGCCTGCCTGGGAAATGGAGGAAAGGCCTTCTCTCTCACCTTCTCTTGGGATCTTGCTGAGAATTCAGACTGCTCAAAACAGTGACAAACTCCAGCCATCCAGTCATTCATGGAGTGCAATTTGGATGTGGCCCCAGGGGCATCTGTCCCATTCAGAGAACCCTGGCAGGTGCAATGGCCACTGTTCCCAGGCTTCAACCTCAGTGACTGCCCCACACCCACACCAGCTCCCCATGGAGAGTCCCTGCCCAAAAAAAGCTGTAGTATCCAATGGGTGTTGACAGCTCGTTCCCAGCATCACCTACACACCACAAGCAGGTTTTAATGGAAGCAAATTGCTCTACCAAATCCACAAAAGGGTAAAGTTTGTGATTTTTCTTTATCATTGCGATCGCCATCTGATACAGTAAGGAGTGCACTTGTTTGAAAGTTCTGACTTCTCTGATCTGTCTCGGTCGTTTGTGTTATACAACCAAAGTTCTCTACAGACTTTATTTTTGTACAATATCATTTTGTAACTTTTTACAAATAAAAACTCATTTCTATCACTCTCTGTACTTCTGTACTTCCTTGCATGCACTGGGCGAGGCAGCCATCCACAAGCATTTATTAGGAATCACTGCCTTCTTACCACACAGCCCACTGGATGGTCAGTGGCCTTGCCCATCAACTCCCAGCAACCAATCACCACTCAGGAGGGAAAAAACTTGCAAAATTGTTCTTCATTCAGCAAACCCTTATGGTGTGCCTACACTGTGCCAGGCACTGTTCCTGGCACCAGGGCTCTAATGGTGACCAAAGCAAAAACCTCTGCCCTCCTGGAGTTATTTTATTTGGGGAGAGACAGACAACATTCAAAAAAGTAAACTATGTACCGAGCCATGTGTTGAGAAATGCTAAAAGAATACAAACAGGATCCTATAATATAGACACTAACAGGGGAGCTTGCTTTAATTAGAAATGACGTTAAGACTGAAGTTAAGAAACTGTGCCAAGAGATCAGGAGCGTCCCAGGCAGAGGATGCAGCTTGTATGAAACTGAGTCACGTCAGGCGACTTCGCACGGTGCTCTATGGCTCTTCTGCATAGCCCCAGCCCAGGCTGCCCCATGGACGGCATTTGTCCCCCCTAGCCTTTGCCTGAAATGCCCCCTCTTCCCAACGCACGCCATCCCTGCGTGGAGACTTAGTGGACTCACGGGTACAACTTGTGGGTTCAGGCATTCAGAGTCCTTCTGCCAGGACTGGCTGGAAGAGGCTCCAGGGTGGTGCTGAGGCCAGCTGCATTTTCTCCAAGCCAAAATTCCAGTCCAAAGTCAGTGACTTGGAGTGGGAACACACGATGGTAAAACTCCTGCTTACCTCCTCTCCCTTTTTAGAGCTATTTTCCCAAAGTGTGTCCGGGATTACTTACACAGTGAGATGCTCCTCAAATTAAAAAAAAAAGGGGGAGGAGGACATGATGGTTCTCTGATCAAATAACTTTGGAAAATATTGAGTTAAATAGCATCAACCCATGCTTTAAAGTTTAATATATAATTGTAGAGCTTATCAGAGTCTTTATTGGGCCAATGATTGTTTCACAGTCCGGGGGGGCGGGTATCGTGTGCAGAATTCCCCATGTAGACATGACCATGGGTTCGTTGGTTTGTCTTCTTTCTCATCACACCTGGTGACCACCATGGAAACTATTTTGGGCCATTTTGCCTGTTTCTGTGAGCTTCATGGTGAGTCAGGAGCTGGACTATAGATTAATAAGAGGCAGAAACTACTGGGCAGCTCCCTACTAGGAGGGCACCCCTCCCCAAACATACACACACACACACACACACACACACACACATACACATACACACACACATACATACACACACATACACACACACATACACACACACATACATACACACACACACACACACACACACGGTATTTGGACCCTGGTTTCTTGCTCAGCATGAATAACAAAACAATTAACCAGTGGTCAACTTTAGCAACTTCCTTCAACCAAGAAAAGGAGAATGTGCTGAGAGCTGGGAAGTCCCCAGCAGCCTGGGGGCGCCTGCACCGTGCTCTCCCTGTCCTTCTTGGGCTGGTGCTTTGCTGGTCTGCAACCTTGAGTGCGTGCCACCTCTCACTGCAATCCCCAGAGGGAAGGCCACACTTGCTGGCCTCCAGCTCTGAAATCCGCGATGCAGAGAAGGGTGGAAGACCACTGGGTGAGGAGCCTGGATACTGGTCCTGACGGCCTTATGTGGCTTGTGCCCACGAGATCATCTCAGGCCAGCTTTCTGCTGTGTTAAGGAGGTGCTCTGGGGGACCATGAGTGTGGAGTGAAGTAGGTTAAAGTAACTTTTAAAATATCAATCCACTCCCGGGATAGAGGTAGAAAATCAGAATTTCCTGAACCTAAGTCTCAAAAACAAAGATCTTCCCTTTGAACACAAGATCCTACTTGGGCCACAGCCGATGTACTATCAGACACCCAAATCCTTGGGAGGTGGAAGCCTGTCGCCTCCACTCATAGTCCACCCAAGGAGGGGGCACGGGTTTCAGCCGAGAGTCTCTGGCTTTTTTCCGTCAGGTAATGAAATGTCTGAGCCCCAAGGGACTTCTTGGGATCCACATTTGTTAACAGAAGCGTTGCTAGAATCCCAGGCAATAGTTAACTCATCTTTAGTCTCAGCCTCACAACATCCTAAATGAAATTAAAACCAAATGCTGTCAGGTCATCCCTGAAAATAGTTGGGGAAACGAAGGGCAAGCACACATTTACTCATGTAAGACAAGGAATACACTGCCACGTCCCTGGCCACGGCAGCTGAGTGGGATGAAGATAGGACTGCAGATGCGGGGAGGAGTCCGTGATACCCCAAAAGCGAGACGTGCAGGGAGAGGTGTGGAGAGAGCGCTAGAATGCCTCAGAGAGAGCCGCAGGTGGGATGAAGAGCCGGAAGGAAAATGAATCAGAAACAGCTACAGATTAGTGTTGCCTGAGAAAACACAGGACACCTAGTTAAATCTGAATTTCAGATAAGCAGGCACAATTTCTTAGTACAAGCATGTTTCATGTAACATGTGGGACATGCGACATGTGGAACATACTCATGCTTGTTGTAACAAATAATACATATTTTTAATTTGTCTGAAGTTCAAATGTAAGTGGGCATGCTGTATTTTAATTTGCTAAATTTGGCGAAAGTTACGTTGGAGCTGGACCTTGCATATGGGTAGGAATCTGTCACGTCGGTTAGGTCAACACAGGCTGGGATGGACGATAGACAGACACTCCAAGCAGGAGGAACAGTGGGACTCAAAGTGTCAAAAGGGCAGGGTGGTGGGCTCAGAGTGGAATAAGCCATTAGACACGGCAAACGCAGTGCCTAGGGACCCAAACACGTTTTAAACATTTTTTAAATCAAAAGAAAAATAAATATAACAATCATGCATATACAATAATTAACCCAGTTTAGAGTGTACTTGCCTATAGCAATGCAGTTGTATATTTTAATGGAGAAGGGGCCCACAGAGACAAAAATGCCCGGAGCCCATGAAGAGTCATCATGCAGCCCTGGGTGCACTGCTAACAGCAAATTTTCTGTGTCCTCTGCTTCCAGTTTCCTTCTAGTTTTCTCTTTTTCATGAACTATTAAAGCCAACCTTGTCCTTAAAAAAAAATCCCAGCACTTTGGGAGGCTGAGGCAGATGGATCACCTGAGGTCAGGAGTTCAAGACCAGCGTGGTCAACATGGTGAAACGTGGTCTCTACTAAAAATACAAAAATCAGCCAGGCATAGTGGCGCACGCCTGTAGTCCCAGCCACTCGCGGGGCTGAGGCACAAGAATCACTCGAACCCAGGAGGCGGAGGTTGCAATGAGCCTAGATCGTGCCACCGCCCTCCAGCCCGGGCGACAGAGCGAGATGGAAAAACAACCCTTCTTTCCATTCTTCAAGTTAGATTGTTTTCTCAAGATATTTGCATTTACTGCCTACTTAGCAAAGCATAAACTTAAGGCCATGCCATTGATAGTCCAAGGCTCATTCATGATTTCTGAGAAGCGACAATAAGAATCAGTGGCCCAAGGGCATGACAACAGAGGGAAGAGCAGGTCAGGTGGAAGGTGGACGGGATGGGCAGACCGTGGGAGGGGTGGAGAGAAGACTTCTGCCTCCAGGAAACCGGAGAACCATAGAGCTGAGCAATGGCGAAGAAGGATGAGGTTTCAGAACATGTGGAATCGATTGTTTTAACTTGGGAAACTCTTCAAAGTGATACATGTAGGGGATTTTAACCCACTCCCTGCTCGCCTGCTCTGGGCCTGGGTCTCATTCATTCAATTAATTATTGAGCAGCTATCTCCTGCCAGGGGAGGATGTAAGATACAGAGACAACGCTGCAAGGGGCTTCCAGATTAGAGGGACAGAAATGGAGCATGAGAACGTGGGGGAGGGGCAGCAATGGAGGGTGTCCTGGAGCTCCCTGGAGGGACAGAGAATCCCGCTGAGCCTGGGGAGCAGGGCAGGAGAGTGGGGTGGTCTGGGCGGGGTGATGCTATCAGGGACCACCTCCTGGAAGTGGCTGCCAATTAAAGGATGAGTAGGAATTTCCCAGAGAGGGCGTGAGGTGGGGGAGGGCATTCCAGGCTGAGGGGACACCGAGAGCTCAGCCGTGACACCCAGACACAGCCTGGGGTGCTGTTGGCTTGAGAAGCTGGAGATGGGGAGAGGACAGAGCTCTGGATCGCAGGGTGGCTACGCTTAGAGAGGAGAGAGGCCTCTCGTGGGGAAAGGCAGCCGTGAGGTGGGGGAGCAGGGAGCTCTGCTCTGCCAGGCTCCAGGCTCCTTGGGAAAATGATCACTTTGGATCTTCACACCCACCCCTCCCTTTCTGACCCACTGCCTCTGCAGCCCCTCTGGAGCCCACACTTTCTTTTTTTTTTTTTTTTTTGAGACAGAGTCTCGCTCTGTCGTCCAGGCTGGAGTGCAGTGGCTGGATCTCAGCTCACTGCAAGCTCCGCCTCCCGGGTTTACGCCATTCTCCTGCCTCAGCCTGCCGAGTAGCTGGGACTACAGGCGCCCGCCACTTCGCCCAGCTAGTTTTTTGTATTTTTTTAGTAAAGACGGGGTTTCACCGTGTTAGCCAGGCTGGTCTCGATCTCCTGGCCTCGTGATCCGCCCGTCTCGGCCTCCCAAAGTGCTGGGATTACAGGCTTGAGCCACTGCGCCCGGCCGAGCCCACACTTTCAAGGCCCTGTCTGCACTGATCTCATTCTCCCACAGACTCGCCTCCTGGGAATATTTGCTTCCCACAGGAGACTCAGTAGGACTGCAAGGCTTCCAGACCAGCATTTCCCAGGCTGCCCGGTGGAACCCTAGGAAGCATCCATGGAGACTGGGATTCCTTGATCTTAAACATGGGAGAAATGTTACATACTTCAGTCCCCTCTCACGCAGCAGCAGCAACATCACACATTCCATACGAAGCAAGGATCTGCGAAGGCCTGTGGAGGGAAGCCCCGTTTAATCTTGTCTAACACAACATTTCCCAATCTTAGTTGACCAAGGAGCACCTGTTGGCATCTAACAGAAGTGTTCTGCTAGACAAAATCTGGAAAATGCTATTCTAGAGCCAATGGAATGAATCTCTAATGGAAGAATTACACATATCAGAATTGTTTCTGGCCAGGCGGATCTTCCCAGCCCACCATTTGTGGAAAGGCACACTTGGCAAGAACAACTCAACAAATGGCCACTAAGTTCTCTTTCACACATCATTTCTTTCACACATCACACGTCAGACTTGGCCAGTGAGCGTTAAACACAGCCATGTCCACATTTCTTTTCTTTTTTTTTTTTTTTAACATTTTTTAATTCTTAATTTTTGTGGATATATAGTAAGTGTATATATGTATAAGGTACATGAGAGTCTTTGATACAGACACACAATGTGTAATAATCACATCATAGGTTATCCATCCCCTCAAGCATTTATCCTTTGTGTTACAAACATTCCAATTATACTCTTTCAGTTTTATTTTTAAATGTACAATTAAATTATTATTGACTATAATCACCCTATTGTGCTATCAAATACTAGGTCTTATTCATTCTTTCTAACTATTTTTCATGCCCATTAACCATCTCCACATCTCTCCCACCATGTTCTCATCTCCCCCTGAGCTTGAGCTGAGATGACCAACCCTCCTCCCTCAGCCTCACTCTCCACCATCCTCTACCCTCACTCCACCTGGCTGACCCTGCCATGGTGCAGTTGTGGTCATCATCAGTGCAGTTCACAATTAAAGATCCTGTCCACTTCTGGGCACATAGTAAGATTGTACGTTTCAGTTCCCTTGTGATTGACTGAGGTCGGTGACTGGCCAAAGAGCATGAGCAGAAGTGACCAGTGAAATGGACATTATGAGACCCTCCAGGGCCTCTTTTCCTCTGAGACAGCAGCTGGCAACATTCAAGATGGCGGCAGTTCTGTCTACTTCAAGTGCTGATGACAAACAGAGCCCCTCTGCCAACCCACAACAGGTGCAGCACAACGTGGTAACTGAGGAATTAACCTTTGTTATTTTGAGCCACTGAGATTTGGAGGTTGTTTGTCACTGCAGCCTGTATTAGCCTATTCTGACAGGCACAAGCTTCTATTGTGAAGAGGTGCATTATGGGCCATGAAGAGGAGAGCAGTCCCGTAGAGATGTGGAAAAAAACAGAGAGAGGCCCAAAGCAATGGGGGAGCAGGAAGAAATAAAGCTGAAAAGGCAGCCAAGATCACGTAGAGTCTTTTGGGCCGTGGTAGCAATTTAGGATTTCATTCTGAATCAGACAGGGAGCCGTCAGAAGGTTTCAAGAAAAAGGGAGACAGGATCTGAGTGTGTTTTTAAAGGATTATTCTAGCTGCTTTATTGAGGACAGACTGTACAGGAGCAAAAGCAGAAGCATGGAGACCAGCTAGGAGGCCCAAGTGAGAATCCACGTGGATGATAACGGTAACTTGGACTGGGGTGTAGCGATGGCAGTGCTGACATGATGTGGTCAAAGATCAGGCATGAGGAGGACAGGAGAGAAGAAGAGAGAAGGCATCATCAGAACAGCACCGAGGCTGACGCCAGTGCAGTGACATCTCTACAAGGTGAAGTAGGGAGGGTTGGTGTCTCATCCTGGACATTTTCTGCTGGGAAGGTAAGAAAACAGACGCTCTCTCCTGACATCCTAAGTCAGGGTAAGGCAGGAGCCAGTGCAGGGCAAGGATCTGAGGGAGCCTGCCAGCCCGAGGTCTGGAATGCCATTTAAAGTGCATGCCCGGTGCGTTGGCTCACATTCCAGGATGAATCTGCCACCACTCCCTCTGACAATGTTTAGCATGAAATAAAAAGTATGGCTTTCAAATGATACCACGAGGAAGATTCTTGAGCAAATATGGCCAAAGTTTCTCTGCAGAATGTTCTTGGAGGCTGGGATTCCATCCACCTCCAGCCTTCTTTTTCCATCCAGTCCTTCCCAGTCCTGCAGTAAGGTTTGATCAGACCACGGCATTGGCCTCCTCACAGAGTTACCTGATCTTGCTGCCAATGAAATCACTCAGACTGCCAATCAGAACCTCCACAATCTACTCCAAACAACTTTTCTCTAGTTCTTGTTTGGTTTTTGTCCCTGAAATCTTCCTTTTACACCTAAACTCAACTCTTCAGTCACTATGAATGTCCTACAGAATTTCAAAATACATGTTGAGCTTCTAATTTCTCACTGTTGTACCCTTGCCCCAGCCATTTCCTCTGCTGGAAATACTGTCGCTCATCTCTTCAGTGCTCCAAATACTCCCATGGTGGTATTTATCACTCACTTAACTGTGATTCTATAGCCAAAGTGCTTTATGTGTGGGTCAGACTGATGACACGAGAACTTTTTCTTGTAGAATTTTTTTTAGATGTATAAATAAGTTATGCACTGATCTTATGATCTCTGCTAAGTTGAGGGCTCCTTGAGTGCAGGAGCCATGTCTGGCTCACCTCTAAATCCTGAAGAGCCCTGGGCACCTGCCTCACAGGTAGCAGATGCTCAAAAAGCATATGTATTTGTCAGGACTTTGGCTTACAGCAGCAGTCTCCAGACTTTTTGGCACCAGGGACTGGTTTCATGGAAGACGATTTTTCCATGGACCAGTACTGGTCTGTGGCCTGACGGTTGGGGACCCCTGGCTTACAAGTAACAGTAACTCAACTCAAAGTGCCTGAGACAATGAAAGGAAATTGACTGGTTTGTGTAATGGAAAAGTCCTGGGGTGGATCTGGCTTCAGAAAGAGCTAGATGCCGATGATCAGTTGATGTTATGAAGAACAGTCACCTCTTCCTCACTGCCACTTTCCTGTTTGCCTCTGTTGTTGGCTTCATTCTCAGACTGTCTTTCCCCACATGGTAGCAAAGAGGTGCAGTGGAAGCTACAGGCTTAGAACCCACTTTCTGGAAGAATTGAGTTTCTTATTTGACAATTCCAGCAAAAATCTTTTGGGAACTCTGATTGGTCAACTAAAGCCAAATGCCAATTTCTTGACCAATCACTATGAGGTAAGGGATAGATAGTTCTGTCCTAGGCACATGCCCACTTCTGGTGCCAACAGGTAGAATGACCTCACCCAAACTGCATGGACTAAGAACATGAAAGGTGAGATACTGAAAAGGAAATGTGAGTGCTGTGACCTAAAGAACGGATGAGGGATGCCAGGCAAGCAAGAACAACAGATGTCCCTAACAGAGTCCTTTTTCTGTGACGGCACACTACAGAAAAACAAATTGGCACCTCTTGTTACAGGTCGACCTTTACAACCATCTGCTCAAAGAAATTAATGTTCCCATTTTGGCCAACTTGTTTGGCCATAACAGCAAGTTCACATAACAATTCAAACAGAGCAGTAGGGAGTAGGTAGCGTGGTTAGGCATAATTGGAAGAAATATGAATACTGGCACCTCAGTTTTATTTTACAAAGGAAAGCAGCATTGGATGAATGGGTGGATGGATGTCTGGATGGGTGATTGGAGAGATGGATGAATGAAGCAGTGTTCTATTTATTTAATTGTGCCATTATATTTAGATTAAAATCCTGTTACAGTGGACTGCATTATAAAAACAGTTCAAAAGAAGGCTCAATTAATAGGAAATCCTACTGCAGCAGCTTAATGAGGGTTTACTTTTTCATATAATTAAACATTTACTAACATACACCTGGTATATGTCACAGAAATAATTTTTGCAGGTAGATCTGCCACTGCATGTTAAAATTAGTGGGCAAATGTTTGAGGAGAAGAGGATATTTTCATAATCTCAAAATAGCTCCCCTAAGATACTTATTAATCACAAAGGGAAAAATCACAACTTTACTGTGGAGAAACCCAACAGGCACCACCTTAACCAAGTGATCGTTGCTAAGATCACCAGTAATAAGATATGTTGATATCATGTTCCCTGATATAATGATGCACTGAGAAGGGCACAACATCACTCCTGTGTTATTTTTACCCAAAATGCAAAACCTCAAACTAGCCTTGAGAAAATATCAGACAAACTCAAATTAAGAGACATTCTGCAAAATAACTGACCAGTACTGAAGTATATGAGAGACAAGACAAAACAAAAGAAATGTTCCTAGGTTGGGGGAAACTACAGAAACATGACAATTAAATCAATGTGGGATCTTGGATTGGATCCCAGAGGAGGAAAATAACATGTCTTAATCCTTGGGCTACTCTAGCAAAATACAGTAGGTGACTTATAAACAACAAAAATGTATTTCTCACAGTTCTGGAGGCTGGGAAGTCTAAGATCATGGCATTGGAAGATTCAGTGTCCGGTGAGGACCTACTTTTTGGTTCACAGAATAGAATGGTGCCTTTTCACTGTGTCCTCCCTTAGTGGAAGGGGCAAGGCAGCTCCCTTGGGCCTCTTTTATAAGGGCACTAATCCCATTCATGAGGACTCTACCCTCATGATCTAACCACCTCCCAAAGGGATCCCTCCTAATACCATCAATTTGGGGGCTAGGATTTTAACATATGAATTTGGGAAGACACAAACATTCAGACCATAGCAACCATTAGTGGAAAAATGGTGAAATCTCTCTCTCTCTTTTTTTTTAAATTTGAGATGGAGTCTTGCTGTGTAGCCCAGGCTGGAGTGCAGTGGCACAATCTCTGCTCACTGCAACCTCCGCCTCCCAAAATCAAGTGATTCTCCTGGCTCAGCCTCCTGAGTAGCTGGAATTACAGGTGCCCACCACCCTGCCCAGCTAATTTTTTGTATTTTTACTAGAGACAGCGTTTCACCATTTTGGCCAGGCTGGTCTCAAACTCCTGTCCTCAAGTGATCCACCTACCTCAGCTCCCAAAGTGCTAGGATTATAGGTGGGAGTCACTGTGCCTGGCCAAAAATGGTAAAATTGTAATTAAGTCTGCAGTTTAGTTAATAGCATTGATCCAAAGTTAATTTCCTGGTTGTATTCATTGTACCATCATTATGAAAGATATTAACGGAGGAAACTGTGTGAAAGGTATATGGAAACTCTTCTCTTATTGATTTTACAACTTTTCTGTCAGTCTAAAATTATTTCAAAATTGAAACTTAAAAAATAAAACCATTGTGTAGGTCCTTAGATAGTTATGAACCATTGTATTGCCACCACAAATCAAAGGTTCCTAGGATTTAGTGCCTAGATAGGTGTAGACAAATGTTTTTGGAATTTATAGGAAGGAGGGAGCTGTGCGTCCTTGGTACTTTTGATGTCTCTGGGAAGAACTTTGGGCCAAATGATGTGGCTACAGCTAGAACTTCAGCTAGTCCCCTACTCCATAGGGGATCCCAACTGAGCAAAGATACAGAAATGTGAATGACTGATCATGGCATGTTCTAAAAGCTGTCCAAACTTCTTTCCCAGTCAGTAAGAAGGACTCTGGACTCTGACCTGGTCTAGAATTCTGGAATTTCAGGCTTCTTGTGGAAGTAGAAAAGGCAAGAGACTGGCTGTGGGACCTGAAATATGGGGAAATAAAGACAGCATCTTGGAAGAAATAGGTTATGGAAGAATAAGTACTGGATAAATATTTGTCTTCAGAAAGACACGAAAATATGAATGAAGTCTGAAACTAAAAGCCAGAGCACACATTAGGAGAGAGCTTTTAAGGGCACCAAGCTGATGTAGACCTTAATACCCTGGAGTGAATATTAATTTGGAGGTGTAATGAGTAATATAGGATCAGCTAAGAAGTTGTGCTTTTCTCAGTTGATAATGCCAAGCAGACATCCTTCAACTTCAGTGTGCATACAAAGCACCCAGGGATCTTGTTAAAATGCAGATTCTGTTTCAGCAAGTCTAGGATGGAGCCTCGGATTCTGCATTTCTAACAAGTTCCCAGATGATGCTTGTGCTGCTGTCCTTAAACCATTATTTGGGTAGTAAGGATGCAGTCCATTGGAGATGTTTGAACAGAGGGAAGACAGTGAAAGGAACAGAAGAACCCTCATCCAGGAATATGTTTAATAAGGTGGCACTGGTTCCAAATACCTTCCTGTCCTGAGCATGAGGCTAAATAGTCAAGCACAGAGTTAACACTGAAGGCTGAATACTTTGTATGCAAAGCCCTATCAGTCAAGTAAAACTGGTTAGAAGAGCAGACAGTGGCTGCCCTCTGGGAACAGATAATCCAGAGGTGACACTGCCTTGTGTCTGTAACACCAAGTAAGGGTTCCCTGATCACAATCTCACTGCCAAAAATGCCTTTGACCTGGCCCATTTACACTGCAAGTTCATTCAAGCTGAGCTCTTCCCAGTTCTTTTTACCTGTTATCACATAGCAGGTCTCCTTTATTTCTAACTCAAACATCCCTGTTATTCAAAAAAAGATCTTCCAAGCTTCACACCAAGATACATTAAAATGCCAAAAAAATACTCATAACAAAATGTGTGCAAAATGCAGGAACTGAAAGGAAAGAAAAAAAGAGAAGACCGTTTGACCTCTCCTAATGACTAAGTCCCTCCTCCTCTAGAGGATGGATGTTAGTTCTTTCTCTCTCCACCAGACAAATCAGGAATGCCATTTCTAGAAATCCACTGGGAAGATATTTTCATTTTCTGTGGTATCTGGAAGGCAGGCCTTTTCCCTACATGATCAGATTCTATTCTCCCAAATGAGCAGAGTGGATTCTTTCTGCTGTACCATGTGATGACCAAGGCACAGCCTTTGCCCTCAAGATGCTCCCAGTCTACTGGGAAAGAATGCATGGCTGATTATTCAAATACAAGATAAAACTGAAGCAGATACCAAAGACCGAAGGAACCCCAAGGAGATAATGTCCTGTGGACTCCATCAACACTTCCAGTTAGAATCTTTGGGGAGTAGGAGTTGGAGTAGAAGTTGGAGAGATTCACCCTGAGTAAGGGAGTCTGGTGGCCCCCTTCTCAGTCCAGCCTCTGGTATAACACAGCCTTAGTGTCTGCCATCTCCCTATGGGTTGGCAACACCATGGCTGGTGGAGCTCCCCCACTTTTAGGTGGAAACTCTATGCTGGACCCCACAGACAATTCATTTCAGTGTCATAGGGCACACTGTCTTGTGGTTCCCCATGGTTAGTGCCTTTTTCTTACAACTGACTGTTTATAAATCATGGCCATAAAATCCTCCAAACTCATGGTTTGTCTCCTGCGGCCCTTTGCTCTGAGTCTTACTGTTCACTCCCTACCCTGGCTTCAGGGCCATCCCTTGATCATGGATCACACACCACGGCAGCCACAGAACCTTGTCCACTCCTCCTCCCTCCTCTCCACTCTACCCCTTTCTGAGCAAGGAAGACAAGAATCCCCCCATTTCCACCCCACCTGCCATCTCTATCTTCCTGGTATTTGCTTCACCCTCTGCTCATACTGTGTATTGCTTGGGGACACTTTTCTCCTTTCCTATCCAAATCCTAGTATTTCAGGCCTGTGTTCACTGACATAGCTTTGAAGATAAACTGTTAGAAGATTGTTTTCTACAAGCCCAAACTCATCCCTAGGTTTCTGATAGAGGTGCCAACATCAAGACACAGAAAATAACTTACTTTTGGGAAAATGTAATAATAAAGAAATTCAAACAAATTCTAAAGAGACAAAATTTGAGCTTTGTTACATTTCTCTCAAATTCTCATCTCCTTTTGTTGTTTTTTTTTTTTTTAAATTGTGGTGAAATTCACGTAACATACAATTAACCATTTTAAAGTGTGTGATTTAATGGCATCTAGTGCAATCACAATGTTGTGCAACCACCACTTCTCTCTAGTTTTAGAACTCTCATCATTGTAGAAAAACACGCCTAATCCAGTAATTATTCCCTAGTCCCTCTGCCCTCAATCTTCTGGTAAAAACAAATCTGTGGCTGGGCACAGTGGCTCATGCCTGTAATCCCAACACTTTAGGAGGCTGAGGTGGGTGGATCATGAGGTCAGGAGTTTGAGACTAACCTGACCAACATGATGAAACCCCATGTCTACTAAAAACACAAAAATTAGCTGGGCATGGTGCTGCATGCCTCTAATCCCAGCTACTTGGTAGGCTGAGGCAGGAGAATCACTTGAACCCAGGAGGTGGAGGTTGCAGTGAGCCGAGATGGCACCACTGCACTCCAGCCTGGGCAACAGAGTAAGACTCTGTCTCAAAAGAAAAAAAAAAATCTGCTTTCTGTCTCTACAGATTTGCCTATTCTGCTGCTCACTGATGCATTCTCCATGGTGGATGTGACTCATTCAAGCTGCCCTGGGGACATGAAGGTGAAAATGGACAGCAGACAGTCCAGTCCCACGTCCAGGAGAGAAGGGAGGGTGACAGAGAACTCAGGGTCACCAGCACCCAAGTGATCACAGACACAAGAGTGAAAGAGATTCCAGAGATATCAGGAGAAGGAGAACAGGGGCCTGGAGACACAGCCTGGGAAAGTGGAATCTTGACCAGCACTGTGCCTTTCACAATCCACTAAGATACTTACTGCTTGGTTCCCTTTTCTCAACACCCAACCTCACCAAAGCTAGTCAGAATTTAATTTGCCAGGTCAGAGGCCATCTTCCTCCCTCTCCACCCCCACACATGGTAACATCATCATTTGCTTTCTTTTCCTTTATACACAGAAGACATTTTAAGGAATATGTAAATGCCTCCTTTTCTTTGCCATCCTGAATATCTGGTTATTATCTTGAATTCATTATTTTCAATCTTTGGGGAATCTATGACCTCACAGAGAAAACTTTGTCTTCTCCTTAGAAAGAAGAAGGTTCTCCTCCAAATGGGGTTGGCTGGCAATGAGAGGAGAGAGAGTTCTCACAGGTGCAGGTCCGGACAGTGGCCTCCTGTATTAGTCTGTGCTCACACTGCTATAAAGACATACCTGGGAGGCCAAGGTGGATGGATGACCTGAGATCAGGAATTTGAGACCAGCCTGGCCAACATGGTGAAACCCCATCTCTACTAAAAATACAAAAATTAGCCAGGCATAGTAGCAGATGTCTGCAATCCCTGCTACCTCAGAGGCTGAGGTGGGAGAATCTCTTGAACCCAGGAGGTGGAGGTTGCAGTGAGCCATGAGCCATGATCATGCTACTGAACTCCAGCCTGGGCAACAGAGTGAGACCCTGTCTAAAAAAAAAAAAAAAAGACATATCGAGACTGGGTAATTTTTCTAGAGAGGCCTCAGGAAACTTACAATCATGGCAGAAGGGAGAAAGAGAAGTAAGCACATCTTCACAAGGCAGCAGGAGAGAGAGACAGAGCAAAAGGGGAGATCCTACACACTTTCAAACAACCAGATCTCATGAGAACTCACTATTAAGAGAAGAGCAAGTCAGAAATCTGCCCCAATGGTCCAATCACCTCCCACCAGGTCCCTCTCCCAACACTGGGGATTACAATTCAACATGAGATTTGGGTGGGGACAGAGAGTCAAACCATATCACTTACCAAGGAACCAGAGCCTTGGCTTGGGGACTTCCTGCCTTTGGGCCCCAAAGGCATGGTCTACTCTGATGATCTCCACTAACCCTTCCCCCCACCCACTATTAGACATTAGAGATTCTTCTGAGCTGGCTTAATGTACAGAGGAAAAGAGCTTGCTATGCTAATGTGAGATTCCAGACCTTGTCATGGTGATTTGATTTCTCACTGAAAATGAACTAATCTAACTCTTGCTTTCATCTCAGTCTTGGGAAGTTGAGGAGGATGGGTCTGCCCCGGACCTGCCCTTGATCTGTAGGCAAAACACAATGACAGAGCCTGCAGGTTGAGGCACAGCACGTGGACCTGGTAAATCCCCCAGGGCATGACTTTCATCTGCCTGAGAAGTTGGTAGGCTCCGGCTTTCCTTTATGTTTCCTCAGGAATGACTTAGGCTCTTCTTTTCTTCCAACTGGTTCATTCTACTTTGATCACCTGCCACCTCCTTCTGCAACCCCTCCTCCTTTCTTCAGAGTCTGCCATGAAATTGTAACTTAAATGTCAGTAACAAAAAAATTATTCTAAATTAATATTTTCTAGTTTAACATTTAGGGATGGCGTTTTCAGACTTTGACTTCTAGATTGTGGAAAGGGTGCTCACAAAATGATAGTATTCACAGCCCATTTGTGTGAGTTCCTTAAAGGACCATTTCTGAATAAATGTTGCAGAGTCACAGCTTAGAAAAACAAAAGCTTCTAAATGGCTTTGGGAATGAAACCGTTTTCAGATTGGCAATAAAATTAATTTATAAACATTGTCTCACTTTTTTCACCTTTCCCATTCAAATACAGAACTTGATACTTAATATGTGTAGAAATGTGCTGATGCTGCTGGGGGTTGGGGAGCTGTTGGGAGGTTGCCTGGCCCCTGCTCCCAGCCAGTCAATGAGTAAGTGTGCACACATGCACAAGCACGTATATACACACACACGAATGCACACGTACCCGAAAGAATGCAATGGGCAGAACAGATGGGGTTGTAGATTTGAAATTAGGAGACAGCCAATAAGACCTGCAGCTAAAAGAAAATCCACATCAGTTGCAAGCCTACTTCCCTTTAAGTGTACCCCTGGGGTTCACTTTGCCTTTCTGACAAATCCCTGTACTTTTTCTACCCAATGGATGACCTTTCCTGACATCTTGCCAACGGGGTTGCTCCATGCTACTGTTGTCAACATAATGTTTATGGTGCCTTCTGTTTTATCTGTATCTCATAAGCACTACCCCATTTAATCCTAAACAAACCTAGGGGAAGGCAATTAGTCCCCACATTTTACAAAGGGAAACCCAAGGCTCAGCAAGATGACAGAGTGAGACCCTGTCTCACTCTGGATAAATTATCCGGTCTCAGGTATGTCTTTTTTCTTTTCTTTTCTTTTCTTTCTTTCTTTTCTTTTTTTTTTAAGACAGGGTCTCACTCTGTCTCCCATTTCTATGACCTGTCTGGGGTCACCCACCTGTAAGTGACAGAGCCAGAATTTCAACTCCAGGAAGTCTGACTCCAAAGTGCCTATACTCTCTTCCCATCACGTCCCTGTGACTTGAGGCAGTTTCATTTAACAGACGGCAGGACAGGTTACAGAAGTCACAGCCACAAATAAGCAGAGAAGCGAATGAAGCAGAACATAATTTTGCTCATAGCTATGGCTCCCTGACCAAGTATTTCTTACCTGAAGTGGAGTTGCCCAAGTTTTTATTTGTAAGAAGTGCAGAGCAGTATAGTGGGGAAAACAACCACTATATAACCAGCAACCAGAAATGTGGGGACTCAGTCAGGCTTTGGCACTTCTCAGTTGGGTTGACTTCATTTGTTACCCATGTTCTCTGTTGTTTCTCATCTGTAAAATGAGGATAAACAATACCTTCTTCTCAAGGCTGCCATGGAGGTCGCTGAAGCAATAGAAATGAAAATTACAAAATTTGGCCGGGTGCGGTGGCTCTTGCCTGTTATCCCAGCACTTTGGGAGGCCAAGGCGGGCAGATCACTTGAGGTCAGGAGTTCAAGACCAGCCTGGCCAACATGGTGAAATCCCATCTCTACTAAAAATACAAAAATTAGCCGGGTGTGATGGTGGGCATCTGTAATCCCAGTTACTCAGGAGGCTGAGGCAGAAGAATCATTTGAACCAGCGAGGCAGAGGTTGCAGTGAGCTGAGATCGAGTAACTGCACTCCAGCCTGGGCAACAGAGTGAGACTCTGTCTCAGAAAAAGAAAATTACAAAATTGTCCAGAAATCAGGTCATGTGTAAGTATATATTTTTCTATGTATCCCTGCTAAAATAATATTGTATTCATTGAAGTTATTTCTTACCTCTGCTTTTTGACATAATGTTTGATTTCTCTTAGCCCCAGCTTCCCCATCTGTAAAATGTGGCCACAGGGCTCGTGGACTCCTATGCTTCTTTCCAGCTCTGCCATTCAGTAGATCAACGACCCTTCCTGACTCCTACTGTGCTTTCCAGCCAGGCCTTCGTGGCTAAGAAAGCCCAGGGATGGAACTCCCTCACACAGAGCCATGGCTCTTCTTGACCAAGAGGAAGCTGAAGATCAAAGAGCAAAGGTGTCCCTCAAGGATGTTCAAATGCAAAAAACGACAGAATTAAGTTCACAGAGGATTGATAACTGTATTCCTTCTACAATGTGTATTGACAAAGCCACATGGTGTGCTGGGAATAAGACCGGATTCAAGAAATAGTTCAGAGGAGGAGACAGATTTTAAAGAAATCTTTACCAAGGTAATTATTTCACTGGAGTTGTGGCATGTTCTAGGAAGGAGTAAGACTGTTTACTGGGAGTTTATACAATGGCAGAGGGATGGTCCTTATGGGAATTTCCCAAGGGAAGGACACTTTCCTTCAAGCTTGTTCTTGAAGGTTGATCTAGATTTGCAGGGCATGCAAGGGGGCCGAGGAGAGGATGAAGAAAGTTCTAGGTGGAAGGAACATCCAGTGCAAGTCTTTTAAAAGGAGAGTTTTTTAATGTATGTCAGTTGCTAAAAATAAACTGCTTTGCCTGGAACACTGGTAGTGAGGGGAACAGTAGCATGACATGAGGTTCTACATATAAATGGGGACAAATCATACAGGGGCATACAGGTCAAGATTAGGAATTTGACTCATAAGAGCACAGCATCAGGTAGCAGTGCAGCTGCAAACTTCCAGAGATGCCACTGGAGTGGTCTAAGTTAGAGAACATGTCTACGTGATCGCCTAGAAAGACCATCATGGAAGCGGCCAGTCTGTTAGAGGCTGCAGGAGCGGGTGCAGTGAGCCCTGTCTACGGCTGGGAACAGAGAAGTGGCCATGTAGACAAAGAAAAGTGGGGAGAGTTGAGAGATGCTTAAGATGGGGCATGCTAGGGATGTGGCACTGATTGGGTGTAGTGGGGAAGAAGAGGGAGGTAATTCACACATTATACATCATAACCACGGCATTGATTGGGTGTGGAGGGGAAGAAGAAGGAGGTAATTCACACTTTACACATCATAACTGTGGCATTGATTGGGTGTGGAGTGGAAGAAGAGAGAGGTAATTCACATATCATATATTATAACCAACCGGGGTTGCTGGTGCCATGAACCCCAATTTCCAGATGAACAACATCTCTGAAAGGCTGAGTGACTTGTCCAGGTTGAACAGCTAAAAAGAGGGATTCCCAGAACTCCTAACACTTAGGCCATAATTATTCCAGGTATGTCCTAAGTGATTCATCTTAAGTGCTATCATTACTTCACAGAAAACTCAATGAAGGCCACGCATGGTGGCTCATGCCTGTAATCCCAGCACTTTGGGAGGCCAAGGCAGGTGGATCACGAGGTCAGGAGATCGAGACCATTCTGACTAACACAGTGAAACCCCTCTCTATGAAAAATACAAAAAAATTAGCTGGGCATGACAGCATGTGCCTGTAGTCCTAGCTGCTGGGGAGGCTGAGGCAGGAGAATGGCATGAACCTGGGAGGCAGAGCTTGCAGTGAGCCGAGATCGCGCCACTGCACTCCAGCCTGGGTGACAGAGCGAGACTCCATCTCAAAAAAAAAAAAAAAAAAAAAAGAAAACTCAATGAAGGTCTGATTTCACATGTATTGAATTCAACCACACCACATCCACAGCCATATGATGAGAGGGGACCAGAGTGAGTGACATCATGATCCAAACAGAGTCACTATTCAAACGTGCACTGTGGACTCCTTACACAATCACCTAATTATAGTTCCGAGGAAGCGCCATACAATAATACACTGTACAGAAGCCAATGAATAATTGTCAGTGGGCCAGACAGTCCTTTTAATCGGAGTTGATATTTGGAAAAGAATGTGTAGCAAGCTCCATGAGGTTTTTGTGGTGGGGCTTTTGGCCGAACAAGTCATACGTTATTCATGTCCAGCTTGTTCTTTGGACAGGCTCTTCCAAACTCCAGAACCAGCACAATTAAAAGTATGCTTTAGCACTTTCTCTCCCCATGTCCTGAAGAAAGGGAACAAGAAGGTCACAAAGTTCACATAAATATGTGCGTATCTGATAGGAAACAAGACATTCATGAACCAGTGTTCCTCTGACTGCACTAAGCCAGCATGATTTGCCAAGATGAACATAGATTTCTTTCTAAATATTCTGGTTCCAATGACTTTAGTTGAGTAATTTCCCCAAAGTCCCATCATTATAAGAGTCAAAGTTTGGAAACTAAGTCTCCCCAAGCTCTGGGCCAGGTTCTTCCACAGCTTCATGCTGCCTGACAGCCAGTCAGAGCCTCACGTTCCTCATCTGCACGATGAGGACAGCCTGCCTCACAGGGTTGCTCTGGTGGTCACTACAGTGTCTCAAGACAGTTCTTACATGCAGTTTGGCTCATGGTGAGATCTCAATGCATGGCCAATGCAATGGCATTTGTGAAAACTTCAAACTGGAATTAAAATGAATATAAGATGTTATAAATAGTATATTCTGATTTATTCAGAATGGCTGAGACACATTTGAGGGTCACACATACATTTGAACTATCATTTAACATAAAGCAACAGCCAATTTCCAAAGCTCTTAAACAATTCAATGACTGAAATTTTACTAGTTGTACTTGCTTCACTCTGCTCTCCCTGTATGACTCATTTTTTGTTCATGATTCCCCAAGTACTTCAAGATCTTGCTATACTTTGGGTCCTTGAAAGCGGTGTCATTGTGGAAAATGGCAGTGATCATGCCAAGGCTGTATTGATGAAAAAATGTCAAACTCTGTAAAATATTTTAAAAGGTTTATTCTGAGCCAAATATGAGTGAACAATGGCTCATGGCATAGCCCCAGGAGATCCTGAGAATATGTGCCCAAGCTGGTTGGGCTATAGCTTGGTTTTATGGGTTTTAGGAAGACAGAAGACATCAATCAATACACATGAGGTATACATTGGTTTGGTAAGGAAAAGCAGGACAACTGGAAGAGGACGCTTAGAGTTGTCTGATTCGCAATTGGTTGAAAGAGTTATTATCTAAAGACCTGGAATCAATAGAAAGGAGTGTCTGGGTTAAGATAAGGGGTTGTGCAAACTAAGGCTCTTATTATGCAGATGAAGTCTCCTGGGTGGTCACCCTTGGAGAATATAGATGGCAAATGTTTCCTACTTAGACCTTTAAAAGGTGCTAGATTCTCAGTTAATCTTTTCTGGATTCAAAGGGCCTGGAAAAGTAAAGACCTCGTTATGTTAACAGAGATTCTTTACAGATGCAAATTTTTCCCACAACAGCTTTCCCCCACAAAATTGCAGGGACATTTCAAAATATGGCAAAGAAACATATTTTGGGGTAAAATATTTTTATTTCCTTCTTTATCTGTAATGTGATATTATACTAGAGTCAGAGAGTCAGGATGGAATTTGATATCTTATTGCTACAAAGACTGTCTCGTCCATCTTGAGATCCCTGTTTTAGTGTCAGTGTTGGTCAGTTGTGCCTGAACTCCTTAAGGGAGAGGGTGTAAAGAGGCATGTCTGACCACTCCTTTCCTGTTATGACCTTAAGGGAGGAGACCACCCCTCATATTGTCTTATGCCCAATTTCTGCCTGCAAAGAAGGAAGTGAAAACTAAAAGGCAGAAATGAAATCCACAGGCAGACAGCTCAGCACCAGGGGACTGGTTAAAGATTGACCCCGACCTAATCAGTTATGTTATCTATAGATTCCAGACACTGTATGGAAAAACATTGTGAAAATCCCTGTCCTGTTCTGTTCCATTCTGATTACTATTTTCAATAGTTCCTAGTGGGGTAGGCTTACTTTATGCCTGACCCATGCTTCTTCGAAACAAAACACCACGCTCACACCACACACACACCACAAAACAAAGAACGGGTAAAAAGGGCACACACACACTTTTACAGTTTACATCAAACCAGAATCAAAACCAAAATCAGAGTATCCAGAAATCCAAGCCAGGTCAAAACCAAAACCAAAGTATCAAGCAATCCAAGTCAAGTCAAAAACAAAAACCAAAGTGCCAGTACAGGCACACTGTGGGTGATCAGGCCACACTTCCACTCAAATGGAGTGGGCAAGTTCCAAAGATTAGTCTTACCAAGTTTCAGATGTCTGGACTCCAAGTGCCAGTTCCTTCCCAGTGTTCAGCTACTGCGTTGATCCTCCATGGGAGTCTGCCACGAGTTGCTTTGGTGAGGTGTTTCACTGGGGCAATTGTCTCGAAGAAGCATGGATCAGGCACAAAGTAAGCCTACCCCACTAGAAACTATTGAAAATTTTCAAGAAAGGATTTAGGGGAGATTACGGTATTACTATGACACCAGGAAAACTTAGAACTTCGTGTGAAATAGACTGGTCAGCATTAGAGGTAGGTTGGCCATCAGAAGGAAACCTGGACAGGTCCCTTGTTTCAAAGGTATAGCACAAGGTAACCTGTAAGCCAGGGCACCCAGACCAGTTCCCATAAATAGACATTTGGTTACAGCTGGTTTTAGACACCTCCCACAGTGGTTGAGAGAACAGCAGCATAAGTGGTTGGCAGAGGTAAGGAAAGACCAGCAGAGAGAGAGAGAGGAAAGAGACAGACAGAAAAAGAGGCAAAGAGAGAGAGGAAAAGATACAGAGGAAGAGACAGAGAGACAAAGAGGGAGTCAAGGAGAGAGAGAGAAAGACAGAGGCAGAGAGAGTGAAAGAGACAGAGAGGCAAAGAGGGAGTCAAGGAGAGAGAGACAAAGAGAGAGAGAAAGAAAGAGACAGAAGCAAAAGGAAAGTCAAAGAGAAAAAGAGAAAAACAAAGAGAGAAAGAAGCAGATATACAAGTAGTTAAGAAAAAAAAAGTGTACCCTATTCCTTTAAAAGCCATTGTAAATTTAAAACCTATAATTGATAATTAAAGGTATTTTCCATAACCCTATAACACTTTAATACCACTTTGTTGTCAGTGTAAATAAGGGCATATCCCAAAAGCACTGAGACCTTCCTATCAAAAATCCTTAATCCAGTAACCCACAGATGGCCCAGATGCATTCAATCTGTAGTGGCAACTGCTTTACTAACAGAAGAAAGTAAAAAAAAATAACTTTTAGAGGAAACCTCATTGTGAGCACACCTCACCAGTTCAAAAGTATCCTTAAAAAAAAAAAAAAAAAGGATGATTTAACATTAACCACTGAAAATTCCCTTAATCCAGCAGGTTTTCTAACAGGGAATTTAAATCTTAATTACCATACAAAGGTCCAACCAGACCTAGGAGGAACTCCCCTCAGGACAGGAAGATCTATGGTTCCTTCCAGGTAATTGAAGGGAAAAAAAAAAAGCCATCTATACCAAATTCTAAGTCAATTTGGACTAAACAAGGTCTTATTAATAGCAAAGGATAATTGAAATCCCAAACTTACAAGGTTTTCAACAAAAGTAAAGTTTGCTAAAAGTTAACAGTGTAACATGTATTATTGTAACTTCTAATCTTGTGGCCTTAGACAGTCTAGTCCACAGACATAAAAGAAGTTTGCTTTGGAGAAGAATGGTTACCATCGGAAAAAAAAGGGGGGGGAGGGGAGACAGAATTTATGTAAAAAGAATGTTACATGGTAAATTCTCGTCCTGAAATAAATTAACTGGTTGTTTAAAGAAATAAATGTTTGTAATAACTCCGAAAGTTGAGGCAGGTTGAAGAATTGTCTGCAAAAGTCATGAAAGAGAAAAAAAAGTTAAAAAAAAAAAAGAATTTATGCAAGAAATACTGTATAATTTAAAAGTAACTAGTCCTCCGGAATGTAAAACTATTTAAAAAAAAACAGTTTATGTGCAAGGTGTATAAGGAAAGTAAAATATACCTTTGGTAAAAGGATTATAAGGAGACATAAGAATGTAAATTTTTACCTACATTAAAAGGTTAAAAATATATATATATTGTTGAAGGTTTAAGCAAGCTTTAAAACATTAATTGTAAAGAAAATTCTGTGTGTAAACATATTAGCTAAAGTTAAAGGGGTATCATCCAGTTTTTCTGTGAACTGGACATTAAAGTAAAAACACAACAGGTTTTTCTTAAAGCACTAACCTACTCTTTAACAAAAATTATAAAAGGTTAAAAAGCGTCTATAAAAATCTTACCTGATGGTCTGACATTAAAAATTGGATAAATACGGCCGGGCGCGGTGGCTCAAGCCTGTAATCCCAGCACTTTGGGAGGCCGAGATCGGCGGATCACGAGGTCAGGAGATCGAGACCGTCTGGCTAACCTGGTGAAACCCCGCTTCTACTAAAAAATACAAAAAACTGAAGCCGGGCGAGGTGGCATGGAGCCTGTAGTCCCAGCTACTCGGGAGGCTGAGGCAGGAGAATGGCGGAACCCAGGAGGGCGGAGCTTGCAGTGAGCTTCGAGATCCGCCACTGCACTCCAGCCCGGTGACAGAGCTGCAGACCTCGCCTCAAAAAAAAAAAAAAAATTGATAAATACGTCTACAAGGTTTTATTAAAATTAAGTTTAACATTAATAATACACTAATATAAAGGTGAAATTTAGCTTATCTGGTATAAAAAATCATACAAGAAGCATTATTAAATACAAAACGCACGGCTTTTGATCTAAAAACTAATAAAAATAGGTGCTAAAGGAAATTTCTCAGTAAGAAGGCACCAAAGACTATAAAGTCTGCTGTTGATGTTCCCACATTTAAAACAAAAATTCAATTTCTTAGAAATTATATACTTGGTTTATCTTCCACTTTCCTTTCCCTCCCCTCAGAACTAAAAGTCTTTTACCACAGGTTTCACTCCTAGAATTTCCAGTAAACCAGCACCAGCCTGAAGATCACCTTCTTATCAAAGCGTGAAAAGAAGAAAAACTCAAGCCAGCCTAGGAAGGACCCTGCCTTATGCTGCTACCCCAAGAGACTGCTGTTCGTACAGCAGAAAAAGGATGGACTCATCACACCCAAGTCAAAGCGCCACCCTCTCCAGAGTTGTGGGCCACAGTCCCACAGGAAAACCCTACCAAACTAAAGCTACGAAAAATTTAACTATTTCCTCTATTCTATTACTCTTCCTTCTTTCCTCACTCTATTGCTGACCATCTGGTTATTAACATAACCAAGTCAATTTTGCCTCAAACTATAGCATTTAATGCTTGCCTTGTTATACCCTGTGAGGACATGCCAAGTCAAAGACAGATCTCAACTTCAGAAAAGTATCTCTGTCCCTCCTGACTCTCCTCATACTGGGCATTAGTAAATTAGGGCCATTTAATGCAGGGAGATTTTGATAAAGACTCCAGTGCCAACCAGGAGTCTTGCCCCTCAATGTAGAGTTTTTATGTCGTAGTTGGTCCAACGTTCTGTGAACCACTAAAGAGCAAGGATGAACTGCCCCAACCATTTTTTGTAATTTCCTAAAATCATACATTCATTTTACTAGAGGATCATAGAAGTTAAAGACTTAAAACAAACTTTGGCAATTAAGACAGGATACCAAGATCCATTCCAATGAATCAAATATTCCATCCAAACGTTAAACAAAAGTAATTGGTATGCTTGTGCACATGGCAGGCCAGAGTCCCAGATTGTCCCCTTTCCACTAAGGTGGTCCCCCAGTTGACCAGGCCTGGGCTGCATGGTAGCTCTTTTCCAAGATTCTACAGCCTGGAGTAATAAGTCCTGCCAAGCTCTCTCTGCTATATCCCAAAGTCTGGCATCCTGCTGGTCAGCCCCTGAGGGCCATCCAGCTTCCATCTCCCCAACACTAAGTTCACTTCGTGTCTCTCATGACAGGGAGGAAACAGTGTTCCTTGGAGACCTGAAGGGATGCAGTGAGCTTAAGAATTTTCAAGAGCTTATCAATCAGCCCATGTTCATCCCCAAGCGGATGTGTGGTGGTATTGTGGTGGACCTTTACTGGGCACTCTGCCAAATAACTGGAGTGGCACTTGTGCTTTAGTCCAATAGGCTATCCCTTTCACCCTGGCATTTCATCAACCAGAAGGAGGAAAACTAAAGACATCATAAAGTGAGATATGCCCCTTCTGGGTCTTTTGACTCTCATATCCATTTAGACGCAACTGGAGTCCCACAGGGAATACCAGATCAATTTAAAGCTTGAAATCAAATAGCTGCAGGATTTGAATCAATATTTTGGTGGGTGACAGTTAATACAAATGTAAATTGAATAAACTACATCTATTACAACCGACAGCAATGAGCTTTTCATCAGTTGAAAGAAAAACTCATGTCAGCCCCAGCCCTGGGGCTACCTGACCTGACAAAACCCTTTACACTCTATGTGTCAGAAAGAAAAAAAAATGGCAATTGGAGTTTTAACCCAGACTGTGAGGCCCTGGCCAAGGCCAGTGACCTATCTCTCAAAACAACTGGACAGGGTTTCCAAAGGCTGGCCCCCATGTCTAAGGGCCCTGGCAGCAACAGCCCTGTTAGCACAAGAAGCATATAAACTAATCCTTGGGCAAAACCTGAATATAAAGGTCCTCCATGCCATGGTAACTTTGATGAATACCAAACGACATCATTGGCTAACAAATGCTAGATTAACCAAGCACCAAAGCTTGCTATGTGAAAATCCCCACATAACCATTGACGTTTGCAACATCCTAAACCCCACCACCTTGCTCCTGGTATCAGAGAGCCCAGTTGAACATAACTGTGTAGAGATATTGGACTCAGTTTATTCTAGCTGGCCCAACCTCTGAGACCATCCTTAAACATCAGTAGGCTGTGAGTGGTATGTGGACGGGAGTAGCTTCACCAACCCCTGCAAAGTGACTCTGAAAAAGACAACAAGCCCTGCTCCAGTCACACCCGGAAGCTGATTGGTCCATGCGTAGCCGAAGCATGAGAAAACTCATTGTGGGACTCATTTTCCTTAAAATTTGGACTTGTACGGTAAGGACTTTAACTGACCTTCCTCAGACTGAGGGCTGTTCCCAGTGTATACATCAAGGCACTGAGGTAGGACAAAAAGTTGCTACAGTCCTATTATTTTATGGTTATAATAAGTGTACCAGGACTCTAAAAAGAACTTGTTTGTATAATGCTATTCTATACAAGGTGTGTAGCCCAGGAAATGACCAACCTGATGTGTATTATGACCCATCTGAGCCTCCCATGATCACAGTTTTTGAAATAAGATTAAGGACTGAGGACTGGTGGGGGCTCATAAACGATTGGGGTAAAGTGTTAGCCAAAATGAAAGAAAAAGGGGTGCCCAAACAAGTCACCTTGAAGTTTGATGCCTGTGCTGTCATTAATAGTAATAAGTTAGGAACAGGATGTGGTTCTCTTAATTAGGAAAGAGGCTTTATGGCAGAAAGTAAGTACATTTGTCATGAATTAGGACTGTGTGGAAACGAATGTGGATCCTGGTCTTGTGTCATTTAGGCTACTTGGATAAAAAATGAAAAGGATTCCGTCCACCTTCAGAAAGGGAAAAGTGGCCCTTCCTATACCAGTGGTCAGTGTAACCCCTTAGAACTAGTAATAACCAACTCCCTGGATCCTCGCTGGAAAAAAAGGGGAGCTTGTAACCCTAGGAATTGATAGGGCTGGACTGGATCCTCGAGTAAATATCGTGGTTTGAGGAGGAGTTTATAAACACTCTCCTGAGTCAGTATTTCAAACCTTCTATGATGAACTGAATGTGCCAGTACCAGAAATTCCAGGAAAAAACAAGAAATTTGTTTTTGCAATTAGCCGAGCACGTAGCCCAGTCTCTCAGTGTCACTTCATATTATGTTTGGGGAGGAACTGTAATGGGAAATCAATGGCCATGGGAAGCCCGAGAATTAGTACCTACAGACCCAGTTCCTGATAAATTCTCGACTCAAAAGAATCATCCTGATAACTTCGAGGTTCTAAAAGCCTCAATCATTAGACAATACTGTATAGCAAGAGTGGGGAAGGACTTCACCCTTCCTGTGGGAAGACTCAGCTGCCTTGAGCAACAACTGTATAGTAGTACCACAAAAACAGCCACCTAGTGGAGTTCAAACCATATTAAGAAAAATCCATTTAGTAAATTCCCAAAGTTGCAAACCGTGTGGACCCACCTGGAGTCCCACTGGGACTGGACAGCCCCCACTGGATTATACTGGATAGGTGGGTGAGATCTTATGCCAAATTACCCGACCTGTGGGCAGATAGTTGTGTTATTGACACTATTAAACCATCTTTCTTCCTACTGCCCATAAAGACAGGTGGACTCCTGGGCTTCCCTGTCTATGCTTCCCATGAAAAGAGAAGCATAGCTATAGGAAATTGGAAAGATGATGAATGGCCCCCTGAGAGAATTATACAATATTATAGGCCTGGTACTTGGGCACAAGATGGCTCGTGGGGATACCAGACCCCCATTTACATGCTTAACCGAATCATATGGTTACAAGCTATCTTAGAAATCATCACTAACAAAACCGGCAGAGCCTTGACTATTCTGGCCTGGCAAGAAACTCAGATGAGAAATGCTATCTATCAAAATAGATTGGCTCTCGACTACTTGCTAGCAGCTGAAGGAAGGGTCTGTAGAAAATTTAACCTTACTAATTGTTGTCTACACATAGATGATCAAGGGCAAGTAGTTGAAGACATAGAAATATGACAAACCTGGCACATGAATTTGTCATGTGCCAAATGTGCAAGGGTAGCATGGATTTGATCCTAGGGCCATGTTTAGAAAATGGTTCCCAGCACTAGGAGGATTTAAAACTCTTATAATAGGAGTTATAATAGTAATAGGAACTTGCTTACTGCTCCCTTGTTTGCTACCTGTACTTCCTCAAACGATAAAAAGCTTCATCGCTACCTTAGTTCACCAAAATGCTTTAGCACAAGCGTACTATATGAATCACTATTGATCTGTCTTCCAAGAAGACATGGGTAGTGAGAATGAAAGTGAGAACGCCCACTATTGAGTGAGATTCTCAAAGTGGGGGAATAAGGGAGGAGACCACCCCTCATATTGTCTTATGCCCAATTTCTGCCTTCAAAGAAAGAAGTAAAAACTAAAAGGCAGAAGTGAAATCCATAGGCAGACAGCCCAGTGCCGCACCCTGGGCCTGGTTGAAGATGGACTCCTGACCTAACCGGTTATGTTATCTACAGATTCCAGACATTGCATGGAAAAGCATTGTGAAAATTCCTGGCCTGTTCTGTTCCATTCTGATTACCGGTACATGCAGCCCCCAGTAGTGTACCTGCTGCTTGCTCAATCTATCATGACCCTCTCATGTGGACTCCCTTAGAGTTGTAAACCCTTAAAAGGGACAGGAATTGCTCACTCAGGGAGCTTGGTTGTTGGAGATGTGAGTCTTACCGAAGCTCCCAGCTGAATAAAGCCCTTCCTTCTTTAACTCGGCGTCTGAGGGGTTTTGTCGGCAGCTTGTCCTGCTACAACCTGAACTGGTTTTTTCAGCTTTCTTTGGAATCCCCTTGGCCAGGAGGGGGACTTAGAATCTTATTTTTGGCTTACAGCAATTTCAGACCTCTCCTGGGTTTTGCTACATTTATTTGTGCCAGACACTGCAAGGCTCTTGTGTCGGTTCAAACCCCGAGATGGTGCCAACAAACATCATGAGGCAGTGCGGAGCAACACACGCTGTGTTAATGAGCTCCTGGGTGCAGGCAGGCTGAGGCCTAAAATGGCGTCAGCACCAAATGAGGACGGGGCAGGGGTTTTATAGTCTCCTGTAAACAGGAAGTGTCTCAGTCTGATGTAACTGCTATTCGGTACCCCCGGGACGGCCTCCCTCTCGATCTTCAGTGGGTATGCGTCTTCCGGCCAGCTCTCTTCCTGCTTCTGCTATCTTGCTGACACATGCTGCTGGCACAAGTGGCCTTGTGCCTTGGGACTGGGCCCAAGGAGGGAGAAGTTATTCATTCCCTTAAGCTTTCAGGCCCCGGGGAGAATCTTTCAGACACTGTACTGGATGCTCTACAAAAAAATGGAGGGTGTGGTCATTCCCATTGCAGGGTTCACATTTCAGTGGGAGAGAGAGGCCTGTAAGCCCTGGTTAGGAGTTGAGGTATTAAGAGCTGTACAAGCAGAAAATTCCAGCTGTGAAGGAAAAGACAGAGGGAGTTCCTACCTTGACTTCAGAAGAAAAGCCTGCCTTTCCCTCAACTCCATCATCTGAGGAAGACCCATAGGTTAATGCTCCAGCCAGTGTGGCCAGAAGTGGGTTTGTCCAGGTAAGCATGAGGAGAGTGAGCTGCAGAGCAGTGGAAAGAGCTCTGACTCAGCCCCGCAAGCACTGGGTCATATTCCGTTCTGTGTCAGATGGACACAGGGCAGAGGCAGGGCCAGCCTCCTGGAGCTGACACACACCCGCCCAGCCCCTCTCCTTGCCTCACCCCACTCTCCTCACTGGGTCACTTTCTTTCACCCTATCCTTAGCTCCTGCCACCCAGAAACTTTTCTCCAGATGGGAGGACTGGCAATCATCTCCTCTCCCTTGTGTAATCAAATATCTCACGCTGAAGATATTCTCAGACTCCCTGGCCTCCACTCAGCCCTCCCGGTTCACAGCGTGTGGTGCAGCCAGCCAGCCAGCCCACAGCCCCACTGGTTTCTAATTAAAACCCAACAAGTGTTTCTCTAGACACAGAACAAGTTCTTGGAGGAGAAACAATGGGTTCCTCTAAGGTTGGCCTTCAGGTCTCACATAGATAAGCTGTTCGTGAAGGAATCACAAACAGGCTGGTTTCCAAAAGTACAAATATATTTTATTATAACTATTAATTATTACTATTATCCATTTTAGCTGTCCTGCTACCTGAGGCTGACCACAAAGAACTTAAATATGTCTCTGGAATGGCATTCCATAGACAAAAAAAGAAATCCCATTATTTTAATGTGTTGGAGCTGCAAAAAATAAAAAACTAATATCCTGTCTCCCTTAGGTTGTAAAAATTTACATAATCCTCTCCACATTGATGCATTCAGCAGCATGCTATGGAAATGTAAACATTTCTGAAAATAAAACAGCTTTTATAATTAAAAGTTTGTAAAAACAAAACAAAACAAAAACCCCAACCCCAAAACCATCTGTGAGTGAACACATCCCCTGCCTTGGGGGTCTATCCTGTATTTTCCTTCTCCTGAAGGCAGGAATCTTCCAGTCCAGAGGTCACACGCAGACTTCATCCCCTAAAGGTGGGGATGATTTCAAAATATTGAACAATCCCTTTGGCCCAGGACAAGGTCTAATCAGAAAATGGATGTTGGACCTAGCACTACAGCAGGGAGCCAGAGAACCTGCAGTGCCAAATGAAACCTTTTTATAGACAGATTGTAAGGAAGTGCATTGGGGAGATGCTATTGGGGAATGGCCTGGAGCATAGGAGACACTAAGGGAGCTCAGGGAAACTAGTCACCAATCAGAACAGACATAATTCACCCCAGTACACACCCACTGAATATTGGCCCTGCTCAAAGGGACCAGACAAGAACCAAGGTGAGAGATACAAGCTGGCTGAAGAATTGGTGGTCTACTAAGAGGGCAGCTATGATTTGGTTTTAATCAATCGCTGCTAGACCTTCTGATTTTTCATGAGAAGTTAAAAATCTGTATTTCATTTGGCAAATAATGCACATTAAAAAAAAAAAAAAGCCATATGAACCAAAGGTTTGCCCATGGCCATGTTACAAACTGGTGAATAGTGCAAGATCAGTGATCAAGGGGTTCAGGACCATCTGCATCCATGGCCACTGCAAAAATATGAACCCATCAAGGTGTTCCAACAGCCCAAATTTCTTTTCTTTTTTTTTTTGAGATGGAGTCTTGCTCTGTCACCCAGGCTGAAGTGCAGTGGTATGATCTTGGCTCACTGCAAGCTCCACCTCTCAGGTTCAAACGATTGTCCTGCCTCAGCCTCCCAAGTAACTGGGACTACAGGCACATGCTACCACGCCCAGCTAATTTTTCACATTTTTAGTGGAGATGGGGTTTCACTGTGTTAGCCAGGATGGTCTCGATCTCCTGACCTCGTGATCCACCCGCCTCAGCCTCCCAAAGTGCTGGGATTACAGGCGTGAGTCACCGTGCCTGGCCCCAAAAGCCCAAATTTCTTTCCACCCTCATAGCTCCTGCCATGGTTCAACTCCCTCATGTTTCACCTGATTTGCTACAGTAGACTCTAAACAAGTACTCCCACAGCATCATGGATATACTGTTCTTTTAAACATACCCCTCCTATTGTAATGACTTGTCTACCTCACTCAGAGGCCTGTCTTGTTTATTGCTGTATCTGCAGGGCCTAGCATAGAGCTTGGCACCCAGTAGGCACAAAAAGAGAAAGAAGAGAGGAAAAAAAGTTTTATTCAGTTACTTTCAGTCCCTTTACTATCCTGTCAAACAGTGGCACCTAATGGTAGTATGTGGCACTGCAACCCAGCTTTATTTGACTTGGAACATGCTCACTTAACCAAAGGGGAAATAAATAAAAATGTAATATCTACAGATTTTGTATCATAGGAGAAAGCCCCACATCATAAGATGTAGCAAAGGCATCTGTAATGGTCATGGCCACCATATTAACTCTTTCTTTTCAACTTAAACTACTGAAGGATTTTTTAAAAATTATAAAAACATAGCTCTAATTCTTAATAATTTTTTAGAAAATAGAATTTAAACTTCAGAAAGCAGATCTGTAGGCAAGATCTCCTATAACATTTTACTTCTGAAAAATCTGTGTGTTTTTTAGGTCTCAGGAGTAGCTCTTAAAAATATGGCCCTTGGCTGAGCACAGTAGCTCACGCCTGTAATCCCAGCACTTTGGGAGGCTGAGGCAGGTGGATCACCTGAGGTTGGGAGTTCGAGACCAGCCTGACCAACATTGAGAAACTCCATCTGTGCAAAAAATACAAAATTAGCCAGGCGTGATGGCACATGCCTGTAATCCCAGCTACACAGAAGTCTGAGGCAGGAGAATTGCTTAACCCAGGAGGCAGAGGTTGCAGTGAGCCAAGATCATGCCATTGCACTCCAGCCCGGGCAACAAGAGCAAAATGCTGTCTCAAAAAAAAAAAAAATATATATATATGGCCTTTATTTCACAATAATATGAGAGGTGTATCTACTACTGCCAAACTGTATATGCTTTAAAATATTAAGATGGCAAATTTTATGTTACGTGTTTTTTAACATAATAGAAAATTGTTATATATTATATATTCAAATTATACATTCTGTAAAATTAATTTATATATTATATAAATAAAATTAATATATAATTATATACATTAAAATATATTATTTAAACCAGAGAAATGGTCCTCAGCCACCCTTTGTCTTCAGAGCTCCTTGAGCCTGTAATGAAGAAAGCTGGCACCAAAACAAGATAAAGTAGAACAAAGAAAAATTGAAATAAGACCCACATCCTTGGTCCTGGCATTCCATGGTCTAGTCTTCAGAACAGCTTTGGGGATAATTTGTTTCTCTCTCGTTTTATGATCCCATTCTGCAGGCATGTTCATTTATTCAGTAGGTATTGATTGAATGCCTACTCCTGAGGCTCTGAAGATATCATTAAAATATAATATCTGTCCTTGACTTACTCTAAATCCAGATTCTAGTAAATGTGCTTCCAATATACTTAGAGTTTGAAGCAGAGTAGGTGCCTGCTAAAGCCCAGGCTCTCTATAATTTATCAGTCCTTAGCAACATTCCTATGCCTGGTCATGAGATCATCAACAGGCCACATGGGAACCCCAAGACTGCTTGTAGCTAGACATGCCCACCCTTTCTTATTCACTTCCAGGCATGAAAGCAGTGTCACCATATTAGCTTTTTCCTTGCCATGCCTTGCTGTGACTGCAAGAGGTTCTGGGCTTCCTTCAGGTAGCAAAACAAAAGCTGAAAGCAAAATGAATGGTGGAGGCAGTGGGCATCCGTATATGCCAAGTGGGTAGCAAATAAACATAACCCACTCCCAAGATTTTTTTTACAAAAATGAGGCTTCTAGTTTCTGTGCCCCTGGAAATGTCTCATCCCAGATGAATGGATCCTAGAGAAGGCATTCATTCATATATCCCTAGCATTCCCAGTGGCTTGGTAGGAGACAGATTGAAGGATACTAGACCTAGAAAGTGCAGAGTAAGATTCTTCATGTTATAAATGAGGAAACTGAGACTCCAAGAGATTAGTACAATCTCACAAGCTCACTGCAAATTATTGGCCGAGCCTGGACCAGAACTCAGGTCTCCTGACTCCTAACATAATCTATGCCACACATAAGGTACCCTCATTAAGAGAATGAAAGCAGACTATTCAGCTATAGCTGGTCCAGTTTCAGGAAGGAGACTCTGGTCACATAAAAGTCTTAAAAGTTTTTCTTGGTCATTTTAATGTCTTTTTGGTAAATCTCTGGATTAAGGTAATAGTACAACCCCTATCCACCAATCAGCACCAGCAGCCACATGGTACTCTATGGATTTTATACAGAAAGGCAGGACAGTCTGCTAGGAAGACTGCCAACTTGGTGATTGGATGGTGTTCCAGTCCCGGTTCTAGTGCTGTAAGAGCTTGGACAGACAAGAGAGCAAAAACAGGAAAATGTCAGGACCAAGTTCAAGAGACCCGTCATAACTAAAGACCACAACCAAACTCCTTGGTGAGGCCTTCAAGCACCCTTCTCCAATGGCCAGGTTAAAGACCAGGACCCCAAACTTAAGTTCAGCTATGCAGTCAATGGGATAATGTTGTTACTGTTGGCTCCAGAACATATCTCTGTGCCTCAGTTTCTTCATAAGTGAAATGATTTACTGTGAAATTATATGGAGATGATTGTGAAAATCAAAAGATAAAGTGAAAGCTATTGTTAAATTATATCTAAGTTTAAGGTAGCACACTTTTTAAAATCAACATTACCGCTATTATCATACTGTATATTTTCCCTTAAAACTGAAAGTATGAGGGTGTTTCATCTTATAGGCAGAAAACCAGAGGATCAAGAGGTTGCAGTGGGGCCAAGAGTGTTTCAGTCTTCCTAGATTAGCCAAGATCTGGAAGGCACCTGAGGCACCAAGGACCCCAGATGCACTGAAGTTCAGAATCAGAAGAAACATGAATACTCTATATTGTCTTGAGCAGTATTTCACAGAGCAGTGTCCATGATCTCCTGTTTCAGAGTCACCCGGGACAATTGTTGCAAATGCAGATCCCTGGACCCTGTTCCAGGAACTCTCTGAAAGACTAGGGATGGGGCCCCAGATTCCATATTTCTAATCATTCCCCCCAGATGACTGATGCAGGCTAACATTTTAGAATTGCTTTGCCTCATATTTAATCACCCTTTTATGTAGAGACTCTACACTGGAAGACTGAACCCATAGCGTGTCTTTTACTCAGAGAGCTTCCCTCCAGGCAACATTCTTTCAGCAACTTGTAAGACACCACAAGCCATCAGAATGGGCTGAATGGAGAAGGATATCATTGATGGCATTTTGGATTTCGGAAAGGGGAAGGGTCCAACTCCCATTTCCCAAAGAAAGACTGCTTCAACAAATGGCTGAGCGAGAGGTTAGCAATGTAGCCATGACCACAACTATGTTCCACCCAGACAGATGCTGCCCCTGTGCATGACTTACACCCCAGTCATGGCTTTGCCTTTTGCAGGGTCTCTGGCCTGCATTCTTCTAAGACCAGATCACTTTCTCTGAGCCTGTATTTGAGGGTTAACAAGATATTTATGAACAATGCCCATGAAACACTGCCTTGGCAGCACAGAAACTCTGGCTTCAGGGTCAGCTTAGCTCTACCTGCTAGGTCAAGTCCCAGTGCCTCGGTTTCTTTAGAAGCGAAACAGAAACTCTCTGACTGTCCTGTCTGAGAGGAGTGGCCAGGATAAAGAGGCAGGATTTGCAGAAAGCTAAGTGGTGCAGAGGAGAAATCTCAGCCCACATCAGATGCCCTTGTGCGAATTATGCAATCTGGGAATTAGGTGAAAATCAACATGCATTCTGCCTGCACACCCAGAGAATAGAACCAACGGGGAGCCAGCTGCCCCTTCTAATCCTACACAGGAACTTCCAGCATTTCAGCACTTGGACTTACACACTCTACTCCCTCAGCACAGCTCATGTCCCTGCACAGTCGGTGCCTTTAGTCTGGGGTGGCCACTGCCAACACTATACAGCAGGAGAGCATGGGGGAAGGAGGTGGCTTCAGCAATCACTGTGGGGACACACCAGATTTTGTATGCTGCCACCTAGGTGTTGGGGGCAAGCCCCTTCTCTTGCCTTCTGCACTTCCCTCTCAGGTGGTCCTGGGAGATTTCTTCATTTGATGTTTACTCTCTGCAAAGCAGTCTGGAAATTGTTAGTGGCTTAAAAAGAGAACAAGGAGAGTGCATTCAAGAGTGATCTCTCTCTACTCAAAATCCTTAAAAATCTGAACTCTTTAGTGAGGCCTCTAAATATTTGCATTCTCCAATGTCTATTTTTAAAAGAACAATCTGAATCTTAAATAGATGTCTCAGCTTAATGGAAAGACTCCAATATGACTAACAATGGCTGGGAAAGTTATCAAGATGAAATGAAGAGACTGATCTCAGTTTCTCTGGACTGTCTTTGAAAAACCTATGGGTAGACAATCTAGGTCTACCTTCAAGAGTCATTCAGAGATCAGCAGAAGGCAAACCAAACTGAGAAGACTGGGGGCTTAGTCTGGAACTGCTGGCCAATTCATTGTAGTGAGGTCAAATTTATGTAACAGTGGAGTGATTTACATATATTTTATTGGCCCTTTGCATAATCATAATAACTGTCACTTGCTGAGCATTTACTGCATCTGGGCCATTGGTTAAGGTTTTTTTTTTTTAGATTAATTATCTCATTTAATCTGGACAACAGCGCCCAAGAGTTAAATATTCATATCTCAGCTTTATAGATGGGGACTGCATTGGTCAGCTCAGGGTACCATAACAAAATACCACAGAGTGGAGGGCTTAAACAACACAAATTTATTTCCTCACAGTTCTGGAGACTAGAAATCCAACAAGGGGTCAGCGGGTCTGATTTCTCCTGAGGCCTCTTTCCTTGGCTTACGGATGGCCACGTTCCTACCATGTCTTTACATGGTTTTTCCTCAATGTGCATACCCACACCTGGTGTCTTTTCTTGTGTCCAAATTTCCTCTTCTTATAAAGACACTGGCTGGATTAGATGAGGGCCCACTAACAGTCTCATTTTAACAAAATCACCTCTTTAAAGGCTCCATCTCCAAATACAGTCACATTCTGAGGTATTGGGGTTAGGGCTTCAACATGTAAAATTGAAGGGGACACAACTCAGCCCTTTACAGAAACATTGAGGCTTAGAGCAGTGGAACAGCTTACCCAAGGTCACACAATACAGGGCAGAGCTGGGATCCCAGCCTAGGTCTGTCTCATTCCCAATCAGTGATCATAGGACACCGACCCCAAGTACAGTAGAGTTAACGGAGCTTTGGGCCAGTGTCAGTGACCTTGGTTATGGTCCCAGCTCTACTATTAACTAACAGTGCATCCTGGCACAAGTGGCTGACCCTCAGGGCCCCCATTTTCTCATCTGTAAAACACAGGACTCAGACTAGATGATCTTCTGCATGCTCTCCAGGTCTAACAGTCTCTACTTATAGCTTTGTTCTTTCACATAATTCCACTGCTTTCTCTATATTTCATGATACATGCTTGGTCATAGCTATGACTTACAGGATGCTTAGTTCTTGACTTCCTTGGCATCCCATTTGCAACATTGTTCCTATAGGTAAAACAGAATCTGCTTGACAAGTGCCTTATTTGACACAGCACACATTATGACATAGTTTCCAAGGCATATGGAGACAAAGGTGAGAGACTACTTGTCAGACATCTCCAGAGATAAAAGGAATAACATTTGCTTTTTGTGCTGTTGTCTTCTCATTATTTACAGCTCTGTGATCCTCAGTAAAGGAGAAGAACTGAAGGCTGACTGCACATAAATTAAAGGAATAACGTTGATTGTTGTTGACCATTTACGATGAAAAACATCTTGGAAGATGCAAGGAAATTCAGTCACAGCTAGGTGGGACCCCACATCTGGCCCTGAAGCAGATTCACAAGTCTCACCTCCAGCCCACACTGGCAGGCGAAAGAGAAAGTCAACATGTGTGATCCTTGTGAGGTTCAGCCAGCCTGGAGCTGGATAAGAGAGAGGACATGGCCCCTGGGGTAGAGCAGCAGGAGAAAGGCTCAGGGCATAGGCTACAGGGCACAGGCTTCCAGAAGGAGCTGTAACTGTTGGTGGACACTGAGCAGGTAGGGTTGCAAATTTTTAAAGTGAATAAATAGATCTGCAACACGTTCTTCAGGACTCTGGTGTTTCAGCTCAAGCACACATTATGCTACAATGTATCATTTCTAAGAAATATCCTGAACAGGCCAGGCACAGTGGCTCACATCTGTAATCCCAGCACTTTGGAAGGCCGAGGCAGGTGGATCACCTGAAGTCAGGAGTTCGAAGCCAGCCTGGCCAATATGGTGAAACTTGTCTCTACTAAAAATACAAAAATCAGCAGGGTGTGGTGACACGCACCTGTAATCCCAGCTACTCAGGAGGCTGAGGCAGGAGAATCGCTTGAACCTGGGGAGGCAGAGGTTGCAGTGAGCTGAGATTGCAACACTGTACTCCAACCTGGGTGACAAAGTGAGACTCCATCTCAAAAAAAAAAAAAAAAGAAATATCCTGAACCAGAATCTCTGAAATGCCTGCCTACTACTGCATTTGCAGGGTCCTCTGAAAAGACATGCAGTCATAAGAACATTTGTTTTATTGCCCACAAGGTGCTTTTACACTGTGATCCTCATAGCAACCCCCAGAGTCACTGGCCTCCAAAGAGATTATGCAACTTGCTGAACCTGGAATGTGAACCCAGGTCTCCTGACTCCAGAGTTTTTCTCTATACTATGTATCTCTGAATAACAAGACTAGTTTCCCTAAAGGAAAAAAAGCTTTCTAATTTTTCAAAAAGCAGGGGAAGAAAACAGTCTCTGTACTTGGGAGGCAAGATTACTGCTGGTCATTTGTCATGGTTGACTTGCTATTTTTCATAAACAAGAGGCAATCGAGTCAAAGGGAAAGACCATTTGGTACCCAACCAAGTGAACACAATACTTTGTAATACTGGGGAGAAACAAGGACAAAAAGAAAAAAAAAAAAAAGATATCAAAATAGCCTATGAGAAATACAGAAGACAACTTTCCCATTGTTCTAAATTTGGAAAGATTTCAGATGCTGTCACCGTCAGCACCATAAGGACCATTGTATTGAACATGGCCAACAGTGAGGCCGACAGCAGCTAGAGCAGGGTCCCAGTTGGCTCCGTGAGAAGCTGAATCAACCAGGACCAGAGCCACCCGCCCAAGACAACCTTAGCCAAGTCTTGGATAACCTACCTCCACCACATTGGATGGCAACCCCTCAAATGCACAGAATCAAATTCTCCCTATTGGAGCATCTTCTCTGCTTCCACAGTGTTTCTCAATAATGGGGCCAATGCAGACTTGAGCTTGTTTTCTAAGAATATGCCCTTCGCATACATTCATTGAAATAGTAATCATAAATAATCTCAGGGGGCAACAACTATGTTAACATATAGTCATTTCATGGTTTGCAAAGCCCTTTCACATACACGCTCTCTTATTTGAAACATAAAACACCCTTCTGGACATAGGCTGCTTAGTATGTTTTTTTTTTTTGAGACGGAGTCTCACTTCACACCCAGGCTGAGTGCATGCTGATCTCAGCCTCACTGCAAGCCCACCTCTGGGTTCACGCCATTCTCCTGCCTCAGCCTCCCTAGGCTGGGACTACAGGCACTGGCTTCAACTACTCGCTAGTTTTTTGTATTTTTAGTAGAGACGGGCCTCACCTGTTAGCCAGGATGGTCTCGATCTCTGACTCATGATCTGCCTGCCCCGCCTCCCAAAGTGCTGGGATTACAGGCTTGAGCCAGCCTCGCCTGCATGTTAATATGTCCCTATTATAATAGATGAAGAAACTGAGGTTCACAGTTCACGTGACTTTACTCACAAAATTACTAAATATCAATGCAGAAACATGAACCCAAAACTTCTGACTTCATATTTCATGCTACTTCCAAGATATCAGCCATGCACTGAGTAAGACTCCTTGGTTAATGTAGCACATGTTACTCCATCATCTGTTTCTCTTTTGTCTGATGAACTTGACAGATCTGAGGAGCAGCACCAGATATCTGGTCACATCAGTTCTGTCAGGCAGATCCGAGGAGAGAGGCCAGTTGTTGTCAGCCACCCATGCTTCAAAGTTACTTTATAAAACAAACAAACAAACAAACAAACAAAACTGTCATCGGTAATTCAGCCATAGACATCGCAGAGTTTAGAAAAAAAAAAAAAAAGCGGTGAGGAAGACTTACAGGCTTGTAGCCTCATGGAGACTTTGAATTAGAAAGCTACAATACTGGACGTCTGTCTGTTCTGAGGATGTGGGGTGGGCAGATTAGACTAAGTTTGGAAGCCACAGCAGCCTGGGTAACCACTGCCAGGCAAGCTGACGGAGGGGGAAACGGGCAGCAACTTTACTGACTCAACAGAACCAAGGGAAAGAATATTACAATTGTTTCCTGTACCTTTAATCTCTGGTTGACCCAAGTAGTTCATGACAGTCTTCCCATCCTACAGAATAAAATCTGTCCTCTCACCCCTAATCCATCAAGAAAAACAAAGTGAACATATGGCCTTAAGACAAGTTCTTAATCAGTTCATCCTCAGAAGATGGAACAGAAAGACACTCTGGACACTCAAAATGTAAGATGAATTAGCTGCATTAGAAATTGTATTCATTTTCTATTGCTGTGTAGCAAATTACTCCAAACATAGTGGCTTACAACAGCAATCATAACTCAAGTCCATACCGAGGGAGAGAGGGGAGAATTGTAGACTTTGATGTTGAAACTTGAGGATCTTCTTGTGATTTTCTGTTTTTCTCAGCCCTTCATGAACTGTGGGGATATGCAACCTTAAAGAGCTCCATCTGGATTCAAGTGTTCCTTGCATCGTGTTGTTAGATGTGTTAGTTTCCTAGGGCTTCCTTAACAAATTATGAGCAACTGGGTGGCTTAAAACAATAGCAGTTCATTCTCTCAGAGTTCTGGAGGCTAGAAGTCTGAAATCAAGGTGCTAGCAGAGCTAGGCAGGCTCCCTCCAAAAACTCTAGGAAAGAAGAATCCTTCCTTGATTCTCCCTAGCTTCCAGTGGTTGTAGGCAATTCTTGGAGCCCTTGACTTGCAGCAGTATCACTCCAGTTTCTGCCTTTATCTTTACACGGTCTTTTCCCCTTTGTGTGTGTTTCCTTCTGAGTCTCAGTGTCTTCACCTGTCCTTCTTATAAGGACCCCAGCCATTGGATTTAGGACCCACCTTAATCTAGTTAACCTCATCTTAATTTAACTAATTGTATCTGCAAAGACCTTGCTTCCAAATAAGGTCACATTCTGAGGCTCTGGGTGGTGTCAAATCAAGTTTAGCATAAAGCTGCCTCCCTAACATAAAGTTCAGCCTAAAGGTTTCTCTGTGCATTGTGAACTATAATTTAATATATATTTATATATATTTATATACATATATTTAAATATAAATATAACGGAGTCTGCACCACCACAGACTCCATTAAAAAATTAGCCTGGCTAATTTTTGTATTTTTGGTAGAGATGGGGTTTCGCCATGTTGGTCAGGCTGGTCTTGAACTCCTGGCCTCAGGTGAGGCGCCCACCTCTGCCTCCCAAAGTGCTGGGATTACAGGCATGAGCCACCGCGCCCGGCCTTGAAACTCTTTTGTAAAATAAATTTATAAACAAAAATCTCCATTTTTAAGGATGTCTGCCTATTTACATTACAAACTCTTACATTCTTTTATATTTACATAAGAAATGGAGAAATCCCATCTCTATTAAAAAATACAAAATTAGCTGGGCGTGGTGGCGCATGGCTGTAATCCCAGCTACTCAGGAGGCTGAGGCAGGAGAATTGCTTGAACCTGGGAGGCAGAGATTGCAGTGAGCCAAGATGGCTCCATTGCACTCCAGCCTGGGCCACAAGAGCGAAACTTGGTCTCAAAAAAAAAAAAAAAAAAAAAAAATTCATACCTTTGTTTAAGGTGCTTTCCTGCTTTTCACATCTTCAGTGAACTTTTACTTGAGCAGGTGTTTTCTCCCCTTGGTTTAATGATAAGATATTTATGCCTAAAATCTTGGGTCTGTGCTTATGAATTGCAATTTTTTTTGTTCCACCTAAGAGTTTTACCTATAGAAATGCAAATTTACTGCCTAGTTAACAATTCCTTAGGGCAATGAAACTGGTAATTGGAAGACTGATAGATCATACAAGGAAAATAAAAACTATTTAAAAGCCAGCAAATGAAAATTCTTTACGAGAGCCATAAGATCTGCTTCTGTGTGTTTGTATGTCTGTATGTGTTATGTATATGTGATATTTGGTGAATGAAACTAGTTTTTAAATTGTTGGCAAAATAGAAATGGTTTCAAAATTATCAGTTAAATATAATTTGATATTTCCTTGATTTGACTGTGAGCTTATGTCTTTGGTTTAGAGTCTCTGAATTCATGGGTCTGGACAGGTGGCCATAATGAGGTCTGGAGACTTGTTCATAGAGCCTAGACTGGCAGCCACATGCCAGAATCAAGCCCAATATGGCCCCTTCTTCCTCTGCTTTTCCTGTTTTGCTTCCTGGCTATTTTGGGAGGGATTGGGTCCTCCAGGTAAAGTCTTCACAGCTCCGTCTTCTGTTCTGATGGACTCAGACAGGCCCTGATCTGCAGAGACCTCCTGGGTGCCATGTGGCCACTTGGGACCTAGAATGGCTGAGTGAAGCTACCCGTGTCAAAATTCTTTTCAGTAATTTAAAATCTTAGAGTCATGTTATGTTACATTAAGTTATATATAATCAAATAATGTCTGAATCACCTGTAAGTTAAGATACTGAAATATTATTATACATGAGTTATATACCTTGATAGGTTATTTTCATATGGTATAGAAAAGTTAAATATAGATATATTAATAAACAACAAATCGAAGATTTTTTTTTTTGAGATAGTTTTGCTCTTGTTGCCCAGGCTGGAGTGCAATGGCGCTATCTCGGCTCACTGCAACCTCTGCCTCCTGCGTTCAAGCGATTCTCCTGCCTCAGCCTTCCGAGTAGCTGGGTTTACAGGGATGGACCACCACAACCGACTAATTTTGTATTTTTAGCAGAGACAGGGTTTCTCCATGTTGGTCAGGCTGGTCTTGAACTCCTGACCTCAGGTGATCTGCCCACCTCAGCCTCCCAAAGTGCTGGGATTACAGGCATAAGCCACTGCGCCAGGCCTCGAAGAACTATTTTTCTACAAAATTTAAAAACTTTTTAATCACAAATACTGATACAAAACAGCTCAAAATTACTTTCTAGGGTTTTCACTAGAAATTACAGCTACTAAGAGTTAAAAACTATTAGATATGAGAGAAACAATTCTGTATACAGAATATGTAAGCAAAAGCAAAATACGCATTTCGTGAGGAAAGTTCTAAAGGCATAAAAATGTATGTTAAAAAATTTGCCTGGTTTAAAATTACGTAAAGTTTTCAAATTGAAGCAGTAAAAAAAGATAAAACGAGATAATATAGAAAGTTGGGGAAAATGTAAAATGGAAAGGTTTATGGAAATCTTGTGGTTAAAAGATGACAGATTTGATAAATTTATTTATGAGGTTTTATTAAAATTAGTTTTAGTATTAATACACTAATAAAAGTTGGTATTCTCTTTTAAACAAAAATTTTGTGTAGTATTAATAAGACACAGCAATATATTTTCATTCACCTTTTGAGTAAACTGCAAAAAGGAAAAAAAAGAAGAGAGTAAAGAAGAAATGGATTCTGCCTCGTGCTGTTTTAAGTCTTTTGTTTGTTTAGAAAACTGAGTCTCCTTTATTAAAGAGTACAGGTTTTTGTTTTTAAAAATCTTTTAATTATGACTTTGGTTAAACCAATGATATTGTTCTACAATGATCTGTGATCCTATTTTGGTCAAGTATTTTAAACTTTTGACATATTTGTCAAGCTTCCCAAAACCAAACTTTGGCCTCAAAATTAAGTATTTATTTGACTTCTAACTTTGGGATGCTGCAGAAGGCCCCTGAGGCATCCAAAAGAGAAGTAAACAGGATTATCTGTCATGTTAAGTTACATGGGAAGCGTTGTCAAATAAGAAATAATGATTAACCTTCTTCAGGTTATATTTTAATGAATGTTATATGTTCCAAAATTGTATGGGATTTCTAAAATTCTAATATGTCTGAGTATATGCTATCGATCATAACATGGTTAAGTCATTGTAGGCCACAAAAATAATCAAATTTCTTTGTCAATTTTGTTTTTAACTGACTGAAGTCATTTCCACAGTTAATTGCTTAATTTTGATGCAGTTGCTAAAAACTTCACAAGCATGCAAAATCTTAGATTATGATATCTTTAAGGAGGTTCACGAAAGGATGGAAAGGACCCTGAAAAGCACTCTTGAAAACAAGCTTTGATAACTTTAGAATGATATCTTTTGGACTGGGTAAGAATTCCTAGAACTTCAATGAAAAGATGTTTAATGAAAAGCAGTTTATAAAACTAACCCAAGCAGAACAAAAATTAATTGAATACCAAGGAGATAACTTTGCCAGATTTTCATGCTAAATCAGCCAATCCTGAAAATGTTTAGATATAAGTTTTGAATGAACTCCATGGTCTAAGTCAAGTTACTCATCATAACCCATCGGTTATCAGTGCTATGCACCTAAATTGGAGAAAGAACTGGTATTCAGGAAGACACAGGTCCAATGTTAAGCATGGACTCATGGAGAACCAGAATGACTGCCTTGTCCTTCCTGATTCCTTAAAGATTTTGTCATTAAAAATTCTGCATTCCATGACTCATCATGGAAAAGGTAAAGTAATCCAAATTAAATACATATATCCGTGTGATTATTTCTAAATTGTCAAAATAGTTTATGACCAGTGTTTGGTTTGCCAAACCCACATTCCTGGGAAGACAATCAAAACTTCAGGTATACTTTGCTACCTTATTGTCAAACCCATATTCCTGGGAAGACATTCAAACCTTTAGGTACATTCTGTTCCCTGATGGGCCATTTAAACATTTATAGAGGGATTTCATTCAACTGTCATTTTCAATGCATGTTTTCTGGTTTTATGAAAGTTTTCCCATGCAAGAGGGCTGATGTTATACACTAGCTCATTATGCAACAGTGTACTTTCACCAGGTAAAGAAAGCTTTTCATGCTTCACTGACTGAAGACAATCAACACCTTCACAATCTAGAATCCAAAGACTGGATCTTCTGAGAACATCAGAGAAAGACTGCCCTTGCCATCCACATAGTAGCAAAACTTCAGGACCTTGAACCTTAGGTTCACAATCTCACAAGTCAGAGGGGTCCCTCTACACTCTTGGAACTACACCCACTGGAATCCTTAAAGTAATGCTAACCAGGGAAGTTTCTCCCCAGAAGAAGATGGCAACCTTTATGTAGACAGCTTTTCCCCAAGATCACAGATCAAGATTTCTCTACTATCGTAAGACTCTTATCTTTATGTTTTCCCCTCTTGCTGTACCCAATATCTTCAAATTGAGTCTAATTTATGGATTCTCTCCACAGAAAAATGTACGAATATAAGCAAAGCATTCTGCATAAAATTTGAGGGAGTTCACAGACACCCTGCCTAGCTTAAGAATCCCCATGCTAGAGATCGCTCAGATCTTTGGTAACTCAGGGTCATATGACCTTCCCAGTATCAAGTCCAACGGGACAGGAGGCAAGTACCTGAGGATGTCATAGTGGCTTAGAACTTGCTATGCCCTGCCAGGAATAGCACAGATAATCCTGCTTCCTCCTTGAGCCATCACAGTTAGCTGTGAATAAATCCCCACAGAGAAGAGGTAATGCAGCCTGGATGCAGACCAACCTTCAGTACTAATGATCCTCCTTTCCATCTGCGAGGCAGCACTTCTCACACCTCATTCTTTTCCCATTCCTTCTTCATCCTTGCCTGTTTCATTCCCTCCCTCTGCCAAAGACTGAATAAGCCTCTTTTTAAACCCTTTCTCGGGGCTAGGGTCTAGGTATACAAATGTGAATAGAACATGGCTCCTCTAATTTATTAAACAAACTTACTGAATATTTACTGAACCCAATGCTCTTCAGTTTTTACAATCTACATCGTAGTGAGGAAACATGCATGTACATGCATGGGCACACACTACTGGCCCACAAGTCATTTGTGCATATACAATCATAATGCAACATAAAAGGAGGCTATAATTGAGAGATACGTAAGTAACTATCGAATCACAAACTGTCTGCTTGGGAAGGTGAAATTTATTCCTATTTCCAAAATCAAATAGGAATTTTCCAAGCAGACAAGGGTGGAAGAAGGGACAACATGTGCAAAGCCATTCACGTGCCAAAGAACATAGTAGCTTCTGGGTTCAGTGTGGCTGGGCCTCAGAAGCATGTGCCAGATCAGCAGGAGTTAGAGCATGAAAGACAGGGAAAGGCCGAATCCTGGATGTCCTCAACTGCCACATAAATGAATGAGAACTATTGACATAGAGCCTCTGGAAGGCTCTAGGCAAAAGAATGAAATGACAGATTTTGACTTTAGAAGACCAACTCTGATGACACAATGAAAGATGGGTTAGATGAAGACCTAATGAAAAACAGGAAGATCAGTTGGGTAGGAGGCTCCTGAGTGGTGCTGGTGAAGGCTAAAAGAGGGTCTAAATTCTAAAGGGGTGGTAGGGAAAGAGAGGAAGGGCAAATATGAGAGATTCAGAAGACAGTATGCGAAGAAATTGGTAAATAATTAAATGGGCAGGAGTAGGGAGTGAGGGAAGAGTTATTAGGATGACTGCCAGTTCCTTCTTTGAGCAACTAGAAACGAAGGTGACCAAATACAAGGTTGTATGGGGGAAGATAATGAGGCCTGAGGGACATGGGGAGTGTGAGGGCCTGTAAGATAAACAGCTGTTGATGCCCATTCTGGTGACAGGATTGCAGGTCAAATGAACATACACTATTTGTCCAGTCCTGGTTCTAAGTTCCTCCCTTACCGAATTTGAAATTGAAGTCCGTATGTGCATGCTGCCAATCTTCCGTGAAAAAAATAATTATTTATAAAACTCTATAGAGTGAGACAGATCCTCTCAAACATGAAAAGGCCTACTTGTGTTGTGGGTAACGATGAGAAAATCATCTTCGTGCTAAATTTGCCTTTCTCTCCCCTTACATCATAGCTGACTCCGCCAAGACCACTATGATCAAGTTTTTATTCCTCCCCCAACCCTCCACTGCAACTTTTGGCTGTACAAGACGAATACTTCCATATGGTGCAATGTTTATGTTAAGATAGGGGAAAATGTGAGATGCTTTCAGTAAATTTTATCCAAGAAGTAATAAATTTATACTTTCTAAGCAGCTGGAACAAAATATTGGTCTGTAATTGATTTTGAATGAAGTGTTTTTCAAAAGGAATAGAAAACTTGGGACCATTTGTTAATCACTGATGTTTAGAGATCTTGGGTGCTGTCATGTGGCCCTCCCTGGCTGTGACCTCAGACATATGATTTGACATGTTCAATCTCTTTTGCCTCATCTGGAAAATGGGTTTAGCAATTTTACCTACTCATAGGGTTTTTGTGAGGATTAAATCAGCTAACACAAGTAAAGGGCTTGGGATAGTACTCATTATATAGCAGACACTCAGTAGATGTTAGTTCTTTTCTTTTTACCTATTACCTATAAGCTGAGTCACAAGAGAAAGGGAACAGGATGAGGATGGGGGTAGGAAGGAAGGACCCAGAAAGTGTATGAGAATGAAGTTTTTAAGGATTTATCTATAAAACAACGCCCACTGCCACCTCAGAATCTGCAGAGACAAGGGAGCTGTGTGAGTACAAGTGGTTTTAAAGTATTTTTTGGGAAGCACGTGTGGGTACATGAAGCCTGTAAAACCAGGAGTTTTCTGATATACTTTTGGGATCATCATGCATTTTTATAATTATTGAATTCACTAGAACAGATGAGAGCAGGAGGGGAGAAGGCAAGTCCTAAAAAACCTGTCTAGAGGTGACTAACATGCAAAAACTACCCAATGTCTGTGTGAAACCAATGCACAGAATTTTATTCTATTGATGCATTATTATTTTGGACAAACTGCCAACTTTTGTTGTAGCTTTTTAGTCACAAAAGCACAATGATTTTTTAGAATTTTTAATGTCTTCTATTTATATAGTCTTTAAATTTACAAAGCATTTCTATACCTTTCTAATTTGTACTCATAAAAATCAAGCAAAGTAAATATTAGCCCTATTTTAAAAAAACAAATATTTTATGTACATTTATTGTGTACCAGGTACTGTACTAAATGCTCTGTGAGGCATGTCCCATTTAGTTCTTCTGACAAACCTGCAAAGTAGGTACTATTTCATCATCTGAGGCTAGAAAATTAAATAACTCTCTTAAGATGACCCAGAAGTAAAGAGCAAAGCCAGGACTTGAATCCACATGAGTCTGACTTCAAAGCTCACTCCTAACTCCTGACCACTGTATTCTGCTGTTGAAGAATAATGAGATACATATTCTTTCCTAGTACGGCAATGCATTTGGTTTGAACTCAGCCTAATTTTTTACAGTCATGTAAACAACTGTTGTGAAATTATACAGAAACATTAAACTTTTTGATCTCTATTTCTATATTATGATCCTAGAATTGCTAAAGACAGATGCACATCTCAATGTACATTTTCCTCTCTATGGTTATGAGAATCTGGACAAGACCAGTAATTGTTGAATAAAGTTTCCAAATACCTAAAGTACTTGGTAATAGACTAAGAATCTGCTTCTTGTTTATCTGTAATCAGTTTAATAGTTGCAGGTAAGAAAATTTAAGCACAATTTTAGTGAAGCCTAGCTACCAAACTTTTGACCAGTTCAATAATGCAAAGGACAAAACCTATTCATAAAAATGAATTTTTTTAATTTCAAGAGCATTAAAAAAAAAAAAACCTCAAACCTGTCCCATATCCCTCCCACTCATGCAAACAGCTTTCAAATGAGATTCTTCAAATTTTACGTTTTTTCCATTCTGGCTCATTCTTTGCTTCCTCATCATCAGATTCAACTTGGGCAAACATGGTTTTGGGCTGAGTCCTAAAAGAAAAGTTAGAGAAGGAAAAATTTAGTCAGAAAGTATTTGTTACATTAGATTTTGCTTCCTTCATCGAGTGGGAGCAAAAGTGGGGAATAAATTACAACTCAATTATTAAATATAAATCATTAAACTTCTGGCAAAGAAAAAGATAATGGAAATTTAATTATGTTCAGGAAAAGAGCCAAAGATTCTTTTAAAGGTTTACCCACTGTGGCAGACTGTACACACTATCCTTTCCTTAAATAAAATGAAAATGGGCCGGGCGCGATGGCTCACGCCTGTAATCCCAGCACTTTGGGAGGCCAAGGCAGGTGGAACACGAGGTCAGGAGATTGAGACCATCCTGGCTAACACGGTGAAGTTCTGTCTCTACTAAAAATACAAAAAATTAGCCAGGTGTGGTAGTGGGCGCCTGTAGTCCCAGCTACTCAGGAGGCTGAGGCAGGAGAATGGTGTGAACCCAAGAGGTGAGCTTCCAGTGAGCCAAGATTCCGCCACTGCACTCCAGCCTGGGCAATAGAACGAGACTCCATCTCAAAAAAAAAAAAAAAATTAAGTGAAAATGCATCAAATTCAGTGGAACGTCACACATCCTAACCACCCTCCACCTGACCCAGGGTAACTGGGACCGTATGGAAGAACAAACTATAGTCACCAAGCAAGAATCTACACGATCTTTAGTAAGACCATTTATTAAGCTCTCTGGGTTGTCCCTAGACTTCAATAGTCCAAATACGTGTTTATAGTACACATAAATGGGAAAACCTGAGTTAGTTTTCTTATCTAATGAATTTCAGCCTGCAAAAATAAAAACCAAAGCAAACAAATGAATATCCCCTGCATTCCCACACTCAGCCCAGTGTATGGAAATACCAAGCATTTTAGGACACATCACTGGTACATGGCTGTAATACTGCCACATAGTACATCAAGCAATCTGCACAGACTTTCTGTGCTTTGTAAACATACCTGGTTCAATGACATCCCTTTTCACACTACTCACATAAGAAATAGCTCCAAGAAAATGTCAAGCGGTTATAATGTCTGCCCCTTTCGGTCACGCTACTCTGATTCTATTCTTAAAAACAGCTCTATCACATTATGAAGAAACATTAAAGCACATCTGCAGTTATATATTTCAGCTTGTATTTTCATTTAAAATTCAATTGTTATATCCACATAATTCCAGAATGGTAAAAATAATGACAACTATAATTCCTTTGATTGGCAAGAAAACCGGGATAAACCTTGTATTACCTCTTGCTGTTTTTTTATTATCCTGGGGAAGAAGCATAAACCATCCACAACTCATGCTGATGTTGTCTGACATAAGTCATATACTAGAACTGCTCGTGCATAAGTTGATCATTATTCCTGTCTCTCCAGTTACCTCACACAACTACCTAGAGCCCAAGCTGTCCCCATACACAACCCAGTTGGTTAAACTTCTTGTTGTCACTTTAAGACACTGTTACGATATCTATACACAGGTCACAGCTCCTACATTTCAAAAAGCAGCTACAGGTTTTGATAGGCCATGAGTTGCTGAATTCCTAACTGGCTTTCTAACATGCTACAACAAGGCAATTGGTGCTTGTTACATATTTCATGTTCTGGTAAAGATGCTGACCAGTTAGGTATGGACAAATCTGTTCAAGAACAAATTTGTCCAGGTTAAAAAATCCTTTGAATTAGATAATTTAACTTCTCAGGGGGAAAAAAGGAACATGGTCTTCCAAGGATATCTGGCAGTGCTTCGTAAGACACCAGCTCGTCAATGATAGTTGTAATGAGATTTAACTACTAAGAAATTGCAATGCTGGTTTCTTGGATGTAAAAAAGGAAATTAAATGGCAAATTACAGGAAGAAATGTAAAGTCTGAAAAGGCAATTTCATTTAAGGGGTTATTCTCTGTATTAGACTGTTTGCACGCTGCTAACAAAGACATATCCAAGACTGGGTAATTTATAAAAGGAAGAGGTTTAATGGACTCACAGTTCCACCTGCCTGGGGAGGCCTCACAATCATGGCGTAAGGCAAATGAGGAGTAAAGTTATGTCTTACACGGCAGCAGACAAGAGAGTGTGTGCAGGGGAACTGCCCTTTGTAAAACCATCAGATCTTGTGAGATTCACTATCACAACAGCATGGGAAAGACCAGCTCCCATGATTCAATTACCTCCCACTAGGTCCTTCCCACAATGTGGGAATTATGGGAGCTACAATTCAAGATGAGATTTGGGTGGCGACACAGCCAAACTATATCACTCTTTTTTTAGAGACAGGGTCTTTCTCTGTCACCTAGGCTAGAGTGCAGTGGCATAATCATAGCTCACTGTAACTGAATTCCTGGGCTCAAGTGATCCTCCTGCCTCAGCCTCCCCAGTAGCCAGGACTGCAGGTGTGCACCACCATGTCTGATTACTTTTTTTTATTGTTTTGTAGAGACATGGTCTTGCTTATGTTGCCCAGGCTGGTCTCAAGCAATCTGCCCACCCTGGCCTCCCAAAGTGCTGTGATTACAGGCATGAGTCACCACGCCCACCAAGATAATAGTCTTTTTAATACTCCATCTATTTCCAAAAGTATCTGTAGCAGGTTGATGGCTAACATTAAAGGACACAGAATCAACGAAACTACATAACAACAGCTAGAAAGAGGCATGAGAGGATGTTTTGGTGGGATGGAAATGTTCTATAATCTTGACTGAAATGGTGATTACACAGGTGTATGCATTGGTCAAAACTTGAAATGGGTACATTTTGTATTTTATTGTATGTAAATTGTACCTCAATAAAGTTGATTTGTAAAGAAACTAAAAACAAATTGGTAGAAAATAAAGAACCAAGGAATGAAAGGGTAATTGAGCATTAAACTTAGCACTGAATTTCCTAGCAGCCATGAAAAAAGAATAAAAAAGGACAGATATTTGTTTTTCAAAGGAGATATTGCATTTTTTTTTCACCTAGCATTGAACTCAATTAATTCATTGAGTGAACGTTTGCATCAGGGTCACTTCAACTGTCATTTCCAATCACTAGATCACAACAGTTTCCTTGGTCCCCACTAGGAATTAAAATGTAGGGAATATTAAGCTGTTTGGAAGGTAAGACAGCTAAACATCATACTCCTTCTTGCAAAACTCCATGACATTTACTTTCTACTTTTGAACTAATCATAATGCTGCCAGCAAAATGGCCACATTATGTGTATGCATATTTTTTTTCTTCTAGAAAAAACAAACAAACAAACAAAACGGGATATATGTGCAGAATGTGCAGGTTTGTTACATCAGTATACATGTGTTATGGTGGTTTGCTGTATGACCTGTCCTCTAAGTTCCTTTCCCTTACTCCACAACCTCAAAAAGGCCCTGGTGTGTGGTGTTCCCCTCTCTGCGTTCATGTGTTCTCAATGTTCAACTCCCACTTATGAGTGAGAACATGAGGCGTTTGGTTTTCTGTTCCTGTGTTAGTTTGCTGAGGATGATGGCTTCCAGCTTCATCCATGTCCCTGCAAAGAACAGATCTCATTCCTTTTTATGACTGCAGAGTATTCCATATGGAATACTATACTTCTTTGTCCAGTCTATCACTGATGGGCATTTGGGTTAGTTCCATGTCTTTGTTACTATAAACAGTGCTGCAATAAACATACGTGTACATGTCTCTTTAGAGTAGGATGATTTATATTCCTTTGGGTATATACCTAGCAATGGGATTGCTGGGTCAAATGGTATTTCTGGTTCCAGATCCTTAAGGAATTGCCATACTGTCTACCTCAATGGTTGAACTAATTTACATTCCCACCAACAGTGTAAAGTGTTCTTATTTCTCCACAGCCTTGCCAGCATCTATTGTTTCCTGACTTTTTAATCGCCATTCTCACTGGCATGAGGTGGGATCTCATTGCGGTTTTGATATGCATTTCTCTGGTGATTAGCGATGTTCAACTTTTTTTCGTGTTTGTTGGCCACATAAATGTCTTCTTTTTAGAATTGTCCGTTGATATCCTTTGCCCACTTTTTATGGGTTTTTTTCTTGTAAATATGTTTAAGTTCCTTGTAAATTCTGGATATTAGACCTTTGTCAGATGGGTAGATTGCAAAAATTTTCTCCCATTCTGTAGGTTGCCTGTTAACTCTGATTATAGTTTCTTTTGCTGTGCAGAAGCTCTTTAAGTTTAATTAGATCCCATTTGTCAATTTTGGCTTTTGCTGCAATAGCTTTTGGCATTTTTGTCATGAAGTCTTTGCCCATGCCTATATCCTAGGAATGGTATTGCCTGGGTTTTCTTCTAGGGTTTTTATGGTTTGAAATTTTACATTTAAGTCGAATCTGTCTTGAGTTAATTCCTGTATAAGGTATAAGGAAGGGGTCCAGTTTCAGCTTTCTGCATATGGCCAGCCAGTTTTCCCAACACCATTTACTGAATAGGAGATCGTTTTCCCATTGCTTGTTTTTTCAGGTTTGTCGAAGATCAGATGGTTGTAGATGTGTATGTTTCTGAGGCCTCTGTTCTGCTCCATTGGTCTATATGTCTGTTTTGGTACCAGTACCATGCTGTTTTGGTTACTGTAACCTTGTAGTACATTTAAAGTCAGGTAGCATGATGCCTCTAGCTTTGTTCTTTTTGCTTAGGATTGTCTTGGCTATATGGGTTCTTCTTTGATTCCATATGAAATTTAAAATAGTTTTTTCTAATTCTGTGAAGAATGTCAATGGTAGTTGGATTGGAATAGCATTGACTCTATAAATTAATTTGGGCAGTATGGCCATTTTCACAATATTGATTCTTCCTATCCACGAGGAAGGATTTGTTTGTGTCCTCTCTTATTTCCTTGAGCAGTGGTTTCTAGTTCTCCTTGAAGAGGTTCTTCACATCCCTTGCTAGCTGTATTCCTAGGTATTTTATTCTCTTTGTAGCGACTGTGAATGGGAGTTTATTCACAATTTGGCTCTCTGCTTGTCTATTGTTGGTGTAAAGGATTGCTTGTGATTTTTGCACAATGATTTTGTATCCTGAGACTTTGCTGAAGTTGCTTATCAGTTCAAGAAGTTTTTGGGTTGAAATGATGAGGTTTTCTAAACATAAAATCATGTTATCTGCAAATAGAGACAACTTATTTCCTCTCTTCCTGTCTAAATACTTTTCTCTTGCCTGATTGCCCTGGCCAGAACTTCCAGTACTATGTTGAATAGGAGTGGTGAGAGAGGGCATCCTTGTCTTGTATCAGTTTTCAAAGGTAATGCTTGCAGCTTTTGCCCATTCAATGTAATATTGGCTGTGGGTTTGTCATAAATAGCTCTTATTATTTTGAGATACGTTCCATCAACATCTAGTTTATTGACAGTTTTTAAAATGAAGGGGTGTTGAATTTTATCTAAGGCCTTTTCTGCATCCATTGAGATAATCAAAGTGTTCTTATTTCTCCACAGCCTCCTGGCATTTATTCTTCCTGATTTTTTAATAATCGTCATTCTGACTGGCGTGAGATGGTATCTCATGGTTTTATTTGCATTTCTCTGATGATTAGTGATGTTGATCAATGATGTTTTTCACATGTTTGTTGGCAGTGTAAATGTCTTCTTTTGAGAAGTGTCTGTTGATATCTTTTGCCCACTTTTTGATGGGGTTGTTTTTTTTTCTTGTAAGTATGTTTTTGGTTTTTGTCTTTGGATCTGTTTATGTGATGGATAATGTTTACTAATTTATGTATGTTGAACTAGCTTTGCATCCCAGGGATGAAGCTGACTTGATGATGGTGGATACGTTTTTTTGATGTGCTGCTGGGTTCGGTTTGGCAGTATTTTATTGAGGATTTTTGCATCAATGTTCATCAGGGACATTGGCCTGAAGTTTTCTTTTGTGTGTGTGTGTCTCTTCTTGGTTTTGGTATCAGGATGATGCTGGCTTCACAAAATGAGTTAGGGAGGAGTCCCTCCTTTTCAATTGTTTGGAATAGTTTCAGAAGGAATGGTACCAGTTTCTCTTCATACTTCTGGCAGAATTTGGCTGTGAATCATCTGGTTGTGGGCTTTTTCTAGTTGACAGGCTATTAATTACTGCCTCAATTTCAGAACTTGTTACTGGTCTATTCAGGGATTCGACTTTTTCCTGGGTTAGTCTTGGGAGGGTGTATATGTCCAAGAATTCGTCTATTTCTTCTAGATTTTCTAGTTTATTTGCTTAGAGTTGTTCAAATACAGATTATCTGATGATAGTCTGTATTTCTGTGGGGTCAGTGGTGATATCCCTTTTATTATTTTTTATTGTGTCTATTTGATTCTTCTCTCTCCTTAATAGTCTAGCTAGCGGTCTATTTTGTTAATGTTTTCAAAAAATCGGCTCTGGGATTTGTTGACTTTTTGGAGGGTTTTTCATGTCTCTATCTCCTTCAATTCTTCTCTTAGTTATTTCTTCTTTTCTGCTAGCTTTTGGATTAGTTTGCTCTTGCCGCTCTAGCTCTTTTAATTGTGATGTTAGGGTGTCGATTTGAGATCTTTCTAGCTTTCTAATGTGGGCATTTAGTGCTATAAATGTCCCTCTTAATACTGCTTTAGCTGTGTTCTAGAGATTCTGGAAAATTGTCTCTTTGTTCTTATTGGTTTCAAAGAACTTCTTTATTTCTGCCTCAATTTCATGCTCTACCCAGGAGTCATTAAGGAGCAGGCTGTTTTTCACAATTTCCATGAAATTTGTGGTTTTGAGTGAGTTTCTTAATTGTGAGCTCTAATTTGACTGCACTGAGGTCTGAGAGGCTGTTATTATTTCAGTTCTTTCGCATTTGCTGAGGAGTGCTTTACTTCCAATTATGTGGTCAATTTTAGAATAAGTGCCATGTGGAACTGGGAAGAATGTATATTCTGCTGATTTGGGGTAGAGAGTTCTGTAGACGTCTACTAGGTCCATTTGATCGAGAGCTGAGTTCAAGTCCTGAATTTCCTTGTTAATTTTCTGTCTCATTGATCTCTCTAATACTGACAGTGGGGTGTTAAAGTCTCCCACTATTAATGTGTGGGAGTCTAAGTCTCTTCATAGGTCCCTAAGAACTTGTTTTATGAATCTGGGTGCTCCTGTATTGGGTACATATATATTCAGAATAGTTAGCTCTTCTTGTTGAATTGTTCCCTTTACCATTATGCAATGCCCTTCTTTGTCTTTTTTTAACTTTGTTGGTTTCAAGTCTGTTTTGTCAGAGACTAGGACTGCAACCCCTGCTTTTTTTGCTTTCCATTTACTTGGTAGATTTTCCTCCATCCCTTTATTTTGAGCCTGTGTGTGTCTCTGCACATGAGATGGGTCTCCTGAATACAGCACACCAATGGGTCTTGACTCCTTATCCAATTTGCCAGTCTGTGTCTATCTTTTAATTGGGACATTTAGCCCATTTACATTTAAGGTTAGTAATGTTATTATGTGTGAATTCAATCCTGTCATCATGGTGCTATTTGGTTACTTCGCACACTAGATGCAGTTTCTTTGTAGTGTCAGTGGTTTTTATATTTTGGTGTGTTTTTGCAGTGGCTGGTATTCATTTTTCCTTTCCATATTTAGTTCTTCTTTCAAGAGCTCTTGCAGTGCAGGCTTCATGGTAACAAAATCCCTCAGCATTTGCTTGTCTGGAAAGAATTTTATTTCTCCTTCACTTATGAAGCTTAGTTTGGCTGGATATGAAATTCTGGGTTGAAAATTCTTCCCTTCAAGAATGTTGGATATTGGCCTGCAATCTCTTCTGGCTTGTAGAGCTTCTGCTGAGAGGTCTGTTGTTGGTCTGATGGGCTTCCCTTTGTAGGTGACTTGGCCTTTCTCTCTGGCTGCCCTTAACAGTTTGACCGTGGAAAATCTAATGATTAAGTGTCTTAGGGTTGATCTTCTCATGGAATATCTTAGTGGTGTTCTCTGTATTTCCTGAATTTGCACGTTGGCCTGTCTTGCTAGGTTGGGGAAGTTCTCCTGGATAATATCCTGAAGTGTGTTTTCCAGCTTGTTTCCATTCTCCCCATCTCCCTCTGGTACTCCAATCAATTGTAGGTTCTTTTTTTTTTTTTTTATGAAGTCCCATATTTCTTGGAGGCTTTGTTCAGTCCTTTTCATTCTTCTTTCTCTATTCTTGTCTGCATGTCTTATTTCGGTAAGGTGGTCTTCAAACCCTGATATCCTTTCTTCCGCTTGGTCGATTTGGCTGTTGATACTTGTGTATGCTTCACAAAGTTCCTGTGCTGTGTTTTTCAGCTCCATCAGGTCGTTTATGTTCCTCTCTAAACTGGTTATTCTAGTTAGCAATTCCTCCTCCAACCTTTTATCAAGCTTCTTAGCTTCTTTGCATTAGGTAAGGGCATGCTCCTTTAGCTCATCATAGTTTTTTATTACCCATTTTCCGAAGCCTACCTCTGTCAGTTTGTCCATCTGATCCTCCATCCAGTTCTGTACCCTTGATGGAGAGATGACACAATAATTTGGAGGAGAAGAGGCACTCTGGTCTTTTGGGTTTTCAGCATTTTTTTGTTGATTCTTTCTCATTTTCATGAGTTTGTCTAGTTTCGGTCTTTGAGGCTACTGATGCTTGGATGGGGTTTTTGTGGGGCCTTTTTATCGTTGTTGATGCTGTTGTTGTCACCTTCTACTTGTTTTTCTTTCAATAATCAGGGCCCTCTTCTCTAGAGCTGCTGCAGTTTGCTGGGGGTTCACTTCAGGCCCCATTCATCTGATTTGCTCCCGTGCCTGGAGATGTCACTCAAGGGGGCTGGAGGGCAGCCAAGGTGGGTGCCTGCTCCTTCTTCTAGGACCTCTAACCTCGAGGGGCAACAACCTGATGCCAGTAGGATTGCTCTTGCATAGTGTGTCTAACGATCTCTGTTGGAGGGTCTCACCCAGTTGGGTGGCATGGGGAGCAGGACCCATTTAACGAAGCACTTTGTCCCTTGGTGGAGCGGGTGTGTTTCGCTGGAGGGAAACCCACTCGTCTGGGCTACCTGGATTCCTCAGAACTACCAGGGGAAGAGGCTAAGTTTGCTGGTCTGCAGAGACTAAGGCCACCCCTCCCACTAGGGGCTCAGGCCCAGGGAGATCCCAATTCTGTCCCTGAGACTCTGGCTGGAGTTACTGGAGATCCTGCAGGGAAGCCATGCCCACTGAGGAAGAATGGGTCAGGGTTAGACCTGAAGAGGCACTCTGGCCACAGACTGCCACAGCTGGTGTGTTGGGCTGTGGGGACAAGTCTTGGGACCAAGCCGTCCAGCCTTCCTGACTCCAGCAGGGGAAAAGTGCAGCCTGGAGTTATAGAAATGGGTGCTGCCCTTCCCCCACCCAGAGAGCTTAGAGTGTTAGGCAGTTGCTAGTCCCAGTGCTAGCTGCTGCCCCTCCCCGAAGGAGCCAATAGACAGCAGGCAGCCACAGAAAGTGCTGGTAACCCCTTCCCCTGGGAGTTCGGTAGGCTTAAGCAGATTCCAGCTGAGAGGCTGTAAGAATCTGCACATCTGCACATTCCGGGGTTGGGATGCTAGGCCCCGGTGGCCTGGGTCTCAAGTAGGATCTTCTGATCTGTGGGTTGCACAGTTCCATGGGAAAAGCAGTTTCCCCAGCTGGATAGCGTGCTCACTCACCGCCTCCCTTAGCTGAGGGGAGAGAGTTCCCCTTCCCTGTGTGGCTCTCAGGTGGGTCATTGCACCACATTGCCCTTCCTTCTGTGGGACACACCAGCCTTCTAGTCAATTTTGATGAGAGAACCTGGATACCTTGGTTGCTGGTGAAGGATTCACATGCTTGTTACGGTTTTTTTTCCGACGGGAACCTCTGAACACCACTGCTTCTAGTTGGCCATCTTGGCCCTGCCCATAATATTTCATGTGATATTTCAAGTCATGACATCTAACTTGAAAGCTGTAATGGTCCCCTTTCCCCAGATTGCCAAAACCAAGGCAATAAACTCTACATTTTCCTGGCAATTTTCCCAATGCTTGTTTACCACCTGCTTCTTCATTCTGTTGGTCAGGTAGGGGAATAATTGAGTGTAAGAACTCGGCTCCCATCAACACCTGGTGTTGGCAAGTGTATAAACTGGACCACATCAAAATTAAAAACTTCTGTGCTTCAAAGGACACAACTGACAGAGTGGAAAGGCAGAATGGGAGAAAATATTTGCAAATCATATAACCTGACAAAGGATTAATATCCAGAATATATAAAGAACTCCAACAACAACAACAACAAATTTTTAAAATGGGCAAAGAACTTGAATAGGCATTTCTCCAAAGATATACAAATAGCCAAAAAGTGCATGAAAAGATGCTCAATATCATTAATGATTAGGGAACTGCAGACCTCAACCACAATGAGATACCACCTCACCACAAGAATGGCTACTGTTGAGAAAAAAAACAAAACAGATAATAACAAGTATTGGCCAGGATGCAGAGAAACTGGAACCCTTGCATGCTACAGATAGTAATGTAAAATGGCACAGACACTACGGAAAACAGTGTGGTGGTTCCTCAAAAAATTAAAAATAGAATTGCCATGTGATCCAGCAATTCCATTTCTGGGTATATACCCTCCAAAACTGAAAACATAATTTTACAGAGATATTTGCACAGTTATGCTCATGGCAGCATTATTCACAACAGCCAAAGAGTAGAAGCAACTCAACTATACACTGATAAGATATGGTATATACATAAATGGAATATCATTCATCCTGAAAAAGGAAGGAAATTCTGGTAACATGCTGTAATACAGATGAGCCCTGAAGACAGTACGCTAAGTGAAATTGGCCAGTCACAAAAAGACAAAAACTGTTTGATTCCACTTACATGAAGTATAGAGTAGTCAAATCCACAGTTAAAAAGTAGAATGGTGGTTACCAGAAACTGGGTGGAGGGTGAAATGGAGAGTTGTTTAATGCAGGGGTCCCCAACCCCCAGACTACCGTTGGTCCATGTCCTGTTAGGAACCAGGCTGCCCAGCATGAGTTGAGCAGTGGGCAAGTGGGCTAATATTACCACCTGAGCGCCACCTTCTGTAAGATCAGTGACGGCATTAGATTCTCAAAGGAGCATGAACCCTATTGTGAACTGCACATGTGAGGGATCTAGGTGGCGTGCTCCTTATAAGAAGCTAATGCCTGATGATCTGAGGTGGGACAGTTTCATCCCAAAACCATATCCTACCACTTCCCATTCCATGGAAAAATTGTCTTCCACGAAACTAGTCCCTGGTGCCAAAAAGGTTGGAGACAGCTGGTTTCATGGATATAGAGTTTTAGTTTGGGAAGATGAAGAGTTCTGGAGAGTTTGCACAACAATATGAATGTACTTAACACTAACGAACTATATACTTAGACATGGTTAAGATGGTAAGTTTTATCTCATGTTTATTCTACCAAAATTAGACTTTTTTAAATAAAAAAAAAAAAAAAAAAAAAGAAGAACTAGGCTCTTGGGCTTGGGAGTAAGGAAGAACAAATCCCCTTCCTGGGACAAAAAGGAGGTGCCTTGGAGAGGGCGTCAGCCTCCAATCTAGAGCAGTGCCTAGGGTACTGCTTCTCAAACCGTCTGTGGTGGAGGGCCAGTCTTTGTTTTCTAATTTCCAGGACTCTGCAGACAAATATTATATTTCTAGAAACATAAAATTTACAGACTACAAAATACAAATCTAGGTTTTTAATAGATTCAACAGATATATCAAATTGCTATAAAATGTCCAAAGTCTTCCTCTGAATTCTACATTTACTTCATCAGCACTGGTTGGTGGACCATAGTGAGCAGTACCTTTTGAGAGCTCCATCCCTCCCCTAGCTTGGCAAAGAAGGGAGGAAAACAGAGCTTTAAAACAAGGCTGTGGAGTAAGAATCTGTGTTTTTAACAAACTTTTACACATGAGGAGCTTCCTCCAACTGGGGAAAATATTTCTCATGTCTGGAAAAGTTGGTCCTGTATGATGCTACTGAATAGTAGGAATAAAATTTGGGGTTGCACTCTCAGGCCCAACCTTAAAGGAGTGGTCTTTGATTTTGGGGAGTTAGGCATGGAGAAGTGAAGCAAAGTATGGCCCGCAGAAGAAATTTTCTCTCATTCCAATCCATTCTGCCCTCAAAACCAACATTCTTACAGCATAGTTCAGAACCTTTAATGAGAGCTGTGTGTTGTTTGCTGAATAAAGACTAGGTTCTTCAAGAAAAGATTATTCAACTTTAACACACTGAACATCTCTACCAAGCCTAAGGAACACCAGTGTTTTGTAGGAGCACAGTGAAAGAATCATAGCTTTAAACATTCTAGCTATTCTTTTTAGCAATTTTTATCTTTGAATTTATTTCCAGCAGTTATTCTTTTGAAAAAGTTTAGAAATCCACATATGAGAAATACTTTAAAAATTCAATTCAGAACTATCTAGGGCATTTTAAATGGATTTCTTTAGTCACCACTTTATCAAAACAATGAGGAACAGATGATTAGGCAACCTCTAGCAATGTTAGGACTACAACCAGGAGATTTCTTCCCTGGGGGATGGCCTAATTTGCCCTTGGCACAGAAAACTACTATAAAAATAAATCAACAACATCAAGCAAAAGTAAAATGACAGATACAAAGAGATAAAATGTTAATGGATTTGAAAACACTTAAAAGCTGATCCACAAATTCCTGCTTTTAAAGCTAACAGGAGAAGAAAGGCTGGAGGGGCCGAGCAAGATGGCCGAATAGCAACAGCTCCAGTCTCCAACTCCTAGAAAAGGAAAGGACAGAAGACCGGGTGATTTCTGCATTTTCAACTGAGGTACTGGGGTTCATCTCACTAGGAAAGTGCCGGGATTAACCTGGTGCTGGTCAGCTGCTGCAGCCCAACCAGCGAGAGAGCTGGAGCAGGCCAGGGCATCGCCACCCAGCCAAGGAAAGGGAATCCTTTTCCTAGCCAGGGGAACTGAGACACAACACCTGGATAACTGGGTAACCCCACCTACTGCTTTAAGCAAACAGGCACACCAGGAGGAAAGGGCGATCCCACACCTGGCCGGGAGGGTCCCACTCACTGAGCCCCCTCATTGCTGTACAGCAGACTGCCATCTCTGCAAAGGGCAGTAGCGAGACTGGGGAGGGGCGTCAGCCTATTGCTGAGGCTATAGGGTAAACAGCTGGGAAGCTCGAACTGGGTGGAGCTCATGCAGCCTCAAGGAAACCCGCCTGTCTCGTAGACCCACCTCTGGGACAGGGCACAGTAATAACAGAAGCAGCAGAAAAACCTCTGTAGATGCAAAACGACTCTGTCTGACAGCTTGAAGAGAAAGCAGTGATCTCCCAACACCTGGAGGTTGAAATTGAGAAGGGACAGACTGCCTGCTCTGGCACCTGCACTCTGAGTAGCCTAACTGGGGAGACATCCCACTAAGGGAAGTTCGACACCTCATTAACTCCTCACAGGCTGAGTACACCCTGAGAGGAAGCCTCCAAAGCAAGAATCAGACAGGTACACTTGCTGCTCAGCAATATTCCCATTCTCTGCAGCCTCTGCTGCCATACCTAGGCAAACAGGGTCTGGAGTGGACCTCGGCACTCCAACAGACTCATAGAGCTGAGGGTCCTTGACTGTTAGAAGGAAAACTATCAAACAGGCGACACCTGACCAAAACCCCATCAGCATCGGCCACCATCATCAATATCAATGACCAGAGGCAGATAAAACCACAAAGATGGGGAAAAGCAGGGCAGAAAAGCTGGAAATTCAAAAAATAAGAGCGATCTCCCGCGAGCGAGCTCATCACAGCAACGGATCAAAGTTGATCGAGAAGGACTTCATCGCAGATGAGAGAAGAAGGCTTCAGTCCATCAAACTTCAGAGCTAAAGGAGGAATTACGCATCTAGCACCTAAGAAAACTAAAAATCTTGGAAAAAAAGTGGAAGAATTGATGGCTAGAGTAATTAATGCAGAGAAGGTCAACCAAATGAAAGAGATGAAAACATGGCACCCAGAAATACGCGACAAATGCACAAGCTTCAGTAACCGACTCGGGATCAACTGAAGAAAGAGTATCAGCCATTGAGGATCAAATGAACTAAATGAAGCAGAAGAGAAACCAAAAGAAAAAGAAGAAAAGAAATGAACAGCCTGCAAGAGCATGGGATTATGTAAAAGACCAAATCTACGCTTGATTGGGGTGCCTGAAAGGAGGGGGAAATGGAACTAAGTTGGAAAAACACTCTTTCAGGATATCATCCAGGAGAACTTCCCCAACCTAGTAGTGGCAGGCCAACATTCAAATCCAGGAAATACAGAGAACGCCACAAAGATACTCCTCGAAGAGCAACTCCAAGACACATAATTCGCCAGATTTCACCAAAGTTGAAATGAAGGAAAAATCTAAGGGCAGCCAGAGAGAAAGGTCGGGTTACCCACAAAGGGCTTCCATCAGATCTAACAGCAGATCTCTCTCGGCAGAAACTCTGCAAGCCAGAAGAGAGTGGGGCTAACATTCAACATTCTTAAAGAAAAGAATTTTCAACCCAGAATTTCCTATCCAGCCAAACTAAGTTTCATAAGTGAAGGAGAAATAAAACTTTACAGATAAGCAAATGCTTAGAGATTTTGTCACCACTAGGCCTGCCTTACAAGAGACCCCTTCTATTGAAGCACTCAACATGGAAAGGAACAACCGGTACCAGCCATTGCAAACATGCCAAATATTATAAAGACCATTTAGGCTAGGAAGAAACTGCATCAACTAACTGAAGCAAAATAACCAGTTAATATCATAAATATAGTGATCAAGTTCACACATACAACAATCTTAACCTTAAATGTGTAAATGGACTAAATGTCTAATTAAAAGACACAGACTGGCACACTGGATAAAGAGTCAAGACCCATCAGTTCAAGCTGTATCTAGAGACCCATCTCACATGCAGAGACATATAGGCTCAAAATAAAGGGATGGAGGAAGATTTACCAAGCAAAATGGAGAACCAAAAAGTAGGTTGCAATAATTAGTCTCTGATAAACAGGACTTTAAACCATCAAAGATCAAAAGAGACAAAGAAAGCCATTACATAATGGTAAAAAGGATCAATTCAACAGGAAGAGTAACTATCCTAAATATATGTGCACCCAATACAGGGGAGCAATCTAGATTCATAAGCAAAGTCCTTAGGAGATTCTACAAATTGTGACTCCCATACAATAATGGGAGACTTCAACACTCCACTGTCAACATTAGACAGATCAACGACAGAAAGTTAACAAGGATATCCAGGAATTGAACTCATCTCGCAGCAAGCAGACTAATAGACATCTATATGAACTCTCCACCTAAATCAACAGAATATACTTTCAGCACCATCACACTTATTCCAAAACTGACCACATAATTGAAGTAAAGCACTCTCACAAATGTACAAGAACAGAAATTGTAACAAAACTGTCTCTCAGGACCACAGTGCAATCAAACTAGAACCCAGGACTAAGAAACTCAATTAAAACCGCCAACTACATGGAAACTGGAACAACCTGCTCCTGAATGACATTGGGTACATAAATCTAAATGAAGGTGAAATAAAGATACCAAACCAATGAGAACAAAGATAATAACATACCAGAATCTCTGGGACACATTTAAAGCAGTGTGTAGAGGGAAATTTATAGCACCAATGCCCACAAGAGAAAGCAGGAAAGATCTAAAATTGACACTCTAACATCACAATTAAAAGAACTAAAGAAGCAAGAGCAAACACATTCAAAAGCTAGCAGAAGGTAAAGAAATAACTAAGATCAGAGCAGAACTGAAGGAGAGAGACACAAAAACCCTCCGTAAAAATTAATAAATCCAGGATATTTTGAAAGATCAACAAAATTGACAGACCGGGCTAGCAAGATCAATAAAGAAGAAAGAGAGAAGAATCAAACAGACACAACTGTAAAAATGATAAAGGGATATCACCACCGACCCCATACACAGAAATACAAACTACCATCAGAGTGAATACTATAAACACCCTCTATGCAAATAAACTAGAAAATCTAGAAGAAATGAATAATTTCCTGACACTTCACACTCTTCCAAGAATAAACCAGAAGAAGTTGAATCCCTGAATAGACCAATAGCAGGCTCTTGAAATTGGAGGCAATAGACTAATAGCCTACCAACCAAAAAGTCCAGGACCAGATGGATTCACAGCTGAATTCTTACCAGAGGTACAAGGAGGAGCTGGTACCATTCCTTCTGAAACTATTCCAATCAATAGAAAAAGAGGGAATCCTCCTAACTCATTTTATGAAGCCAACATCATCCTGATACCAAAGTCTGGCAGACAAAAAAAGAGAATTTAGACCAATATCCCTGATGAACATCGGCAAAAATCCTCACAAAATACTGGCAAACCGGATTCAGGAGCACATCAAAGCTTATTCACCATAATCAAGTGGGCTTCATCCCTGGATGCATATTAATTCACATTCAAGAAATCAATAAACAAAATCCAGCATATAAACAGAACCAAAGTCAAGAACCAGAAGATTATCTCAATAGATGCAGAAAAGGCTTTGACAAAATTCAACAGCTCCTTCATGCTAAAAACGCCAATAAATTCGCTGCATTGATGGAACGATTCCAAATAATAAGAGCTATTTATGACAAAACCCACAGCCAATACACTGAATGGGCAAAACTGGAAAAATTCCTTGAAAAACTGGGCATTAAAGACAGGGATGCCTTCACCACCCTATTCAACATAGTGTTGGAAGTTCTGGCTAGGGCAATCAGGCAAGAGAGAAAGAAATCAAGGGTATTCAGTTAGAAAAGAAGAAGTCAAATGTCCCTGTTTGCAGATGACATGATTGTATATTTAGAAAATCCCATCGCCTCAGCCCAAAATCTCCTCCTTAAGCTGATAAGCAATCTCAGCAAAGTCTCAGATACAAAAATTAATGTGCAAAATCACAAGCATTCTTATACACCAGTAACAGACAAATAGAGAGCCAAATCATGAATGAACTTCCATTCAATTGCTTCAAAGAGAATGAAATACCTAGGAATCCAACTTACAAGGATGTAAAGGACCTCTTCAAGGAGAACGCAACCACTGCTCAGTGAAATAAAAGAGGACACAAACAAATGGAAGAACATACATGCTCATGGATAGGAAGAATCAATATCGCGGAAATGGCCATAATGGGTTATTTATAGATTCAATGCCATCCCCATCAAGTTACCAATAAAGTTTCTTCTCTACAGAATTGGAAAACTAGTTTTAAAGTTCATATGGAACCAAAAAAGAGCCCGTGATCTCCAAGACAATCCAGTAAGTCAAAAGAATGTGAAAGCTGGAGGCATCACGCCTGACTTCAAACTATACAAGGCTACAGTAACCAAAACAGCATGGTACTGGTACCAAAACAGAGATATAGACCAATGGAACAGAACCGAGTCCTCAGAAATAATACCACACATCTACAACCATCTGATTTTGACAAACCCAGGAAATAAGAAATGGGGAAAGGATTCCCATTTTAATAAATGGTGCTGGGAAAATCAATAGCCCATACAGAAAGCTGAAACTGATCCCTTCTTACCTCTTATAATGGCAATTCAATTCAAGATGGGATTGTGAGACTTAAATGTTAGACCTAATAACATAAAACCCTAGAGGAAACTCAGGTAGTACTATCTGTGACACATAGGCACGGCAAAGACTTGATGTCTAAAACACCAAAAGCAACGGCAAAGCCATAAAATTGACAAATGGGATCTATCCAAAGAGCTTCTGCACAGCAAAAGAAACTACCATCAGAGTGAACAGGCAACCTACAGAATGGGAGAACATTTTTGCAATCTACTCATCTGACAAAGGCCGATATCCAGAACCTACAAAGAACTCGCTACAAACAAATTTACAAAAACAAACAACCCCATCAAAAAGGGCAAAAGGATATGAACAGACATTTCAAAAGAACATTATCTATACAGCCAACAGGACACATGAAAAAATGCTCACCATCACTGGCCATCAGAGAAATGCAAATCAAAACCACAATGAGATACTCATCCACACCAGTTGAAATTTGGCGATCATTAAAAAGTCAGGAAACAACAGGTGCTGAGAGGATGGGGAAATAGGAACTTTTACACTGTTGTTGGGATTTAAACTAGTTCAACCATTATGGAAATAACAGTATGGCGATTCCTCAAGGATTCAGAACTAGATGTACCATATGACCCAGCCATCCCATTACTGGGTATATACCCAAAGGATTATAAATCATGCTATAAAGACACACATGCACACGTGATAAAGTTTATTGCAGCACTATTCACAATAGCAAAGACTTGAATCAACCCAAATGTCCATCAGTGACAGACTGATTAAGAAAATGTGGGTACATACACCATGGAATACTATTATGCAGCCATAAAAAGGATGAGTTTGTGTCCTTTGGGGACACGGATGCAGCTGGAAACCATCATTCTTAGCAAACTATCACAAGAACAGAAAACCAAACACCACATGTTCTCACTCATAGGTGGGAACTGAACAATGAGATCACCTGACTCAGAAGGGGAACACACACTGGGGCTCTATCATCATGGGAGAGGGGAAGGGGGAGGGATTGCACTGGGAGTTATACCCGATGTAAAATGACGAGTTGATGGGCGCGCTGACGAGTTGATGGTGCAGCACAGCAACAGGCACAAGTATTGCTAGGTAACAAACATGGCACGCTATGCACATAAAAATCTCCTAGAACTTAAAGTATAATAATGAATACCAAAAATAAATAAATAATAAAAAAAATAAAAACCTTATAAAAAATAAAGCTAACAGGAAACAAATAAAAACAGTAACAACCAATGAACCCTCTCTTTTACATTGTCACTGGCCACAAAAATGGATTCCTTTCTGGGATGCTTGAAGAAATGCAATTTGTACATTGAAGTTAAGAAATATTCTGTTGGAATGAGAACACATGGACACAGGGAGGGGAACATCACACACCGGGGACAGCTGGGGTATGGGGGGCTGGGGGAGGGATAGCATTAGGAGAAATACCTACTGTAGATGATGGGTTGATGGGTACAGCAAACCACCACGGCACGTGTATACCTATGTAACAAACCTGCACGTTCTGCACATGTATCCAAGAACTTAAAGTGTGTGTGTGTGTGTGTGTGTGTATATATATATATATATATAAAGAAATATTCTGTTGGGTGCTTCCACAAGGAAGAGTGGAACACAACAAATCAAATAGACACTAAAGACATGACAGCAACATAAGAAATACACAAACAAATTGCAAGAAATATATTCCACCACTTCCATAAAGCAATTCTGTCACCTACCCATTCTTTGTCTTCTAACAATTCCTTCAGAATTTTATACATCATTTCTCAAGAGACAAGAAATTATCAACTCAAGCTTACTGCCTCATGGCAGATTATCTCCCTTGCCCAAAACAAAAGCCTATAAAGGGACTGACTCGAAGGAAAAGTATGTAAGGGGAACATTCCATTCATCCAAATATATAATCGCTGTGGGTGTGCAACAGGTTAATGGGGATCTAGCAAGCCTCACTGGAGAACCAGGGAAGTATCTACCTTAACGAAGTCAGCTTTACCCAGACTATTGCATATACTGGTTTATGGCCCACACTTACCCATGTTTCTGACGATAAATTTAAAAACCTAAACTTACAGAGGGCTGATGCGAACCTTGCATTTTCCAGTTTGAGTAACTCATTTGGGGAAGAGTAAGCATTTTCCATTTGTTATAAATGTCAACTTGTTTACTAGAGTTACCAAGAAAAGGAGAGCAGATTAGACATCAGCATGGTCATTGCTGCCAATCATTAAATAAGCAATCAAGGGAAGGCTAAAAGGTTTTTTGTTTTATTTTACTTTAGCTTCAGTAACTCTGCATTTGCTAATAGTTAATATGATTTCATAAAGCAAACAGAAAAGCTTAAGCAATGTCTTTCTCAAATCCATAAATTCTGGATAGCTGATACTTTGTACTGATTAATTTTCCCCTTGATACTTTTTGAAAAACTGATTGTCAAGATTATTTTTACAAAGTGAGTCTTTTCCAGCAACTGTATGCTGCAGAAAAATAACAGAAACTCAACAGAAGCTGAGTCCCACCTTCAGTGCTTCCATCCAGAGGAATTTTGTGTAGAGCAGCCAGTAATGAATAGAATCCCTGTGCAATCTTCCAAAAGGGCATTTTTGGGGTACGTTGTTTGTATGAGAGATTCAAAGTATTAGCAGGACTGTCCTTTCTCTTCTGACTAAGCTTTGACCTATGTCTTCTACACGGCCCTGCTCTAGCACTCAGGCCAGAATGAAGTCGTCAAAATGTTTTCAGCTGCAGTGGAAAGTCCACAGGTCAAATTCTTTTTAATTACGGATGTTCCTCTGATATGATTCATTCAAAAAGCATAAAGTGAGCTCCAGGGTAATACAGCAATATGAGGCGAAATCACTTGCATTACTTAGTCATCAGTACATGAGTATAAACCACAAGCTTTTTTGGCTCAGGGCCCATTGTTTATTATGAAGGAAAACCTCAAAGCCAAAGTCAATTATAGCCATGACTTTCAATCTGACACACTTGTTAACCCTGTTAGAATGAATACGGCCCAGATGAACTCTGACCCAATCATCACAATTGCAGAATTATTAAGATTAAATAAAAGCCTTGGCCAAAAAATTCCACTTGAAATGGTTCCTTTTTTTTGGTGAAGAGCTAATCGAAGTTGTTTTTGTTGTTGTTGTTGTTTTTTAAATATTAGGCACACATAAGAGGCAACAAGATGTTTCTAGATAAAGAACTTGCTATTTTCTTCATGAAATGAACATATAATATTTTAGAAAATAAACACATCTTAGGCTCATAAATAGGGTATACTGACTCATTATGCTATGTGTGAGAGTTCAAAGACTGTGTGAAGATGGAAAAAAGAACATACATGAGACCTATGGAAACTGTGAAAATAGGAAAAAAAGAGAGGAAAAGAGAAACAGAATTCTACAAAATTGCCATTAGCTACCTTATCACCAAATGGATAAACAAGTTACAAAGATAAAATCTTTGAAGAACACGCAGGCTTAAGACAGCCCAGGTATCACCAAAGCACTCTCTAAGTTCCCATTTATAAGATATATAACTGTGTGCCACAATTTCTATTAAAAAACATGCACGAAAGCTGTGCATTGGTGTAGCCCTGCCCAACTTCACGGATCAGGAAAACAGCCTCAGTGAAGGTAACTCACCAGGGGTGGCAGAGCTGGAGCTAAATCTCAGGACTTCTGATTCTTAGTCCAGTGTTGCCTCTGTTACACCATATCACACCATAATCTTTTAGCTTCACTATTACTCAAGTTTTCTAGTAACTACTACCAGTTGCTTTATGATGAAAAGCAGTATACTGCACTTAGTTACAGTTATAGGCTTGATTCTGAAGCCAGAATGCTTGCATTCAAATCCCAATTTTGCCACCTGCTACCTCTGTGGCTTTGGTCAAATTATAAGTCTCAGTCTCCTTATCTGTAAAATGGGGACAATAATAACACTTGCCTCATAGGGCTGCTGTGAGGATTAAATTAATAATACATAAAAGTTTTAAAACAAGCTTGGCAGAGTATAAGTAAAATAAAAGTATCATTATTATTACATATCTTACTTTGGATATCAGGTGTTCCTCACTTCATATAATAGATGTATTTCCCAAAAGCTGTATTAGAATATATTTGCTAAATTAATTTATATGTTAAACACAACATAGCAGCTTGCTATTTTTTAAAGGAAATAATTTTGTTATGCAAATAATATTTCTTCACTATGAATTTCTATAATTGAGATAATCTAGTCAGTAAATTTGAATTTTCTTAAGGGAGAATAATTTGTTGCTTGTTTTTCATAATTACTTTTGTACTATTACAGAATAATTTGTTGCTTGTTTTTCATAATTACTCTTGTACTATTACCAAACATTAGTGTGCAAAACAATCACCCAGGGCACCTCTTAATATGCAGATTCCCACCCCCAATCCCACAAAAAGCCCTCTTGAGTTGGTTTAGGATGGAGTCCAGAAATCTGCATTTTTAAACACCCCCCGCCCTGCAAAAAAAAAAACAAAAAACAAAAAAAACCAAAAAACTACATACATCACTCTGATGCAGGCAGTTCACAAAACCACTTTCAGAAACACTGGCTTCCACACAGGAAGACAATGGAGCGTGACAATTAGTCACCTAAATATAACTCTGGAAAAAATATATTTTCTCTCTGTGCATTTATGATTCTTCCTGACACAAATAACAAATAAACATTTACTTGCTCACAGAGTGGCTTCTTTAAATATTGCCTACAACTCAACATGACTTTAAATGGATCCTTTATAGGTGCGAATGATATTTTCACACATACATACACACACATATTCACATATCCAGTATCAGACAAGATATGCACACTGAAAATTAAATTGACTAAACCAGCAAAAATGGCAGCCTATCTAGCAAGAAAAGTGACGTGGCTGACAGAGCTGTCATTCTGTCAGGCTGGTGGCCAGGGTCCAGGCTCCCACACACATCTATCCCTGTCTTATGTGTAAGCTAATAGCATTCTGGATCTACATCCTGCCCATTTCCCAGCCAGCTCCTTTCCTCTCCTTCCAGCAGCATCTTCTAACAAGAAACTGAAACTGAATCTGCCTATGTGTAGCTGAACAAGAGTCCTCTGTGATCCTGCTGTGTTTGAAAATTTTCATAGCTATTACATTGCTAGGGCCAGGAATGAAACTTAAATAATCAATAAAAGTAAACTCTTCAAAGACGCTTTGTTATCATCACCAGTGGATATAGGTGAGTATACGTCATGCGTAGGCAGGCACATTTGTGGAATGTCTAATTGTGCCTTTCTGTGATAAAGCGAGATACAGTAAATAAATCTTCATTTCATCACTGACAGATGTCAATTGCATTGAAGAAAAAAAACAACCAGACACACATTATCAATTACAATGACCTTTATGAAAAGATCCTTTTAAATATTAGCTTCCTTTCAAATACTTTGCTACTTGGCAGTAAACAGTATACTCTAGCAGGTGAATACAGGAGAAATAGTACTGAAATCCTAGCTAACCAATTACATGCCACAGCCAGCCAGTGCCATGAACTTAGTATGCAACAAATGCAAGGTGACAAAATTGGGTGGAAGCAAAGAGATGACAGCAAAATGCAGCAGCAGAAAGGAGTGTATTAGGATGACAGTGCAGTCCTCTGGAAAGCTCATTAGGTTAGGCATTAAGAGAACTAATGTCTAGCTAGTTTCAGTCATTGTTAATTGCAGATCTCTAAGCTGCAGCCTCCTCACAAGTAAAGTGAGGATATGACAATACCTGATCTACCTACCATGCAGAGCTGCTATTATTCTAGCACAAATTCATTTGTAAATATAACGGAATCACCTCTAATGCAGAAAAATATCTTTAAATATTTTGAAAGTGAACACAAACACTTTCAGCTTCAATTAATTCCTATTTAAAGTAAGTTGAAAATCTGAATGAATCATTGTCCAAAAAATATTAATTACCAAGCAGCCTCAGAAGAGTCAGAAAACTCTGAATAGACTATTTGCCAGGAGGGGATGGAAAAGAGAGAAAAATTAAGGAATTACTACTCACCCTCCACTCCACAAAAGTGTTCGCATTTTACAGGTGAATTCTATCAAATCTTTATAAAATAGATAAGTTCAAATGTATTCAAAACAGTTTGAAGGTACATATAGAAAAGAAAAATAAACAAAATTTTTAGGAAGCCAGTCTAACACCTTAGAAAGAATAAACTACAATCACATTATGGTCGTATCAAAGATGCCAGGATGGCTCAGTGTTAGGAAATCTAGTAATATAATTCATCCCATTCATAGATTGAAGTAGAAAAATTCTATGATCACTTCCACAGAGATGAAGGAATTCAGTAAAGGCCTCTTGTGTTCGCTGCATGGGATGCTCTTCCCCTAGGTATCTGCATGGCTCACTCCCTCATTTCACTCAGGTCAAAGGTAACTTTCGTAGAGGTTCTGCCCTGACCACTGTATCTAAAATAGTGCCTTTTCTCCCCGATCACTCTATGTCCCCCTTTTATCCCTCTTTTATCTATGTCCCCCTTTTATACTATTACCATCTAATATTTATATATTTATTTAATGTCTATCTCTATTAGCATATAAGCTCCACAAAATGGTTGTATCCTACAACTTAGAACAGTATCTAACACCTAGTTGGTGTTCAGTAAATCTCTGTTGCATTAATAAATAAAGAATTGGATTCTTTCTTAACATCTTGTGTTTTCAAACATTATCACGTTTTATGTGGAAATACCATTAGACTGAATAATATAACTGCTGATATTTGATTTTTTTTCACCTACAAAAAGGAAAATTTTGTAAGGTTTAACGTAATAGAATCATTCCTGTTAAAGTTCAAATTGAAAAAAGGATGTGCACTATCACTGATGTTATTTGAAATTGTTCTGGAAGTAGTCAATGCAATTAGATAAAAAGAAATAGTAGGTATAAAAATCGGAAAGAAGGAGGTAAACTTACTACTTGCATATAATTTTATACCTGTACACCCCAAGCTAAGTGAATAAAAAATTATTTAAAACATACGTAAGAAAATATAATAAACAGCTTGATATAGAACTAATATATATAAATAACACACATATAGGTAGCTGCACAGTATTTCCATATACAAATAAGTTATAAATTTAGTGTAAGAAAAGACTCTATTTACAACAGCACAAAAAGATAAAATAAGTAGAAATAAACTTAAAAGGAAATGTGACAGGTCTATATGAAGAAAACTTAAAAGTACTACTGAGGGATATAGTGATGTGACTAGAAAGACAACTCTGTTCTCGGTTTGAAAGAATCAGTATTATAAATTCTGTCTAAATTAATATATACATATAACTCAAGTCCACATCATTAATTTTTGAGGGGGAGGTTACTAGATAACTTAATAAAGTCATGGAGAACTGCAAGAATAGATAGACACATTCTCAAAAGGATAATGAGAACAGGCAGCCCTACTAATAATGAAGACTGTTTGGTATTGATACTTGCAGAGCCAGACCAATTGACAGCACAGAACAGAGAACCCAGAATTGATTAAAATTCGTAAGTACATTAGGTATAATAAAGGTATCATTTCAATTTAATGAGGAAAATTAAAATGTACAATAAAAAGTGCTACAGCAAGTGGTTAAACCAACTTGAAATAAGTAAATTAGAACTCTACTATGGTAGGTTGAAAAATGGTCCCCTTAAAGATATCCATGTTCAATCCTTGGAACCTGTGAATGTTCTCTCATTTGGAAAAAGGGTCAGTATCTTGAGATGAGGAGATAATCCTGGATTATCTTGGGTTGGCTCTAAATACTACGTAAGTATCCTTATAAGAGAGTAAAGGAGAAGACCAACACAAAGGAGAAGTCAATGTGAAGACTAGGCAACACTAAAGGGATGTGGCTATGAACTAAGGCATCAGGCAATCCTCTAGAAGCTAGAAGAGGCATAGAATGAATTTTCCCCTGGAGTCTCTGTAGAAAGTACAATCCTGCCAACATTGATTTCTGACTTCTGGCCTCTAGAACTGTGACAGAATCAATTTCTATTTTTTAAGACACCAAATTTGTGGTAATGAATATAATGACTTCACTCATTTCACTAAAATAATTCCAGGTGAATTGAAGATTTAACTCTAAAAAAAAATAATCCATAAAAGTATTAAGTGGGAATCTGAGAGAATTTCAAGACTAATCTTGGATGGGACATGCCTTCCTAAATAAAAACCCAAAAGTCCACCCCCCACCCCATTTCTAAATCTCACCACACTAAAATAAATTTTTTACATGAGAAAAACACCATAAACAAAGTAAAATAAAAAATAACTGGGAAAAATACTTGCCATACATGATATACAAAGGTTAACCTCCTTAATATAAATAACACAAATCAGTAAGAAAAAGACAAATAGGCAAATGAGCCCCCTTTCTACAGCCCCTCGAGAAAAGATGCTAAAAAATTATTAAAAGGCCGGTGAAAACCACAAATTATACATTTTCACCTATCAGTTTGGCAAAGATAAAAATTTCTAGTAGTTTTGCACTTGTGGGCAAATATGTATATCCAAAGATACTAATTTCAGTATCGTTTATAAAAGAAAAAGGCTGAAAACAATGTAACTTGTCATTCAAGAGGGTACAGTTTTTATAAAAGCATAATATAGCCATACAATTGAATAGTTACATAAAGTAAAAAGAATGAGCTAAATATGTCTGGATGGAGCTGGCCCGATCTTGCAATGTACACTAAGTAAAAAACAAAACCACAAATCAGTTTGTAAAACATGCTATATACCTGCATTTTTAAACAAACAATGTATCTACACGTATCTCTCTCTCTGGGAGGATATATAATAACTTGCAGCAGTTGGTATCTCCAAGCAGTAGAATGAAGGAACTGGGGGTTAAGTGAAAGAAAGGCTTTCAAATTTCCATTGTGTACCTTTAGTACCACTGGATTTTTTGTTTGTTTGTTTTTACCGTGTGTATGTACTACTTTAGATCTCAGACATCAAAACCACATACTAAATTGAAGTTACTCCTTTATCAAAATAACTCATTATTAGATGTCAGAACAATAACCTGAAAATTCTAAGGCCAGGTTCCTGGTCTGGATTCCAGCAATGACTTGTTATCCAGCAGGTTTTAAAAGTTATCTTCTGGATGTTTCATTTTCTCCAGTGGTAAGTTAGGTCTTTGACACCTTCTAATTATACATTGCTAATATTGCTATATTATACATTGCTAATATCAACGAATAATCAGCAAACAGTATTTATATCAATATTTTTGAAGACAACTCAATGATTTGTGTGTAAACATAGACACACATATTTGGAGCAGTTAGCCATCGAAATAACGTACACCATCTTTAACAAAATTTAAACTATGACTGTTTTCTTAACAAATCTTTAGTATGTTTCTAAACAAGGTTTCTGAAGTATAAAAACAATCCCTAATAATGGAAAATACCTCATTAAAAACAGAAGTGTCAACACAGACATAATCTATAAATTTATCTGACTGCCGATGATGTGTTGACATGGATTAGTTTATACACACATAAATACTATTCAAATGAAGGCTAAAGCATGCTATTTCGCTGGCCAGCCTTGATATGACCTCTTAGTTGTTGTGATATTATACAATTCACTGTTCAGAGATGTTCCATCTGTATTGCTTATTAATATAAATTGGGAACAACCACCACTGACATTACATAGTCTGTTCTGCTACAGTACATATAGCAGAGGACACAGTGCTTCCCCTCGACTGCCTCAAATCCTTTTAGCATCAGAGATGTTCCATCTGTATTGTTCATTAATATAAATCGTGAACAACCACCATTGACATTACATAGTCTGTTCTGCTACAGTACATACAGCAGAGGACACAGTGCTTCCCCTCGACTGCCTCAAATCCTTTTAGCATTACTGGGCAATGTGCTTTCACTCACAGCAGGAGCATCTACCTCTAAAACGCTGGAGAGCTGACAGTGCCTGAAGTGTCTTTCCCAGCCCCATCTCCAACCATCACCAATGACCAACAAATAAGGGAGTATAAATACTCCAGCTGCCATGTCCCTGACCAGGACAACTCTGACCACAGTCTCCAGGGTTACCCTGCAGGATTAAGGCAAAGTGACCCTCCCTGAGACTTGGCACACTTGACAGCTTCATGACACATCTCTACTCCCTACTGATGTTCTCTGGGAACATATCCTAATAATTCATCTTTATATAAATCTTTATCTCAGGGCCTGCTTCTAAGGAATGCATGCTAAGATGATGTGTTTTTATTTGAAGCAATGTAGCTCCTAATAATGAGTAGATAGGGGACTGGGAGCAGTATAAAGGTGGAGTCGGTTAATAAAAGACTTTTTCCAGCATGTTAATGTTTTAAAAAGTAATCAGCATCCAGTTTTCTCACAATTAAAGACAAAACTTTAGGAATACATAAAGACATCAAGAAAAAAACTTGAATATACCTCCAACAATACAAAAATACATGTCTGTAAGTCTACTCACTATAGCATTGTTAGTACTTACAAAATACTGAAACAACCTAAATATCCATACATAGAAGAATGGTTGAATTAACTATGATAAATTCATACAATGGAGTACGATGCAACTATGAAAATCAATGAGAGTGAGCTCTATGGACTGATGTAGTGTTTTCTAGGGCATACTTCTATGTGAAAAAGAAGCAAAGCCAACAAAAGCAAATTAATATGACTTAATTTATATCAAGTCTTACACCAGAATATATATAAATTTTTAAGTCAATCATACCTCAATAAAGATGGGGGATGAAAAGCAGCTAAAATACTAAACTGATCAATTCACATTTCAAAAATGGCATAACAAAAAAAGTTGCTGACATATTTATAAATAGTATTCTCAAAGTTCATTTAAAGTTAAATTTCATACTAAAATGTTAATGAAGAAACATTTAGATAACCAACTACTTTGTGGATAATCACAGATTAGCAATAATTTTGTGATAAAAGTTGGTTGTGGGTAGTATTTATACATTGAAAATGGTGACATTTTACTCTATACATGTGTTCATATGTTGTAACTACACTTCACCAAAGATTTTCAAATGGAACTTAGACCAAAAAAAGAAAAAAAGATGATTTACATTATGCTATCCTTCAGAAACACAGATGTGTGTAGATGGGTAGCTTAGTATGCATACACGTATTTCCTAGCTTTGTCACCAGAGAGGACCTAGAAGCAATGGCAGTCTAGTAGCAAGGAGCACATCCAGCACACAGCCCTTGGTTTCTAACCACCATTCTCCAACAAAAGGAGCCACGGCTCTTTGGAGAAGTGGTCGATTCCAGAATGTGGGTAAGAAAAACAAAGATAAATCTGTAACATCTTGTGGTGCCAGAAAGTAAGGAAGTACTAAAAAGATATATAGGGGCTTGAGAAAGATGACAGGAGCCATTCTGAAGAAGCTTCTATTGGCCAAAGCTGGAACAATTTGAGCAACAAACTAAATGATAGTATTGGATTTTAACTCACAGAATAAAGTAAGAGACCATACCAATATTTTAAAAATACTTGAAAAATAAATAAATGTGGAAGAAGGAACAACTGTTTCTCTAGGTAGAATTCCAATTAATAAACACAGAAGGAGAGAGGGAAACAGAAAACCACCATTAAGCAAACACCATAGTAATAACTGTTATAGGCAAATTCATTCATGGATGATAAAATCAGACAGCAAAATTGAGGAGAAACAGGATTTGCATAGTCTTAAAATATCACTTCCAAGAAGTGATCAACTGAAAACAGAATGAAATAGAAATAGAATGAAAGCAACTTTACAGTGGAGAAACTTGGCAGATACAACCTTCAGCAAGTGGCCAAAGTTAGCATCACCAGTAATAAGACATCCACTGAGAAGGACACAACATCTCTCTTGTGTTATTTTTGCCAAACATGCGTGGTCTCATTCCAAATATAAGAAAATATCAAGCAAACCCCAAATGAGGGAAAGTCTACACAATAACTGACCAGTATTCATTAAAGCATCAAAATCATGAAAGACAGGAAACGTAACTGTTATGATAGGAGGAGACTAAGTGCGATGTGGAATCCTGGAACAGAGAAGGAACACGAGTGAAAAACTGGCAAAAACTAACTGAGGTCTATAAATAGTTTTTTGTTTGTTTGTTTTGAGGCAGGGTCTCACTCTGTCACCCAAGCTAGAACGCAGTGGTATGATCCTGGCTCACTGAAACCTCCGCCTCCTGGGTTCAAGCAATTCTCCTGCCTCAGCCTCCCGAGTAGCTGTGATTACAGGCGCACGCCACCACGCCTGGCTAATTTTTGTATTTTAGTAGAGATGTGCTGCCAGGCTGGTCTTGAACCCCTGACCTCAAGTGACCTGTCTGCCTCAGCCTCCCAAAGTGCCAGGATTACAAGCATGAGCTAATGCACCTGGCCTAGTTAATAGTATTATACTAATGTTAGTTTTATAGTTTTGATAATTAATTGCACTAAGCTTATGTAAAGTGTTAAATTAGGAGGAAGCTGGGTGAACAGTATGTATGTACTCTCTGTACTATTTCTGCAACTTTCCTAAAAATCTAAAATTAAATCAAAAAGTTTAAAAATTTAGAAACTGAAAATTCTGGTCAGGTGCAGAGGCTCATGCCCATAATCCCAGCACTTTGGGAGTCTGAGGTTGGAGGACTACTTGAGACCAGAAGTTCAAGACCAGCCTGGGCAACATAGTGAGACCCTGTCTCTATAAAAAACTGAAACATTAGTTGGGTGTGGCGGTGCATGCTTGTCATGCTAGCTACCCAGGAGGGTGAGGAAGGAGAATCCTTTGAGCTCAGGAGTTTGAGGTTACAGTGAGCTATGATCATGCCACTGCACTCCAGCATGGGCAACCAGAGCAAGATCCTGACTCTAAATAAATAAGTAAAAATAAAAACGGAAAATTCTATAATAGTACCTATCTTTAATGTAAACGTAGCTGGTTTGGTGGCTTTAAGAACTGCTACCTATTCATCCGTGCTAAGCTATCTGAGGGAATACGAGCAGGCAGGATCTACTCTGCAGTGTTACTTACATATACAGCTCTATAAATAAAAGTGAGTTCATAATATCAGACCTACAAACTGCTTCATTTGCTTTTAACCCTCCTCAACTAACATAATGCACATAAGCAGTGATTTGTTTGTTGTTTTAATCATAGGCAGGATGGGCTTCACATAATGGTTTACACCATGCTACAACTCTGATGGAACAGGGCCTAGTTTTAAAATTCATGATTTTAGAGTTTTATGATACAAACAAATGCCTAGGCTTAAGGACCATGAGTATCTGGCCTATTTTTCATATCTAAGTATGAAATAAGAAATAGACAAGTTAGAACTCAAAAACAACATTGTTATGTTCTCCCCAATTCATTAAACATAACAATTTTCCTATTTTAAAAAGCTATATTCTCACTTGGAATATGCTGGAGAAACCCAATATGGGTTGTCTTCTGCTGCTTTGGCATGACGCAAAATGGCTTCCCGAGGATTACTGTCATCGGTCTTGTCCAAAGCAATGTTCTTCACAATATAGGAAGAGAGAGTGCCCCCGTGGGTTCCAACTCGGCCACCACGACCTGTCGCAAAAGAAAAAAAATCAAATTAGAAACTGAATGAGCATGAGGATACACAGGTATATCTGTGTACACTGTACTTATCTGAGCACAAATCTCAAGAGTACTTGAGTATCATCCTTTCAGCTTACATTTATGACAATCAGAACCAAAGTAAGAGATCACCAAACCTCAACTTCCCCATAACACTTTTAAATAGGAAGAGATTTTTTTGTTATGTCTCAGTTGCTTAAACTTACAGAATCGTACCAACATAGAAAAAATTACAGACAATTTGCCATATATGTGCTTTAAAAAGTTCCTCTGGCATCAACATTTAGAATTCAATTAATAAAAATAACCAATATTCATTAGATGCTATTTAAATAAACATTATCTTAGGGCTTGGCATCTTCCAAATACCTTACAGGTACTTTGCTGAGTATTACAAGAGAAAACAAATAAGCTGAACATACTGAATTCATGTTGCTCTGCTGTACTATAATCTCCCTAAGAAACAGGAACCTCTTTAAGGGCAGGGATTTGTTCCCCACTGGATCTCTAGCAGCTAGTATAGTGACTGGTACTCAGAAAGATGTAGGACATTTTAGGAAGATAAACATATGAAAAGCCAAATAACACTAAAAGATTCATTTCATAAAACAAGATAAGAAGAAACTAAATAAGGCAGGAAATAATTAACTGTGAGATAATTTGTATGGCCAGTAACTATTATGGCACTTAGAGGAAGACAGCACTTCAGGCTCAGGTGGTTGAACAGGTCTTTATGAAAGAGATGGATCCAATTTGTGAAAGTTCAGGAGGTAAACAAGGTTATTTTCAACAAGCAGAATGGGTTAAGTACAAAAATACATTGCTTCAGTGGGTATTTGGGGACAGGACTGAACAAACAGTAATCTCAGAAGATCAGAGCAGGAAAGAAGTAAGGTGTAAAGCTACAGGGGTAGATTTGATTTGGACTGTATAGAACCTTGAATCTCTGGAAAGACAATTGGACACCGGGAGGCTTATGAAGGTTTGGAGGCTGTAGCAACATGAAAAGCTAACAGAGTTGGGGATTAAAGCTGTGTATAAGACAAATAGAAGTGAGGTGGGAGAGAGGGAGTGACTTGAGACTAAGGTGCCTAGTTAGAAGGGTTCACAATAATCCAAGAAAGAATATTATTTGGAAACTTCAGTTAGGATGGTGTTAGAAAAAAAATGAAAAAAAAAATTACAATAGATATGCAAAATGTTTTCTATGCTGAAGGAGCAGATCAAATAGAAACTACATAGATGATAACAGAAAATGAAATTCTAATGAAAGTATGTGCTATACTATTAGCCAGTGCTGCTTGGCTTTCTTCTGGTACCTACTTTTTAAAAATGCTAAAGACTTTTATCCATCTTCTAGTGATATCAACACAAATCTTAATGATGGCCACTTTCTGCCTTGTGTGAAACCTAATCCAGCCTGGATTCTGGTAAAAGTGCCCAGTGTTGTACATTAAGCCAATATTGAGAGCAGTGGTTTTAACACTGGGTTCCAAGTTCCACTGAGCCCCCAAGTTCCACTGAGGCCAGCTAGGAAAACTCAAGTTGCAGACCAAGCAGAAAGGGCCCCAGTCTTCCTCCCTATTTCAGCATAGCAGCTCAATTTTTATCCGCTTTATACATCTGGATGCTGCATCAGTTCTTCTGCAGCTAAAAAGAAAACATTTAAAAAAAAACACTAGTAAAATCTCTCTGAAGACAAAGAAGCATCCAGGCCCAAAAGACTGTCCCAATTTTATATCAATTACCCCACCCTGCCTCTGAACCCCCTCTGCAGGTCACTAGCTGGATCACAGTCACCTGGGCCTGCTACAGGAGGTTCGGGTTTATGCGACTTCAGGGGATCCAGTCTGTCCTTCTCCAGCTGTTTCCTTGTACTCCGTTGGCGGGGCTCACGGAACATAGGCAAGGCATGAGCTACAAGAAGTCACATTTGAAAAATTTCATTATAAGAATAATCTTTCCATCCAAAAACATAGCTAAAAAGCATGACTAACTGAAAGATGAAATGGAAGTCACAATGACAGCCTTCATCTAATAATAAAAGACAGTCTTACTGTAACCAATTAGCCAATTTTGCTTGAGACCAGACTCATTGCTCACCTCTCCTGGCAGCTAACGGCACTCAGGAAATACTGTTAAATATTGTCACGGAAACATCGGTGAGGTTCCCCATCTCCCAAACCGTGGGTAGCAGTTAAAACTTAATTACTGCGGTTTTGAAAAGAAACACATATTGGGACTGCCTCTTATTTTTTTCTTACAGGACCCAAATGTAAATAATGCCAATAGCTTGCTGTCAGTCCTGAAGTCTCCTCAGATGTCTCATAAACACTGGAATCACTTCACACGTTTCTGAAATGTGACCACCTCTCAGGAGGAGTTGACAACACTGAGTAACCGGAAGGGAGGAACACTTACCCCACTAAAACTGGGATAAAGGTTGCCATGAATGCAAGGGGTGCCTAAATTTCTTGGCGTGGGGACTTAATGGGGCCTTATCCCTCCTGCTATATGGTAGCAAAATAAGAAAATAAGAACCAAAGCAATATGTGTTCAATTGCTGTTGCTGTTTACTCAATGTCAAAATTAAATTTCAGAATATAAAAGATTATAAGAATTTAAAAGGAAAACAGTATAATATTCTAGGGGAAAAGGAAAGAGTTATTAGGGAAGTATTAAATAACTCTCTTTTTCTTGCCCCCAAAAAGTACCAGCACAATTTCTTTTGACTCTTACATGCAGATTAAACCCCCTTTAAAAGAAACTTTTCCCAGGGGACCAGGGGAAGGGAAAGGTTAAAGGGAATTTATAATATCAATAAAATGTCTATGACACCTCAAACCTTCTACCTTCTACCTATACTGCCAACTAGGGCCGGACCATATCACTCACCAGTAAAACATGCCTGCCTTGAGTCAGGGGAGCTGAGAAACATAGCCACCGGTCACTCGGTTGGGCAACACAACACAACAGTATTTTTAGGAGGAGGAAAAATAGCTTTTCACTTCAAACGACTGGAGGAATTTAAGTAGGCCGCATGTAATTACATGAGCTAGACTGGTTATGACAGTGACTTTAACACTTCTACTCTTGCAAAAAGTATCATGGGATCTCTTTACTGGTCATAAGCTCCAAGGGACTTGGTCTCATATAAGACCCACCACCAGTGAGAAAACCCGGCAGTACAGCGCCCCCTGGGCTCCAGACTGAGTCACTGATAAAGTCCACAGGGCCATCCGCTAACGATAATCGCTGTAGCATCCATTATTTCTTTCCTAGCTGTCACCTGTTGCAGGTTTGAAATTGTGGCTCTGGGAACACATATCTGCCAGATTAATGAGGTTGTGTGACATATCTGAGAGAAACCACCCTGCCCTAGTAATCTTTCTACTCATACCCCAGGTAGTTAATTTTATACACAAATTCCTGCGGATCAGTCTAGCACATAGTCATAGAATTTCAGAGGAAGCTGGAACAGACCCTTCCTCTAATTGCCGTACTTTCCTGATTAAAAGTTAAGTTGTTCAACATCACATTGCCAGTCAGTGGTGGAACTGGACAAACCCAGGCCTCCTGATTCCAAGACCAGCACTCTTTCTTGTTTACACTTAGAACAGACTGTTACTCTTGAAAAAACTGCTATAATGTATTGGGCTCACATAGGCTTTTTCCTTTTGGGTTGAAAGCTGCAGAAATAACCCTGTCTCTGTGATGAGTCACAAAAGCCAAAGAGGTTAGCTGTTACATGACTCGTAGTCCTATCCAGATGAATGGGCAATTTTGTAATATATGCCTGAATTCTGAGGGCTTTCTCTGTCTCTAAAGCTATGCAATCAAAACCACATGAGAGCAGAAGAGAGATGCATGATTGAGAGGCATGTTAACGACTTACGGGTGATGATGTAGTCCTGAGTTAGAGTCTCAGCTTGTTTTGCCTTCCGCTGGGTTTTAACCACACATAATTTTGCTCCCCTGAGGGGTGTAAAAGCAAATTATTTTCTTTACTTGGTCTTAGAAACAAAATTTCATGTTGAAAACATGAGATACTTTCAGGAACATACTCTGTGCATGTACTTCATCTACACAAGTCCTTGACCTTCTGAGGGATGGCAACAGATGGGTTCTCAGTGATAAAAGCTTAAACTTATGGAAAAGCAAGTCTGTCAGTCAGTGGTTATTACCAAGCAAGAGGGTTGGAGAGGTAACAGGGCAACAGGACACAAGTTTACAAAGCCTACAGGAATAATGTGAAATTTTAAGATCTTAATAAAATTACCCAACCTTTTAACTCTAAAGGTCATAAGGTTAAAATTTTAGTTTATGTCTCGGATGAAAGCAACCTGGGTGGTCTACACCCCAAATGGCATATGTCCACTTTTCAAATACAAGCGTACAAGTGTCTGGAACTGAGTTGGCTTGGCAGTGTTGCCAAGGGGCTACGGCCCAAGAATGCGTGGGATTAACCAAAAATGTGCTTAGAACATTGCACTTCTCCTTAGTAGTAGAGCGTTATCCTTTTCAAGAGAAGTAAATACAAATAAGTAAATTTCTTAAAGCAAAGCTTCCACAGAAAGTGCCTTCTAAATGGGTGCTATCAAATGAGGCTCATCATTTTCTCAAGTGAAGCAGACTCGAATCCGAAGTACATTAGCATTTTTAATTTCTTTTTTAAAAAACAAATAAAGTCCTATTTGTTTTCAAATACCATAAATATACTTTATTGTATAAGGCCAGGATTCCAACTCTAGTCCAGGAAGCTCTGAAGGAAGACGGGGCTGTCTGCTTCTATTCAGAGCAAAATTATGGCCAATGAATATTCATCAATAGAGGGTGGCTTTCCTTTCCTCAAAGGAGGTGGGACCTTAAAACAAGTTTATATGGGACCCCAGTGATTTTCACATGTGAATTTTAATGCTAGTTAACCAAGCCTTACTCTAAAGAAAGAGCTAATCAGTCACTGTACTTTAAGAGAGAGAAACAAAACCATTTTTTTTGGGTGATGACACATATCCATCTTTGTGCCTAAGCAAAATGGAAATAACTGAGGAACTGACTGAACCTCTAGTTACATTTTCAGACTTTTGAAATACAGTGGTATACTTAAGTTTGAAACTTGGGTGGGCATGGGGGTGGAAGGGAAACGTATCTGTGCTGTGCTTTTCTGCGGGCAGAGAATAATCTTGCCAAACACCCAAACCAGTAACCGCTAGAAGCCAAAAAAGAAAGAAGCGAAATGGACAAGCCGATTCCATTTCCTGTAAGTGGTTAGTTCCCTGCTTTGTTAATCTCTTACATGTATCGCTGCTAATGCCTCTGTCCAGGGTGGTATGCAAAGTAGGCAGAACATTTTTCCCCCTTGCACTCAACATTTCAGCTAAACAACTGCAAATCCCCAGGAAACTTTCGCTTTGAATTCAGTGTGGATCAAGGGCGATATTCAAATCCTTTTTAAAGCACAATATCAGGAGTTTGAGGCTTTACTTTGTGCCAGCTGCATTTTCTAAATGGGTGGATCTCCATCAAAGTGGGAAATGAATAAAAGCGGGGGTGGGAGGGAAATCCCTCCCCCCCAGTTGTTGTCATCCATCTAAAACAGGCAATACTTATGAAATACCTCTGACTCTTGTTGGGGTCGTAATAGACTTTAGCCAATCCATTTCCAGTTCCAACCATGATCTGGTTCAGCTTTGGATGCCACAGGCAGCGAACAACACTCTGCAAAGGAAAGGTGCAGTGGCTGACTAAACAGGCCAGATAAAAATGGAAACAATCCTGCTGGTACTTTGATGACTAGTCTACTATATCAAATATCATCCTGATGGTTTACCTCTAACTTTTATACATTTTCTTTTAAACCATAAAGTTGTGTTCCTGAAGTTAAGTTCCATTCCATCACTTATTATCTGGGTGATACTCCATAAAAATAAAAAAGATGTTCTCTTCCTGACATTATCTCCCTTTCTGGACAGCTTTGAAACCGCAAAATTAGGTTTCCCAGGTCCATTACCACGTGAGGCTGGCATTATGAAATGCTAAATCCATATAACTCAGTTACACTTACCACTGAAGTGGATTTCATGCTCTTACACACATACAGTATGTCCCTCTGGACGGCAGATTGAGACCAGGTGGTTATTGTTTTTAGTTCACAAAGATCCAAATCTCAAAAAGCTTTTTCAAAAACAATATACATTTGTAGGCATTTAATAATGTCTCCCTATCTATGAGATAAAACAGCAGGATAACAGCAGAAGTAAAACAGATACAAAATATGAAGACTTGACATTAACCTGAATGAAAAGCAGTTTAAGAGAAGGTTCACTGGAAGTTATGATCCTATGAATTCATTACTGGTGAGGAAAATAAGTGGTGCTCTGGGACTGAAAAGAACCACAAGTTCTCAGTGAGAACTATACCCTGTTTTTAATTTTTGTCTGTGGTAAGGGGGCAGAGGTGGGAGGGATAGCGTGGATAGAATTAAACAGAAAAAAGATGAAGCTAATGTTGGTAAACAGAAACCCCATGTACTAGGTTCTATAGAACTCACTCTGATAGAACAAGATATGAGTGGAAGCATTAAATCAATGATTATTAATAATCTATCACTTGCCAAACTATATATAGGGACTAAAGGGGAAAAGGGTACGATTAGATATTAGCATTTTATAGTTCTAGTGATAAAATGAAAATCATGACTACTGTCTCCTAAATCTACTTTGGGCTGAATTTCTTTGGTTCCTTGTCTCCAATCATTCCACTCTTTTGTTAAGATAGAATATCTTGAAATCTCTGAGATCCTTTTTGAGAGAATATTAACTCCCAGCTGGGCATGGTGGCATGTGCCTGTAGTCCCAGCTACTCAGGAGGCCGAGGCACGAAGATCGCTTGAGCCTAGGAGTTTGAGGCTTCAGTGAGCTATGATTGTGCCACTGCATTCCAGCCTGGGTGACAGAGTGCGAAGGGAGGGAGGGAGGGAAGGTAAAAATTCAGACTCCCATGTGAATGGTAAAAAAAATATGCAAAAAAATAGGTAAATGGCTACAAACCCTTACCTGATATTCCAGAGGAATTAAGGAGAAAGCTGAAAAGAGTCTACAAGACATTTATTTAATTCATATCTGATTTAACAGACTTGCTCTAGAAGAGTGGTTCTTAATCTATGTACCACTGAAGAGGACTGGGATATTGTACAGAGAAAATCAAATCAGAATGGCTGTGTTTTCCCCATTAGTTGGGGGGGAAATTAAGTTAAAAGGGCAGGTTTTCACAGTTTAGGCTTTCTTTCCACAATTTTTCTCAAATCTATGGTACCTGCTACTCAGGTTAGCAAGTGCTAAAAGATGATAAAACAAATATAATAGTGAGTAAATATTAACAGAAAAACTTGAAAAAATAAGATATATTTAATTTGATAGTTTGGGTGTTTTGGGGAGGGGGGTTGTTGTTGCTTTGTACCTATGCTTGTAAAACCTACTTTATAATACATACATTAAAAAGTCACATTTTCTCCTAATAAAATTGCTCCTGGTTGGGAAGATGGAATTAAGTTTCTCAACAGCTCATGGTCTACAAAGTGCAGCTTCTAGGTGCTCCACCACTGAGACTAATTTGAGATAGACCACTGGAAATTCCCAGATGGTCAAGCCAGGTATATGGAAACATGAGGAGAGTCACAAACATAACTTCATGAAGTCATGTTTATGAAACCCTATCTAGAAGAAATCCATCTGAGTCAAGACTCATCTCTTTTAGTCTTTGCTTAAATGTCGTTGCTATTCAGACCACTGAATTTAAAACGGTGCCCCAGAACTCCCCTTACTCTGCTTTTCTTTTTTTTATAGTATGTATCATCTTTTAATATAATATACAACTTATTTATTAATGATGCTGATTGCCCTCCCCACTAGAACACGTTTCATGCGCAAAGATCTCAGTTAGTTTTGTTTGGCAACATATCCCAAGTGCCTAGATTAGTGTCTGGTGCTCAACAAATGTTCACCGAAGGATGAATTAAAAGCTACAGTTCACCCATGCCTAAATGGATTGCTCTGCTAGGTAAAGCTGGAGACAGTTTCCTAATTAAAATCATTACTCCATGAGGAATAATTTGATTTCCTCATATCATTATTATACTCAGGTATCCTGCAAATGTAGCAGGGTTAGATTCCTCCTAATGTGGTCCTAGAGAGAGAGAATGTACATGAATCACAGAGCAATGAAAGGGGCTGTCAAAGGCTTTCAGAAATCTCAGCCACCCATAAATGGCCCAGGACAATATTAAGGGCATAGTATTAGAGTTATTTCTCTTTCTTGGTTCTCTAGAGGTCCAGCTAAGCAGTCTAAGATTACTAGCTCTCAAATATGTTTTCAAGTGAGCAGGGTACAGAATTGGAAAAGATCCACAATGTAGGCCTGATAAATTCCAAGACATCCAGCCAAACAGGCAGTTTCCAGGGGCAGCAGGTTACTGTTACTCTCTCCCTCTTCACTGAGGGTCTAAATGTTAGAGAGAAGCAACTGTACAAGCCAACAGACCAAGGTCTGATTGCTTTCCAGGGAGTCCAAGGACACCTCACCTCTATTCCTGTTCACATCCTGTACCCTCCAGAGCCTTTACACACACATATAGCTGGTTCATATACATTCTTAGGGAGAAGCATATTTACCCTCCTTTCACACCAAAACAGGGAGAGGCAAATAAGACCCCTTAAACTAAACAGTCGTTCCAGAGCCCCATGCACTGTGGCAATGAGAAATCAAAGCAGCCAATGAGAGGCCTGTGAGCAATCTAACTTAGGCAGAGGATACTTAAGGCTCAATTACCCTAATACCAGTTATTAATCAACTACTACAAGGATTCTAAAACACGAAATGAAGAAACAAAATTTAAAGTCAAAGGTGGGTGGGCCTTTTTTGTTTATTAATATTTATTGTGTGTGTTTAGCTAACCTTTGTAAACTTTGCAGCTAATGCGGCTCCACACTTTATCCTGTCAAGGAAATGCATCTTATAGCAGAGAGCTGGCTACCTGCCAAACCAAACAATCCCTGAGACTGCGGCAGGGCTGGGAAGCAAGCTGAGCTGCCACGCTGCTAACTTGTCAAACATACATACCGGGCTTTGCTTAACAACAATGCGACACGTGCCTGCTAGAAGCCTAAGGAACATCATCAGAAGACAGATGAGCTATAAATACTTAGAAAGAGTACAATCCCTCTATCAACCAACCACCCCAAACTTTCTTCATCCTGTTCTTGAAGAAGTGCTTCTTTACTGGGAGTGTGACATACTCAGACCTATGGATTTACTGAGAAATATAGCAAATAAAGCATAGAGAGCACATTTGAATCAAAGGACCAGAGAACCAGTCAGGAACATCAAGACATGAGATCTACGGAATCAAAGAGAAAGTCCTCACATTGTATCATGAGATTCAAATGGCAAAAGGCCACTGCAGTGCAAAGAACTAGGTTCTGAAATTAGTCTGCATATTTTAATAAACTGATTTGCTTAATTAAATTGACAAAGTGTTTTATTCTTACACTAATCTACTTCAATTCCCAAAACATGTGGGTTCACTAACAGCTTCCTCTAGCTGTCGAAGTTGAACTATACATTTCAGCACAAAATTAAGCTTATTCTTTTAAACCAAAGCCCATTTTCATTTTAACACTTTAATTTGGTAGTGGAGGGTAACCATAAATTTGCCCAAAAATAAGAGACAAGAATTGGAATAGGAGACCATACGCATGACTAGAAGGAGTTACAAGACCTTAATGTGCTCAATGGAGAGACTTTTTTCTTCCCTGCAGAGAGCAAAGAAAAAAGAGAGGGGTAGGCTGGGGAGAAAGACAGCACGATGTCAAGCTAGCAGTGTCAAAATTCCAAAATAGGAATTTTGAAATTACCCCTTAGCAAAAGTGAAAAGGCCACAAAAATTTCCAAATAATTTATTTCTGTGGTTTTTTTGTTTACTTTTAGAGAAACCAGGGAAGCAAATAAGGGGAGGAGGAAAAGGAAACCAAAGAGAGAAATGATTTACATTTTAGGACATGGTAGAAAGGGAACTATTAGGTACTGGAACTTTGTATTATTTTATATAATTGAGTCCTCACAACTACTACAAAATTAATAATCTCATCCCATCTCACAGATGAAGAAACTGAGGTTGTAGAGAGTGGTAACTTTCCCAAGGTCACATAATAACTTGCACATAGAGGAGCTTGGTCAGTAAGCAGATTTCTCCAACTTCACTGTTTACTCCCTTACTACTTAAACCATGCAAAGTTCTATCTGGAAAGATGGGGAGGAAAGGAGGTAGCAGACATTTAATCATATCCAAACTCACCTAACCCAGCAGAAACCTTAGCAAGTTTGTATTAAAAAGCAGGAATTACTAAAATCATTTACAAAAAAAAAAGCCCACTAGTTCCCAGTTCACAAATGTTACTATAAAAGAAATCATGCCTGCATAACATCTTAGGGATCTGCAATGCACATATCTAAACACCGCCCTTATTCTACATGCTAAAAGAAAGCCAACAGTCTTCATAATTTTATACCTTAAACATGATTATGTTGAAACCCCATTTCCGGATCCTCCACAGCTGCTGACCCATAATGTAAACCAAACTCCATCTGGTTTTTTCACATTTGGTTTTTGTCATATAGTACAAGAATGGATAAGGTAAGGCCGTGATTCCCTGAACAAGCATTTTTCACAATTTTCAAATGAAAAGCCTGACACCTGACCGTGAAGGAGACTGTCACACAATTTTGCAGACTTGTATAGAGGCAGTCTTAGAGTTACAGACATCCTCGGGACTATCCAACACATTTGAATGGCTGTGTGTGTGTGTGTGTGTGTGTGTGCAGATTCCAGACACTAAGAAAGCAGATCAAGATGTGAACCCAAAACAAATAAAAAGAAAACAGATAAGATAAAAAAAATACTGGAGAAAGAACTTTCTTCAGATTTCCACAAGCCCAAGATTTTCTTCACAGAGAAAGAAAAACTATTTCTATATTAAAATATTGGGCCAGGGAAGTGTAAGAGTAAAATGGGAATTGTTTCAACTTTTCCAGGCTATTTTTCCTGTCTTTGTTCCCTCCATTCTCTCCCAAAGCCTTGCTTTTCTCAGACTTGGGATGGCTTTGCCGCATGCATGGGCCACAAGACTTGGCTTCATCCCTCTAAAGTTCAGGAAGCAAATATGGTGAGTAAGCCCCAGTCTCCAATAACTAAGAGTCATCAGCACCACCTGATCTCTACAGACATCCCCTCAATGGAAAAGTTTAAAGGCAGACATTTTCTCTACACATCTTGCTAAGTGAGCATATGCCTCTCCTTTACCCCTCCTTTACATTCCCCCAGTTCCAAGGAAGTTTTACCATGGGCCAGACTTGGGGCAACTGTCTTTTTTTTTTTTTTTTTTTCCCCAGAAATCTTCTCAATCTTCTCCCTTCCCTACCCTGAAAAATTCTCTAATAGGCCAGACAGGAGTGCAATGGTGAAAAGAAAAAATGCCATAGTATTTTCATAAATGTGGGGGCTGCTGCAGAAAAACCAAGTAAGGTAAAGTGTTGCTTTGTACCTGTCATACATATTTGATACAGATGCATAGATTATGTGTTTTTAAAACTGGCATCTAATTATCAAATTAATTCCCATCAAACTCGTGAAAAATGCTTTTACTAAAGTAACTCATTTACAGTCTGTGCGATAAAATAAAGATAACCACTAAAACAGCAAAAATCTAGAACCTAGTAGTCATCCTTGGCACTAAATGAATCCCATCTGTATCTGATAATAAACCTGCCTAAAGAATCTCATCACGAGAAAAAGTTCTCAGAGAAAATGGAAGGTCTCTTGAGAAAGAAAATTAAATACAATGTTGTTCATCTAATTCAAAACAGTAAAGGTCTGCTCCAACCCTGTTACTTGAGAAGAATTTGTGAAGGCAAAGAAGGCACAAGTAATGACTGAAGAAAGTCTGGTAATTATTCTTACTAATGACAGCCTGTGATCAGGAAACAAACAGGAGACTGAGAACAGGAGTCCACAGGGTGAGTGACCCAGGTGGGTGGTCATCCTACGAGGCAAATGACCCCAGAGGTCCCACCCCAGGGGATCCACTTAGATGCAGCAGAGCTTCCCACTAGTGGGCACAGAATGGGATACCAAGATATGGTAGGTGTGTCAAGATATGGAGCTCATGCCTAAGAGAAGCCTCAGGCGCTGGGGCCTCAGGCTAGTCATTTCTACAGAAGAGGAGCCTTATCTGTTTATACGAGATATTATCATTTATTATGGAGACCAGGTTGTAAAAAGGCATGAGAAGCACCTCATGGCTATTTCTGATCACTTAAGACCCACACTGTAAACCAAACTCCACCTGGTTTTTCTATGTTTGGTCTACACAGACCCGGGCTCCTTTACATTTCTTCATTTATCAACAGAAATAGGCATAAAGATAATGACCACCAATCCTGTGTTTATATATATAAAACAGTAATGCATGAAACTTATTAAATCTCTAACTGCTAGATAAAAAAACATATGTAATCAGATCTTGGAAATCATTAAGTATGTAAAACCAAGAAAACACAGGAAAAGCTGAATCTTCCTGTATAGACAAACTACACAGGGTATGTAAAATATTATTTATCTTACTATAGTACAGGTAAAGATGTTTTAAATATTATACTTTTATTTAGTCCTTTAGGGGTGTCACAACCCATCCTCCTACAAGACCATTATCTATCATTTCCAAAAAGGAAAAATACTATCCTGGGATACATTTTAATTATAGACCTTGTTCTTCCCCACACTATACATACTTGTGAAAGTTTGGCCAGAATTCTGATACGACAGCTGGAAAACTTGTTACCAAAGATCATTCATCAGATTCAGGCTGAGGGAGAAAAACTGTCAGAAAATCCTACAAGACATAAAGTCCTTTACTTGGTCCCTCAGTGGGATGTGATATGGTGCTAGGGTTAGACAGTGGAGCTCTAGTCATTACTGTATTATTTGTTTACACATTATGAAAAATATCATTCTGAACATTTTTAAACATTTACAAATCAAGTTCTCTTTTTTTACATTTTATAGAGGAAGTATGTTTCTCCCTAGTGAATAATAAGTATTACCTAATAAGTAAATATAATAATATAATAATAAAATCAGTAAGTATTACCTAGTGGCTGATTCCTTATCTAGCTTTGCCATTCATGGCAATCATGTCTACACAAGTTTAAATACCTACTAAATAAATGTAAATACTTATTAAATAAAATATCAAACTCTTGTGTAGAGAAGGGGGAAAAAAAAAGTTCCTGTTTAAGCAAAAGGGATACTCTGACTATTTCTATTGTTTTGAAGGACTACAAACAGAAGCAGAAAAACCTTCATTTGCAAATGCTGGCACTACTAAGGAGTGGATTTTAAAAATATAGCTTGTTATGGGGTTAAATGATACTAGGAAATGGATAAACTATTAAACTGGATAAGCCCTCCTTTTGGTCCTCATTCTTTTGCTCACAAAGTCTAAGACAGCACGTGATGGGCCCTTCATCTCACATTGTAACTTCCCAAATGAGATCATTGTTAAATAGGTGGTCATAGGAAAGGACGCTTCACTGCAGGGTTTGAATCTGGATTCCTACAGTAAACATTATTTCAAAGAAGAGAACACTGAATAGAGAATCTAAAAAACTGCACCTGAATCAAGAATGTGCTAGTTACAAAAAATTTATAAAGTTAATTGAGGCCAGGCATGACAGCTCACTCAGCACCTTGGGAGGCTGAGTTGGGTAGATCAACTGAGATCGGGAGTTCGAGACCAGCCTGGCCAACATGGTAAAACCCTGTCTCTACTAAGGAAAAAAAAATTAGCTGGGCGTGGTGATGCATGCTTGTAATCCCAGCTACTTGAGAGGCTGAGGCACAAGAATCACTTGAACCCAGGAGGTGGAGGTTGCAGTGAGCTGAGATCACACCACTGCACTCCAGCCCAGGCAACAGAGCAAGACTATGTTTCAAAAAACAAAATAAAATAAAATAAATTAAAAAAAAAAAAGAGATAATAAAGATGAGAAAAACAAAGTGATAAGCACTATATCACATCAGTATTTGTCCCGTATTCTAATGAAGAGTAGTGATTAGACTTCTGATAAAGTGTCAAATTCAAAGAAATAACTTTTGCTTCAAAGCACAGAGTACAGGTTACAAAATACATCCAGGAAACATATCATATTCATTAATAGTGTAAGAACCAAAACAAATTATATTCAGTGGAGTTTAAATTACCAATATTTTAAGCATCTGCAGTAAATCTGTGTTTCCTCTAATGAACCCAAAACCTGGTTATTTGTAGTAAATCTGAAAAAAGGATCATCTAAAGTTTTAAAGAAGTAGACAATTAAAATAAATGTATACTTCTTTCATCAATTCTAAAAGAAAATGTGGCCAGGCATGGTGGCTCTCGCCTATAATCCCAACACTTTGGGAGGCTGAGGCAGGTGGATCACAAGGTCAGGAGGAGTTCAAGACCAGCCTGGCCAAAATGGTGAAACTCCATCTCTACTAAAACTACAAAAATTAGCCAGGCACGGTGGCAGGTGCCTGTAATTCCCAGCTACTCGGGAGGCTGAGGCAGGAGAATCGCTTGAACCCAGGGAACAGAAGTTGCAGTGAGCCGAGATCACGCCACTGCACTCCAGCCTGGGCAACAGAGTGAGACTCTGTCTCAAAAAAAAAGAAAAAAAAGAAAATACATGCACTGAAATTCCAAATTGATTTTTAAAAACTATTAACCAAAAAATAAAAACTTGAGAAGGTGGTAAGGAATAGGACATTACAGTTAGTCCCAACAAGAATGTAACAGAATAAAATGTAATAAAAGGTAAAGCAAAATTAATAAATACATCTTCACTGAGCATCTACTATGTGCCATGCATTATGTGAATAAACATTAGTAATATGATGATGCCCTCACCACCCACATGACACCATCAGCCCTGAGGAGACCCTTACTTCAATTTGGTCACTGGAGAATTTAGAAATGGCTGAGAAGAGAGTATCAAAGACAACAGAAGTGTGGAGAAAACAAGATCCACAAAGAAATGTTAACAAACAAAAAAGAACAAAAGACTAAGTTTGGTTCCCTCAGACAAAGACAAGACTGAACAGTAACTTTATAATCTTCAAGGAAACAGAGGATGTTAACCAGCTGTTCTCCAACTCCATGAGGACCAGAGCAAAGGATGTAGGCTCTAAACATGAGAATGTGAGGCTAAAAGTAAAGAAAAAAAATGATCTGACGGTGAGGGATTTCATACACAGAAATGAACTCTTTAGGGAAGTTGTAAAATCTGTTAAGTCTAATTTTTATACAGGAGAGTTATGTCCTAGTGTGCAGGTAGGCAAGAGGAATGAGCTCTGGAAAATAATACTGAGAAACTGAGCCAAGTATGCTTAATACCAATGGCAGCTAATTAAGCAAAAGCCAGTAGCTCTTCCTTGTGGCATAGCTATGTCAAGGGAACATACCTCCCAAGTAAGAGAGGTGACTCATTCTAGGATCAATGACATTATTTTACTTCCTACCATATGAATGTCCCTCCAAACGTGTAGCTAACTTAGAAGCTTCCTCCTAGGCACATCTGCTATAATCTGTACTGCTTCATTTTGTTTTTTCCATCACCATTGTAGACAGTAGAAACATACTCCATTCAGTCTCTCCCTCTGAATGTTGTTTAAAAACCAGGGCAGAAGGCATAGGGTACCTATCTGAGGACTCTGAAAAGTAAACAGTAGTAGGTGGATTTGGGAAGAAGTCCAAAATTCAATGTATCACTCAAGCAGAAGTGAGTTACCATTTCCCCAACTCTAGTCTCCACCAATAATAATAATTAAAAAATAAAAACAAAAAATCTGTGACCAACAAAACATCAACATTTTAAATAAAGACAGGATCAGTCCAACTGAGTTTTCCTTTTGCCTTAGGCTGTAATATAGCTTGGCACAGCACTGTTACTGATCCCATTTTTATTTAAAAATTTGGTATTTTATTCACCATAGATTTCTTGCGTTTTTTTATATTGTTGCATTAAAATGTTATTTATCTTGATTACTAAGTGTTTTAGCGCCCCTCTAAACTTTGTGATTGAGGAAGGCATCTCACTTGCCTCACCCTAATCCTGGTCCTGTCTGTGGAAATATTGTCTTCCACAAAACCAGTCCCTGGTGCCAAAAAAGTTGGGGACTGCTGATTTATATGACATTCTCGAAACCATAACACAACAATGTTGGAGAACAGATCAGTGAATGCCAGGGCTTAGGAGTTGGGGGTGGAAGAAGGGGTGAGTGTGTAAACTATAGAGGGATAGCAAAAAGGAGTTTTTAGGGGGTGTTCTGTATACTGATTGTGTTGATAGTGATTACATGAATCTATACATGTGTTAAAAATTACAGAACTGTGTGCTTTCTTAAAAAGGTTAATTTTACAGTATCATAATTTTTTAAAATAATAAAAAGGAATCAGCACTAAACTAGTTCCCATCATCTTCCCTACCTGAAAACATGTTAGATTTTATGTCATAGATATTAACAGTTAAACCACCATGAAATCTGAGGTATCTTTTCTCTTTACTCTCGTGTGCCTACAGATAAACGTTCAACTGTATTCTTCAAATATGAAGAACAACTGTTCTGGAACCTTCATAATATAGATACCACTAGGTGAATTTAGAGATGGCTGAGAAGAGTATCAAAGAACCAATTTAAGTAATTTAATCAAGTCTTATTGATGCTGGCTTAGTAGGTAAGTCCAGCTGAATTCAAGTTTCCATTTAAATGTGTATGCTGCTTGCTTTAGGAAACTCCCCAAAAAGGGTTTAAGTCTTTCAAGGTGGTCTTGTAGTCCAAATTACGAAGGCAGCAAAAAGGCAATGTTGTTTTTCACCATATTCCACTGGCATCTCTTTTCTCCAGTGATTAAAGAAAATACTCCTAGAGATAGTAGTACTAAGTGACCACTGCACTTCTTGACAGTCAAACACTGTCCTAATAAGCCATGCTAGAAGTTAGCTTTTGATCCTGGAAAAAAGATAGGGCCAGAGAAAGAAACATGTACTGGCAAATTTACACTAAAACTCCATCATTTTCTACTTACTCTCAGTATTCCTATCAAATATTCATACATATTGGAGGACCAAGAAACAATCAGTGTTCTGAGACTCCACCTTTCTGTTCTCAGTGAGCAAGTGCTCCACACACCTATATTAATTAGGCATACTGTCCTATCACTTGGCTCTGGCCAAATATACATATTTTATTAAATACGAATATGTTACTCAGGCTCCCTCTAGGATATGCATTGTTTAATCCTCCTTTAAAAAGTGAATTATAGTAATATTTCATTAAGCTGGTATCACGTTATTCAAAATAATACACATAATTCAAAGCAAATGCTATTCCCTAGTCAACCAGCTGCCTGATTGCTCTATAATAAAAATCAGACAATGGAAAGCTAGTTAATTCAAAGCCCATTTTTTCCATTTCCTTGTGTTTCACATTAAAGAGGTTTCACTATATTTTAGAAGGCAGATAAATGCCAAATGTAGTCTTTCAAGTTTATTTTCAGTTAGCATTTGCAGTGCTGATAGCTCAAGTTCTCCCTGTATAATGCTACTCCTTGTATGACTCTGGGCAGAGACAATGCTTGACTCCTTTATTTCTAGAAACTTATAAGGAGGTGCAATTCTGCCTGAGTTGGGACTTTATATCAGTAAAATAGATGATTATTCTATTCCCAGTCAGAAATGAAAGAACAGATGAGTTCCTCAACTCCTTCAGAGTCAAACTTTCACAGGTATAGTATCATTAATTTGTTTGAAGTGAATTCCCAGATCAGCTATATCCACATTCAAATGTAAGAACAAAGATACATTCCAAAGCCAATTCTGAGGACTTCTGGAATATCCATTAATTTGAATTATCTTTCTGCTTCCCTCCCTAAGTACAAATAATGGAGACTGACTGTAGTCTAAATGGCCAGTATGTCCCTTACACATTATAAATTAAGATAAGTAGCTAGGTTCATAAAGGGTCTATTATTTCATGGCTCTTTTTATCCATTTAGTCTTCCTCTTCAATCTCTCTGAATTTAAAACATCAATATTCTCTCTTAATAATAACACAAAAACTTTATTTGTGAAATGAAAAGTGTTAACACACTCTTTAAATTTATGTTATGCATAATTATGTTACATGTATAACGTGTAATTATACATCACATACAAAATGTGATGTATAACATTTACAGCACGCTAGGCCTTTTCAATCAACTTGAAAGTGTTAACACTTTCATTTCCAGAATATATGCTTTCTCAAACTATAGAGTTAGCCTCTTGAAAACAATGATGATCATAATATTTCAAACTGACAGAAGACACCAAATACTTCATATTTTGAGTTTTTGTTTTTAGAGAACATGGATGAGGCATGCATATTACACATTTCATTTCTCGCAGGAAAGGGATATTCTGAAAAACAAGCCATGATAGAAGGAAGTAAAAACGTAAGATTATCCTTGTTCTTTACTATCTAAAAAAATGTCTTAAAGAAAAACACATACTATCCAGAAATCAAAAATGAGGTTTTTTTCTTTCTTAAAAGACCTTTACTATCATATTTCTTATGTTAATAATAGGATTTTCAATCAACTTTAATTAATTAATATATTTATTTATTTATTTATTTTTTGAGATGGAGTCTCACCCTGTTGCCCAGGGTGGAGTGCAGTGGCACCATCTCGGCTCACTACAACCTCCACCTCCCAGGTTCAAGCTATTCTCCTTCCTCAGCCTACTGAGTAGCTGGGATCCAGGCTCCCACCACCACACCCGGCTGATTTTTGTAGTTTTAGTACAGACAAGGTTTCATCATGTTGGCCAGGCTGGTCTTGAACTCCTGACCTAAGCTGATCCACCGGCCTTGGCCTCCCAAAATGCTGGGATTACAGGCATAAGTCACCATGCCAGGCCTTTTCAATCAACTTTAAAATGTCCAAGGTATATTAGTTGAAAATATCAAAGCATATTTCCTTTTCTGTCACTTCAGAGGCCATATGCTAGGTTATGCTAGATGTTATAGCAGTGTTTTCAAAAATAAAGGTTTAGTTTTTTAATTGTTTCTTATCCTCATTTTGTTCAGCCATTATTTACAAAAATAGAGGACTCTCACCAAAGTACCTAAGCAAACAAACAAATTAGAAAAGAAGTTAGGCTCAGGTATAAAATTTCTGGCTTTTTTCCCTTCCTCCTTTTCCCTCTTTACTCTTGGGAATGCCTGCTATCTCTGAAATTATTGCGAAAAGCAAATGAGGTACAGAGACCATGAAACAATATCAGGTTAAAACAACCTGATTAACCATGCTTAAGTTAAAAAATATAAATGGTAATATACTGGTATAATTGCATAAACCATGTCCCTTGGTTTATACTAGTTAAAAATAAAATTCTATTAGTCATTTCACAATAAATTATCATTTGATGAAAAACTACCGAGCTAATAATATTGTTATTTCAGAGCATTTCCCTAAATACTGGCTCTTAAGAAAAGCTTAAAATCTAATAATTTCATCTAAATAAAATTAATTTTAAAAACTGACATGTCATCGCCAAGCTGTATTTTATCCATTCTTTCTTTCCTATGCTTTTATTATATAAAACAGAGTAATGGAAGCCCTTTACGTAATACATAAAAAGCATAACATACTGTCTTACGAAAAAAAAAAAAACAGAAGTGAATTTGTAAACTCAAGATTCAAGTTAGATTCTGGAATTCATCTTAGAAAAGAGGCCAAGCATACTATTCAAATCACAAAGAATTAGATAATAAATGAGAGGGGGGAGAGAGAGAGTGTGAGAGTGTGTGTGTGTGTGTGTGTGTGTGTATTAGTCCATTCTCACACTGCTAATAAAGATATACCCTAGACTGAGTAATTTATAGAAGAAAGAGGTTTAATTGACTCACAGTTCCACATGGCTGGGGAGGCCTTACAATCATGATGGAAGGTGAAGGAGGGGCAAAGCCACGTCTTACATGGCAGCAGGCAAGAGAGCAGGTGCAGGGGAACTCCCCTTTATAAAACCATCAGATCTCAAGAGACTTACTCACTATCACAAGAACAGCACAGAAAAGACATGCCCCCATGATTCAATTACATCCCACCAGGTCTTTCCCACACCACATGAGGAGCTACCATTCAAGATGAGATTTGGGAGAGGACACAAACTATTTCAGTGTATAATTTGAGGAAATGCAATTAGACTACAAGGGAAATGTCTAAAAATTTTAGCAGAGTTGTAAAATGTGTGCAAACATTGTATGGTGAAACCGCAAATGTTAAAGAAACATACACCGTCTCGCAGCAAACAGACTTGAGAATCTCTACACTGAATACAGAAAGGAAATTTTTCAGAGAATATGACAATGCAGAGAACAGAATTAGAACAAGTTTTGGGTTTTTAAAAAACTTTGTTTCAAAAATAATTATAGAAAAGGCCCTTGCTGCATTTTTAAAAAGCTATGTTTTTGTGAAGATAGTTTTTAGTTAATAGGAATAATTGCAAAGATCGTTAACATCTTCTGACTGAAAACAATGTTTGGCTCCATATACATATACTGAGCCTGGTGTTCTAGAATATAAGCATGCAGGGGTTTATTCTGTTTTAGAAGAGAGCGTGGGAAGAGCGTAACCAATTATATGTGTTCAGTAAATGAACACATCTAGGACAGACATAATACCATCGTTGTCTGTGCCTTAGTCAAACAAGTACACTACTAACTGCTGATATTAAGAATCTGAGATGCTGCCTTTTATGCAAATTAAAACACACAGCTAAGTTCCTTACTACTGTGGAGTGTGGTATTTCCAACACAAAATTATAAAAGAGGTGTCTTTTGGCTCTTCTAGCAAAATGTTCACCTTTTATTCATTCCAAGAAATATATTTATTTATTTTTTACATTCCAAGAAGACGTAAAACTTGGGACAACAGGTCAAAGGCACTGTTAAAAGCCCCTTTATTTAACATAGCATTCTAATATATAAACAGAAAAATGATACTATTTGAAGTTAACAATAACAATAAGCCCTCACCCTCACTAAATCAACAATTTAATAGGACTCCTCAAGGGGTGTGGTTTTGTTCCTATTTGAAGTTCTCTCTTCATCCATCTATTAAAATAGATCTCATAATTTGTCTTCTGACTTTTCTAAGATGATTCAATATTGTATGTTCTATTTATTTAATGAAACTTCTCCTTTCTTAGCTTCTTTTCATTTGCTCGTCTCTTAAATGATGATGTTTCTTACGGCTCATTTTTCTATCCTTTATTCCCTTACCTTAACCAAACTCATCAGCAATCAACATTTCAACTATGCGCTATAAATGTTTTTACCAAACCTGTCTCTTCTTTCTCTTATGCACCAAACTTATTAAACCATCTGCATACTGAGTATCTCTACACAGAAGTCCTATAGGTATTTCAAGCTCAACATATCAAGAACAGAATTCACTTTCTTCCAAAATCTGCTTTATTTTATCTCTATGTATTTTTATGTCAATGAACATTCACCCAGTCTCCCAAATTATAAATTTCTGGCTTCATCTACACAGACTCATCAAATCTTATAAAACTAAACTTTATATTTCAACAAGAATTAATCATTTCAAAACTTAGATCTGAATGTGTCTTCCTTTGCTTTTTTTAAAAAAAAAAAAAGACACAACATAGTCATTTTCTTATTGTATACAAGACCAGTTTTACCTGACTCTAGATCTCTCTCTCCTGCCTCACTCTCCAAAGACACACCTATGATCTACAATATGCCTTACTTGCACTTCCCAAGTATATCTCTCACTCATTCAATGAATATTAAGAGCTATCTATGTGCCAGGCACTGTTCAAAGCACCAAGGATACTGCAGTGAACAAAAAGTTTCTGCCCTGTGTGACTTACATCCTGGTAGAAGAAGACAGACAAAACCAAACAAACATACAATATATGAAGGGCAGTGGTAAGTACTATGGAGAAAAAGATCTACCCTCAAAGTAACACAGAGAACAAAAATGTATCACACTATGAGACACTGATTTTTCCAGCAAACAGCATGTTCTTCCTATAAACTACAGAAGCCCAGCATGTCCTTAAAAGTGCAATCAGATTGTCTACATTCCTTAATTTATTTACAGTTCAACTTAAGCTACAACTTAAAAATACATCAAGTGTGATACTGAAATGTACAGTCATTTAGAGGCATAGTAGAACACTGCTTATATCTGGAACAAACGATTACAATAATTTTACTTTCTGAGATGAAAGTTGATAGATTCGATTGTTTTCTTTGATTCTAGTGTTTTAGTTGGCTCCTAATACACCCAGAAAAAGCAACGTGAATGCTGGCACATTTCAAATTATGTCATGAGATTAGAATCTATTAAACATAAGTACTCATGTAGAATTAATCTCATTGTTATTTCACTTTTCCTATAATACTCTAACTATACAGTGGCTTTACATTCAGAACCTGCAAATTAAGACTTCATAATAATACTAGAACATTAGAGACAGGAGTTTTTTTGCTGGTGATTTAAAAACAGTTGTTCAATTGTCTGAGTCACTTAAGTGCATAATATGTCTCAACTGTCTACCAAGATCTGAAACAACTGGAAAAATCTACATAACAACACTGTTTAAGATACAGGACATTACTAAAAGATTTGACAATGAGCCAAAGAAAATGTACACAGACATTAATTGGCCTGTTTCATATTGAGAAAATTACAATGATTTGCCTTACCACGTAAATAATAATATACAGTTTAAAGGAAGTCAAATTTTCCTCTGGGAATTTTCATTCTTATTGTATAACATGTGGCTCCAGTCTCAGTCTCAGGACATGAACAAATGAATGAATGAACAAGTGAATGCTGGTGTTTTAGTGTTCATATAAATCTGTGAAGAAAAGTAATGTTTTTTCTTTCAAGTGTAAAAGTTAAATCTGAAATGTTTTAAATTTCCAAATAACTAAATAGCAATTAAGTTCAGTGCAAGCTCAGCCTGACTTTAATGACTACAACCCACACAAGCAGAGTTCTGTCAAAGTTTTCATGGTTTCAAGAACAATGTTAAACTTCGTCACTTCTTAACCTTTCACTTCCGTCGACAATCCCTAGATCCTCACAAACATGCCCATTGTGGGATGCTCCTTTCTGTATCCTACATGATGATCATCTTCTTCCCTCCTCAATTTGGTTGGTAGAGTGGGGAAAACATCTCAGGCCCAGCTGAAATTCCTACTAAAGTGCAGGCCCATAGGAAATACTGGGTTGTGGAAAGGGATAGGGTAGATCAGCAGTCCACAACATACTGATAACTCCTATGCTAGAGTGAAAAGCAGTTATCACCGTGCTCTCAGGGCCAGGGCTTATGTTCTACTTAACAAACAAAACCAAAAGATGGGTAAGAGGAAAACTTTATGTATTCTCAAGGCTGAGGAGAAAAGAATATACATACCGCATCTGTGATGTCTATTTCATACACCCTTTGGAAAGTCCTACGCTCAAAGAAAACAAGTTTGCCGCTGCCACATCCTCTTTGAACAGATGTACCAGTGACTATGAGCTTATCATCTGGACTGAAACAGCAATCAGTCCTACAGAAAAAAAGAGTTTATGAGTATAAGCTTATGACCTCCACAACAATCCAGCAATAATTAGTGAATTAAATAAAATATAAACATTGCTGTAATAAGAGCTAACTCCTATATAGGGCTTATGAGTCAAGCACTTGCATTAATTTGTTTAATCATCACAATAATCCTATGTGATAGTTATTACCCATATTTTACTGATGAGGAAACTGAAGAAAATAATTTAATTACACCTTGCACATGGCAACACAAGTAAGTAGTGCAGCTGGGATTCAAACTTAGGCAGTCTGACTCCAGAATCTGTACTTTTCAACTTCTACGTTGTAATTTTTTTAACGTAAAGGGAGTGTAAAAAAATCAATATAGACATTAAGAGTGTCTACAGACAGATATATGACTAATGTCTAAGTAAAATGATTACTTTGGCCATTTTTAAAAAAACTATTTTTACTAACACTACTACCATCACCCCCAAATAATTTGAGTTATGTCAAGTTGAGCACCATGAAATGAGCCACAGGTTGCACTGCTGGAACCTAATCGATGGCTATGATTCCAAGGCTCTTGTTGTTTGCAGTCTGGCCATCTGTTTGCAACTAATCTAAGACATGACCCAAACAAGTTACATAGTTAGCATTACTTGCAGCAGGTATAATAGCTCAAAAAATTATCATCAGTTATAAACTCATGTTTGTTTGTTTTAATATAAAATGCCATGGGCAGCGGACCATGTTAGAGTTAGTACCACATTATCATACAGTTTCCTTCACTTGATACTTCCATTATCTTCATGCTCTTCTCTGTTGATCATTATTTCATTTCTACCAAAATAGAACAATTTGCCTAGGTACCAACTATAGGACTCAAAGGTCAAGTTTTACCTCAGCTGCTTCAAGAAAATCTTTAAAAGTTTCAGGTGCCAGTTTAGTAGATTGGAGATAACAGTGTTCAGCAAGACAGTCTGAACAAGTGAAGCACGCTGAATTACTGATTTGAATGATTTAAAAAATGAGAAAATGAGCTGTACTATAAATGCTCAGTAAATATTAAACACTACTTTGATGGTGTTAGAGCTCAGTGTTTTTTTTTTTTTTTTTCTTTTTTTTTTTGAGATGGAGTCTCGCTCTGTCCCCCAGGCTGGAGAGCAGTGGTGCAATCTTGGCTCACTGCAAGCTCCGCCTCCTGGGTTCATGCCATTCTCCTGCCTCAGCCTCCCGAGTAGCTGGGACTACAGGTGCCTGCCACCAGGCCTGGCTAATTTTTTGTATTTTTAGTAGAGACGGGGTATCACCATTGTTAGCCAGGATGGTCTCGATCTCCTGACCTCATGATTCGCCCGCCTTGGCCTCCCAAAGTGCTGGGATTACAGGTGTGAGCCATGGCACCCGGCTGACTGGAGCTCAAATTTTTAAAAACCACAAATTTTAAAAGGCCTACCTTGCCATTTATACAATATTAAAAGAACTGAATCTCTTAAAATATATTTTACTACCCCAAGACTTATGCGTGCATACAATACACACAAACACATGAATAAATCAAATACATAATTTTAACTTCAAAAAAGTGAAGTCTGAAGAATGTGTTTTTTATATATATATATTATATATATATATATATATTTCAAAAAACAGATTTTGATCACTCAAGTCTCTTTTCCAGAAGATCTAAAAGACATATGATATAAATTAACATTAAGGTAAAAGTACTTCTTTTCCATTCTTCTATGCCGATCAAATATTTAAAATATGCTACTTACATTGGGAACATGGTGGGAAGACCCGAGGCTGAAAAAAGTGGCTTGTTAAATTGTCGGATGTCCCATAATTTTAATGAATCGTCACCTGACAGAGGAATGAGGGGAAAAAAAGACAGAAAAGTGAATTGTGCAAAAAGAACTCGCTCCCAGTTTAGTGTCTGCTACACTTAATGTACAACTATAAGGAAGAAAGGGAAGGGGAAGGGGAGAAAGAGGGAAGAAAGAAAGGCAGAAAGAAGCTAGATTCACACAAGCATGTTTTACTTTTTTAACTGTTCAGAGAGCTTGAAAACAGCAGTTGCAGGAACAGTTGAAAGCTATTTGATAATGAATTGGGCTTCCAGAAATTACTTTCCAGATAGATGCAAGCTAGAAGGAACCCTAGAGAATCTACTCTAAAGTATGATATTAGAGCAGATGGTAGTTCCCCTGTGGTGTATTTGAGCATACATTACTTCTTGAGAAGATTTTAATTTAACAGCTATCAGGACTGAAAATAGTTCAATTCACAACAGATTCCTTTTCCCACTGGTGAGTAAAGCTATCTATTAACATTAATAAGGGTGAGCTATGTGATTCCCTTCCCTCCAGTGTAATTCTACCTATAGCTATCATTCTTCACTTTGCTGGGGAGTACAGCTTTACCAAGCCATTTAAAGAGTAATGAATATTTTTAAGGAATCACTTTTTGTGCTCGTTTTGGCAGCACATATACTAAGACTGGAACGATACAGAGAAGATTAGCATAGCTCCTGCACAAGCATGACGTGTAAATTTGTGAAACATTCCATATTTATTTAAAAAATAAATTCTAAAAAATCCCTTTTTAATATTTCTATAAGGCTAATTCCTGAACAGAACAAAAGCCAAACTCATATAAATAATGTTTTTGCTGTTCTTGCTCCCCAGTGCCCACAGCTGAGACCTGCCTCAATCCCTTGGGTCCAATAAGGAATGAGAATCAGGTGCAAGTGAGGAAAATAAAGAGTTCAGTAAAAATCCCCATTTTTACAGTGAAGCTTCCTCTGAAACCCAACTTTTGGCAGGTGCACTAATCCATAACTGGCTGGACGCAGGACCTGCTTGTACTGGGAGAACTTTGTAAGGTTCACCTTTGGAATGTTACTTTATTGCTTTTAGTCTTTTTTTTTTTTTTTTTGAGATGGAGTCTTGCTCTGTCACTCAGGCTGGAGTGCAGTGGCATGACCTCAGCTCACTGTAACCTCAGCCTCCAGGTTCAAGTGATTCTCCTGCCTCAGCCTCCCGAGTAGCTGGGACTACAGACATGCGCCACTACATCCAGCTAATTTTTGCATTTTTAGTAGAGACACGGTTTCATCGTGTTGTCCAGGCTTGTCTCAAACTCCTGGCCTCAAGTGATCCACCTGCCTCGGCCTCCCAAAGTGCTGGGATTACAGGTGTGGGCCACTGCACCCGGTCTGCTTTTAGTCTTTAAAAAAAGGTTACACATCCCCACAATCTTCAAATAATAAGAAAACATTAACCTGTATTAATTCCATCTAATCCAGAGGTTATGCAGCTAGCAGAAGCACCTTGTAACACCCTGAGGACTCTGCTGAATAGACTTCCACCTGCCATACTGTATACATCCAGGAAGGAAAATGATGGAATACAGTATACATGTGGTATTGACCAATTAAGTTATCCAAAAGCGTGTGTGTGTGTGTGTGTGTGTGTGTGTGTGTGTGATGGAAGGGAAAGGACTTACTTTTATACTTCTAAGGGAGTAATTATCGACTGGGTAATTACTCAGTTGAGTAATTATGGGCTCACCTATTTTATCACCTGTGAAGAATTTTCAAGCTACAGTCTCCCTTTTTCCCCTCTTCTCCCCTAACTCCACCTCAGAGACTTGGATATACCATCCCAAAGATGCAAGAGTGGATATAAGAATTCCTAAGTGGAGCATTCACCATTTGAAAACTTTCCCAGGGGATTCAGATACACTCTTGGGATGAGAACCATTGTTTTAAAAAAAGAATATACAGAATTTTAATTGGGAGTCATCTCTGAACTCAAGTAGCAGGTTAGAATTGATGGACCAAAATACATATTTTGTACATATTCACATTTGCTATGTGTGTCACAGAGAATTACATGTATATGTACTTTGATTTTTTTAAGTTATGCAAATGAGAGTAGTTTAGATATAATAGTAAAGTTTCCCTAAAGAGAATCTGAATGAGTTCCCAAGGGTAAAAGGACAGGGACTAGTTAAATTGAGGGGAAAGCTGTGCCACTTCTCTTGCCTCTCTCTTCACTTCCACTATCCTTTACACTGGGTTGTAAAGTCTTTCAGGAAAAGGATTCTGTCTATGATGTTTACCGTTTATACCCAGCACCTAGCATAATGTTAGCTCATAGTAGATGTTCAATATACAGTAGTCGAGTGACTGAATAAATAGCTAAATATAGCACTGTTAGATTCACCTGCCTAAAATGTAGCTCCTCCCTTGGCCTACAGAATAAAGGCTATATAAGGGCCTCTGTAGCATAGTTGCCACCTACTTACCATGCTATTAGTATTTCTTTTCTTTATGTGATATTTAAGACCCTCTGTAACATGGCTCCAGCCTACTTACCATGCTATTTTTCTCTCCCCACAAATGGGTCTATAGGAAAATTTTCAGCTATGTCCCATACTCTCCCATAATGCTGCCTTCACTATTCTCCATCTCCTTCTATCAATACACAACCTATCTATGTGATAAAGATTTAGCAAAAAATTAGGAAGCTGTACCCAAGCATATGCGTATGGATAAGTAAACTTACAATATGACCATATAGAACCATTTTTGAAAATCTCATCTAGATATAGACTTTTTAAAAAAAACTAAATTGGGTTAGTATTTGAACTGGGGAAGGAAAAAAAAAAAAGCAATGGTCAAGCAACAAATAGAAGACTTTGAAGTAACAGATACAGAATTATAAAATGGTATAGAAAGAATCTAGGTGATCATCTATAAACTTCCCAAGGTAGAAGCAAAGATCATTTTTGTGGAGGCTTCAAACTCTTATGGAATTTGAATCTAAATGAAAACCTTAGGCAAAAAATAAGTAAATATTTAAACATTTTACTTGGTAATTTTTAATACAAACAATGTTGCAAAGTTGGAAATGTATTTTAATGAAGAAATCAGACTCGCAAAGGTGCATTAACAAAAATCACAGCAAGCTTTACTAAGCACTAGGGTATTATTGTCATATTTGTTAAAGATGATCGTTTTATATGGAGAAATACATCAAAAAGAAAGTTTTTAACCTACCTCCACGAGAGGCAAGGACATTACCATCATAGGAAAAAGTCACGCAAGAAGTGTCTGTGCCCGAGTCATGAGCCTGTTTATAGTGGAACTTAGGATGAACCTATTCACAAAGACAAGGAAAGTGTTAACATCTCACCTGAATTCAGAAGAGAACACTTTTGTGGCAAGAACATTTCACTTTATCATGATGAAAATGATACACACCTATAAGCAAAGTACTAATTTCATGTGATTATAACTTGCTTAAAAAAAAAAAAAATGGCTTTTCAAAATATCCATTTGCTTTAACAAAGAACAGAGAAGGTAAGTCCTAGCAGGAGATATTTTTCCAGATTGCCCTAGCAAGCTCTGTACAAGACAAGACTACAATAACTTCTTCATATTATGCTTATAAAGTTATTGGGTCAATTTCCTGTATTTATCTGAAAGAGCAAATATAAATCAAAATTACAAATTAGCACATTATTTACCCCAAAATATTTATGGTATTCCTAGGATATGCCATACACTCTGCACATGGTTGAAGGTCTTGAACTATCCTTAATGTGCCTGTGGAATGAATAATGATAATAGTAACAGCAGCTAACCCTTATACAATGCTTATCATATCCTAAGCACTATATGTCTTCCTATCTTGCCTATTTAGTCCTCACAATCACTCTGTAAGTTAGGTTCTATTATTACCATCTCCATTTTATAGTTTGAGAAACTGAGGTACAGAAACTTAAAAACCTTGTCCAAGGCCACACAGTTTGTAAGTAGTAGACCTGGGGGTTTGAACCCAAAAAGACTATTCTTAAATACTGAATTATAATCCTTCTCTTACTGATCTATCTTAATAGTATTTTTATTTCTAATGTTGTTTCTACACAGTTAATGACTTGTAATTCTACTATACCAATCTTGCCACTCAGTTATGACTCAGCAACCAGTACAAGGTACTAGAAGTCAATTACCTCAAAAAGCATGGTCTACATGAACAAAGACATTTGGTCCATTAAAAACTTTGTCCCCTACATAGCTGTCATTAGTAACCTCTATAATAGCTGTGTGTGCGTGCGTGTGTGTGTACCTGCGTATGCACACACACATGCCATGCTGGCTAATTACACAATGGTTCTGGGCCATTACCAACTTTCTTAGGGTAATTCCATAGCGAAAGACAGGGGCACTGCTGGTAATGACATGATGTGAGTCCCTCCTGGGAGCCACAGATATGGTAAAGCAAGTGAGCTCATCTCCATTGTTCTAGTAGCAACCCTTAATGAAGAATGAGTCACAAAACAGAGCTTGTGCACTTTGCCCTCCAAATAATATCCCTGACACCCAGTTCCTGGGCTTACACCTAAAAAAATCCAGTAATGAGGAGTACACCACCTTATAAAAGCAGGCCAGTTCATTTAAAAAAATAATAATAATCTGCATATACTGAGTGAAAACTGGCTTCTCAGTTCTTCCTCTGGGTAACAGTCTTAGAATTTTATATTAGCGATCATGCTTCCATCTTTCATAAACACAAAGAATTCATTGATTCAATTTTTTTTATTGGACATCAACTGTATGTATTGCAGACATTCAGTTAAGCAGAGAAAACACAAATGAGCTGAGATAAACACAGCTTCTCAAAGACTGGGCAGTCCCCAGAAAGGATACAGATCAGCACAGAGAGTGACAAGTGCTACAAATGGGGAAATACAGAGTAATATGTAAGTACTGAGGAGAAGGTCCTAACCCAAACTTGACAATGAGGGAGAAAAGCAGTAAAGCAGAGACCTAACAGATAAAGTAAAAGTTAGCAGTTGCAGGAGCAGGAGCTGAGGGCAAGAAAGAGTATTTCAGTCAGAGGGTACTGCAGTGTGGTAAGCCGAATTTTTACTCTTGTGACCTCTGCACCCTAGTGTGATGTCCATGAATACCCTATATGGTCAAAGGAGCTTGGCAGGTGTAATTATGGTTACTAGTCAGCTGACCTTAAAATAGGCAGATTATCTTGGATTGCAGGTGGGGTTGAAGCAGTTGCATGAGCTACAGTGCCGACAAGAAAGTCACAGAAATGTGATGGAAGAGGAAGTCAGAGAAATTTGAGACATGAGAAGTGTTTAACACGTCAGTATTGGCTTAAAGATGAAGGGGACCACATGTCAAGGAAACAGGGATCTGAATCCTGCCAACAACCATTGAGCTTGAAAGAGGACCCTGAGCTCCGACTGAGAGTCACATACCAAGGCAATACTCTGATTTTAGCCTGGTGAAACCCTGAGAAGAAAATCCAGCCACACTGTGCCAGACTTCTTACCTACAGGAATTGTGAGAAACCAAAGGCATGGTGGGGAAATGATATGAACAGGCCCCAGATATCAAGGCCGTAGAAGCCATGGGATATGGTTTGGATCTGTGTCCCCACCCAAATCTCATGTCAAATTTTAATTCCCAATGTTGGAGGTGGGACTTGGTGGGAGGTGACTAGATCACAGAGATGGCTGCTTATGAATGGTTCAGCACCAGTCCCTTTGGTACTGTCCTCATGATAGTGAGTTCTCATAAGACTTAAAAGTGTGTGGCACCTCCCTCCCTCTTCACTTGTTCCTGCTCCTGCCATGTGAGATGCCTCACTCCCCCTTTGCCTTCCACCAAGACTGTAACTTTCCTGAGGCAACCCCACAAGCCAAGCAGATGCCAGCATCATGCTTCCTGTATAGCCTGCAGAAACATGAGCCAATTAAACCTCTTTTCTTTATAGACTATGCAGCCTCAAGTATTTCTTTATATCGATGGGAGAACAGACCAATATACCATATTAAGAAGCTCAGATTTTATCCTGAAGGCAAAAGGAAGCTGCAAAAGGAGTTTAGGCAGTTTACCCACCAACTTATCATTTACATTAGGTATTTTCCTAAGGCTATCCCTCCCCCAGTCCCGCAACCCATAACAGGCCCCAGTGTGCGATGGTCCCCGCGCTGTGTCCAAGTGTTCTCATTGTTCAGTTCCTACCTATGAGTGAGAACATGCAGAGTTTGGTTTTCTGTCCTTGTGAGTTTGCTGAGAATAATGGTTTCCAACTTCATCCATGTCCCTGAAAAGACATGAACTCATCTTTTTTATGTCTGCATAGTATTCCACGGTGTATATGTGCCACATTTTCTTAATTCAGTCTGTCACTGACGGACATTTGGGTTGGTTCCAAGTCTTTGCTATTATGAATAGTGCCGCAATAAACATACGTGAGCATGTGTCTTTATAGCAGCATGATGTACAATCCTTTAGGTACATACTCAGTAATGGAACTGCTGGGTCAAATGTTATTTCTAGTTCTAGGCCCTTGAGGAATCACCACACTGTCTACCACAATGGTTAAACTAGTTTAAACTTCCACCAACAGTGTAAAAGTGTTCCTGTTTCTCCACATCCTCTCCAGCATCTGTTGTTTCCTGACTTTTTAATGATCGCCACTCTAACTGGTGTGAGATGGTATCTCATTGTTGTTTTGATTTGCATTTCTCTGATGACCAGTGAAGATGAGCATTTTTCATGTGTCTGTTGGCTGCATAAATGTCTTCTTTTGAGAAGTGTCTGTGTTCATATCCTTTGCCCTTTTGATTGGGTTGTTTTTATCTTGTAAATCTGTTTGAGTTATTTGTAGATTCTGGATATTAGCCCTTCGTCAGATGGGTAGATTTTCTCCCATTCTGTAGGTGGCCTGTTCACTTTGATAGTAGTTTCTTTTGCTGTGCAGAAGCTCTTTAGTTTAATTAGATCTCATTTGCCTATTTTGGCTTTTGTTGCCGTTGCTTTCAGTGTTTTAGTCATGAAGTCCTTGCCCATGCCTATGTCCTGAATGGTATTGCCTAGGTTTTCTTCTATGGTTTTAAGTCTAACATTTAAGTCTTTAATTCATCTTGAATTAATTTTTGTACAAGGTGAAAGGAAAGAATCCAGTTTCAGCTTTCTACATATGCCTAGTCAGTTTTCCCAGCACCACTTATTAAATAGGAAATCCTTTCCCCATTTCTTGTTCTTGTCAGGTTTGTCAAAGATCAGATGGTTATAGATGTGTTATTTCTGAGGCCTCTGTTCTGTTCCATTGGTCTATGTATCTCTTTTGGTACCAGTACCATGCTCTTTTGGTTACTGCAGCCTTGTAGTACAGTTTGAAGTCAGGTAGCATGATGCCACCAGCTTTGTTCTTTTTGCTTAGGATTGTGTTGGTAATGCAGGCTTTTTGGTTCCATATGAACTTTAGTTTTTTCCAATTCTGTGAAGAAAGTCACTGTTAACTTGATGGGGATGGCATTGAATCTATAAATTACTTTAGGCAGTATGGCCGTTTTCACAATATTGATTATTCCTATCCATGACCATGGAATGTTCCTCCATTTGTTTGTGTCCTCTTTTATTTTGTTGAGCAGTGGTTTGTAGTTCTCCTTAAAGAGGTCCTTCACAACCCTTGTAAGTTGTATTCCTAGGTATTTTATTCTCTTTGTAGCAATTGTGAATGGGAGTTCACTCATGATTTGGCTCTCTGTTTGTCTGTTATTGGTGTATAGGAATGCTTGTGATTTTTGCACATTGATTTTGTATCCTGAGACTTTGCTGAAGTTGCTTATCAGCTTAAGAAGATTTGAGGCTCAGACGATGGGGTTTTCTAAATATACAATCATGTCATCTGCAAACAGGGACAATTTGATTTCGTCTTTTCCTTACTGAATATCCTTTAGTTCTTTCTCTTGCCTGATTGCCCTGGCCCAGAACTTCCAACAGTATGTTGAATAGGGGTGGTAAGAGAGGGTATCCTTGTCTTCCACTGGTTTTCAAAGGGAATGCTTCCAGTTTTTGCCTATTCCGTATGATACTGGCTGTGGGTTTGTCATAAATAGCGCTTATTATTTTGAGACATGTTCCATCAATGCCTGGTTTACGGAGAATTTTTTGCATGAAGGGCTGTTGAATTTCATTGAAGGCCTTTCCTGCATCTATTGAGATAATCATGTAGTGTTTGTCTTTGGTTCTGTTTATGTGAGGGATTACATTTATTTATTTACGTATGTTAAACCAGCCTTGCATCCCAGGGATGAAGCCGACTTGATCATGCTGGATAAGCTTTTTGATGTGCTGCTGGATTCAGTATGCCAGTATCTTACTTAGGATTTTTGCATCAATGTTCGTTAGGGATATTGGTCTAAAATTCCTTTTTTGTTGTTGTTGTTGTTGTTGTGTCTGTGCCAGGCTTTGGTATCAGGATGACGTTGGCCTCATAAAATGAGTTAGGGAGGATTCCCCCTTTTTCCATTGATTGTAATTGTTTCAGAAGGGATGGTACCAGCTCCTCTTTGTACCTCTGGTAGAATTTGGCTGTGAATCCATCAGGTCCAGGACTTTTTTGGTAGGTAGGTTATTAATTATTGCCTCAATTTCAGAGCCTGTTATTGGTCTGTTCAGAAAATCAACTTCTTCCTGGTTTAGTCTTCTGGGGGGGTTGTATGTGTCCAGGAATTTATCCATTTCTTCTAGATTTTCTAGTTTATTTGCATAGAGGTGTTTACAGTATTCTCTGATGGTAGTCTGTATTTCTGTGGGATTGGTGGTGATATCCCCTTTATCATATTTTATTGCATCTAATTCCTCTCTTTTCCTCTTTAATAGTCTCGCTAGTTGTCTATAAATTTGTTGATCTTTTCAAAAAACCAGCTCCTGGATTCATTATATTTTTTAGGTTTTTTTGTGTCTCTATCTCCTTCAGTTCTGCTCTGATCTTAGTTATTTCTTGCCTTCTGCTAGCTTTTGAATTTGTTTGCTCTTGCTTCTCTAGTTCTTTAAATTGTGATGTTAGGGTGTCCATTTTAGACCTTTCCTGCTTTCTCTTTTGGGCATTAAGTGCTATAAATTTCCCTCTACACACTGCTTTAAATGTGTCCCAGAGATTCTGGTACATTTGTATCTTTGTTCTCATTGGTTTCAAATAACATCTTTATTTCTGCCTTCATTTCGTTATTTACCCAGTAGTCATTCAGGAGCAGGTTGTTCAGTTTCCATGTAGTTGTGCAGTTTTTAGTGAGTGTCTTAATCCTGAGTTCTAATTTGATTGCACTGTGGTCTGAGAGACAGTTTGTTGTGATTTCTGTTCTTTTATATTTGTTGAAGAATGCTTTACTTCCAACTATGTGGTCAGTTTTGGAATAAGTGTGATGTGGTGCTGAGAAGAATGTACATTCTATTGATTTGGGGTGGAGAGTTCTGAACATATCTATTAGCTCTGCTTGGTGCAGAGCTGAGTTCAAGTCCTGGATATCCTTGTTAACCTTCTGTCTCGTTGATCTGTCTAATGTTGACAGTGGGATGTTAAAGTCTCCCATTATTATTGTGCGGGAGTCTAAGTCTCTGTAGGTCTCTAAGGACTTGCTTTACGAATCTGGGTGCTCCTGTATAGGGTGCATACAATTTAGGATTGTTAGCTCTTCTTGTTGAATTGATCCCTTTACCAACATGCAATGGCTTTGTCTCTTTTCATCTTTGTTGGTTTAAAGTCTGTTTTATCAGAGACTAGGATTGCAACCCCTGCTTTTTTTTTTTTTTCCATTTGCTTGGTAGATCTTCCTCCATCCCTTTATTTTGAGCCTATGTGTTTCTCCTCACATGAGATGGGTCTCCTGAATACAGCACACTGATGGGTCTTGACTGTTTATCCAATTTGCCAGTCTGTGTCTTTTAATTGGGGCATTTAGCCCATTTACATTAAATGCTAATATTGTTATGTGTGAATCTGATTCTCTCATTATGATGTTAGCTGGCTATTTTGTCCATTAATTGATGCCGTTTCTTCATAGCATCGATAGTCTTTATAATTTGGCATGTTTTCGCAATGGCTGGTACCGGTTGTTTCTTTTCATGTTTAGTATTTCCTTCAGGAAATCTTTTAAGGCAGGCCTAGTGGTGACAAAACCTCTCAGCATTTGCTTGTCTGTAAAGGATTTTATTTCTCCTTTGCTTATGAAGCTTAGTTTGACTGGATATGAAATTCTGGGTTGAAAATTCTTTTCTTTAAGAATGTTGACTATTGGTCCCCACTCTCTTCTGGCTTGTAGAGTTTCTGCCGAGACATCGTTGTTAGTCTGATGGGTTTCCCTTTGTGGTTAACCCAATCTTTCTTTCTGGCTGCCCTTAACATTTTTTTCCTTCATTTCAACCTTGGTGAATCTGACAATTATGTGTCTTGGGGTTGCTCTTCTCAAGGAGTATCTTTGTGGCGGTCTCTGTATTTCCTGAATTTGAATGCTGGCCTGCCTTGCTAGGTTGGGGAAGTTCTCCTGAATAATATCCTGCAGAGTGTTTTCCAACTAGGTTCCATTCTCCCCATCACTTTCAGGTACACCAACCAAATGTAGATGTGGTCTTTTCACATAGTCCCATATTTCTTGGAAGCTTTGTTCATTTCTTTTTACTCTTTTTTCTCTAACCTTGTCTTCTCGCTTTATTTCATTAATGTGATCTTCAATCACTGATACCCTTTCTTCCACTTGATCGAATTAGCTACTGAAGCTTGTGCATGCGTCATGAACTTCTCGTGCCATGGTTTTCAGCTCCATCAGGTCATTTAAGGTCTTCTCTACATTGTGTATTCTAGTTAGTCATTCGTCTAACTTTCTTTTTTCAAGGTTTTTAGCTTCCTTGCAATGGGTTCAAATATGCTCCTTTAGCTCAGAGATATTTGTTATTACCAACCTTCTGAAGCCTACTTCTGTCAACTCATCAAAGTCATTCTCCATTAAGCTTTGTTTCATTGCTGGCAAGGAGCTGCGATCTTTGGAGGAGAAGAGGCACTCTGGTTTTTAGAATTTTCAGCTTTTCCGCTCTGGTTTCTCCGCATCTTTGTGGTTTTATCTACCTTAGGTCTTTGATGTTGGTGACCTATAGATGGGGTTTTGGTGTGGATGTCCGTTTTGTTGATGTTGATGCTATTCCTTTCTGTTTGTTAGTTTTCCTTCTAACAGTCAGGCCCCTCAGCTGCACGTCTGTTGGAGTTTGCTGGAGGTTCACTCCAGACCCTGTTTGCCTGAGTATCACCAGCGGAGGCTGCAGAACAGCAAATATTGCGGCCTGATCCTTCCTCTGGAAGCTTCGTCCCAGAGGAGCACCCACCTATATGTGGTGTCTGTTGGCCCCTACTGGGAGATGTCTCCCAGTTAGGCTACACAGGGGTTAGGAAACAACTTGAGGAGGCAGTCTGTCCGTTCTCAGAGCTCAAACGCCATGCTGGGAGAACCACTGCTCTCTTCAGAGCTCTCACACAGGGACGTTTAAGTATGCAGAAGTTTTCTGCTGCCTTTTGTTCAGCTATGCCCTGCCCACAGAGGTGGAGTCTATAGAAGCAGTAGGCCTTGCTGAGCTGTGGTGGGCTCTGCCCAGTTCAAGCTCCCTGGCAGCTCCGTTTACCTACTCAAGCCTCAGCAATGGTGGATGCCCCTCCCCCAGCCATGCTGCTGCCTTGCAGTTCGATCTCAGACTGCTGCACTAGCAGTGAGCAAGGCTCCGTGGACGTGGGACCCACCAAGCCAGGCAGGGGACAGAATCTCCATGTCTACCAGTTGCTAAGACCTTGGGAAAAGCGCAGTATTAGGGCAGCAGTGTCCCATTTTTCCAGGTACAGTCTGTCACGGCTTCCCTTGGCTAGGAAACGGAATTTCCCTGACCCCTTGTGGTTCCCGGGTGAGGCGATACCCCGTTCTGCTTCAGCTCACCCTTCGTGGGCTGCATCCACTGTCCAACCAGTCCCAATGAGATGAACCAGGTGCCTCAGCTGGAAATGCAGAAATCACCTTTCTTCTGCGTCAGTCACACTTGGAACTGCAGACCAGAGCTGTTCCTATTTGGCTATCTTAGAAATCTAAATTTGCTTATTTTAAATGATCATTCTGAACACATGTGAACAGACTGAAAATATTCTGTTCCTAGAAAAAATGAAACTCTGCTATCAACCTCAATAAGGAAAATTTGCCACTTGCTTATATCCCATCAAGTTACCAACTACTAAACTCTAAATGAAACTTTTGGAAGATCTTATAAACAGTGGTAGCAATTTACCCAAAAGTCCTGTACTTCATTTGGCCTCTCAATGAATTTAGCTTTTTATTTGTTTGTTTTAAAAGTTTTGTTTGTTTTTAATGTTAATCAATACGTACAAATATCCAAATAGAAGAAAGACCTATCACTTCATGAGTGATAAGACAGTTTAGTACAGTAAAAAGGGCATTGGGCCAGGAACCAGGAGGCACAAAATCTAGATTCAGTTCAAGCAAAAACTAGCACTGTGACCTGGGACAAATTACTTAGCTTGTCTGGTTCATACTTCTATCTTCCATAAAATAAAGAGATTGAAGTAAATGATTTCCGGGGTCATTTACAGCTCTATGACCCTTAGGGAAAAGACAAAACAGGCAAATGCATAATACTTTATCATTCAATTAACTGATCAATTTATACTTTATTAATTAGACAAAATCTTGAATGTCAATATTTGAAAATATAAGTACACACATGCATATAGATGTGTACACATACATATAGCAGTAAGCAAAGTGAGATAAAGAACCTTAAAAGGTGCAGAATCCAGTAGATTCACATCACACAAACTTCAGTGTGAGCCCAGAGCATGCAGACAGTTCCATTTGATAGTCTTAACTGTGACACTTGTTCCAGAGAAGAAAAGTGATGGTATTGTGAATCTGATGCTCCCTAAATTGGTCTTCCTTCCCTGTGCTTTTCACTAACCTGAGTGGGATTCTAAGGTTTAAAGACATATAGCTTTCCAGTTCTCAAGTAAAGAAAAAGTGATCCGTGTCTGAAATTTAAAAAAAAAAAAAAATTCTGCTAGATCTAACAAGTGATAGTGTAGATACAATATAATGAACGGAATGGGAATATGGGATTTTGACTACAGGTGATTTTGCCTTACTGTAGTATGAGGGGACTTCAATAAATATTCATCTGCTACATGTTTATGTCTCCTCATTTAGGATTCCCTTTAAAGGAACATTATATTGGAGATGCAATGTTTTGAAACTTTTAGAATTCATTATTTATAATGCAGAAAGAGTGAATATATGCTACAAAACAAGCCCCATCCAGTCTTTCTGACCTCCAACATATTCCATTACCCCTTTAAAGTAATAAATGGCTGGTTATTAATAATTAAGATCCCAAGGGAGAGGGAGAGATGCACTCAAAATAATCTAATTCATTTTCTCTTTTAAAGGACCTAATAAAACAAAGAGGCACAGTGTCTTTAGTTGATTGAGATGAAGACCTCCCAAATTTTATATCAAAAAGTGCTCTTCAATTGTTAACTTTACCTTAACCAGAAACAAAAGTATATTCCAATGAGGAAAAAGAGACAAAGGTGACCTAAAATTTGCATCAAACATCAACACTTGGATAGTCCATTATGAAAAATATCCTCACACTTTGAAAACAATGTCAACCTAACTGAAAAACACTTCAGGCATAATGTCGGGAATCTAAAACTGCAACTTGTCCTTTAACTGCTGTTATTATCATCCTAAGCAAAGAATATTGTTCTTTAGGAAGTTGAAACTGATAATTAACTACCTTATATAGGCTTACTCTTTATTTTTTTGAGACAGAGTTTCGCTCTTCTTGCCCAGGCTGGAGTGCAATGGCACAATCTCGTAGGCCTCTTATTCTTAGGTGTGCCTTATACTATGATTTGGAGAATATCAAGACTCAAATATTCACCAAGATGGAAAACGCAAGCACAAAAGCCTAGAGTTTTGAAGGCTCTGTCTGGGATCATACAACACAAATTCCCAATTGGAAAAATTGTCCCTATACCTCTTTTCTCAGCAGATGGTCATGGAGCCTCTGGCAGTACAAAATGCATTACATTATAAAGAATATCATTCAATTTCTGGAGCAATGCTCCTGCCTCAGCCTCCCATGTACTGGGACTACAGGCACAAGCCACCCTGCCTTGCTGGTTTTTATACTTTTATTTTGTAGAGCTGGGGCAGGGAGGGTGGGAGTTCTCACTTTGTTGCCCAGCTGGTCATGAACTCCTGGGCTCAAGCGATCTTCCTGCCTAGGCTCTAACTGGCAACAACTTTTTAAGCTGGGCCCAAGACTCACTTATAACAACTACTCAATGGGTCCTGGTTGTCTTCTGTGGCTATGCTGACTAAATCTAGTTTTTCTTCTCTGACGCAGTCTGCCAAATTCTCAAGAGAAAACTTTGTCTCCCATAAAGTCTTTTTTTTTTATCCTTTTCAGAGACAGGGTGTCCTTCTGTCACCCAGGTTGGAGTGCAGTGACATAATCGTGGCTCACTCCAGCCTCAACCTCCCAGGCTCAAGCAATCCTCCTGCCTCAGCCTCCCAAGTACTGGGACTACAGGCACAAGCCACCATGCCTGGCTGGTTTTCATACTTTTATTTTGTAGAGCTGGGGCCGGGGGTGGTCTCACTTTTTTGCCCAGCTGGTCATAAACTCCTAGGCTCAAGCGATCTTCCCGACTAGGCATTGCAGTGTTGGGGGAGCTTTGGGCAAGACAACTGACTAGATGCAGCCGGGTGGAATAGCTGCCACCAAAGAACCAGGATGACTGGCACGCTCCTAGCAGATCTTCAGAGGGAAGACACTGCAAGTAGATGGAAGAAAGACACAGAAGCTGGGCTGAAGGGGGAGGAAGCTGGGAACCTGTGCAGGGATACAGCATACTGGACTCATTTCCAGCCCCCAGTGACTCCTGGGGAGCAGGTGAAGTGAAATGGCAAGGAGCAACCCATTCTTGCCATGGACCTTTGGAATCCCAGCAGGAGGAGACCCTTCAACCACCATGGACACTTAATTGGCAGGCAGAGCTGCTTAGAAAAGTAGTAGGGGCAGCACGCCAGCCAATAGAGAGTTTGGTGTGGGAGCATCTGTAGTAGAGCACCAGCAGGGATGCCCATACCCTTAGGATTGACTTGCTTCCACAGAAGACTTTAGCTGTAGGAAAACTGTTTGACATGAACACTGTAGGGGCAATCTTGCCCACCAGATGGGGCTGGTCTGACCTGAGTACCCCTAAGTCAGCTGGCCTCTCCCAGGGCCCCAGCCTGGCTGGGTCTGCTTGCAGTGCAGCCTCGGGAACCCTGGGGTCCTGTATCATATAGCTCCTGCACTGGCAGACCATGCCTGACCAGTGAAGAGCTCCAGTAGGGCAGCCCCTGTGGCCATGCACCAGCCTGCCCATTCCCTCCCCTCACTGCAGCTTCCCCCAGGCCTAAGGCAACCACCTACATCACTCTGCTGGTGTGTGTCTGCATGAGTGGATTTTGCCTTCCCTGCCCAATCAGTGTTTACCTGTAACCTGTCCTGACACTGTTGTCGGTAAAAGCACACACCACCTCCTCACCCCCACTGTACCACCATTGCAGTCAGTGCCTTGGTGGGCACAGAGCCCACCAGCCCCACCCCCACCAGTACCCCATCCCAGTGCCAACACTGCTGCCAGAGTGAAAACAGAGATGGAGAATAATGGACTCTCCCCTACACTGAGCAGCCAACCCCTGGCTGCATGAACATGCACAGAGGGTGCACACAAACCTGTGCTTGCCAGCGTCCTAACTCCATGCTGATACCACCAACAGCGTGACCACAAACACACTCGCCAGTGTGAGCCCTCATGCCCCTGAGCTGTGCTTCCTCCACTGCTGCTGGGAATGCCTGCGCAGAGGCAGGCAACCTAGTACCTGCTAGCACTGCAGCCAGTGAGCATGCACTCCTTCACCCCTTCACCCCTTCACCCCTCCAGCCCACCGCATTGCTGCTACTGTTCCTGTCAGCACATGTGAACAAGGATGGATCCCCCTACAAAATGCTTTGGCTGGTACTACCCATCCAAGTGTAACTAACAGAAAACTGGGGACATCTCAGCCCCCACCCCAGCACAATGGGTTCCTAATCTCAAGGAGCCAGAAAACAAAGTTGGGTTGTGATACAAGTTCCCCAGAGTTAGAGCACGCAGTCCAGGAGTCAGGAGCTGAGCCTTAGTCCCCTAAAATCTTCCAGAAATGAAGCTAGTTGATTGAACCCACATTATACCAAAATCAAATCCTCAAGTCATCAAATTGGATAAAAGAAAAAAGAAATCCCAAGGACAGCAACTCCAAAGACTGAAGGAACATCAGCCCACAAAAATGAGAAAGAACCAGTGCAAGAACTCTTGACAACTCTAAAAGTCAGAGTGCCTTCTTTCCTCCAAACAACTGAACTATCTCTCCAGCAAGGATTCTGAACCAGGCTGAGACGGCTGAAATGACAGAAATAGAATTCAGAATATAGATAGGAGCAAAGATCACTGTGTGCAGAACTACATTGAAATCCAATCCAAATAAGCTAAGAATCACAACAAAATGATACAGGAACTGACAGACAAAATACTACAAGAATTTCACAATGTAATCACAAGTATTAATAGCAGAATAGACCAAAATGAGGAAAGAATTTCAGAGCTTGAAGACTGGCTTGCTGAAATAAGACAGTCAGGCAAGAATAGAGAAAAAAGAATGAAAACGAACATATAAAACCTCTGAGAAATATGAGGTTATGTAAAGAGACCAAATCTACAACTCACTGGCGTACCTGAAAGAGATGGGGAGAATGGAAACAACTCGGAAAACATACTTCAGGATATCACCCATGAGAACTTTGCCAAACTAGCTAGAGACGCCAACATTCAAATTCAGGAAATGCAGAGAACCCCAGTAAGATACTTCATGAGAAGATCATCCCAAGACACATAATAATCAGATTCTCCAAGGTTGAAATGAAAGAAAAAATGTTAAAGGCAGCTAGAGAGAAAAGTCAGGTCACCTACAAAGGGAAGCCCATCAAACTAAGAGTGGACCTCTCAGCAGAAACCCTACAAGCCAGAAGAGACTGGGAGCTGATATTCAACGTTCTTAAAGGAAAGAAATTCCAACCCAGAATTTCATATCCAGCCAAACTAGTTTTCATAAGCGAAGGACAAATAAGATCCTTTTCAGACAAGCAAATACTGAGGGAATTCATTACCACCAGCCCTGCCTTATAAGCAGTCCTGAAGCAAGTACTAAATATGGAAAGGAAAGACCGTTAACAGCCACTACAAAAACACACTTACGTACATAGACCAGTGACACTGTAAAGAAACCACACAAACAAGTCTGCATAATATTAGGCCAACTAACACCATGATGACAGGATTAAATCCTAACTCTGATACTAACCTTGAATGTAAATACTAACCTTGAATGTAAACAGATAAAACGCCCCAATTAAAAGGCACAGAGTGGCAAGCTGGATAAAGAACCAAGACCAAATGGTATGTTGTCTTCAAGAGACTCATGACAGCCACAGGTTCAAAATAAAGGGATGGAGAAAAATCTACCAAGCAAATGGAAAACAGAAAAAAGCAGGAGTTGCAATCCTAATTTCAGACAAAACAGATTTTAAAACAACAAAGATCAAAAAAGACAAAGAAGTACATTACCTAACAGTAATAGGTTCATTTCAACAAGAAGACCTCGCTATCCTAAATACATATGCACCCAACACAGGGGCACCCAGATTCACAAAGCAAGTTCTTAGAGGCCTTCAAAGAGACTTAGACTCCCACATATTAGTAATGGAAGACTTCACCAACTCACTGACAGTACTAGACAGATCAAGGCAGAAAATTAACAAAGACATTCAGGACATGAATTCAGCACTGGATCAAATGGACCTGATAGACATCTATAGAACTCTCCACCCAAAACAACAGAACATACATTCTTCTCATCACCACATGGCACATACTCCAAAACTGACCACATAATTGGATATAGAACACTCCTCAGCAAAAGCAAAATAACTGAAATAAAAACAACCACTCTCTTGGACTACTGCATAAAATTAGGGATCAAGACCAAGAAAACCACTCAAAAAGCCATGTGGTAACATGGAAACGTAATAACCTGTTCATGAATGACTTTTGGGTAAATAATAACATTAAGGCAGAAATCAAGAAGTTCTTTGAAACTAATGAGAACAAAGATACAACATACCAGAATCTCTGGGACACAGCTAAGGCCATGTTAAGAAGGAAATTTATAGCACTAAAAGGCCACATTAAAAAGTTAGTTAAAAAGATCTCAACTTTACAACCTAACATTACAACTAAAAGAACTAGAGAAGCAAAAGCAAAACAACCCCAAAGCTAGCAGAAGACAAAAAATAACCAGTATCAGTGCTGAAATGAAGGAGACTGAGACACAAAAAAACATTCAAAAGATCAATGAATCCAAGCATTGGTTTTTTGAAAAAAATTAATAGACCACTAGCTAGACTAATAAAGAAGAAAAGAGCTAAGACCCGAATAAACACAATTAGAAACAAGGCGGAGCTTGCAGTGAGCTGCGATCCGGTCACTGCACTGCAGCCTGGGCGACGGAGCAAGACTCCGTCTCAAAAAAAAAAAAAAAAAAAAAAAAAAAGAAACAACAAAGGGGTTATTATCACTGACTCCACAGAAATACAAAGAACCATCAGAGAGTATTATGAATACTTCTATGCACAAAAACTAGAAAATACAGAAGAAATGAATAAATTCCTGGACATATACAACCTACCAAAACTAAACCAGGAAGAAAGTGAATCCCTGAACAGACTAATAACAAGCTCTGAAATAAATCGGTAATAAAGAGCCAACCAGACAAACCAAGCCCAGGACCAGAAGGATTCACAGCTTAATTTTTCCAGATGTACAAGAACAGCTGGTACCATTCCTACTAAACATACTCAAAAAAAATTGAGGAGGAGGGACTCTTTCCTAACTCATTGCATGAGGCCAGTGTCATCTTGATACCAAAATATGGCAGAGACACAACAAAAAAAGAAAACCTCAGGCCAATATCCTTGATGAACATCGATACAAAAATCCACAACAAAATATTGGTAAACCGAAACCAGGATCACATCAAAAAGCTTATCCACCACAATCAAGCAGGCTTCATCCCCTGGATGCCAGGTTGATTTACCATATGCAAACCAATAAATGTCATTCATGACATAAATAGAACTAAACACAAAACCACATGATTATCTCAATAGATGCAAAAAAGGCTTTTGATAAAATTTAACATCCCTTCATATTAAAAACTCTCAATAAACTAGGTATTAAAGAAACATACCTCAAAATAGTCAGAGCCATCTATGACAAACCCATAGCCAACATTATAATGAATGGGCAAAAGCTGGATGCATTGAGCTTAAAATCAGAAACAAGACAAGAATGCCATCTCACATTACTCCTATTCAACATAGTATTGGAAGTCCTGGCCAGGGGAATCAGCCAAGAGAAAGAAATAAAGGGCATCCAAATAGGAAGAGAAAAAGTCAGTTTTATCCCTGTTTGCAGACAACATGATTCTATATCTAGAAAACCTCACAGTCTCAGCCCCAAACCTCCTTAACCTAATAAACAACTTCAGCAAAGCCTCAGGATACAAAACCAACATACAAAAATCACTAGCATTCCTATACACAAAAAACAGCCAAGCCAAGATGCAATCCCATTCACAATATCCACAAAAAGAATCAAATACCTAGGAATACAGCTAACCAGAGAGGTGAAAGATCTCTACAACAAAAACTACAAAAACTGCTCAAAGAAATCAGAGATGATACAAACAAATGGAAAAACATTCCATGCTCATGGATAGGAAGAGTCAGTATCATGACTCTTGGCCATACTTTGTACATAGTATGGCCATACTACTGGCCATACAGTATCATGGCCATACTGCCCAAAGCAATTTATAGATTCAATGCTATTCCTATCAAACTACTAATGATATTCTTCTCAGAAGTAGAAAAAACTATTTTAAAACTATTTCAACATTATTTAAAACCATTTTAAACTATTCATATGGAACCAAAAAAGAGCACAAATAGCCAAGGCAATCCTAAGCAAAAAGAACAAAGTTGGATGCATCACGCTACCCAACTCACACTATACTACAGGTTGACAGTAACCAAAATAGCATGGTACTGGTACAAGAACAGACACATAGACCAATGTAACAGAACAGAGAACCCAGAAACAAGGCCACACTCCTACAACCATCCGATCTTTGACAAACTTGACAAAAACAAGCAATGGGTAAATAATTTCCTATTTAATAAACAGTGCTACGAGAACTGGCTAGCCATATGCAGAAAACTGAACTGGACCTGTTCCTTACACCATATACAAAAATCAACACAAGATGGACTGAAGACTTAAATGTAAAACCCAAAACTATAAAAATCCTAGAAGAAAACCTAGGCAACACGATTCAGGATATAGACACAGGCAGAGATTTCATGACAAACGTGCCAAAAGCAATCACGACAGAAGCAAAAATTGACAAACGGGATCTAATTAAACTAAAGAGCTCCTGCACGGCAACAGAAACTATCATCAGAGTAAACAGACAACCTGCAGAATGGGAGAAAAATTTTGCAACCTATGCATCTGACAAAAGTCTAATATCTAGCATCTATAAGGAACTTAAACAAATTTTCAAGAAAAAAACAATGCCATTCAAAAGAATGCCAAGGACATGAACAGAAACTTCTCAAAAGAAGACATACGTGCAGCCAACAAACACATGAAAAAAAAAAAAAAAAAGCTCAACATCACTGATTATTAGAGAAATGCAAATCAAAACCACAATGAGATACCATGTCTCGCCAGTCAGAATGGCTATAATGAAAAAGTCAAAAAACAGCCGACGCTGGCAAGGTTGTGGAGAAAAAGAAATGCTTTTACATTGTTGGTGAAAATGGAAATTAGTTCAACCATTGTGGAAGGTGGTGTGGCAATTCCTCGAAGACTTACAGGAAGAAATACCATTTGACCCATCAATCCCATTACTGGGTACATACCCAAAGGAATATTAATCATTCTATTATAAAGACACATGCATGCATATGCTCATTCCAGCATTATTCACAATAGCAAAGACATGGAATCAACCTAAATGCCCATCAATGATAGACTGGATAAAGAAAATGTGGTACATACACGCCATGGAATACTATGCAGCCATAAAAATGAAGAAGATAATGTCCTTTTACAGGGACATGGATGGAGGTGGAGGCCATTATCCTTAGCAAACTAATGCAGGAACAGAAAACCAAATACTGCATATTCTCGTAAGTGGGAGCTAAATGATGAGAACACATGGACACATGGGGAAGCAGGGAAAAACACACACTGGGGCCTGTTGTAGGGGGGCATGGGTGAAGGAAGAGAATCAGGAAGAATAGCTAATGAACACTGGACTTAGTATCTGTGTGATGGGATGATCTGTGCAGCCAATAACCATGGCACATATTTACCTATGTAACAAACCTGCACATCCTGCACATGTACCCCTGAACTTCAAATAAAAGTTGGAAAGAAAAAAAGGAGCGGGGGAAAGAAAAGTCAAAAAATAACAGGTGCTCGTGAACTTGCAGAGAAAAAGGAATGCTTATACACCGTTGGTGGGAGTGTAAATTAGTTCAACCACTGTGGAAAGCAGTAGCCAATTCTTCAAATGGCTAAAAACAGAACCACCATTTGACCCAGCAATCCCATTACTGGGTATACACCCAAAGGAATAGACATGGTTCTATTATAAAAACACATGCATATGTATGTTCACTGCAGCACTGTTCCCAATAGCAAAAACATGGAATAAGCCTAAAAGCTCATCAATGGTAGACTGGATAAAGAAAATGTGGTATATACACACTATGGAATACTACACAAGCTTAAAAAAGAATGAGATCATGTCCTTTGTAGGAACATGGATGGAGATGGAGGCCGTTATGCTTAGCAAACTAACACAGGAACAGAAAACCAAATACAGCATGTTCTCACTTGTAAGTGGGAGCTAAATGATGAGAACACATGAACACACAGACGGGAACAACACACACTGGGGCCTACAGGAGGGTGGAGGGTGGGGGGAGGGAAAGGACCAGGAAAAATAACTAATGGGTACTAGGCTTAATACCTGGGTGAAAAAAATAATCTGTACAACAAACCCCCCATGATAAGAAGTTTATCTATATAACAAACCTGCACACATAGCCCTGAACCTAAAATAAAAGTCAGAAGATGAAGGAATGGCCTGCCCCTTCACACCTGTGGGTATTTCTCGTTAGGTGGGACGAGAGACTGAGAAAAGAAATAAGACACAGAGACAAAGTATAGAGAAAGAACAGTGGGCCCAGGAGACCGGCGCTCAGCATACGGAGGACCTGCACCGGCACCGGTCTCTGTTTCCTCAGTATTTATTGATTACTATTTTCACTATCTCGGCAAGGGGAATGCAGCAAGAGAACAGGGTAATAGTGTGGAGAAGGTCAGCAGGAAAACACGTGAGCAAAGGAATCTGCGTCACAAATAAGTTCAAGGGAAGGTACTATGCCTGGATGTGCACGTAGGCCAGATTTATGCTTCTCTCCACCCAAACATCTCAGAGTAGCAAAGAGTAACAGAGCAGCATTGCCACCAGCATATCTCTCCTCCAGCCACAGGGCGGTTTTCTCCTATGTCAGAATAGAACAACGTACAATCAGGTTTTACACCAAGACATTCGTTCCCAGGGACATGCAGGAGACAGAGGCCTTCCTCTTATCTCAACCGCAAGAGGCCTTCCTCTTTTACTAATCCTCCTCACCACAGACGCTTTACAGGTGTCGGGCTGGGGGACGGTCAGGTCTTTCCCTTCCCATGAGGCTATATCTCAGGCTGTCTCAGTGTGGGGGAACCTTGGACAATACCCAGGCTTTCTTGGGCACAGGTCCCTGCGGCTTTCCGCAGTGCACTGTGCCCCTGGTTAATGGAGAATGGAGAATGGCGATGACTTTTACCAAGCATACTGCCTGTAAACATATTGTTAACAAGGCACATCCTGCACAGTCCTAGATCCCTTAAACCTTGATTCCATATAGCACATGTTTCTGTGAGCACAGGGCTGGGGCTAAAATTACAGATTAACAGCATCTCAAGGCAAAACAATTGTTCAAAATACAGATCAAAATGGAATTTCTTATGTCTCCCTTTTCTACATAGACACAGTAACAGTCTGATCTTTCTTTTCCCCACAGGAAACCCCCCCCCCCCGCCCCCCATTAAAAAAAAAAAAAAAAAACAGCAAAGTATTGCAATTACAGGTGTGAGTCACCACGCCTGTTCCACAAAGTCCTAAATAAGCCACCTCTGGAAATTGTCAATAATCTTAACATTTTACAGCGGTACCAAAAGTCAGTCAGTTTATATCCAGTAGCTGCCTAGATACCAATGTCTGCCTATTACTCTAGTGTATCTATCAATGCAGGAGAAAAACGGTCTTCAAAATGGTCAAAATGCCTCTCCTAAGAAATAGAAACAGTGGAAAAACTATTTCAAATGTAAGAATTTAAATGAATTACTGTCTGAAAATAGAGAAAATATTAATAGAAAGATTACTAGTCCGAGGGCTAGGACTACTTGACCTAAAATTTTAGCTTACTACATTTAAGTTTGATCCTGGCCAAGCTCCTTGACTTTTCCAGTTCTCAGTTTATTAATCTTTAAAATAATATGCCTTGCAACCTCCCACCCCTGCCCTTCTCCCCCACTCACAAAAAGACTGAGTTACAGTTAATCTGCTATTTCCCTGCCTTATGTCAATACTACAGGCTTATTAAGTCTATCACGCGTACCTCTTCTCAGAAAGTCCTAAAATGCAACTATGCTGCAAAACACAAATTCCAATAGTAAGATGAGCCAAATGCTAGGCTACCTAACAAACTGGATGTACCAACATTTGACTGTCCTCTCATACCTATCCCTATGACCTCTCAATAGAATTGTTTTTTTTTTTTTTCCTCACTGGGAATCTATTTTCAAGCTTAGTGGTAACCAAACAATTCTAATAATTCTGTTTTCAATCACGCGTTAGGGTTAATAACTCTACCAGGATTTAAAATATTCCAATATGCCAAGATTTAAAAAATAAAATAAATCTAGGTCTAGACTGAATATAACTTTCTCCTGTTTCTCTGATTTTAGAGACCTGTGGGAAGGATAAGGCAGATACAAGTATGGACCTGTCATATAAAGGTGCTTTGCAAATCCATATAAATTCAACTAATATTTACATGCCTGTCCCAGGCACTGGTGATACAGCAGTGAACAAAATAGACTCCATTCCATGAAGGTTTCATTTCAGTGAGGGAAAATGGATAATAAAATATCTCTAATAGATTTTGTGACATTCAAATTAATATACTATATGAAAGTATGGTATAAAGATGAAGAGCGCAGACTGTAGAGCCAGACTGCTGGGATCAAATCTTGGCTCTTTCACTTACAAGTAATCACAATTACTTGTGATTCCAAGGTCACATCTATGTGATCTTGGGCTAATCTTCCCATGCCTGTTCTTCAATTATTAAATGATAATAGTAATAGTACCCACTTCATAAGCTGCTGGGAAAATTTAATGAGTTAATGAAAATATGGCACACCCCTTTACAATATAATTTTGCTGTTCTTTTTAATCAAGATGTGGCGTCTGTTTCTCTATACTTTGTATCTTGGTATGGACATGTGACTTGCTTTGGCTTATGGGAAATGTAGCCTCTCACACCTCCCATTGTGAAAAGCATAAATGACTGACACTCTCACTGCCTCTGTCACTAAGTATACGTCGCAAGGCCTGAGTGTGGGAAATAAATGGAATTCCAGTTAGCTTGGCCAAAACTTAGCATCATACTGCAGTCCAAGACCCTTTCAGCACATCCTCCCTCCTTTTTTCTTTTCTTTCAATATAACATTTTTATTGAGACATAATTCACATACCATGCACTTTGCCCACTTAAATTATGTAGCTCAATGTTTTCAGTATATTCTAGGAGTTGCGTAGCCACCACCACAATCAATTTTAGAACCTTTGCATTACCCCAAAAGGAAACGCCATACACATGAGCAATCCATCCTCTTTTTTCCTTAATATTTCAGTCCTAAGCAACCACTAATTTAGTTTCTGTGTAGATCTGCCTAAACTGAACACTTCATATAAATGAAATAATAAAATATGCTATCTTTTGTGACTGGCTTCTTTCATTTAGCATAATGTTTTTGAGGTTCGTCCATGTTGCAAGTATGTATCAGTGCTTCATTTCTTTTTATTACCAAATAATATTTCACTGTATGGATGTACCACATTTTATTTATCCATTCATCAGTTGATGGACATTCAATATTCCATTCTTTCCTCTCTCCTTCAAAAACGCATGGTCTACATCATGGTCTGACTCTCTCCAGCCTTCTCTGGCTCCCTCCCCAATTTCCCTTCGAGGTGCTCCCCAATAAATCTCATACATTTAATCCTGTCTTAGTATCTGCTTCTTAGAGGAACCAGACTAACACAAGTGGTACCAGCAGTGGTCTGACAATACAGGTGGTAAGAGGAGAATCTGTGACTGCCTCACTCATTGCCCAGGAGGATAGCTTCAGTCCAGGAGTTCGAGGCTGCAGTGAGCCATTACTGCACCACTGCACTCCGGCCTGGGCTACAGAGCAAGACCCCTTGACTCTGTAAGAAAACAAAATGTTTTTAAAAAGAAAAAAATAATTATGTTCCAGGTCAAAATGTTTTCCCCCTTCCCTCCCTCCTTCCTTCCTTTCTTTTAAAGAAATAATTTAAAAACAAGACAGTGGGATCTGACAAAGGTTTCTGAAAAGTCCATTCAGCATCCCCATAATGTAAAAGTGAAATAATGAAGTTTTTGGAATCTACATTTACAATGTCAACCACATTTACTGAGAACCTATTATACACACAACACTGAGATATATAAATAAAGAGAAAACACAGAATTTTCTTGAAATAATTTGCAAGTTGGGAAAGGGGGAAAACATGTATGACCTCATATTCTTTCAAAAAACATTTATTGCACCAACTATAAACCAGGCATTTTGGAGGACACCAAAATGGCTAAGAATGCTCTATGCCATTAATGGGGAAGCTCACAAATGAAAGAGAGTATGCATTTATGACCAGGGTGGAATCTTCCAGGAGGGTTCTCTACTTTCAGTCCAAGTTCACTATTGCAACCACTGGGATTTCAGAAAACAGCTATGACTTAGCATTTATTTTTTATCTGTGTTTGGCAAAGAGATAACCCAGCCTTCATTCATAACTGGTCTATGTTGTAATTATATGCCTGTTTGGTCATCTCAAACCAGGTGACCACAGTGTGTGACTACCTAGGACTCTAACTGATGACCAGCTGGAAGCTGCAGCTGTGGGAGAAAGCTCAGCCACTGAGATGTGTGAGTCACAGGCAGAATATGATGCCACTGCTCTGGAATCTTCTGGCTCCCTGTGTGCTTGCAACTTGAAATTGAAGGTGTTTACTTTAGTCTATAAAACAAACCCCTTATGGCTAATGCACAAGTTACCTTCACATTAATCTTTCTTCTTATAAACCCTAACTGAAACCAGTTGGTATATCACTTAGGCACTCTATATTTATGCTTCAGAAATCTGAATGCAAAAAAAACCATTTTAAGCCCTACAGAAGACCCATGCTTTTGGAATTTCGAGAAGGCATGAAATGAAACATCCTGTGTTTCTTGGACTTTAAGACCCTAATTTATAATCCTGAGACATCATACAGAATCATTTAAAAAGGCAGATATTATCTGATTAGATGATTTAAATATCTGGTATATTTTACTGTTCTGATGTTAAGAAAAATATAATTTTTACTGGGAAAAATTAATACAACTAACACAATTTCATATGCTATTCAGTAGGTCTCCAAATGAGGATATCACCTAAATCACCAAGAGGAATGATTTAAAAAGAAAGTCCTTCCAGAGAGAAAGCCCAAAAGCAAGGGTTCCCAGAGAATTGTTTTGCTTTGTTTGGGTTTTTTTGTAACATCATCATATTAGCGGGCTACAGCCAAGTAAGCCTGGGAAACTAGAGTTTATTTGCACACCGTGGGCTTGTCTTGAAGATTCACAATAAACATCAGTATATTAAAAGCCAGTCTTTCAAGTAGTAATCCTAGAATAAATCAACCTCCTTAACATTTCTAAAGCTTATTTGACTATAGAACCATTTTTTTTCAGATCGTACAGACTAGCACGGATTGAACTAACATTCTCTGGACCTTAACTGGAGAAACATATATCTAGAGCAAGGGCTAGCAAACTTTTTCTAGAAAGGGGCTTATAATACGTATTTTAGGCTTTGAGGACCATACAGACTCTGTTTACTTTTCCTGTTGTAGCATGAAAGCAGCCATAGCTAACACATAAACAAATGGATAACGCTATGCAATCCAATAAAACTTGATTTATAAAAAAGAGGACAGGCTGAATTTGGCCCACAATTAGCTCACCTTTATCCAGAAAAAAACTAAAACCTTAGGAAAAGGACCTCTATTTGTCAAATCACTGTTAGCTAAGTTAAAGGTCTCCTGTGATTCAATAACAATTTTAAATGGCAACACTAAGGGTAGTGGCAATAATAATAATGATAATAACAACAGCAACAGCTATAGTTACTGAACATGTTGCTATTCAGTGCAGTAAAACATATATTTTCTAATTTCATCATTAAAAGAAAGCCTCCTGGGGTATGTGTAATTATTATCTCATTTCACAAACAAGAAAACTGAGGCTAAGTGAAATAATTTACCCAAAGAAATACAAATAGAAATTGTCAGAGCAAAATTTCAAACACTGATTCTAACTATAGAACCTATATTCTTCACCAAAACACTCCTTTATAATATGCTGCCATACCTCTTCTTTTGGATGTGTATGGCAGGTTGTTATAGTAATAGCCCTCAGTGAATGACACCTCCTTGTATCCCCAGGGAGGACAGTGCAAGGAGTGAGATGGGCAGCATAAAATAACTTTTTTTCTCCTTCAAATTATATAATGCATTCTTTTTGCACTATTTTAGATTTCGCAAAAAAGTCTAGTACAAATTCAATCTAAGGCAGAAGCTAGTAGTGTTTCATCCATACAGAGGCAATAAAAATCACCTACCAGTCACTTGTTACCTCCCTCTAGACCCAATCATAGTGGCTGGTACATGATAATAATAGCAAACATTTATTGGGCACTTACTATGGGCTAGATATTGTCCTAAGTGCATGGAATCTAATAACCCTTTGAATCTTCTCAACTGTCCTATGAGATAAGTACTATTATTATCTCCACTTTCCAGGGAGAGTATGGGGGGCAGAAAGGTAAGGTTAGTTGCCCTAAGACATGTGACCAGTAAGTGGCAGAGCCAAGATTCGAACCCAAGCAGTCTGTCCCAGGGCCTGCACACTTAACGACCACTATACATGGTACATAGTACTCATGGTTCCTCTGACTTCAGGCTACCTCTGCTCCGACCCTCATCTGCAACTAAAGTGAGCCTAGACTCTGTTTGTGCAGCAGCCTTGTTCTTCCCTTGCTAGGCCAATCCTGTTACCAACCACCACCAACGGAATTTGAAGGTGAAAAGAAGGGAAGTGAAGCAAGAGTCACGTGTAGAATAGTGGGTTCCATTAGTACTACCCCAGTTTCTGAAAACAGATAAAACTATCATCCATTGCTAGACTCAATCTCAGGCCATAGCTAAACTGAGCCCATAAGCACAGGCTGATTAGCCTTTATTCAAGAAGATCACACCAAGAGTCCCTAAAGTAATTTAAAACTTGGCAAATGGCACAGTTACTTACTGGCAATAACGAAAACACACTCGCTGCTGTAGATCTCCTTAGTTGCCCTTTATATGATATCACCTTTTCTTCTCTATCTTTAACTCCTAAGTTTGGGGTAACAGGGGTTGGGGGTCTTAGGCTGTCTATATCACATAAGAAACACAAGTGTGAACACAAGTGCAGATCCCAATTCGGCTTTTAATTGAAGAGGAACTTGAAAGTCACCATGCCAACACCGGAAGCACAGCGCCGTGGAATGACCTGCCTAGACAGGAGGGAAAGCCCGGCGGTGCCCCCCTTTGAAGTCCAGCTGCCTGAGATTCACTGGCAGCCAACCTTCAAAGAGAGCCGATGCTTCCTTCCCTCAGCCTGGCTGCCAAGCTTCCCGGGCAGCTGGGCAGATTTAGCCACTCTCTGCCCAGCTGTCTGTGAACCCTGGCAGCCAGTTCAAGTGAGGGATAGAGAGGTGGTAAGGAAGGGAGGGTGAGGAAGGAGGGGAAAGGGTGGCGGGCCCAGTGGCGCCAGGGAAAAGAGGATGCTGGGTTTCCTTGGAGCCGACCTTATCAAAGTCAGTCAAAAAGACAAAGCTTCCAAAGGGAGTACAATCCAACTATACTACAAAGCAACTTTCCAGAGACCAGGGAGATTTCAAATACACTTTCCTTCAAAAGCTGAGTGAATCTGAAAGCACTCTTCTAAAGATAACCCAATTTCTAGAGAAAATAGTCCTATCTCTACATAGGAATGTGAGAAACAAAGCCAAGGTGAAGCATCAAAATGTACAATTTTTTGCTGATTTTTATTTTAAAGCAGCATGAATTTATACTTCTTAGAAACTTTTGGGGGTTGTTTGCTGATTTTGTTGTGGCAACCCTTCTGTTCCCCTGGCAGCCAATTGCTGAAACAACTTATCTGTTTCTGCGCCTGTGCAGCAGATGCTTGGATGAGACTGGCTTATTTAACATAAATATTACCAATGTGCTGTTATGTTTATCCTGTTGAACCACATGCTTGGAGTAGGGCATAGTGAGTGTTATCAGCTGCAGGTGCAAAGGGGATGCAGAGCAGTTCTGTAAGTGACAACAAACTCTCAAAAGAAGTATAATCAATAACAAGACTTTAAATTTGGTAAAGTAGGAGACAAAGTGATGAGAATATAGGTGAATGGAAAGAAGAACTGAAGAGGTATAAAAAGTAAATAATCAGATTTTCATTGTAGATGAAGTCCTCTGGCAGCTATATGGCAATGAAGGAAAGGGAGATTAGAAGCCAGGGAGAAAAAGGATCATACATCTTAGGAAATCCTTTCTCTGTTTAGTACAATTTGACTAGAAAAGGAATGCATGGATGAGCTGGTACACGATGACAATATGAAAAAAGACCTAAATATTCACACAGACCTACCTTATTAAGTCACTAGCTACAAATTTATCTTCCCTATTCTTCAGATTTCCTTGAAACTATATGACACAGCAGCCAGCACTAAGTTCAGTGATATTAAAGACATACAATCCAAAACCTATTATCTAAATTTAAAAGTATAATGCTGATCTTATAGAAGAAGAACCAATAAATATTTGCTAAAATTCATTCATTCTACAAACATTTATGAGCCCTTGGTATGTGCAAGGCACTATGCCAGGTGTGGCAGATGTCAAGATCGGTTAAATGACTCCTTACCCACAATGAGATCTGTCTAGAAAGGGAGGCAAACATTAAAAACAAATATCTACAATAAATTATACAAAAAAATGGCAATATCCATAAACTGTATAGTAAAAACACCAAGAAAAGTCAACTTTATCATGGTAGTATAATGGTGATAGGTTCAAAAGGAATAGAAGATGGGAAGAGAAGTCAGGTAAAGCCTGGTGAGGATGCTGGATCACGGTCTTTGAAAGTTAAGCAGGAGATCTCTAGGGATACAAGGAAATACTACTCCATTAGCACATCGAATAGAAAAAAGTCTTAGAAGTGTGAAATAGCACCTTACTTTTGGATCTACAGGTAGGACTCAATAACAGACCAGGAGCAGATAAAACTAGAGAGCCAGAGGTCAAACCATTAGTGGCCTCATATGCCCTTCTATAGTGTTTAAATTTTTACCTTGTGGGTAGTGTTGATTTTCTGAAGGGATTTAAGGACAGAGGAGTAATACTGTCATAAGAGTATTTTAAAAGATCACCCTGCAGTGGTGGGAAAGATTAATTGGAAAAAGGAAGACTGAAGGCAGGGAGGAGGAGTCAAGAAACATCTGCAGTGTTCTAGGTGAGGGCTTGAGCTGTGTCATTAATGCAGGAGTAGGTAAGACAGCAATTTAAATTGCAGTCGGTGACTTTGGCATGGGCAGTTCCAGGTAATTTGTGAAGTGGATGTTGCAAATATAGTCTACTCTGGGTAGAAACCTGGCAATAAAAAAAGGAAGGGTTGGAGAAGGCTTTTGTTAAATAAAATAAATAAAAAGCAGAAACTTGAGCATATTTTCTAGGAGCCAATAGGGATGAAAAGGACAAAAATACAGGAAACGGAGTAACTGATAGAATTAGGTCTCAAAGGAAGCACGAAGGGCATAATCAGGCACACAGGTGGAAGGATTAGTGGGGAACTACAAGAGAAAGACTTCTTCCTTGGAGACTGCAGGGAAGGAGGCCGAGAGACCATGGCAGTATATGCACAGAGATATATACAAGGACACAAAGTCTACCAGAAGTTCGGCCTATTGTCCCTATTTTTCCAAGTAAATGAGAGGAGATAATTGAGTAGGAAATTGGGGTTGTAACGTAAACCAGAGAAGAGTTGGGAAGTTTGAAAACACCCAATGAGATGAATGACAAGAGTTAACTGGACATAGAAAAAAGGAGACTACCAAGGCCAGGAAGGCCCAGAAGAAAATAAAAATCATAAATCTGGAATGGCACTACCCTGCAAAACTGTGGGCTTCTTTTCAGGTCAGACTTAAGAGCCAGAGCAAGGAAGCAAGGAAATCGTATTACTGGGATTGTAGAGTAGAAAACAGAAAATAAAGCACAGTTTAAAATCTTGGTAAAATACATATTACAGAAATCAAATAATCCTTTGCCTTTTCTCCAAGTACTATGTTCTGGAGTTAACTGGTTTAAATTTGCATTTTTGGCTCAAAAGTCAAAACCGCGGTCAGTATAATGCAACTTTAACTTAGTAGCTCTATTACAAAACTAAAACGATTTTCCCTTTTTAAACTCACTTTGTTAAAGAAAATGCCCTCATAATAACAAAAAATGAGTATAAATATTTTGTTTATTATGAGGACTGTATTGTTTCAAAAAAGCAAGAGTTCCAATTTACTCACTTAAGAAAATCAATTTTAAGCAAATGTTTACTGGTTGCCTTCTGGGTCCCTGGCATTGTGCTGTGCTTGTGGGAACGGATATAAAACACAATCTCTGCCTTCAAGAAGATTACACTGTAATTCATATTCTCCGTATTTTAATAACACTTTTTCCTTGTTAAAATAACACTTTTTCCTACATCCTACTGATATAGCCCTTTCAACAAAAACCATCAAAACAATCATTAACCAAGTAGTAACTGTCAGAGAAAAACAAGAAATAAAATTGTATTTTCATTTATCTTTTTTTAACACTGCCAACTGTACTTGGGATCATTTATTTTTAATTTGAGTAAGAGAGACGGTGGAAGAAATGATCAGGAATTTACAACAATTTACAGGCATTCAAAAAATTCGGGATTTCCAGCTTTTCCTAATAAACAAAAAGATGTAACACCCCTCATTTCCACATTGCAACAACAGGCTGATGGAGGAAAGAGACTGCCTTAACGTAACATGACAAAAGAAACTGTCTTAATCTGAAATAAAAAAGATGTTGTAACTCATTTATTAGTAAATCATTAAATACAAGCACAGGGATGCACTGAAACCATTTTAATTGAGGCAGGTCAGATCACTTCCTCCTTTGGGTGGACAAATGTGTTTTGGGAATGAAAACAAATCAGTCTTAGGGATCTAAAGTTGAAATCTAAAATTTAAAAAAAAAATCTCTTTGAAGTATTTAGTATTTACCTTTATCCTGGAAAACATTTTCTTATCTGTAAAACTGTGCTACCTCCACAAGCTCAGAATCTTCTCTTAAACTCTCCTGCTCACCTGAGTTTTAAAGGAAAAACACTGAAGCTTTGCTGTTTACCAATATGTCATGTTCTGAAAGGCTATTCATAAGTGCAATTTGTTTCTAATGAAACTGTCTTTGCAAAAATTATAACTGAGGAACTTATGGCAGTGAAAGAGATCAGACCTAACTGACTTCTTGTTTCTAACCTTTAAGTTCTCCTTGCTCATTCCTGGGCGTAGGCTGAACTAACCTTGGGAAGGAATTCAGTTTATGGTTTGACTCTGAAACAAAATAGATAATAGCCTTTTTCAGAAAAAAGCCCCTTCTTGCCTGGGGACCATTCTGCCTTTGCAGGACTAACAAATTAGTTACGAGATTAGAAATTACAGTTTAAGGGTCATGCAACCTCTGGCTGCAAGAGTCTAAACCTTCCCAAATTGCTCCTAGGGATAAAATCACTATTAACTACTATGAATAACATCACTATTGCAAAACCTAAGATCAGTGCTTGAGATGTTTTACAGAGCCTGCACTTGATGGATCAGTCAACACTACCCAGACTGGTAATCTGGCTCAGCCAGTTCTGCGATCCTACCTAGGAACATAAGACAGCAAGAAAAACCTCACTTCGATCCTCTGTGATTCCATCTCCAACCTGACCAATCAGCACTCCACATTTACATTTATCTTATGTTTAAAAACTCCGATCCCCGAATGCTCGAAGAGACTGATTTGAGTAATAAAACAACTCCGGTCTCACACACAGCTGGCTCTGCACGAATTATTCTTTCTCCATTGTAATTCCTCTGTCTTGATAAACTGGCTCTGTCTAGGCAGTCCTTTAAACTATCTGCTAGTGGCAGGCACTGCTTTGGCTCAGGGCCACAGGCCAGATACTACATTTCGATATATGGCAAAAACCATCTGCCACTGACAGAGGGTCAGGAAGCCCTCCTATACCCTATCCCTTCACAGAGACAAAGAAAGCATTTGCTCTGACCCAAGACCCCCTACAGACACAAAGCAACATTCAGCTGCCATCAAGACAAGGGGCAGTAAACCCTCCTATGTTCTAGAGCCATACTGTCCAATGTTGTAGCCACTTGCCACATATATTGAGATCACTAAAAATGGCTACTGTGATTAAGAAACTAAATTTTAATTTTAACTAAGTTACATTTAAATACAGTTGTCCCTTACTATCTGTGGGGACTGGTTACAGGACTTCCTGTGGATAACAAAATCTGAGGATGCACAAGTCCCATATATAAAACGGTGTAGTATTTGCATGTAACCTATGTACATTCTTCTATACACTTTAAAACATCTCCAGATTATTTATAATCCTAATACAATGTAAATGTTATATAAATAGTTGTTACACTGTATTTTTTAATTTGTGGGGTTTTTAAATTGTTGTATTATATTTTTTTCTGAATATTTTCAATCTATGGTTGGTTGAATCTGCAGATGCAGAACCTGAAAATATGTTGGGCCAACTGTAGTTACATATATGGGACAACACAGATCTACATGTTTCAATTAAAAAGCAAAGGTTGTTACATGAGATTTTAAAAAGCAAGAGTCAACCATAGACATCTCTAAAAAACTTACTGAATATTAGTTTAAAAGTAAAAGAACAGAAAAAGATTTCCCGGGCAAATACAAATCAAAAGAAACCTGGAGAAGCTATATATCAGACAAAGTAGACGCTCTAAAGAATAAGAAATGTTACCAGGAGTCAAGGTATGTAACATAATGATATAAGGGTCAATTCAGCAAAAAGATATAATGCTAAATGTGCATGTAGCCAATAAGAGAGATTTAAAATACAGAAAAAAAAATTAACTGAAAGGAGAAATAGACACATCCACAACTATAGATGAGATTTCAATATTCCTCTCTCAGTAATTGATAAAATAAGACATAAAATCAGTAAAGATATAGGCCAACATGATCAACACTATCAACCAACTTGACCTCACTGATATTGATAAGATACTCTATCCCCAAACAGAATATATATTCTTGCTAAGTATAAATGAAATATTTATTGAGATAAACTGTATTTTGGATCAACAAACAAATCATTATAAATTTAAAAGTTTAAAATAATAGGAATTATATTCCAGACTACAATGGGATTAAAATAGAACTAAATTAGCAATTGATTTCTATCAATTAACAGATTAATTAACAATCAACAGATTAATATTAGAAACCCAAAATATTTGGAAATTATACTGCACATTTCTAAATATTCCATAGTTCAAAAATCACAAAAGTAGAAAATATTTTGACATAAATATTTACTCACTGAAAACATAAACATAAGATATCAAACTTTTGGAAGCTGTTATGAACTGAATGCTTGTGCCACCCAAAATTCATATGTTGAAGTTCTAACACCCAATGTTTTAGCACTGGAGGCGAGGCCTTTTGGAGGTAATTAGATTTACATGAGTTCCTGAGGATGGGCCACTATGATGGAATTAGTGTCCATATAAGAAGAGGAAGACAGAGCCTGTCCCTCCCTACTCCACTCCATCTCTTTCAGTCACATGAGGATGCAGACAGCAAGCCCTCTGCAAGCTAGAAGGGGGCCTCTACTAGGCACCAAATCTGGGGGCACCTGGATCTTGAACTTCCCAGTCTCCAGAACTGTGAAAAATAAATATCTGTTATCTACTCAGTCTACAGTATTTTGTTATGGCAGACTGAGCTAAGACACAAAGCAGTGTTTAGAGAAAAATTTAAGGCATTTAATGTATACATTCGAAAAGACATTTCAAATAAAATTCCTATGCTTCCACTTTAAGAAATTAGAAAATAATGAGCAAATAAGAAGGAAGAAAGTAACAAACAGTAGGAAAAAAAAAAAAAAAAACAGAAAAACAGGTACAAAATCTATTGGTAACTGAAATTAAAAACACCATTTTCAAGAGTATCAAAAACATGGAATAAAAATCTATATCAAATTATGACTTCCACAGTTAATAACGAAGTTAAAACAAAAATGTCAGTGCTACTAGTTCATTGCAGTATGTTGCTAGGAAGTATTATACTACAAGGCTACAGTAACCAAAACAGCATGGTACTGGTACCAAAACAGAGATATAGACCAATGGAACAGAACAGAGTCCTCAGAAATAATGCCATTTTTACATCACAGCCACCATCTGATCTTTGACAAACCTGAGAGAAAATGGGAAAAAAGATTCCTTATTTAATAAATGGTGCTGGGAAAATTGGCTAGCCATAAGTGAAAGCTGAAACTGGATCACTCCTTACTCCTTATCACGAAAATTAATTTAAGATGGATTAGAGACTTAAATGTTAGACCTAATACCATAAAATCCTAGAGGAAAACCTAGGTAGTACCATTCAGGACATAGGCGAGACAAAGACTTCATGTCTAAAACTTACCAAAAGCAACGGCAGCAAAAGCCAAAATTGACCGTGGATCTCATTAAAGCTAAAGAGCTTTCTGCACAGCAAAAGAAACACCATCAGAGTGAACAGGCAACCTACAGAATGGGAAAAATTTTGCAATCTACTCATCCTGACAAGGGCTAATATCCAGAACCACAAGAACTCAAACAAATTTACAAAGAAAAAATAAACAACCCCATCAAAAAAGTGGGCAAAGGATATGAACAGGCATTTCTCAAAGAGACATTCATACAGCCAACAGACATATGAAAAATGCTCATCATCACTGGCCATCGAAGTAAAATCAAAACCACAATGAGATACCATCTCCACCAGTTAGAATGGCGATCATTCAAAGGTCAGGAAGCAACGGAATTGCTGGAGTGAAGGATGTGGAAATAGGAACACTTTTACACTGTTGGTAAGGATTGTAAACTAGTTCAACCATTACATGGAAAACAGTATGGCGGAGTCCTCAAGGATCTAGAACTAGATGTACCATATGACAACCATCCCATTACTGGGTATATACCCAAGGATTATAAATTATGCTGCTATAAAGACACATACACCGCATTATGTTTATTGCGGCACTATTCTAATAACAAAGACTTGGAATCAGCAAATGTCCATCAGTGACAGATTAGTTAAGAAAATCTAGCACATATACACCATGGAATATACAATACATAAAAGGATGAGTTTAATCAGTCTTTAGCAGGGACATGGATGCAACTAGAGCATATCATTCTTAGCAAACTGTCACAAGATGAAAACCAAACACCACATGTTCTCACTCATAGGTGGGAGTGAACAATGAATCACTTGGACTCAGGAAGGGGAACATCACACACGGGGCCTATCATGGGGAGGGAGGGAGGATTGCATTGGGAGGTTATGCACCTGATGTAAATGATGAGTTGATGGGTGCAACACACCAACAAGGCACAAGAGCCCATACATATGTAACAAACCGCAGTATGCACATGTACCCTACAACTTACAGTATAATAATAATAAATAAATTAAAAAAAAATAACAAAGAAGTTAAAACAAAAATGTCAGTGCTACTAGTTCATTGCAGTATGTTGCTAGGAAGTATTAATCCATTTTCTGACTCTAGAAGTATCTACCTTAAAATCTATATATAGTATATGCCACTGGGGAAGTAGAACATGTTTTCTTTTTCCCTCAATAAATTAAATAATAACATTCTTGTAAATCATTTTCTAAGAATTGGTAGAAGGGAAAACGATAGAATGAACTGTGTACAGATCATTGAGACTCCTCCGACAGACAGAAAATATGATTAGTACTAAAGAGAACCTTCTAGCATAGAGATCAGGAATTAATTTGCATTTCTAATCAGGGATAATTTGCATTTCTAGCATGGAGATCAGGGATTAATTTGCATTTGCCCAAATGCAAACTGCCTAGGTCCCTTCTTCAGGCCCTCCCTTTAATTAAATGGTCTTCTAATGGGACTTCAGACAAGCATTGAAAATAAAACTTCAAATGTTTAATTTTGTATTAAAATAATACAAAACAGAAACCACAACTGGCAAATGGTTAGGTAAGGGGAGGATGTTAGCCCATCATTCCTGTCAAAAATCTGGACTTTTGACCATTTTGGGGTTTCTGTATTATTCATTAACTCAATTCATTCTCTAAACAGTTGGAGCACCTAAGTACTTTTGAAGCTGTAGCTAAACAGATGGCACTTATTTAGGGGACCTCGCAGTGGAGTGCAGGAGTACTATCTTGGCTTTCATACAGGCAGATTGGGAGGAGGAAGTAACTAATTCTGCCTAGGGGACAGCAATGCCCTTACAGAGGTGATAATATTTAAGGGCAGTTTTGAAAGATAACTAGAAGGTTGCCAGGCAAGGAAAGGGGCAACACATATTCTAGGCAGAGGGGACATTATTTTCTAAGGCAAGGAGTGGGAAACTGCATACTGTGCTCAGAAATGACAACCAATTGCTTGGTAGCCTAATACTCATGCTGCTGTTTCTCAACATTATATATGACTACAGGTTTGTCAATAATGGAATTTCCACTAAAAAGGTATCTTTTGTGAATATGTGTCTTTTTTAACTAGCATCTACAGCTGACCTTTGAACAGCACAGGTTTGAACTCCAGGGTCTACTTATATGCAGATTTTGCCCCACCTGTGCCACCCCTGAGAAAGCAAGACCAACTTCTCTCCTCTTCCTCCCCCTCAAACTACTCAATGATGATGAGGATGCAAGACCTTTATAGTGATCCACTTCCACTTAACAAATACGTTTTTTCTTCCTTATGATTTTCTTAATAACATTTTTCTTTAGCTTACTTTACTGTAAGAAAATAGTACATAATACATATAACATACAAATTATGTGTTAATTGACTTTATTGGTAAGGCATCTGGTTAACAATAGGTTACTAGAGGTTAATTTCTGCAAGTCAAAAGTTACACATGTATTTTTTATTATGTAGGAGTCAAAAGTATGGAGGAGGGGAAGTACATGGTATGGTTGGAAACATTATACATAGACTTGTTTGGTTAGAATATAGAAATGTAAAAGGCAAGGCACAGAAGACTTACTGGAGTCAGATTATCAAGGGTCTTAATGACAGGGCACAACTTGTACAATCCTACCAGATGGTCCTGCTCCAGTGGCAAAGACTAAAGGATTTGAACTGCAATATACATCTGATGCCCAGGGTGACATCGGCTGAATGGTTCTCAACCTTTTTCATTATCAAGACAAGTTTAGTGTCAAACTCTCCAAATCATGATGTATAAATGACGTGGAGAGGGAACTATCCAGAGATAAAAGACTCTCTCATTACCCTTTTGAAATAAGTAGCAGTTCACTCCTTTAATACTATGCCTCTATAAAAATGAAGGCCGGGGTGGCTGGCAAGATGGCTGAATAAGAAAAGCTCCGGACAGCAGCTCCCAGTGAGATCAATGCAGAAGGTCGGTGATTTCTGCATTTCCAGCTGAGGTACCCGGCTCATCTCATTGGGACTGGTTAGACAGTGGGTACAGCCCACGAAAGCGAGCAAGAGCAGGGTGGGGTGTTGCCTCACTCAGGAAGTGCAAGGGATCACAAAACTACCTCCCTTGGCCAAGGGAAGCCATGATGGACCCTGCCGTGAGGAATGGTGCACTCCAACCCAGAGACTACGCATTTCCCATGGTCTTCACAACCTACAGACCAGAAGATTCCCTCAGACGCCTACAACACCAGAGCCCTAAGTTTCAAGCACATAACTGGGTGGCCATTTGGGCAGACACCAAGCTAGCTGCAGAAGTTTCTTTTCATATCCCGGTGGCACCTGGAATGCCAGCGAGACAGAATCGTTCACTCCCTGGGAAAGGGGGCTGAAGCCAGGGAACAAAGTGGTCTAGCTCAGCGGATCCCACCCCCGCGGAGCTCAGCAAGCTAAGCTCCACTGGCTTGAAATTTTCCCACCCCCGTGGAGATCAGCAAACTAAGATCCACTGGCTTGAAATTTTCCCACCCCCATGGAGATTAGCAAGCTAAGATCCACTGGCTTGAAATTCTCACTGCCAGCACAGCAGTCTGAAGTTGACCTGGGACACTCCAGCTTGGTTAAGGGAGAGGCACCCTCCACTACTGAGGCTTGAGGAGGTGGTTTTCCCCTCACAATTTAAGCAAAGCCACTGGGAAGAGCGAACTGGGCAGAGCCCACCACAGCTCAGCACAGCAGCTGTAGCCAGTCTGCCTCTCTAGATTCCTCCTCTCTGGGCAGGTCATCTCTGAAAGAAAGGCAGCAGCCCCAGTTAGGGGCTTATAGATAAAACTGCCATCTCCCTGGGACAGAGCACCTGGGGGAAGAGGCAGCTGTGGGCACAGTTTCAGCAGACTTAAAAGTTCCTGCCTGCCGGCTCTGAAGAGAGCAGCAGATTTCCCAGCACAGCATGCAAGCTCTGCTAAGGGACAGACTGTCTCCTCATGTGGGTCCCTGACCCCCATGTCTCCTGACTGAGAGACACCTCCCAGTAGGGATCAACAGACACCTCATACAGGAGCGCGTCAGCTGGCATCTGACAAGTGCCCCCCTGGGATGAAGCTTCCAGAGGAAAGAACAGGCAGCAATCTTTGATGTCCTGCAGCCTCCCCTGGTGATACCCAGGCAAACAGGGTCTGGAGTGGACCTCCAGCGAACCTGCAGAAGAGGGGACTCACTACTAGAAGAATAACTAACAAACAGAAAGGAAGAGCATCAACATCAACAAAAAGGACATCTGCACAAAAACTCCATCTGAAGGTCACCAGCATCAAAACCAAAGGTAGATAAATGCTCGAAGATAGATTAAAAAAAAAAAAAAAAAAGAAAAGAAAAAAAAAAAAAAAAAACAGGGCAAAAAGGCTGAAAACCCCAAAAACCAGAACGTCTCTTCTCTTCTCAAGGATCACAACTCCTCACCACCAAGGGAACAAAACTGGATGGAGAATGAGTCTGACAAGCTGACAGAAGTAGGCTTCAGAAGGTGGGTAGTAATGAACTTCTCTGAGCTAAAACATGTTCTAACCCAATGCAAGGAAACTAAGAACCTTGAAAAAAGGTAAGAGGAATTGCTAACAAGAATAACCAGTTTAGAGAAGAACATAAATGACCTGATGGAGCTGAAAAACACAGCACAAGGACTTCGTGAAGCATACACAAATATCAATAGCTGAATCAATCAAGTAGAAGAAAGGATGTCAGAGACTGAAAATCACCTTAATGAAATAAAGCATGAAAACAAGATTACAGAAAAAAGAATGAAAAGAAATGAACAGAGCCTCCAAGAAATATGGGACTACGTGAAAAGACCAAATCTACGTTTGATGGTGTACCTGAAAGTGATGGGGAGAATGGAACCAAATTGGAAGACACTCTTCAGGATGTTATCCAGGAGAATTTTCCCAACCTAGGAAGAGAGGCCAACATTCAAATTCAGGAAATACAGAGAACATCACAAAGATACTCCTCCAGAAGCGCAACCCCATGACATATAATCATTAGATTCCCAAGGTCGAAATGAAAGAAAAAATGTTAAGTGCAGCAAGAGAAGAAAGGTTGGGTTACCCACAAAGGGAAGTCCATCAGAGTAACAGTGGATCTCTCTGCAGAAACACTACAAGTCAAAAGAAAGTGGGGGCCACTATTCAATACTCTTAAAGAATTTTCAACCCAGAATTTCATAACCAGCCAAAATAAGCTTCATAAGTGAAGGAGAAATAAAATACTTTACAGATAAGCAAATGCTGAGAGATTCTGTCACCACCTGGCCTGCCTTACAAAAGGTCCTGAAGGAAGACTAAATACAGAAAGAAAAAACCAGTACTGGCCACTGCAAAAACATACCAAATTGTAAAGGCCATCAAAACCATGAAGAAACTGCATCAATTAATGGGCAAAATAACCAGCTAGCATTATAATGACAGGATCAAATACACACATAACAATATTAACCTTAAATGTAAACAGGCTAATGCCCCAATTAAAAGACACAGACTGGCAAATTGGATAAACAGTCAAGACCCATCAGTGTGCTGTATTCAGGAGACCCATCTCATGTGCAAAGACACATACAGGCTCAAAATAAAGGGACAGATAAATATTTACCAAGCAAATGGAAAGCAAAAAAAAGCAGGGGCTGCAATCCTAGTCTCTGATAAAACAGACTTTAAACCAACAAAGATCAAAAGAAACAAAGAAGGCCATTACAATATGGTAAAGGAGGCCCGGCACAGTGGCTCAAGCCTGTAATCCAGCACTTTGGGAGGCCAAGACGGGCGGATCACGACGTCAGAAGACCGAGACCATTCTGGCTAACACAGTGAAACCCCGTCTCTACTAAAAAATACAAAAAACTAGCCAGGCGGGGTGGTGGGCGCCTGTAGTACCAGCTACTCAGGAAGCTGAGGCAGGAGAATGGCATAAACCCGGGAGGCGGAGCTTGCAGTGAGCTGAGATCCGGCCAATGCACTCCAGCCTGGGTGACAGAGTGAGACTCGGTCTCAAAAACAAAACAAAACAAAACAAAACAAAAAAATATGGTAAAGGGATCGATCAATGCAAGAAGAAGAGCTAACTATCCTAAATATATATGCACCCAATACAGGAGCACCCAGATTTCTAAAGCAAGTTCTTAGAGATCAACAAAGAGACTCAGACTCCCACACAGTAACAGTGGGAAATATTAACACCCCACTGTCAATATTACACAGATCAATGAGATAGAAAATTAACAAGGATATCCAGGACTTGAACTCAGCTCTGGACCAAGCGGACCTAATAGACATCTACAGAACTCTCCACCCCAGAATATACATTCTTTTCAGCACCACACTGCACTTATTCTAAAATTGACCACATAATTGGAAGTAAAACACTCCTCAGCAAATGCAAAAGAACGGAAATCACAACAGTCTCTCAGACCACAGTGCAATCAAATTAGAACTCAGGATTAAGAAAATCACTCGGGGGGTAGGGAGGCCGCCCAAGATAGCCGAATAGGAACAGCTCCAGTCTCCAGCTCCCTGCATGAGTGACACACAAGACAGGTGATTTCTGCATTTTCAACTGAGGTACTGGGTTCATCTCACTGGGGAGTGACGGACAATCGGTGCTGGTCAGCTGGTGCAGCCCGACCAGCGAGAGGTGAAGCAGGGCGAGGCATCGCCTCACCTGGGAAGCGCAAGCGGGAAGGGAATCCCTTTTCCTAGCCAAGGGAAACTGAGACACACAACATCTGGAAAATTGGGTAACTCCTACCCTAATACTATGCTTTACCAAGGGTCTTAGCAAACGGCACACCAGGAGATTATATCCCACACCTGGTCCAGAGAGTCCCACGCCCACAGAGCCTCCCTCATTGCTAGCACAGCAGTCTGAGATCTAACTGCAAGGCGGCAGTGAGGCTGGGGGAGGGGCGCCCACCATTGCTAAGGCTTAAGTGGGTAAACAAGGCCACTGGGAAGCTTGAATTGGGTACAGCCCACTGCAGCTCAAGGAGGCCAGCCTGCCTCTGTAGACTCCTCCTCTGGGAACACGTCATAGCTAAACAAAAAGCAGCAGAAACCTCGGCAGAGGTAAATGCCTGTCTGATAGCTTTGAAGAGACCACTGGATCTCCCAGCATGGAGGATGAGATTTGAGAACGGACAGACTGCCTATTCAAGTGGGTCCCTGACCCCTGAGTAGCCTAACTGGGAGAAATCCCTCCCTAGGTGCAGACTGACACCTCACACCTCACACAGCAGGGTACACACCTGAGACGAAGCTTCCGGAGCAAGAATCAGACAGCAACACACACTGTGCAGCAATATTCTATCTTCTGCAGCGTCCGCTGCTGATACAGGCAAACAGGGTCTGGAGTGGACCTCAAGCAAACTCCAACAGACCTACAGCTGAGGGTCCTGACTGTCAGAAGGAAAACTAACAAACAGAAAGGACACCCACACCAAAACCCCATCAGTACGTCACCAGTATCAACGACCAAAGGCAGATAAAGCCACAAACATGGGGAAAAAGCAGGGCAGAAAAGCTGGAAATTCAAAAAATCAGAGTACATCTCCCCCTCCAAAGGAACGCAGCTCATCACCAGCAACGGAACAAAGCTGGATAGGGAATGACTTTGACAAGTTGAGAGAAGGCTTCAGTCGATCAAACTTCTCAGAGCTAAAGGAGGAACTACGTAACCAGCGCAAAGAAACTAAAAACCTTGAAAAAAGAACGGATGAATGGATAACTAGAATAATCAATGCAGAGAAGACCTTAAAAGAACTGATAGAGATGAAAACCATAACACAAGAACTACGTGACAAATGCACAAGCTTCAGTAACCGACTCGATCAACTGGAAGAAAGAGTATCAGAGATTGAAGATCAAATGAATGAAATGCAGCGAGAAGAGAAGTGTAGAGAAAAAAGAGTAAAAAGAAATGAACAAAGCCTCCAAGAAATATGGGATCATGTGAAAAGACCAAATCTACATCTCATTGGTGTGCCTGAAAGTGATGGGGAAAATGGAACCAAGTTGGAAAACACTCTGCAGGATATCATCCAGGAGAACTTCCCCAACCTAGCAAGGCAGGCTAACATTCAACTTCAGGAAATACAGAGAATGCCACAAAGATACTCCTCGAGAAGAGCAACGCCAAGACACATAATTGTCAGGTACACCAAAGTTGAAATGAAGGAAAAAATGTTAAGGGCAGGCAGAGAGAAAGGTCGGGTTACACACAAAGGGAAGCCCATCAGATTAACAGCAGATCTCTCAGCAGAAACTCTACAAGCCAGAAGAGGGTGGGGGCCAATATTCAACATTCTTAAAGAATTTTCAACCCAGAATTTCATATCCAGCCAAACTAAGTTTCATAAGTGAAGGAGAAATAAAATCCTTTACAGATAAGCAAATGCTTAGAGATTTTGTCACCACCAGGCCTGCCCTACAAGAGATCCTGAAGGAAGCACTAAACATGGAAAAGAACAACAGGTACCAGCCATTGCAAAAACATGTCAAAATGTTAAGTCCATCGATGCTAGGAAGAAACTGCATCAACTAGCGAGCAAAATAACCAGCTAATATCATAATGACAGGATCAAATTCACACATAACAATATTAACCTTAAATGTAAATGGACTAAATGGTCCAATTAAAAGACACAGACTGGCAAATTGGATAAACAGTCAAGACCCATCAGTGTGCTGTATTCAGGAGACCCATGTCACGTGCAGAGACACACATAGGCTCAAAATAAAGGGATGGAGGAAGATCTACCAAGCAAATGGAAAACAAAAAAAAAGCAAGGACTGCAATCCTAGTCTCTGATAAAACAGACATTAAAGCATCAAAGATCAAAAGAGACAAAGAAGGCCATTACATAATGGTAAAGGGATCAATTCAACAGGAAGAGCTAACTATCCTAAATATATATGCACCCAATACAGGAGCACCCAGATTCATAAAGTAAGCCCTTAGAGACTTACAAAGAGACTTAGACTCCCATACAATAATAATGGGAGACTTTAACACCCCACTGTCAACATTAGACAGATCGAGACAGAAAGTTAACAAGGATATCCAGGAACTGAACTCAGCTCTGCACCAAGCAGACCTAACAGACATCTACAGAACTCTCCACCCCAAATCAACAGAATATACATTCTTCTCAGCACCACATCACACTTATTCCAAAATTGACCACATAGTTGGAAGTAAAGCACTCCTCAGCAAATGTAAAAGAACAGAAATCACAACAAATTGTCTCTCAGACCACAGTGCAATCAAACTAGAACTCAGGATGAAGAAACTCAATCAAAACCGCTCAACTACATGGAAACTGAACAATCTGCTCCTGAATGACTACTGGATACATAACAAAATGAAGGCAGAAATAAAGATGTTCTTTGAAAACAATGAGAACAAAGATACAACATACTAGAATCTCTGGGACACATTAAATCTCTGGAACACATAAAGCAGTGTGTAAAGGGTAATTTATAGCACTAAATGCCCACAAGAGAAAGCAGGAAAGATCTAAAATTGACACTCTAATATCACAATTAAAAGAACTACAGAAGCAAGAGCAAACACTTTCAAAAGCTAGCAGAAGGCAAGAAATAACTAAGATTAGAGCAGAACAGAAGGAGATAGAGACACAAACACAATGGAATATCATGCAGCCATAAAGAAGGATGAGTTCGTGTCCTTTGTAGGAACATGGATGCAGCTGGAAACCATCATTATCAGCAAACTATCGCAAGAACAGAAAACCAAACACCGCATGTTCTCACTCATAGGTGGGAAATGAATAATGAGATCACTTAGACACAGGAAGGGGATCATCACATACCAGGTCCTATTGTGGGGAGGGGGAGGGGGGAGGGATAGCATTAGGAGATATACCTAATATAAGTGACGAGTTAATGGGTGCAGCACACCAACATGGCACATGTATACATATGTAACAAACCTGCGTGTTGTGCACGTGTACCGTAGAACTTACAGTATAATAACAACAACAACAAAAAATCACTCAAAACCACGCAACTACATGGAAATTGAACAAACAGTGCCTGAATGACTACTGAGTGAATAACGAAATGAAGGCAGAAGTAAACAAGTTCTTTGAAACCAATGAGAACAAAGACACAATGTACCACAGTGTCTGGGACACAACTAACGCAGCGTTTAGAGGGAAATTTATAGCGCTAAATGCCCACATGAGAAAGCAGGAAAGATCTAAAATCGACACCCTAACATCACAATTAAAAGAACTAGAGAAGCAAGAGCAAACAAACTCAAAAGCTACCAGAAGAGCAGAAATAACTAAGAACAGAGCAGAACTGAAGGAGACAGAGACATGAAAAACCCTTCAAAAAAAAAAAAAAAAAAAAATCAATGAATCCAGGAGCTGGTTTTTTGAAAAGATTAACAAAATAGATAGACCACTAGCTAGACTAATAAAGAAGAAAAGAGAGAAGAATCAAAGAGACACAATAAAAAATGAGAAAGGTGATATCACCACCGGTCCCACAGAAATACAAACTACCATCAGAGAATACTATAAACACCTCTACGCAAATAAACTATAAAATCTAGAAGAAATGGCCAAATTCCTGGACACATACACCCTCTAACGACTAAACCAGGAAGAAGTCAAATCCCTGAACAGACCAATAACAAGTCCTGAAATTGAGGTAGTAATTAATAGCCTACTAACCAAAAAATGTCCGGGACCAGATGGATTCACAGCCGAATTCTACCAGAGGTACAAAGAGGAGCTGGTACCATTCCTTCTGAAACTATTCCAAACAACAGAAAAAGAGGGACTCCTCCCTAATTCATTTTATGAGGCCAGCACCATTCTGATACCAAAACCTGGCAGAGAAACAACAAAAAAAGGAATTTCAGGCCAATATCCCTGATGAACATCAAAGCGAAAATCCTTAATAAAATACTGGCAAACTGAACCCAGCAGCACATCAAAAAGCTTATCCACCACGATCAAGTCAGCTTCATCCCTGAGATGCAACGCTGGTTCAAGATACATAGATCAATGAATGTAATCCATCACATAAACAGAATCAATGACAAAAAACACACAATTATTTCAGGAGATGCAGAAAAGGCCTTCAACAAAATTCAACACCCCTTCATGCTAAAAACTCTCAACAAACTAGGTATTGATGAAATGTATCTCAAAATAATAAGAGTTATTTATGACAAACTCACAGCCAATATCATACTGAATGAGAAAAAGCTGGAAGCATTTCCTTTAAAAACCGGCACAAGGATGCCCTCTCTCACCACTCCTATTCAACGTATTATTGGAAGTTCTGGCCATGGCAATCAGGCAAGAGAAATAAATAAAGGGTACTGAAATAGAAAGAGGGGAAGTCAAATTGTCTCTGTTTGCAGATGACAGACTGTATATTTTAAAAACCCCATCGTCTCAGCCCCAAGTCTCCTTAAGCTGATAAGCAACTTCAGCAAGTCTCAGGATACAAAATCTATGTGAAAAAATCACAAGCATTCCTATACACCAATAAAGAACAGAGAGCCAAATCATGAGCGAATTCCCATTCACAAATGCTATGAAGAGAATAAAATACCTAGGAATCCAATTTACAAGGTATGTGAAGGACCTCTTCAAGGAGAACTACAAACCACTGCTCAATGAAATAAGAGAGGACATAAACAAATGGAACAGCATTCCATGCTTATGGACAGGAAGAATCAATATCATGAAAATGGCCATACTGCCCAAGGTAATTTATAAATTCAATGCTATCCCCATAAAGCTACCATTGACTTTCTTCACAGAATTAGAGAAAACTACTTTAAATTTTATATGGAGCCAAAAAAAAAGAGCCCACATAGCCAAGATGATCCTAAGCAAAAAGAACAAAGCTGGAGGCATCACGCTACCTGACTTCAAACTATACTACAATGCTACAGTAACCAAAACAGCATGGTACTGGTACCAAAACAAATATATAGACCAATGGCACAGAACAGAGGCCTCAGAGATAATGCCACACACATCTACAACCATCTGATCTTTGACAAGCCTGACAAAAACAAGAAATGGGGAAAGGATTCCCTATTTAATAAATGGTGTTGGGAAAACTGGTTAGCCATATGCAGAAAATTGAAATGGGACGCCTTCTTTACACCTTATACAAAAATTATCTCAAGATGGATTAAAGACTTGTAAGACCTAAAACCATAAAAACTCTGGAAGAAAACTTGAGCAATACCATTCAGGACACAGGCATGGGCAAAGACTTCATGACTAAAACACCAAAAGCCAAAATTGACAAATGGGATCTAATTAAACTAAAGAACTTCTGCACAGCAAAATAAACTATCATCACAGTGAACAGGCAATCTACAGAATGGGAGAAAATTTTTGCAATCTATCCATCTGACAAAGGGCTACTATCCAGAATCTACAAGGAACTTAAAGAAATTTACAAGAAAAAAACAACTCCATCAAAAAGTGGGCAAAGGATATGAACAGACACTTCTCAAAAGAAGATATTTATGCGGCCAACAAACATGAAAAAAGCCTCGTCATCACTGGTCATTAGAGAAATGCAAATCAAAACCAGTAAGATACCATCTCACGCCAGTCAGAATGGTGATCCTTAAAAAGTCAGGAAACAACAGATGCTGGAGAGGATGTGGAGAAATAGGAACGCTTTTATAGCGTTGGGAGTGTAAATTAGTTCAACTACTGCGGAAAACAGGGTGGCGATTCCTCAAGGATCTAGAACCAAAAATACCATTTGACCCAGCAATCCCATTACTGGGTATATACCCAAAGGATTATAAATCATTCTACTATAAAGACACATGCACACATACGTTTACTGCAGCACTATTCACAATAGCAAAGACTTGGAACCAACCCAAATGCCCATCAATGACAGACTAGATAAAGAAAATGTGGCACATATACATCACAGAATACTACGCAGCCATAAAAAAGATGAATTCATGTCCTTTGCAGAGACATGGATGAAGCTGGAGACCATTATTCTCAGCAAAGTAACACAGGAACAGAAAACCAAACACCGATGTTCTCACTCTTAAGTGGGAGCTGAACAATGAGAACACATGGACAGAGGGAGGGAAACATCACACACTGGGGCCTGTTGCGGGGTGGGGAGGGTAGGGAAGGGATAGCATTAGGAGAAATACCTAATGTAGATGACGGGTTGATGGGTGCAGCAAACCCTCATGGCATGTGTATACCTACACAACATACCTGCACATTCTACACATGTATCCCAGAACTTAAAGTATTAAAGGAAAAAAAAAAGGAAGCCCATTTTGTAGATTGAAGTTCTGAAAGGAAGTTTTGTTGAAGGAAATGTTGCATTTCAAGGCAGAATTTTAAAAAAGAGTGGGTGGATGGGTAGCAGACAGAGTTATAAAGGACAGCTTCTTTTCCTCCTCAAAATAGGGATCAGAGCACAGGAGGGAGAGTATGTAAAGGAGCAAATATATGCATGGTTTTCCCCTTAAATGTCTCCTCTCCCCTCCATACCCACTGCCCCAAGAGCTCAAGAATGCAAAGGGCTTCAATTACCTACCATGCAAATAATCCCTAAATTCAAATCTCATTCTATTTCATACCTTGCTCTCAAACAAAGCCTTTTATGTTAATGACACTGAGTATCTCCACTCACATGTACTACATCTCCTCCAACCAATATTCCTAGAGCTAAACTCATACATTTTTACTTCCAAAGCATCTCCCAGTCTTATTTCCTACTTTTTTTTTTTTTTTTTTTTTGAGACGGAGTCTCACTCTGTCGCCCAGACTGGAGTGCAGTGGTGCGATCTCCACTCACTGCAAGCTCCGCCTCCCAGGTTCACGGCATTCTCCTGCCTTAGCCTCCCGTGTAGCTGGGACTACAGGCGCCCGCCACAGCACCTGGCTAATTTTTGTATTTTTAGTAGAGAGGGGGTTTTACCATGTTAGCCAGGATGGTCTCGATCTCCTGACCTCATGATCCGCCCGTCTTGGCCTCCCAAAGTGCTGGGATTACAGGCGTGAGCCACCACGCCCGGCCATTTCCTACTTTTTCATTAATCTCCAATACTTTTCTCAGTCACTAAGCATCATCTCTGACTCTTACCAAGTAGTCCTTGACATCATCTGTCTCTCATATCCAATACTTTCTTTTTCTTTCTAAGACAGAGCCTTGTTCTGTCGCCCAGGCTGGAGTGCAGTGGCGCAATCTCGGCTAACTGCAAGCTCCACCTCCTGGGTTCACACCATTCTCCTGCCTCGGCCTCCCTGGGACTACAGGCACCTACCACCATGCCTGGCTAATTTTGTTTATTTTCAGTAGAGATGGGGTTTCACCGTGTTAGCCAGGACGGTCTCGATCTCCTGACCTCGTGATCCGCCCACCTCAGCCTCCCAAAGTGCTGGGATTACAGTTGTGAGCCACCGCGCCCAGCCCAATACTTTCTTTCAGTAACTAATAACAATGTTCTACAAACCCCTGATCTACCAATAAATGATGATAATAATATAATAAGTAATAACATCCTGAATGTATATGAGCTTCACAGTTTACAAAGCGCTTATATGTGTACCATAACTTTTCATGCTTATGACAATCCAGTGAGACAATCAGAAAAGATACTTGTATCACATCTATAGTCCAGAGGCAAACCACAAAAGATCAGAAAGCTTAACTCACCTGCCCAAGATCACAATTCCCAATTCCCATGATTCTTCCCCCTCCCTTCATCTCAATTGTTATGATAATCTGAATTAAGGAAGGGGCAATCCCCTTGCTCTCATCCCACCCATCTTGTATGCCTCACCAAATTAATATTCCTAAAACTTTTTGTTGAACATGTTACTTCTAAATGTACAGACCTTCAAGAAAACAAGTAAATAAATAAAAGCAGGCACTATGATACTCATACTCTTCCATAGTCTGGTCCCAACCTATATTTCTGGTCTTAATTCCTACTCTCCCAGTGAAAAGCCTTTACTCTAGATACAGCTGAATGGTCACTATCTCTTGGAAAGACTTCCATCTTCCACTTTATATCTTTATCTAAGCTATCCTTTACTTTGAGAACCTTCCTCTCTCCTCTCTGTTTGCCTTATACATCTTAGTCCAGGCACCTTTTCCTACATGAATCTTTTCTAGTGTACCCACAGCACCCTTTTCAATATCTTATTTTGGTTTGATTTTACAAAGTTGGGCACAGAAAGATGCCATTAGGTGGCTTATCATTCAGAATTAACACTATTTAGCTTTACGTCATTCCTAAACAATATCTAAAGATCATTTTGAAACTCATTGAGTCCATTGACAATGTTATTAATGAAAAATTAATGTCTTAAACTAATAAGAAGCAAAATTGAATAGGATCAATGGATGTTAAAAGAGATGAAAGTAAAAAAACGGTAGAGAAAATTCTTGCTCCAAATGAACATTTTTATAAATGGAATAAGATCTTCACATTTGAAAACTCAAGTTACTTTTCCTTCCTTAAAGACAGCAAACTTAATTTAGCTATAATTCAAAATCCTATGAACAACAAACTACAAAGAAGTGGGAAGTACTCAACTTGACAGTGTTGTTTTATTTAAAGCCAAAGATATGTCCCCGACCACAATTTTTATCCATAAACTCCAGATGGCACATGATTAGTAAAGACCATGTTTGTTGGTGTTTTATTTTACAGTGACTTCTAACAATTGAACCACCAAGAGATTACCACTAAAAGAATAGTTCTCTGTCTCTGGAAAGTAGAACTATTTTTAAAAAGTTATTAAGTAGTTCAAGTCAATATTGAGATAATCATAATGATCATCACTCTTTACGGTGGACTGGCTTCAATGAAAACAGTAGGATATTTGGCATAAAAACAGAAGGAAGGCTGACATGCCTGAAAGACATGGTACAATGTCTTTCAGGAACAGAAACCAAGGGCTTAGAGCTGGAGATACAGCAGAGACAAGACAGGCAAAAATCTCTGCTTTCATAGAGCTCAGAGGGTATCTTGAAGCATCCTACAATTTGGAAGTAAAATACATTAAAATATCTTGCAAATTTATCTGCATTATCTTCACATTAGATTTAACATATACAAAATGGCTGAGTCCCATCTGATATTTGACAAACTCTGAGAGAAACAAGAAATGTAAAAAGGATTCCCTATTTAATAAATGGTGTTGGAAAATTACAGCCATAAGTAGAAAGCTGAAACTGATCCTTTCCTTACTCCCTTATAATTAAAATTAATTCAAGATGTGATTAGAGAATTTAAATGTTAGACCTAATACCATAAAAATCCTAGAGGAAAACCTAGTGAAAACATTCAGGACATAGGCATGGGCAAAGACTTCATGTTCAAAAACACCAAAAGCAACGGCAGCAAAAGCCAAAATTGACAAATGGGATCTCATTAAACTAAAGAGCTTCTGCACAGCAAAAGAAACTACCATCAGAGTGTAGAAATATAAACCTACAGAATGGGAGAAAATTTTTGCAATCTACTCATCTGACAAAGGGCTTAACATCCGCGAAACCTACAAAGAACTCAAAACAAATTTACAAGAAAAAACAAACAACCCCATCAAAAGCAAGAAGAGAACAGATTTCAAAAAGAACATTCATATAGCCAACAAACACATGAAAAATGCTCATCATCACTGGCCATCAGAGAAATGCACCAAACCACAATGATACCATCTCACACCAGTTAGAATGGCGATCATTCAAAAGTCGGAAACAACAGGTGCTGAGGAGGATGTGGAGAAATAGGAACACTTTTACACTGTTGGTGGATTGTAAATCCAGTTCATGGAAAAACAGGCATGAAGTCCTCATGATCTAGGCAATACGTAACTGAACCGAAGTGGCTACCGAGGGGCAA